>NW_017729033.1:1007441-1020975 GCF_001723915.1 Gavialis gangeticus
ACACACACACACACAGTTTGGTTACTTTATAAAGTGTAAATATTCCCTGCTTTCTACTTCCTTACTTTGGCATAAATCACAAGCAACATTAACTGAGTTACACCAATGAAAGTGAGGAAGGAATAAATATTCCTGTGCAATTAGACAGAAAGTGTAAGGACAAGCCTCAGGAGTTTTCCATCTATTGACTCCTCTGTGAAATCCTATGAAATACGAACTTTCATGTCTACCCAGGAGAACTTCTACAATCTTTTCTCCTATGCCAGAAGAAGGGTGGTTGTGCCCAAAGGCTGCCAATTAAAGAAATTTGTTTGCAAAAATCTTGTTGGTCTAATAAAAGATATTGCCTCTACCATGCGTCCTGATTAACTGGATCTCTCAAATGCAGAGGATTAGGATGAAAGGACGGGCTCTTGGCTTCAATTTCCAAATCTCTCTGATTTTACCTAAGTCACCAGCACCACTGGAACTGCCAGTAAGATGTGCTGCCATTTCCACCTCTGCTCCTGGTGCCCGAGGTTCATGGGAATGACAAATGATGGAGGGAGGGAAGTATTACCCAAATATTTCTCTGTATTGAGTTCATATTTGAAGTGAAGTAATGACATTATGTGAACTCAATGATGCATCTTCAGTTTTCTGCAGGGCACCGTGCAAGTGCTCAGAAGTGCTGCAGCTTCGATTCTGTTCTCATTTACACGGGTATAAATTGGGAGTAACTCTGCTGACAAGAATGGAGACAGCGACGCTGCCGCTCCTGAAATGCAGCTAGTTACTGGCCTGGAAAGTGGTGGCTGTTTTGCCACGGACAGCAATGCTGAAATGGTTTAGGAAAAAAAAACAAAAATGGGATTATTTAATATAAAGGAAGCACTGGGGACAAGAGTTCATGCTGAAAACCAAGCACTAAAACCAGTAATAGAGGGATGGGATAGCACCACTCCGGAAAGTGGTTGGAGGAGGGACCGAGGTTCCCTCCGTGCCACGATGACCCTCAGCAAGACGGTCTGTACCTCAGTCTCCCCAGTTGAAAAATGGAGATCATAATCCCTTCCTCAGGGTGCATGGATGTTTGATTCACTCATGCCCATAAATAATCTGAAGACCCTCAAACTAAACACCCTCTGAGAGCAAAGCATTGCAGGTTATGCATGCTGGGAGTGCTGTGTCAGTGGCCCATAAACAAAGATGTTTGGCCGTGATCCCGAGGCTACTCATGAGGTTGATCCTTCCCTAGCCGGCGGTCGATACAAATAGAGAGAGAACCCAAGTGGCCTTTTCTTTCCGAGTCTGCGGCTCTGCCAGCTGTGGAAAGTTTCCCAGCTCGGACGGCAGCACCCACAGCGTAAATAAACCACAACCTGCAAGGGCAGGAAGTGCCTCGAGTCTTGAACTCACTCTTGAGGGCTGGGCTGGTGCTTTTCTTCCTCTGCTGTCTGCACTGGGCAGCCTGGTGATTTCAGCTGGCATTTCAGAGGCTTTGAGACAAATGACCACGTTCACTTTGTTTAGCTGTCTGCGCGGCAGGCCTCACCACGTCTGGTACCCCAGAGCCCTGCTCTTTTAATAGACAGAAAAGTTGCCCGTGATATAAAGTGGACATTTGAGCTCTACTGGCAGAGCAGCTGCTGTCCTTTCTGACCCGCCGTTAAAGCAACGGTGTTAGCGAGAGAGATCCTCAGGACAGGGACTGCGTCTGTATTTTTACGACTCCAATTTGGTTCTCGTGCTAATTCAGGCTACTGTCATGCAAAGCTGTCATACTGATGTTAGGGCAGACTGGATGCAAGGGTTGGACTCAGCCCTGTGTAAAAGCAGGGGCCAGTTGCAAAACTCGGTCCTGGGTGTTCAAGACTCAGCCTGTCTCTACCACAAAGGG
This sequence comes from Gavialis gangeticus, assembly GCF_001723915.1. Classification (NCBI taxonomy): domain Eukaryota; kingdom Metazoa; phylum Chordata; order Crocodylia; family Gavialidae; genus Gavialis; species Gavialis gangeticus. Next base: position 1,009,321 of record NW_017729033.1, read on the forward strand.
CCAAATCCACTTTCCATTCACACCCATTGAACAATTCGGTTGGTGTCAATGCTGCCGTTGCTTGATCCACATTGGGGTAACCAAGAGCCTTATTCGGTCTGAAAGAAAATTCACTTCGGCAGTGCTCATGCCATCATCTTCCATGGGCTTTTTGCAGAAGGAGGCAGCTTAATTTTCCATGAGGATTTACTATCTAACCCAGGCAGCATGGCCTCCCAAGGAAGTGTAATAAAACAGTCAAAGCACATCTCAGCCTATGTGGCTCAGCCCTAGCCAATGCCAGCTCTTTTTAGGATACACCGGGACACCTAGCTAAGTGGAGTTGGGGGAAGCCTCATGTATATACGGATACAAAATGCACCCCTTTCCTATGAGATGGTCTGCTTTTTCCAGCCAAAGTGAATCAAGTCCAATCTCTCAACTTTTCTCTTCTCTCTGTGTCTCTCTCCCACACATCTGTTGGCTGTCATCTCATACTAGCTTTGTTCCCCGTTGGGTACATAAGAAACAGCATACCGGATCGAGTGCTTCAGAGGAAGATGCCCAAGCCCTGACAAGAGCAGGCATGGGATGATGTGGCCTCATGACAGTCTCATCTTGCTCCTCAAGACTGAGAGATTAATTTAACCCCTGAAGCACAAGGATTCATCTCCTGTGCTATGAGTGAAGAGCAGAAGCGACCTTCTCCAGACCTGTCATTATTTTAAGTACTTCCACCCTCTCTTAGTCATTCCCATCCTAAGGTACACGCTGGCTGGTCCTTTCAGAAACTCTCTTCCCAGAGGTTTTCTCCACACCCCTTGTCCTTCTCCAGGAACAGCACCGAATCTCATCTAACTCTGCAAAGTCCTTTCTGAAGCATAAATGCAAAAATCAACCCCCATCTTTTCCCTCCCTCACTGCAGAGAAGACCACCAGGAAACATCTGTACCATAAGCCTAAAACATATGAGTTAAGGACAGGAGTGACATAAGCACTGGGCTGATGCCTTCATGGCAGCTAACGGCGATTGACATTGAATCACTCCCGTTATTCCTGATGCCACGCTTTGTTGAAACCTCAAGAGCCGGTTTAGGGTACAAATGTCACAACTTGGCCCAGATCCCTTCTCGGTCTGCTGTGGTGGGACCCTGCTGCTGAATGCCACATGCTGCTAATCCCCCTGCGTCTAAGGAGAGACTGACAACTGTTCCTGGGTCAGGATCATTCATGTCCACTGCAGGCCCCATGCTTTGATGTCCTTCTTGGGCAGCTGGACCTGCAGGCTGGCCCTCAAGTGCCCAGAATTGACTGTCCAGACCCTCTACAATCGATTAGACAAATCCCTCCCCCAGTGCAGAGTCCACTGGACAGGGACAGTTCTGGTTTTCTAATTACACCCTTCCACTTGGCAGCAAAGCAAGGAAACAAAGGCTTAGCAAACATATGTCTTATCCATACACACCTTGTCTCTTGAAAAGCACAGGAGAGATACAGATCTCTTGCAAATCCCTACTCTGGACTGCAATCACTCTTAGTGTCTCCACCACCCATTTAAATGCTGGGGTTGAGCCAGCATACTAAGAAGAGACCAGCTTGCACAGTGGTCTCCAAAGTGGGGTGTGCGCACCCCAGGGGGTACGCAAGACAATCCACTGGGGTGCAGGAAGAAAATATTAGAAAACTTCTATTTATATTTATATTTATATAAATATACATATATTGGGGGTACATGCTCAAAAATTTTTTACTGATACGGGTGAGCGATCAAAAAAGTTTGGAGACCACTGCATTAGCATATTAACATAACTTTTACCATGACACACTAATGCGCAGTAGAATTATTCTACTGCACATCTAGCATCTTGTGTAGATGCACCCAAGGGCTCTTTAATTTAGTAGCAAAAAAAGTAAGACAAGAATCAATGGGGGGGGGACCCACAGAAATTGCCAGCAGCATCAGCAGACAGCCCTGTCGGGGGGTACATGCCCCCTACCAGTTGCCTGTGCTTGGCTGGGATGATGTAGTTGGGGCTGGTCCTGCTTGGAGCAGGGGGTTGGACTGGATGTGACCTCCTGAGCTCCCTGCAACCCTCATTGTCTGTGATGCTATACTTCTGTGAACTCTTTTTCACATTCAGAGATTGGGAATTTTCTGGTGATCTCTAGAGTTATAGTGTGCTAATGTATCTGTATGCTATTCCCTAAAAGGGAGAATCAAACGTGTGTGTGTGTGTGTGTGTGTGTGTGTGTGTGCACCACTGCTCCTTGATGAATGGATTCAGATCTTGGATCTAGCAATGTCTTTGCAATTACAGTGGTTGTTAATGGAGGTCCTTGGAAAAGATAGGTGTTCAACTACCACAGCCAAGAGGAATCTCTTTTATATCCAGTGGCAAAGGCTGTGTAGACGATGGCTAATTCTAGTCTGGTTCCACGCAGCAATCAAACTAAGTCAGTTGTTGCCTACAAAAGTTTCCACCTTTCTGAACCAATTCTGTGCCACATTGACCCACCTTCTGCCTGACGTCAGACCAACACAGCTGACCACTTCTATGCAGGAACGCGTAACTTAAACCTTTAAGCACAGCACCTGCCTACAAGAATGGTCTTGGGTATTGCACAACACAAAAGGATGCGGCAGCAGCCACACAAACTACTACTGCAATGTTGCAAGGCCTGTAGTAAATGCCGGATGCTTGATCTGTCCGTCATGGCAGAAAGGGAAACAAAACTATGGAAGCTGTCCTATGACATTTCAGAATACAAGTGAAATAATGCTGAAAGCTGAGAAGGACCCATGAAATTTTGGATGGGGAGTGATGAAAGGTGGACTATATCCCATGGGGTTTAATAAACAATGACAGCCCCCTGAACTTTTGTGAATCAGCCTATCAGATTTAATGAAAAACTGTGCTTTTGCTACTGAATCCTGTAGGATGATTTGAGAAAGTTGTAGAAAAAAACTTTGTTCATTTCTATAGACCCCTGATGGACTCCATCCTATGAAAGGTTATAGGGCTGTTCTGTAAAAAGGGTCCCCAATCTACAGGTCAGACCTCAAGGATGAAAAATAGCCTGTCCCATCTGAGATCATTTATACAGCTCCCTATTTGCAGAAGAACACTCATTAATGGTCCACTGAGAGTCATTTCACACATTTATTTCAGGATCTTCCTAGCTGCAGATTCGCCCACAAGACTCATTGTACCACTGAGTGTCATCCACTCAGCGATTAACATCCAGCAAAGAAAATGTTCTGCTTTATTAATAGATGCGATAACATCCATCCTAATAAGACTCCTGCAGAAGTCATTCTGATACACAAGGGGGTTGCTTGGAAATAAATTTGCCCAGTAGGGACTGGCTGACTCAAGATGCTTAGCAATGACGTTTGGAGAGATTCATTTCTACCTCATGGGTTGGATCACTGTCTGTCCAGGCTCTTCCACCTCCAGGTGAACAAATCCCTCCCTCTTACATATGGGGAGTTGTGTATAGCCTACATGGGTAAAATCCAGTATCGGGTCGTTAGGGACCAGAAGTCATCACCATGTGCCGGGTCTCCATCCCATCCCAAAGGGACAGGCATCACCATCACCACATACAAGTGTAACCCATCATTTCTCTGTGTCTTATGCACCCTGTGCAAAGGACAGGGCTCTAGAAGAGCAACTAGCTTGGGGCACCATGAGGTCCTCTGAAGGGTGTCGCAAGGGGCCACACAATAATGGCACTGTTAGGTGCCCAAATGCCTACACACAGAAGGATATGCTTGATTCACAAGTTACACCTAGAGATTTCAACTAGGAAACCCTAGTGACAAACCACTGTGACCTGCTGTGAACTCTTGAGGTCTTTGCAACAGAATCATAAAATCATAAAAAACGAGGGTTGGACGAGACTGTGGGAGGTCACATCTAGTCCAACCCCCACCTCCAAACAGGACCAGCCTCACCGCTTTCATCCCAGCCAAGGCTTTGTCGATCTGGGTCTTAAACACCCCAGGATGGAGACTTGCACCACCTCTCTGGGTGACCTGTTCCAGTGCTTCACCACCCTCCTTGTGAGAAAGTTTTTCCTAAAATCTAACCTCAACTTCCCTTGCTGCAGCTTGAGCCCATTGCTAGAATTGCAGCTCTGCCCTAGCTTCAGACCACGCGGTCACCACTGCAAGACCCCAGCCCCCAGAGCAGCTCCCACCCTGGCAGTACTGCTGGGGCTGGTTTCCATGGAAACCCTGGTCCTGCACTGTCACAGCCCCGCCACTCCTGGGGTCTCCACGGAAACTGGCAGCAGCGACGCGGGCAGGGGCTGCTGGGAAATGGAGTCCACTGTGGGCCTGATCCAGCCCACGGGACTGGCTTTGCCTGCCCCTGGTCTAGCTCCATCTTCCTGGGAACTACCCTGAAGGGAGGTGAAGGCTGCTATTAAATTGCCCCTTAATCTCCTCTTTTCCAAACTAAATCAGCCTGGTTCCCTCAGCCTCTCCTCACCAGTCCTGCCCCCCAGCCCCCTAACCATTTTTGTTGGCCTCCACTGGACCTTCTCCAATGTGTCCACATCCTTTCTGTAGCAGGGGGCCCCAAAACTGGACACAGGACTCCAGATGTGGCCTCACCGGTGCTGAATACAGGGGAACAATCACTCCTCTCCATGTGCTGGCAATGCTCCTACCATATGCACAGACTTTTATTTTTGCTAGGGGAAGCCTAAGAAGATGGACATATGGAAAGTTTTACGTATTTCAGGTGATAGCCCTCTTCCCAAGGGGGGTTAGGGCCCTCAGGCCCCCATGTACTCAGCACCTCTGTCTCTACTAATACAGCCCAGTATGCCATAAACCTTCTTTGCAACAAGGGCACCCTCTTGGTTTGTGTTCAACGTACTGTTGAGGTCCTTTTCTGCAAAAAGAAATCTGCAGAACAATTGATCTAGTACTTTTTTTGGTGGTCAAAAAAGGAATGAAAGCTCAGAGCCAGATTTCCAAGGGGTGCAACAAGTCTAAAAAAAGTTGAGAACCACTGGTCTGGAGACAGACTCTCTACTCTAACAATCCCCACTATTAGCCAAGATGCTGCTTAAGAATAATCCAGGATTAATAAGACTCTTCATTTTATAGTCCACCTTTCATGCAATTCACAATCCACAAAGCCAAAGACATTTCAACAATTCAAGAGTACCTGCACTGCATTTCTCCACTGATTTCATGTTATTCTATGTAACCCTTCACCACACGCGCATCCAAAAATGCCATCTTTTCCTACGGTGCAGAATAATTCCATGCAGGCATAATTAGACAAATATCGTTAAAGGAAAAGCTGTGTATGAATACAGACTAAACATAGCCCTTATGCCAGATAAAACTGTGCTCCTTACACTGAAAGAGGAACTGTTCGTGCCATAACAAACGATCGAACACGATACGTCAGAACAAATATACACACATGTTCTATCCATATTCATAATGTTGAAAAAGCATGGAGGATCCTGATCCAGCTTTCAACAAAGCTTGAAGACAGACTCCCATTGACGATGTTGAAAGCTGGGTACGGCCGTAAAGCAGTAACACAAGCTGAGGGGCACAGTTAAGGTTGTTTGGACACTAGTCTTTGAGAATGTGTCTATTTATGGGTCAATGCGAGTGAACTGGGGTCAGAGTTATTTCGGTGACGTCAACTTGCAAGGGCCACGTATGGTGAGGTTTGTAAGATTTTTCAGATCGGTTCAATGTCTGATTTGAATTTCTTGCACGGCTTAACAACACACTTTGTTAAATAGGTATATATTACTTGAATGAAGTCAACATGTGCTCTGTGCTCTACAAACGTACACCTTCTGCGCCAAGAAGCTGGCTATTCAATTTAAATATGGAGAATACGGGCTGCTATCTGTCTTGCCCATAACAGAACAAACTTGGACTCAAAGACTCATCTTTGCATTACTTCACTTGGTATTTTAAAAATGTCTAAATCACGTTTGATGCCTGGCAGAGATTAAAAAAAAAACAAAACATCTTTTTGCATAAAGATTATAAACCCTGGAGACAGAAGTATGCTTCTTGTATGGCAGATGGCAGAACAAGGAGCAATGGGCTTAAGCTGCAGCAAGGGAAGTTGAGGTTGGATATTAGAAAAAACTTTCTCACTAGGAAGATGATGAAGCACTGGAAGGGTCATCTAGAGAAGTGGTGCAGTCTCCATCCTTGGAGGTGTGAAGACCCAGGTAGACAAAGCCTTGGCTGGGATGATGTAGTTGGGGCTGGTCCTGCTTGGAGCAGGGGGGTGGGCTAGATGTGACCTCCTGAGCTCCCTTCAACCTTCATTTTCTATCATTCTAGCCACAAAGCAAGTATTAGAGCAGGTAGCATCTCTTGTGGGAAGACAGATGGTGGGAAAAATTTGAAGACAATCTGCTATTACGACTCACGATCATAGACTAACTGTTTTCTTTCTTAGGGCCCAGAACAAACACCAGGCCCTGCGCTGCCCAATATCTGCCCACAAGTTAGCTCCCTGCCTTAACCTGAATGGCACAATCAAGGAAGGAGCCCATGGGCCAAACATAAAGACTAATTTCAGATGCCCAGAGCCAGTGTGTCCAGAGCAGAGAGGTTTGCTTTCAATTAATCTCTATATTGATCACTATAAGAAACAAAGCTGCAGACCTCTTGTCCCTCTTCCCCCACAATGCCCTGTTTTAACCCCCCAATGCCTCCAGTGGTCACTGGGACCATTTCTGTGGGTAATATAAAAATCCAACTCTATGGAAAGCTACTTAAAATCCCCCCTCGTTCCTCCCAAAGAGCATACTTGAGAATGGAGGGTGGTTCAAAGTGTGGCTGGATACCCCGTAGGAAAGGAGGGAAGCGTAGGAGGCCTCTGAAGTATGGCTAAACTGAGCTCCTGTTCAACACAGCAAAGGGAAGTTTAGATTGAAATGGAGAAATATTTTCCGAATGCTGTAAGTGAGGAATTGCCTCCCCGGGGAAGTGGTGGGAATTCTGTCACCAGGGTCATTTAAAATGGATCTGGCCATAACCCGAACAAATATGTTGCAGAGAGTACATCTGGCCAAAGCTGACTGTGTCCAGGTCTCTTTTTCCTCCGGCAGCACATCCATGCTTCTTTTGCCGACCTGTTATAACAGTTATTTCTTAATCATAGCATCACAGACAATCATTCTCTTTCGTCTCGTGCATTTTTAATAGACTCCTCAACTGTACTTCGAAGGCAGAATTGCTATTGTTCGTACCATCAGCTGCAGCTGGGGTATTACCGTCAAGGCTGCAATAGATGTGCTTTAGAAATGAAAAGAGCAGATCACAGTTTAAATCTTTCAGGACAGGGTTCAGCTCTTTGTGACATGTTAGCCCAGAGCACACAATCATAAAGCACTATAACAATTCAAACAATGAAAAATAATGATTTTCAGATCTGCTGCGGGCAGCACCGACAGATTTTTAAAAAAATCATCCTTTGTACTTGAAAAGTTCAGCAATCTTGCAGTGAAATCGCTGAGAGGAAACAAGCAGAGACACTCACTAGGGCATTTCTGCTGAAATCGCTTTTCGAACAGTAACCCTTTTCACATCGCAGGGATACATCGGTTGCTTAAAATACAGAAGTTCCCCCCACCCCAGTCATTTTCGCATCCGTGCAAAAAAGCCTATTGCTTTTAGGTTGTCATATCCAGTCTGAAACCCAGAGCTTTTCACTAATCAGGAATGTACCATAAAGTCAGGATCCAAGCATTTGGGCAGGGGAGGTGAGCCAAGACAACTCTTGAGGTCCCTCCCAATGCTATGACTTTTAGGAGTCTTAATAAGCTGTCCTTGATTCAAATCTTCATTTCAGGCTGGAGTCGGTGCTGGAAATCTTTATGCTGGGGACAGGAAAAATGACGTTCCCAAGATAATCCCCCTGGCCATTCACTTGTCATTTACTCTGCTTCCTGCTGCGGTTGATTAATCTTAGCAATGGGAATTTGATGACGGTTGTGGAGAATATTCAGGTATCATAATTAGTGGCACAACTTTGGCAGGGCTGTTAAACTTTGTGCTTATGTCAGGCTCTATGAGAGACCATCGATGAGCAAATTATCTAATGTCTTACTACACCAGTAGTACATGGCACTGACCACGGGCAGGACAGGATAATAGATAGGATCAACTGAATTGTGTGTCGCACCTAGTCAAAAACCCAGAATTGACCAAAGTTGAGAAGCACCCCACTGAATCCAGCAGTACTTGTGTGACCACTCTCAGGCTAAGTCATCAGTGGGCACATCTACACAAGACACTTAATGCGCAGTAGCCTAATAATACTGTGCAGTAGCATGCCGGGCAAAAACCGTGCTAATACGCTACTGCATAGTAGTATTAGCCTAGTGCACAGTAAGCATCACCAAAAAAAATGTTCACCGGCACTTCTATGCAGTAACTCCACATTTAGTTAGCACTTATTTAAACAAGCACTAAATTAAATGTGCAGTAACTACTGCGCATTAATGAACATGTAGACGCACCCAGTGAGGACTAAATGGATGACCTCCAGAGCTACTATGTGCCTTGACCAACTCCTGTAACTACGAGCTCCAGCAAACACCTGAACTCGGTGGCTCAGGCATGGAGGGAGGTACCTAAATCACACAGGGCCAAAGAGCTCCTAGGAGCTACATTTAAGTTGCAAAAACAAACACAGTCAACCCAAAACCTTGCGCTTGAAACCGTTTTTTTTTTTTAAGTTGTTCCTCGACACAGTTGCTTAGTGAAACTCTGGCCCTTCCTAATCTGCCATTGTCCCTTTAAATTTGTCCTGCTGCAGCCGTCCCTGGCTGGGAATGTCATGAATAAGCCTGGAGCCTAAAGCCTATTCTTGACTTGTAAATTAAAGCCATACCTCAGCCAGAGCAAGGGGAAGCAAACCTGCTCCCGCCACCCGGCTCCTTTCACAAGCCGAAGGCTCTCGAGGGGCCACGTTCAGAAAATACCCTTTCTCCACTGACACACACACACACACACACACACACACACGCACACATGCACAAACCTTTCAAAAGAAACCTTCCAGGAGTTCAGCTAAAGTTAAAACAAAGTGAGTAACGTGAAACTCAGTCGGTCCGGGAGCCGAATGGAAAGTACACTTCGTAGGACTGACCTGCCGTGCCATATGGAAGCCCCCGCGAGACCAAGCTATAAAGCTCTGTGCTTCTGTTGGAGCAAAGTTAGCCACATCATCTCTCTCCAGGGGTGGTGCAGCTTTTCAGTAAAGCCATAAATAAAAAATAAATAAAAACGAAGGGGGAAAAAGAAATCCCAGAGAGAAAAGGCCAAAAGGAAATGACCTTCTCCTCTATTAAGTAGGTGACAGACGGGTATTATAAATGCATCATGGGCTGGAAGGGAAAAAGTGCAAGGAGGTGACACACTGGCCCCTTTCAACTTGGGTAGAGGCTGGGAGTTGGATCTAGCTATGAATGAGTAAAACCTTGGGCTGGTTCTTGGCGGCAGATGGAGCGGGTCCTTGAGGTTCATCGCTGGCAGGATGCTTCCCTAACAGGCCTTTGCTCGGCAAGAAAGCTGGGACTCAAAAGCACTGAAGGGAGGGAATGGAGCCTGGGATTGTCTGGCTGTGTTCAAGGGGCACAGTCTTGGGAGGCCTGGTCATATTTTCCAGTGAACTGTAAAGGGCTCTATTAATTCCTGAGGACTTCTCTTTCTTTTGAATGCAATCGTGGCAAAGAGCAGTCTGCTGGTTTCCAGCCCTCCCTTTACGGGCAGAGGCAAGGTCAGAATCCCTCTGGCTTTCATCCGACTCTGAATACACACCTAAAAGCATTTCTAACACACCCAAGGCCATGTTCCTGTTCGTTAGGTGTCAGAAACACTCGCCAGGACCTTTTCCACAGCACCCTCCACCTGAGGCATTCATGCCTAATGGTATCGGTTACCCACCGCCTTGTGTGCTGCTAGTCTACAGCGGGTCAAAGCCAGCCGGTTCTGCGGGTGGCTCTCACACAGCTTTTTGGGGTCAAGTTGGGAGAAGGGGGAAACGGTGCCGGGACAATCACAGCTGGTGTCTGATCACACGCACCTTGCCTTTGCATGTAATGGTTTGAGAGCTGCTACGTGGTTCCCCAACCACACTGCTCTGAAGCACCCCATGATCCTCAAAGATGTCGGCATCTTGGGAAGAGATGACCCAGTGTCAGCACATACAAACACACCTGACCCCTGACCACCACCCCTCAACACGCTCAGACAGACTCAACCCAGACCTGACAGGGCTTGTGTCGTGCCAGAGAAGAACCAGAACCAGGGCAGGAGGTAGACAGGAGGGACAAACCTACTGACATTGCAAGGGTGAGGGCGGGTTGAGAGTTGGCCAAAGGAGGGAACAAGAGAAGCACAGCTGAAAGCAAAGGAGAATAACTCTCCTCTACATCGTCTCCCTAACTTGGATTCACCTCCAAATAAAAATAGCCGGTATCTTTGCCCCTTCCCTCCTCTCCCTAGCTACCCTGTGGCTCAACTGGTAGAGCACTGGTCTGCCAATCCAATACACATAAAGCACCCCCACCCTCAGTCCTCCCATGGCTGGGCTAAAAAATGCCCTCTGCCATACACAGCTCCCCCCCCACCCCTCAACTCCCTGTTCTGGGCCCAGCCAAACAGCTCCCCCATGCATCCCCCTTCTGCCCCAGGTGGGCTCCCCAGAGCCCTACCCCATCTCATGCTCCAAGGAGTCTTTGGCAGAGCCATCGCTAGGCCCTTGGCCTTTGCACTCAGGCCTGGACCAGACCCTCCTGCCATCACTGGGTGCAAAGGAGGGGCAGACACACTGGGTGCATCTACACATCGCCCTACGGTGATGTAACGATGTGTTACGTCACTGCACGGCATGCTATGGTGACATAGCGATCACATGCGTCTACACGATTGCCAGCCACATCGCCATAGCAGCATGTTTCCTGGGTATGGTGCTCCGCTACGGCAACGTAGCAGCAAAATGTACCTGTGCACCATGCAGTAATCACCCATACTTACGCTGTTCTTCCAAAGGGCAGTACTAGAGCATGGCACCATAGCAATGTGCCATACGGTGACATGTAGACATGTCCACTAGGTTGCTTCTTTACAACTTGGGAGGACTCCAAACCACAAAGATGCCCCAGCCCAGAGTGCTGAACCAGAGTATAGCCTTCACCCACAACCATAGAGATGAGAGGTTTGCAAACGCCCAGAGCAGCATGGCAGAAATGACCATTTGAGCTGTTTCTCTGTGGTTGCAGGTGGGGTGGAGGACCATAGCCTTGGAAAAGCTTCTGTTGTCATTTCTGCAAGTGGGATAGGGGTGATGTGGGCAGGAGCGGGGCAGCCGGCAGAGGGGAGTAAGGGACTTTTGGGGTGATGAGGAAAAGGGGACGGGGATCTAGCAGCCAAAAGGAGGGGTCTCTGTGTAGAAGGGGGCAGCCAGATAAAAGGGGAGACATGAACAGACAAAAGATGGGGGGAGAAAGGACAGATGAAAGGAAACTAGGGAAAGAGTATCCCATAGTGTGGCCCTCTGCGAGGGAAGGGGCAGGAGCACCCAGCCCAAGTGATCTGGTCGGGGGTGTAGAGCGCGTAAAGAGGAGCTCAGCCAGATGTGGGGGCCAGCTGTCAGGGAGGGCAGT
>NW_017729033.1:1025975-1030835 GCF_001723915.1 Gavialis gangeticus
GCACCCAGCCCAAGTGATCTGGTCGGGGGTGTAGAGCGCGTAAAGAGGAGCTCAGCCAGATGTGGGGGCCAGCTGTCAGGGAGGGCAGTCAATCTTATTGTGGGGGGGTGGCAAGCTCTGCTCTGGTCATCATGGAGTAGGGGGGATATCCCCATCACAAAACCCAGTGTTTCTACCACAGGGGCCACAGGTTGGGTCAACTGAGGCTGAATTCCCTTCTCCCTGGCAGGCATCCCTCTGGGTGAACTGAGTGGGCAAAGGAGTTGGCACTAGCAGTGCCCATGCTGGGCCTGTCCCAGAGCAATTCAGGGCACCGTGGCAGCCAACTCCACATTGTTCTCCAGCACCAAAGAGTGGTGCAATTCAGAAAAAACCTTTGCACTTGTGTACAGCACGATTGAGGCTCAGTAGGGAAGGGTACAAGGGTCTGACCGTATGGACCTGATTGTAGGAACAGGGCCCTTGTCAGGAACACAGCCTGGTTACAGAGGAATCGAATTGCCAAAAGGGATCAGACACATGGTCCTTCTCGCCCAGTATCCTTTATCAACCGTAGCCAGTTTCAGAGAGGAGTGCAAGGAACCCCGAGAGCAGGCAAATTATGATGTAGCCCTACCCCCAATCTTTATAGGTTGGCAGAGCCCCTAGATGTAAAGGGCTTTTATCTCTCGCTAAAGAGGTGTCAGGCAGACTCGAAATAAGAGACAAATGTCTGGAGATTCAACTCTTTTTATTATGGAAGTCTATAAAATAGCCACATCGATTATTTTTTAAGATCACAAAATACACAACATTCATTTTAATATGTGACACATAATATTATATACACATTAAAAACCACATGACTGAAACACATGTTCACACAGCACCACTTTCATAACCAAAAAAACCCCACAAGTGCTTTTTTCTTTTTTTTTAATATTAAGAATGACTGTGATAAAAACATATTAATATTTTTTCCAGACAATGTTTACAATAGAGAAAAAAATTCATATTTTACTAAATAACAAATATTTAACAGCAAAACTTTATACTAAATATCTATTTTGAATTATAACAAAAATAGTACTTATAATAGTTTATAAAGACAGACCAAAAAAAAAAAAACTTTGTGTATAAAATAATATTATAGCAAATTGGACTGTGCTAGGAAAAAAAAAATTCTGAGATTCAAAGTGCTTTATTCTGCAAACCCACTGCAGCAACTTTTTTTTTTAGTCAAGTTATATTAGTTAGGAATGGTAAATCGAAAGCATGACCTATTTATGTCTAGATAAAATACACACACTTATGTGTATACCCGCACACACACACATAATAGACGTATGCATCTTACATTCTCTCTCTCCATCGGTCAATCATTCAAAAGCCTGTTTGGTTTTCTTTTGTCATGAAATTTAAAAAGCAAAAATTAAAACAAAACCCTTCGCTGAGTTCATACCAAACCAATTAAGGGCAATGCCCTTCTAAATGGATCTCCGACAAATTTTGCTGATTTTTTTTTTTGATAGGGCTTGATCCAAAGATATTGAAACCATTGGAAAGACTTGGATGAGTGCCCCAACCTTCCCGTTACCTATGTTCTCCACCACTACTACTTTTCTTTGTCCTGTTCTCCACCAAACAATGTTTTACGATGGAAAAGATTGTGAGTTCAACTGGGTTTTTTTCTGGAGAGAATTGGAAAACAGAAGTTAACAAGGCCGGAAAAATCAAATGATCCAACCCTTTAGGATTATATATCAAGACAGTGGTTCTCTAGATTTTTTTTTCTTTCTTTCTTTCTTTTTGTCCTGTAGACTGATGCCTTTGGACAATTTTCCACCCCAAACCCTGTAATTTTCAGTGTTTATTTTTGTAGCTCACAGGGAAACACGTTGGAGACATGTACAATGAGACACGTTTGCCCAGCCTAGGAACAACCCTTTCTGAAGGCTCTGCAATGCTCAAATCAGCGCCATCCCCTTCCCTACCCAATCATTTGTACTCCCCAGATTCATCCTGACCAGGTTCCTATAAGCCAAATTTACCCCAGAGAAGTCGCATTTCCATCAAAAATGCAAGCAGTGTGTTCACGAGCCTGGATATGGGACATTCCCGTGAAAGGTCTCAGACACCGAAGACCCAAACCCAGATTGCAGATTTTGCTTGCGAGACGTAGGTCTGAGGGGTACAAATTCTAGCTTGGAGGGATTTCACACTGGGTCTTGGTTCATACGGTCATAGAGATTATGGATCAGCTGCAAGACCCAGAACTGGACTGGAATTTCCTTCCCCAGATCCAGAACCCTGATTCACATGAAATAAAACCCTTCTACAAAATGGACCACAGAAAGACAATACAACAGCAAACCTCAGAAACAACGGGCCCTCCCGTGGACTTGGGAAGCAGAGCAGGGGGTCTGTCCATCTATGCACGGCTAGAGGAATCCTGGCTGCTGGACTTAATATATTTAGGGCTTCCCCTTCCAAGGGGCTGCCAAAGTCCTGGATGGATGAAAGGCTAGCAAGTGCTGCCACTGACATCTTTCAATCAACACTTCCTTGGAAGTCCAATGAGTCAAAAATGGAGCCTGCAACCCCTGGAAAACCCGGTGGGAATTTCATTCCTTCTGATTGAACTTCCTCTGACTTATCCTGACCTCAAAAGAAAGGAAAAACCAAGAGGCCTTACTCACATTTTGCATCTACTGCCACCAGCATTGAGAAAGGCCTTGGTTCTGGTTGCGTGTTTGCCTTTCTCTGCCTGTCACACTGCATGAGGTGCCTCTGTTGAAACAGAGGACAGAGAGGAGATGGTTGCAGCTGCAGAAAGTCTGTTTAAACTCAGTTCTTGGAGCATAGATGAACAAAGATGTCTCAGACACTGCTGAAAGAGATTTCCCTGATCTCACCGGTCATTGATTGCTGCTGCCCAGAAGTAGCGGCAGTGCAGGGGGTTTTCCAGCTACCAGATATTAGCCACTGGGAAAGCAAAAGGAGATGCAACCGTTCTGGTTGAGTGTAGGGCTCTCTGAAATAATGCACCCGCGCCCTGCTAATCCAAGCAGCAAACCGTGCATGCTCAGCATGTCTGAAGACAAGCAGACCCTCTGTTTTTCACAGCAAAAGTGGACCAGAAACAAAACACACATAGGAGCTGCATCGACATTTGAACCCAAACCCTGCAGCAGACCCCAGAGGAGCACACCCATTCCAAGCTTGCCCTTGGCAACCTGTGACCTACCAAATTCCCAATGAGGGCTGCACTGATGGTTGGCATGGACAGACATTCACTCTCCCAGGAGAAACTCTCCTGGGAGTGATTTAACCCTGGTTATTTTTCTCCTGGAGCAGCCATTTTTACTCTGAGAGAAAAAAACCTGAACATGTGTGCATGCATGGGTTTCTCTTGAGAGTGTAGCAACTCTCCGGGGAGACACTGAATGTCTGTACGAGGCCAGCATCTCACTCTCTGGCATCAAATGCTCACCTAGGCAAGATGCTGAGGATGGAAGGGTGAACTCAGAAGGCACCTTAAGACTCATCTTCCACCCTCCAAGACCTTCCCACCTCAAAAAAAAAAACTGAAGACAACCCATAAATCCTTTTGTTGTTTTTTTTTAAAAGAATGCCTTTAATAGAAGCAGGTGAAGGGTAAGGGACAAATGCAGGGGAACTCAGAGTGGAGCTAAAGGGTTTTTTTGGGGAGAAAGCTTAATTGTGTAGCTGTCCCAAGCACATAAGGCAACTGGCCACATTGCGGCATCACCTGCCTTGGCAGAACCCCAGCACAGTTTGCAAAATACACGCGGTTCAGAGATCAGTGCACACGCCAGAGGGCCTGAGAGGTCCAGAGGGAAAGCAAAACCACACAACTCGCTGGAAAAAAGCAGTTGCCTGGGTTTTGACAACAAAAAAAGAGAGAGGAGAAGAGGAAATGAGCAGATACACACAGGCCACGTAGCAGCAGAAGCCAACTTCAAGGACGTGTCAAGGACCCTGGTCTGCTCTCTGACGTGAGGACAGCTCTCATCGAGGCTGATGAGAGGCCGCGACCCAGATCAGAGAGCAATGCTTGGCCTGGAAATTTGCCCCACCAGGCTTCCTTCTTTACAAAGCATGGGCTGAATCAAGCACCCGGTCCAGTCAGGCCTGCCGGCCTGAGCAGCCTAGAGCACACTGCAGCAGTGCCAAGGTCATGCCAAAGCCATGTTGGCCATGGGGGGTACTTTGCATGCCATTCCCCACCATGACAACCCCGGGCATGGGGGGAAAGGGGTGGCTTCCACCTGGACACCAAATTCCAAACCACCGGGAGATAAATCGGAGTTGGATACAGCTTGGAGGGGTCAGGGGGTTGGGGATAGGGAAGAGATGGGTTCCTCATTCTCCCCATAAGAAAGCAGAGGAAAAAAAACACTGTTTTCACCAACTAATTTAACACTGTTCAAAAAGATCAAAAGCCACCCAAAGTCACAGCCTGCCATCACCAGTTCTTGCCCCTGCCTCCTGGCCCGTGGAGCAGACAGACCTTGGGCTACCAGGTGATTTCCAAAGCCCTTCCCAC
Organism: Gavialis gangeticus; assembly: GCF_001723915.1. Taxonomy (NCBI): domain Eukaryota; kingdom Metazoa; phylum Chordata; order Crocodylia; family Gavialidae; genus Gavialis; species Gavialis gangeticus. The sequence continues at coordinate 1,030,525 of NW_017729033.1, forward strand.
CAAAGGCATCCTCCAAGCTCTCCCTGGCAGCAGAAATAGATAAAGATTTAAAATATTCATATACTGTGTATGGTCAGACTTGGAATTCTTCGTTTAAACAAAAGCATCATCAGCAATGCATACACACCCCTCAATCTCCTTGGACTTCCCCCACAGGAATAAACAATTGTTTTGGCAGCTTTGTTGTCGGGGAAAGCCTCGACCTGGAGGTTCGGCAAAGTTAGCGTTGTGGAGAAGCATCTTCTTGGTGTGGTCTTCTGGCGTCCTTCCCTTGTCTTCTTTCGTTGTCTCCTTCCTACCCAGTACTGCTC
>NW_017729033.1:1035835-1043336 GCF_001723915.1 Gavialis gangeticus
CCAGCGGAGGGCAGGTGCGAGCAGGAGTTGGTTTACACCGTTGCCCCCAACATGGCTTCTGTCTCCGTCAAAATCTCGTTCTGGTTGGAATCCAGTCCGAAAAATTTCACCTTGAGTCCATCGACTGGGTGGACCACAGGCACCAGCATGAGTCTAGGGAAAGTCCTGGTGACCAACTCGAACCGGCTTGTGCTGGCCAGCTCAATGGCTAGTGCCTTGAGGAAAAGCTTGGCCAGATGCTTGCCAAGACAGGTCCGTACGCCCCCACCGAAGGGGAGGTAATGGAACCTGCCATCTTTGTCTTCGGTGCGACCCTGCCCAAAACGGTCCGGGTCAAAAACGTCCACATCCTTGAATACCGGGGCGGTGTCATGGGTGTCCCGGATGCTGTACATGACACTCCAGCCTTTGGGGATCTGAAAGCCCTGTAGAGAAGGGGAAAGAAAGACAAGAAATGCATCAGCGTCACGTGGCCATCCACTGAATAGATGTAAAGACACTAAAGAGAAAAGAAATCTCATATCAATCCCAGTTGCCAGAAAAATCAATAGAGCCATTTTGCAAAGAACTCAGCCAGCCCAGAACAGGTCAAAGCATTTGTAACGCTCTGGGCTCCTATTTAATATCTCTGGGTTTCTCTTGCGAATCATTTGTACGAGTTTGCACGACTAACGGCGCTAATATTGTGTGGCACTTAACACCCTTAAAAGACTACTGTGGCACTGCAGGGTGCTGGGGTGCCTTGGTCAGGACTCACTGATCTGGGCACGACCATAATATAAAGGGTCATTTATTTGTATGTTAGGCAGCACCTTCTGTAATCATTTGTATTTTGTCCTTGGGATAGTCAGCTATGCTCTGATCCGTTTATGCCCCCACAAAATCTTCCCCCCTGCCCAAGCAGCTGCAGGATGTGAATCTTTGTTTGTCGCTTTGCTTTTATGGCTCTTTCACAAGAAGCAGGAAAGGCGAAAAAAGCTAAGCTTTCCAAAATAAAACGGCTGGAAGGTTGTTGTAGCTGTGACAATCCAGGAAATACATGAGACGCAATTAGCCCACACCCACTTTGTGACCAAAAGCTCATCGAACATCTCTCCCAGCTATGCAATTGGTCCAATAAAAGAGGTCACCCCCCAGAAAAACCCACCCAAAACACCCCTTAATTTTCATAGAAACGGCAAGCCCTGCCTGCAAAAACCCAAGGGATAGCCAACCTGGGGGGAGGCGAGGCAAGCTGGAGACGTGGAAATATTCATAGCTTGGTTTCGTGAGCTGATCTAACAAGTAGATGTCATCCCTTTAACCCCTGCCTAGTCTAGTTACACGAGTGCAACTTGAAAGACTTTCCTTTAAACCAGTCAGAGACCTCAGCATCTAGACCACCCGATGATGCAGGAAAATGCAGCTTTCTCCCACCTCTGCTTTCTTCCCGCTTGTCATTCAGCCCTTCCCATTGCAATGTCCAGACAAGCTATACAGGAGGCACTGGCATCCCCCCTTCCCCTACACACGTAACAGCATACGCCCATAATGCGAATTAGCGCCCAGGTGTTCAGGGAAAGCACTGATGCGTATGTAGAGCAATTTATCCTCCCCTGATGACTTTAAACAGTCTCTGACTCCAATCCAAACATTAATAGAGATTTGCTGCGACAGCCGGGTCTCTCTCAACGTTTTGTTTTGCCAGTAGAAATTTCCATCCGTTGTGGTGAGTCACCAGCCTGTCATCCAAAAGGCTGTGGCTGCCCTTTGCAATAACCTTTCCCCCGTCACACCCCAATTTAGGTTTTGGCTTCAAAGCCATCACGAGTTTCTCTTTCGACATTTAGACTTTTCTCAACTTTGGCAGCCTGGAAGATTTGGTGCCAGGTCATGGGCCACGTTGTGAGTCAGTTGTACCATGGGGGACACAGAGCAATTGCACTGATCTCCCACCGGCAGGACTCTAATTCATCCTCTCTCTGGGTTAAATTGCTAAGTAGGTATCGAGCCCCATGCAAGTTTCTCTAATTGCATGTGATCCCTTGTGCCCAAATCAGGCTGTGAACATGCACGAGTATGTAGATAAATATTAATAATCCCCCGTGCAACCGTCAAGATATGGTGTACTACCTGACACTACCTGATCTCCTCCTACACCACATATTTCACCTGCCACAAAAACTTCCTCTTTGAGAAAGCCTCTGAGCGTAAATGAGACTCGCAATACAGAATATACCCAGAATACCCTCAGGAAAGCTTCTACATCTCCTTGTTTGCATGGCTGTGCAAAATTTATTCCCCCCTGTCTGAGTTATGTAGGAAGGTTCAAAAAGGTCCTTTCCATATTCTGCATCAACAGTCAGATCATCAAAATCATGGAGAAGTCAGGTTGGAAGGGACCTTCGGAGATCGCATCTCACCTAACCTCCTGCCTGAGATGGGATCAGCCCTGGCCAAGCCATCCTATACAAATCCATCATCTAAACTCTTCAGAAAACTATTGTCAACCCTGCCGCAGCACAAGACATCACATCTGAACCTGCCGCAGGTAAAGCTGTGGGACCCAAGTCCTGCTTTTCCACCCCCTGGAAAATGCTAGCTCTGAACTTCTACTCCTTTCTTGCCTACAAAAAAGATAACAGAGCAATTCTTCTGTTGCAAAGAAACCAGAAAGACCCCCAATAGGTCAACATAGATTTGATCCAATGGATTCCTATTGGAAATCTCTGGATTTATTTCGTGACTCACATGCAGGTGTTTGCACACCTAACAGTGCTCATATTGTATAACACCCTGCATCCCCCTTAAAAGGATCTCACGTTACCCTGGTTGAGAATCGCTGCCGTAGTCTCTAAGATCCTCCACCCTCTATGTCCATCTGGACCTGGCACCCCTTGCTTGTCCCTGAAACCCAAGTGACCCTGGCACACATCATCCTAAAACTGTCCATATGGACCTGGCACCCCTTGCTTGTCCCCAGAGCCCAAGTGACCCTGGCACACACCATCCTAAAGTTGTCAGGTCCCACTGGGAGGCAAGCAGCAAGATGCACCCAGAGCTGAAATACTCACATCCAGCTCGAAGGTTTGCAGGACCGTCCTGTACCCTCCAGAGATGGGAGTGAAGAGACGCAGCACCTCCTTGATCACGCAGTCCAGATACTGCAGGCTGCTGATGTTGTCAAGCCGGAGGGATCCCTCGCAGATGCAGCCATTGTGGAGGATGCCCTTGGTCCGCAACTCCTCGCGCAGCTTCTCCAGGACCCGGGGGTGTTTGAGGAGCTGCATGATCAGAGAGGTGCTGGCACTGGCCGTGGTCGCGTAGGCGGCAAAGATCAGCTCCAAGGTGCCGTCCTGAAAACAGAAGGAAGCCCACGTTACATGCTGGAAGGACAAAACACAGCTGACTATGGAAGGTGCTGCCTAATAGACAAAGAAATCACCATTTGTATTATGGCCGTGCCTGAAGCAGTGATTCTGCACCAAGGCAATACAGGGCTGCTGCAATGCATGCATTGGAGCAGGCACTGGATGCAGGGAGGCAATACAGGGCTGCTGCAGTACAATCCTCCTACAGCACTCACCTTCCACTGGCTGGATTTCACAGCTGCAATGAGCCCAGTTTGGTCTCAGCCCAGCCCTCAAAGAAAGCATATGCCCATCGTGCACATTGGCACAACTGGCTTCTGCTGCCAGGCCGAGGAGGAGGAAGTCACTGAAGAGGTCAGGGATGCTTTCCAAGCCAAGGGAGAGACATGTCCCTGTGTGCTTTAGGGTGGTTGGGGGTGGCCGCGTTTGCTTCCCCCGCTGACGCAAGGGCACGCACACATACGCATGCGCACACGTGCACACACGGCACTGCAGCTCTGCAGGGCTTCCCCTGGGCTCTGCCGCGAATCCCAGCAAAACCACCCGGCTCCCCCACCCCGCCCCGCCTGTCCCTGGCACAGGAAGGGGTAAGCAACCTCTCGGCTGGGGGTACTGGGGGCCATATCCGGATTGCTCCTGACCCCAGCCAGAGCCTGCTGCCTGCTCTGGAGGTGCAACAGCCCAACTGAGTGGTGGGCGAGACCCACGGGCAGGAAAGTTTCTACTGTCCTTCACCCCCTCCCTTGTTCTCACCCTCCGCCCCCCCCCAGAAACACCACCCCGGGGGCTGAAAAAGCATCTCCATTTTCCATGGCAACATGCCCCCTCTCTTGATCCACTTGGCAATGATGACAACAGCAGGTCTAGGGGTGTATTTGGTAGCTGTGTGACAAAAGAAATGCAAAAAAAAACTAGAATTCTTGGTTCGGAAACGATACCTTTTATTAGACCAATAATAGGTGTTATTACCAATATTAGACTCAGCTGGTCTAATAAAAGGTATCATCTCTGAACTTATATGTATACCTGCTATCGTTTCAGCAAATGAGGCAAGTACCTGTCTGCTAGGAGCCGGGCTGAAGCTGACCAGCTGCTACAGATGCAGCAGGTAGCAGTGACAGCCTGAGCCGGGTTTCAATGGGTGACCCAATGCTCCAGCCTACATGCCAGCCTTTCCTTCCCAGCTGCAGCCATGTGCCCGGCTGACGGCCCCTGGAGATTTGCAAGCACGAACCACACAAAAGCCAGCTCCGTCTCAAACAGATTTAGCAAACGACAACAACGGGGAGCCCTGTGCGAAGCGTGGCACAGCCGGCAGCAGCCCCGCTTCAATCATTCCCGTGTCATAGGAAGCAGAAAACGTCCCCGTGGGATGCCTTCCCTCTTCCTCTCAGCACCACCCGCGTGGCTAAGTTTCAGCTACTTGTTGGGTCCAAGCCAATGAGCTCTGAAATGAGGCACCCGGCTGCAGCGGGTGCCCAGGGACAAGATAGATGGAGCTGAGAGCCCAAGATAGGGCTGGGGACCCCCCCCGGCACACACGGGTGCAGGAAAGTCGCCTCCCCGCTCTGCTCCTCCGTCCCCTCCCCTGCCGCGCTGAGAAGCAGCATCGTGAGCGGTCCTGGGCCCGGCGCTGGGGTCCGTGTTTGCCGCGCGCCTGCAAACAGAGAGCACCTCTATGCCGCAGCGACACGGTTCCCAGAAACGCTCTTTGTGGAGGCCTGGATAGGATCGCTAAATAAACACGGCTCTTGGGGAAACACGCCGCTCTGGGCCTGCCCTTGCAGGGCAGCTGATGGAGTGAGCTCAGGCTCCTGAAAGCTCATTTCTTTGCCTCCAATTTAGCGAGTCTGCAAGGTACGAATCCACCCTGACGTCAGGCTAACGCGGTGAATGACCTCTCTGTGCTCGGGGGGAAATGGCCGGGCTGCCGAACCGCAGCGTCCCGGCGGGGACTGAGAGGCAGCGTTGCCAGCACGCCCATGCGACGGCAGCCCCTGGGTCTTACTTCTTGCTGGCTTCCTCCTGTCTCGTGTTCGAGCTGCCTGGGGATCATCTGGGGAAGGGGGAGAAGGACCCAGACAGCAAGCGGCCCTGCGGCAGTGAGTTCGGGGAGGTGGAACAGCTGGAAACACCTGGGAGGACGTCCTTACCTTCAGCTCCTGCATGGTCAGCTCTTTGCCATGCTCCTTGCCACTTTCTATCAGGATATCCAGCGCATCGGCGTAGTCTTTGCCCTGCGTGTTCTGCAGTTTCTCCCGAATGGCTTTCTCCAGCCCCTTCTGCAAGGTCTCGCGTGCTCTGATCCCCTAGAAAACGCCAAGCCGTCAGCCTGTGAAACGAGAAGCCGGGGCATCGCAGCTTCTCATCCACCCCAGGGCACCCAGAGGAAATCAGCTTTAAGGGGCCTACAATTTGCATGGGATGGCGGGGCGTCGCAGTGCTAGAAAGAAGTCCTGGGCAAACGTCCTCGGACATCCCCAGTTCACACACGCTTTACCTCCCCGTCCCGTGTCACATTTCCTCCCCTAAAGGAATCCACCCATCCCACAGGAGGGCTCCTCTTCCCATGAATGCAATGTCAGTCCCCAGCTGCCTTCCCAAAAGCAATGGCAGGTTTGCAAGAGCAAGGCTGAGGCTCCTAGCTAGCACCTTGATCTGCAGAGGATCTCAAAAGCATCCCATCCCTGGAGCACCACTGAGAGGAGCATCCCTCCCAGAAAGCTGGGTCAGAACAGGAGGAAAGTTTGTAACGGGGGTGGGAAAAAACGGAAAAGAAATTTTTCAAACGTCTGCTGCTCTCTGAGGTCGCTGGGTTCAGGACAAGAATAAAAATTAAATGTTTTTCGTTTTCTAAAACAGCTGACTTTTCGAGCCTTCCATCCAAAGATTGGAAAGAAACTAGAAATGAGAGGAAAAGCCGGTTTCCCGGTGCTTTTCAAGCAGTCGGATATGTGAGTAAAAGCCGGGCACGGAGAGCTGATGGCAGTCGAGTTAGGTGATATGAACAAAGAAAACCCCCTGCTAAAAAAGCAGCAAAATGCCACCTACTCCTCCCTGTGTCAGACTGCATGGGGCCAAGGAAGCAAGAGCGGGATCCCAGCACATTTCTGCATCAGGGACTAGAGAATAAACACGAAGGCAAGGAATAGGCATCCTGATACCTTTCCACCCCCATCACCTGGGCATGGCACTGATCGCTTTATAGTCTCAGCACTTCCAGCCATTAATGGGCTCCCCAGTGTGATGCAGGGGTATTGCCCCCAATATACAGATGCAAACTGAGGCGCGGGGTGGGTTAAGCGACTGCCCTAAGCCCACACAGGGAATCTGCGGCACAGTGAGGAACATCTCCTTAATCCCAGACCAGTGCTGGACGCCACGACACTGGACCCCCCACCCTAGGCAGCATTTGGGGAAGCCTCTTACCCTCCTGTAGCCGCTGAAAGGCAAGTCCAGGGGCAGGGAGAAGACGTTCTCCACGAACTGCTGGTAGACCTCGAAGAGCTGGCCGAGCTCCTCGTCGGGGATGCGGAAGCCCAGCAGGACCCGGATGGCCATGCGGAAGGTGAGCTTCTGCGTCTCGTGGTAGACGTTGATGGGTTCGGGGGTGCTGCTCCACACCCGGAGCGTGTCCTGGATCACCAGCTGGATCTTGGGAAGGTAGCTCTCCAGAGCCTCATGACTGAAGATTTTGGAGAACACCTGCAATCAGAACATGCCCGTCTTGACAGCGTCCTCCTAAAAGCTGAGCAGGATCTGGCAACACAGCTCGGGAACCCTGCAAGGTACTGCAGGCATCCCCGGAAACACAGAGGGCCTGAACTCAACAAATGGCAGGGTAAGGGACTTGACCAAGGTCACCCTGGTCAGCAGTGGCACAGCTAGGAAAAGAAGCAAGCTCTCCTTGTTCCTGGCTGGATCCTGGTGCCCCTGAGTGACCCTCCAGGCTTAAAACCAGCACGCAGACAATCCTGCAGGCAGATAGCAGCAGTGCTTACAAGAGACCCTACAATAACAAAGCAGCAGAGGGGTGCGGGGAATGAATCCCAGGCGATGGAGAGCGTGCTTTCCAGCTTTACAAGTAAGCGCAGCGCTGGCATGGGCAGGCCTGGCTCCCATCCCCATCCTTTTATACCAGTGAGGTTCCT
>NW_017729033.1:1043420-1051717 GCF_001723915.1 Gavialis gangeticus
GTGCGACATTCCCAGCAATGCGAGGAATGCTCCTGTCCTCTGGCCCTCGCCTCCTGCCCAGCCCTGTAATCCCCACCAGCTCCCTCCACAGCACAGGTTTTCATGCTGTGCCCCCCACCCCTGCCCGCCGCGCCGGGGCGGAAAAGCGCTGTTTGTTATTTCTGATTAACTCACGCTCGCGCGCGTGCACACAGCCACGCTGCGGGGCCCAAGAAACCCTCGTGCAGCCAGGCTCCAGGAGAAAGGCAGCACACAGCCGCTCACCTCCATCAGGGCCACCCGGCAAGGGAGACAGCAGGTCCCATCCCCCCCACCCCAGCAAAATCAAGATGAGGCCCCTCCAAAAAGTCACCTTTGGAGCTGCGAGTGTGAGAATTTCCTCTGCCCTCAGCGCCAGGAGGGGAGGGTAACATTTTCCTGGCACCTGCCCCGCACTACTAACACAGCACTGGGGCGAAATAACGCCTCAGCCCCAAGACTCAACAGTTGCTGCTTCATAATGGGTTCATCCTCCCCCGCGGCCTGACCGTACCATCGCTCTCTGCCCCCGGCCCGGTAAATAAATGCATCCTCTGAATATTACACTCTATGAATATCCAGGGGAAGCAGCCTCAGTAGGTAAAAATCATGTGCAACGGAGGGGGAGAAAGGGCGACGGAAGAAGAGACTTCTCGTGCGGGGATGCATGCAACTCCTCTATTTTTAACGATGCCACGAGACGTGCGCGGGTGGGGGAAAGCTCGTTGACCCGATGATACCAAGCCCAGCCACCGTGTCCCCCCTGCAAGGACGAGGCCTGCCCCCAGAGCCACTGAGGCAGACGGGGAAATAGAGGAGCCCAGGCCAGTTCCAGTAGCTGGGAAAGAGACATTTCCCCGGGCGCTGTGACCAGGACATCGGGCTTTGATACGGCGCCAGGTGCACGAGTGGTTGCTGGCACCCAGGAGCCGGCGCGGGGCGGCTGCTGCTCAGGGGTGGGAAAGAGCCGAGCGCTTGTGCCAGGCATGGCACGGAGAGGACACGGGCTCCTGACCGAGACGGGCAGCGCGTCAAGTGACTTGGCTTGGCCGGGCCCGCGGCCCAGCCCTCCTGGCTCCATCTCCTGCAGCAACCTCAGGCTAGCTTGGCTCCTGCGAGATGTGCATTGAGGGAAGAGCACGGGGAAAGGTAAGAGCTTGGGCTGGACAGACGCACCTACACCAGCTAGACGCAATCGTGTCCCTAACTCTGCCTCGGCTTCTCCAGCGGGGCCAAGGGAACAATACTGCACTGAAGCAACCAAGAGGAAGGACGTTACAACAGGGAAAGCACTGGGTTAGGGCTCAAGCCACCCCCCTCTGCCACAGACCTTCCTTTAGTACATTTAGCAAGTCACTTCACCTCAGTGGCTCATCTGTAAAATGGGGATAATGGCGTGTCCTTCCCCTGCCCTTTCCTGACGAGTTAGGATTGAAGAGCTCTGGGATTGGGACTGTTTGGCCCGTACTTCTCATAACACCTCGGGCACCTCAATGCTTCTGGGGTACAGACAACCACCATATTTGCCACTGTGTGCCAGTGCCCTTTACTGGGTGGGACTGGGGTTGCCTAGCTCTATAACCCAACCCGCTACAGTCACCTGATAATGTACAATTTACCTTCACCTGACTCCGCATGTGGGAAGGAGCAGGAAGACCCCGTTTCTACCCCGGCAGTCAGCGGGACTAGTGACCACCAGAGCACGCTGCTGCACGTTTTCCCCATTTCACAGATGATCCACTGAGGTTAAGTGACTTGCCCAATGTCATACGGGAGGGTCTGTGGCAGAGCTGGGCTGGCCTGCGGCATGGCCTAGACATACCCAAGCCAGCTGGGGAAGCAGACACAGTCGAGCTGCAGTAAGAGGGACCAAATTTACCCATTGGCCTTCACTGTATAGGAGCCAAAAGGTGCTAAACAAACCTTCTAGGGATCCCACTGACTCCACCATCCCTGGGGAGATGCAGAGCTCCCTCCTGAGACAAGGCAGAGCTGCTGGGAGACGTTTCCATGATGTAGTATTTGGTATCTTGCGAGTCACCCCGGCAGAGAGACCCACAGGGCACAGACACAGGTCCCCTCAACCTCCCCAAGGCGGCACGTGCCCGACCGCTGTCCACGTCGTGCCCATGGCATAGCTGACGTGCCAGGCGCCACAACGGCACCCAAGGGACCGCAAAAGCACCATGCAAGGTAGACGGTGCAACTACAACGTGATGCATGTCCGCACAACAGGCCCAGGCGGAGGCAAACGGGGCGCGACCTGCAGAGGGAAAGACCCCAAGGCTCTTTCCCTCTGGGTCCACCAGTCTTCACCTGCACTGAGATGGGCCACCTTCCACAGGCGTAGTCCCAGCACCTCCACGGTATCTGAGCGCCTTCCTATGACCCAGGGAGGCGATGCAGGGCTGCAATCCCCCCACTTTACCGGAGAATTGAAACAGTGAGGCTAAGCGACTTACTCAAGGTCACACAGAAAGCCTGTGGCAGAGAAGTGAAGCACACCAACACCTCGCTTGGACTCGACACCTACTCCAGACCGGTTTAAACCCCGCAGCCCCATCACTCGCCACCCCAGACTTTCCTCTCCAAACTCAGTCACCTCCAAGGTCTGCCTCTCCTTATTGCCCCAATCCGGACCCCCTCCCCACAGCTGGCTCTACCATGCATCTCCCAATGGCCAAACTCAATTCGCTCCAAAAAGTACCTCTCCTCCAGAAACACATTTCCTTCCCGCTTCTGGAGTCCGGTCTAAAAATCCCTGCTCCCTCTAGCGAACACTTGCTGAATATCTCAAGCCTCTTCCCTCCAGGGCTGGGGAGGGGGGAAGAGAAAGGGCACTTCAAAGGCCAGGAGGAGAGAGCAGCTGATGAAAGGGCTCTTTGGGCAGATGTGATAATCTTTTATTAGACCGACTAAAGGTGCATTTTTTCAGGTGATCGAACAAGACGAGCTTCCCAGCAGGGAGAGGCCATTAGGATGCAAAAAGCCTCTCCCGAAAGGCGAGGAAACCCTGCTTGCAGAGTTCACTAAGGCTAGAGCACATGGGCTCCCCCCGGGCAAAATTCCTGCATAGCCAGGACGAGCGGGATGGGGGGGAGCAAATCTCCAACAGGCTTTGATGATACCTGATGTAGCTAGCTCCAAACTCACCCCAGCCCTGCCCCTTTCCTCACCTGCAATCCACACTGCGCTTCCCGGAAAAGGTCACGGGGGTTTACCCGCTGATTTATGCCCCTTTCTCGTCCCTGCTGGGATCCCTCCTGGCTTGTTAGCCACGACCTGGCTGCCTCCGAGGGCAGAGCCGGAGACAGAAAACCACGTCGCCTTTGAAGAGGCGACTTGACGCACGCGCGCCGTTTCTAAAACAACTCCGTGCAGACACCCGAAAAGGAGGCACCGCCACCCAGAACGCAGGCTATCCAGCCCCGTCTGGAAACTTCTCTTTTTGCAGTGGAAACAGGATATTTAAAGATTTATGGTTTTCCTAAGGCAAAAAAATGCCTTGCCGGTGTCTCAGCTCGGGCCCCGCATGACAAGGAGCGGCTCCTCTTCCCAGCTGGGTGTGAACTCGGTAGCCCCATCATGTTTCAGCTATTCCTGGAGACACATCAGAGGGGACGGCAGCCAGCTCCCCACCTTTCCGGCTTGTACCGACAGTGCCCCGGCGCTGAGCGTAGCGTGCACGCGGCGCGCTGGTTTTGGCAGGCCTGGGGAATGAAACCCTGCATTTCTCCAGCACCAGCCTACTCTGACAGACTAAGTTGGGGGGTTCCCAGTCTGTTCTTGGCCTCTTTGCCGCAGCTAATAGCAAAGGGGTCTAGGTAGTACCCGTACCGGTGGTAGGTTATACATACAGCGCACCACCTTTCAGGTCCTGGAGAGAAACAGATGGTCTCCTTTAGCTGCCCAGGCCTGGAGAGGGGGGAACAAAGGATGCTGTCTTTAGCTGCAAGAGCGTTTCCTCCGCGGGCTCCAGGAATAGACTTTTTCCCCCTCTGCGTATCGGTGCAGCATTCGTAGGACGTGACCGTGGACCTCCAACTGCAACGCTTGCTTTAGTTAAGCAAACTTCAGTATGGGGCCATGTGCCTATTCCCTGCCTCTGCCACCTCCGAGCGCCTGGCCCGTTCCTAGAAAGCAAACAGCACGCTCGCGGTCAGCGGTCTGCTGGCAGGCACTGACCTCTAACGGCCACTTCGGCTTTGGCGGGTCCATCGCGGCTGCAATCGTTGCGCCCAGCCCGCGGCATGAGTTGAGCACGGAGCTTCTCGCACGCTTCGAGGACCGGGCCGGTATTTGCCGTGACCCTGCCCTCCCGGCCGCAGCCACATTAAAGCGGTCGTCCTCCTTCCTCTGCCGCACCAGGCCGTTGGAAGCAGGATACCCCAGCGGGATGGTTCGGTGGTCTCATAAATCTTACGTGGTGGTGAATTTGGGAGCCGGCGGCGTGGGAAAATGTTGTAGGACCGCCAGCGTGAACATACAAGCCGAGGCGGGTAGGGACTGAGTGCATACGGACTTCACCGAAGAGCCAAGGGTGTTAAAATAAGGTGCCTTAAAAATAAACTTTGCTGCCACCGTCACCCTTTAGAAACGGGCTTTGCATTGCATGTGCACACTCAAAGCAAAGACACAGGGTGGGTTTCTGCCTTCTCCACCTGCATCCATGCTGGGGAAGAAATCAGCAAGGAGGACTGCTATCTGGGTTGGGATTTGGTCCGAAGCAGCAACACAGTTAGGCCGGCACTGCGGGGGGAAACGTGCCGTGATCCGGTGCGTGCTCTACCTGCTCGGTGGCTCGACACATGCTTTCCGCTCCCCGGGGCTTTCCTTGCATGCCTTCCCCCAACCAAACGCCCGAGGGCTGCTAGAGCACAAAGAAATCAAAGCCTTTCTCTGCTCAAGTCCAATAAGCCCAAATGTCGCCATGGCCTTAACCTCACTCAGGTCCTAACTTAATCCCCCCTCGAGCCCTCCGCGTATAACCCCGATGGTGTCGGTGACCCGCGCTGCAATGGGCTCCCGGCTCCGCCAGCTGCAGACACACCTGTGGCTGGGAAAGCTAAATTAGCTGATCCTTGGTCTCGAGCCGGAGCTACGGGGCCTCCACCCAGACGGGGTGCGAGATCTCCGTCCCACAGCTGGCTTCGGCAGCTGCATTCGGATCAAAAAAGTTTCCGCTACTGAGATGCTGGTCTGGGAGGGAGAACAGCTCCATTGAGAGCATTGGGAAAGATCCCACAAAGCAAGCAAGGACTGAAGCAGGGCACAAAGCAATTAACAATTTACCCAAGGTCTGCGGCGGAGCCAGGCATCGAAGCCCAGTCTTGTAAGTTCCTGAGCAGCACCTTCCCTTTCAGACCCTCCTCCCTGCCCTTCAGTCCAGGGCACAGGCTGTTGTCAGAGGAAAATCATTTGTTGCAGAACTCAAGTGATGGTTTCTCACTGCGATGCACTGGATGCAGGCAGCACTGTAAGGCACGGCAGGAAAAGGCAACAAGGGCAGTGAGCACCCGGGTGGTTCACCAGCATCCAAAGACACAGCGTTTCGCCTATCTTCATCTGCAAGGAGGTGGATTTTGTTGGCGAAGGACCTGCCAACGCTGGCAGAACCCGCCGTCCGCACCAGCCCTGCCCGGCTTTTGCTGGGGACGTGCCAGGACTTTGCATGAATGGCTCCATGCAATAAAAAAACAGCGCCACCACCACTCAGAGTTAAACATCTATGCCAGAAAAGACAAGCTAACTTAAAGGAGCTGGAGAGATCTCACTTGCCTAAAGCTGTGGGGGGGGCGAGACAAGATTGCTGTGCCTAGGCATGGGGGCATCGGGGGCAATACAAGGAAGAAGGACCAATGGAAGCAGAAGTAATGGCATGAAACTAAGAATGGGAAAATGGAAGCAAAGTCTCAGGGAAAAGCTGGCTGTCAGCTGAAGTCATGAGAGCAGAGCAGCGTCCAAAAGAAGAAAAGCCATTACCCTCCTACGCTGGTTCTCAACCTTATGGTCTTCAAGCCCCCCTCAAAAAATGCCAGTTCTTGGCTTGCACTTGTTTCTTGACTAACTACAGGGAAAAAAAATCCTAGAGCAATTCTTCTGTTGCTTCCCAGCGGAAATTTCTGGGTTTATCTTGTGCATCACACATAAGTATTTGCACACCTAACGGTGCTAATACCATGCGGCCCTCTTACAAGGATCTCGCGGCACCCTTGTTGAAAATCACTGCCCTAAGACCAAAGACCCGGACAGGCACCCAAGTAACGAACAACCAGAATGGACCAGATGGCTGGAGATGCTCTGCTCTTCAACGTTACGTACTGAAAAAACAGAGGATGCATTCCAGTAAAAGACCAGAAAAATGATTTGCAATCACAGGCTTTGCAAATGGCCTTCTTCAAGAACCACCCCGCTCCGTCAATACTCGTGGTGCCGCCCCCCCGACATGGCGGCCTTTCCACAACAGGTAAAAGAACGACCTTAAATTCCTGGGATGATATCAAAAATCCTGAGATTAGCCAAATCCCAGCTCTCCGGATACTGTGAGCATACCCTGACTTTTAGCAGCTCACGCTGTAAAGCGCATTGAGAGCCTCCAAGGCTGAACGGGGCTGTGAAAACACCAGGAGTTGTGGTTAGCCCACACTTTTTGCTTTAATCTGTTGGAATTAATCTGGATTTGCGCCCACAGAGCAGAGAGGAGGGTCTGGCTTAAACCCAACGCGCCCATCACAATGGCAGATCTAAGGGCACAATCACGAACTCTTCGAAGCCAGCCAGAGGTTGCCACCAGGTCCTTTTGCCCATGAATGTACCCCCGGGGCATATCCTCACATGGAGTAAACGTACAGCTCCATTGAAACTCCAGCTAAAAAAGACCAATGGTTTACAGCAGCTGTGGGGGGGATTGGGTCCCGTGTATTTGTTGACACAGGATGGGAGGGAGATGGTTTCCTTCCCACTGTAAGATTTATAATCCACGGCAACAAGGGCAAAAGGGTTCAATGGAAACATAAAACCTTTTAACGTCTTGGATGGGAGTTTTCGTAATGCAAAAGGTGCATTTCTTCCCCCCCTCCCCTTGCCCCTGCCCACAGCAGCTGGTTTGTATTTGGTTGCAAATTTATGGCCTCTTTTGTGTTTTTAATCCCCTTGCAAACTATATTAAAGCTTCAGCCCTTTCTACTCAGTGCTAATAAGCTCAACATTTGTATGCCCCCAAGGCAGACCGTTAATTGTAGCGTGTTAATGAACGTTGTAGTTTTGGACCCTGGGTCACTGAGGTAAAGCAGGCCACTCGGTCAGGCCACAGTTTGTTTCTTCCAGAAGTGCCCCGGTTTGGGATTTCTACCCATCCTGGCGGGGGTTTATTTTCTGAGCCAGCTGCGTCTGCTTTACGACGGCCTCGTTGGGACAGACCAAGGGCCCGTCTAGTCCGACATCCTGGTCGCCAATGCTAGAGACCCCTAAAGAAAGCATCACCCTCCACCCCTTGCACACACCATCCTGCTCCTATTCTGACAACACCGGAAAAAATGACCCCAGGTGGGTGATTAGTCCGTGCCCTGAAACATGAGGCTCATGGTTGTTCAATTTGGCTCTTCTTATCCAGAGGAAACCTATCCCCCTGTCTTCTGCTGATTTCCCCTAGCTGGATGTCCCACACTGTATAAAGCATGACCCCAGTTCCCCAGCATCCCACCTCACCCACGAGAGCAGATGTTTCTCCTCACTGGGTACAATCCCAGCCCAGACTGCACAGGGCCGGATTCAGTGCATGCCGGTGCACATCTGGAGGAACGGCGCCGACTTCCAGCGAGTTAGACAGGAGACAGAAATCGGCTTCACGGCCACCGAACAACTCAACCAGGTAACGCTGCCCTTTCTGCATCGCGCCTAGGACTCGGCACTGCATTCGGGAGTGCAAAGGTGCCAGTAAATTAGGAGCAATTTACTGCGATGTAAAAGGCCAAGAGGACAGACTCGTGCAAAGACACGGGACGTGAGCAACGACAACGACGCAGACGGCCTGAGAGCAATGATAACACCATTGACGTGCAGGGTGACCAGAGCGCTCCCATATAATATCAGGCAGATGTTTCAATCGACTGTCTAAACCCCTTGAAACTTTCGGGGTGCGATCAGTACCCATAGTTCCCGGGGGGGGGGGTGTTTCCACACCTTCCCATGCAAATATGGTGCCGTGCCTCTGAAAGGAGCTCCCAGCACCGTGGTAGGGAATCGCTGGGTGAGAAAACGCACCATCAGTGTCGGTGTGC
>NW_017729033.1:1056717-1061743 GCF_001723915.1 Gavialis gangeticus
GGGTTTCCACACCTTCCCATGCAAATATGGTGCCGTGCCTCTGAAAGGAGCTCCCAGCACCGTGGTAGGGAATCGCTGGGTGAGAAAACGCACCATCAGTGTCGGTGTGCTCTGTCCATCCAAGTTTCCCGGAGAAACTCGCTGGTGATAATGTGTTTTAAGAGCCAGCTAAGGCTCGTCGCTGACTTCGGTGTAAACCCGATAGCTGACAACCTCCAGAGAAATGTTTGTCTTTGGTTAGCAGAAATTTCCACGGTGCTTCCATGGTCTCTCTCCGGCTTGTATTAACTTTGACAGCCTCCCGCAGGGGAGCTTTAGCTATACGTAGAAGGGGGATGCGGAGGGCTGCTTGTTAATGTGGCTTTGTTCTTCCCACGCACCTTGCAGCCAAGTGTCTCAAAGTGCTTCCTAGGGCCTGAAAGGGTTAAATTCCGAGCCGCCCTGTGGAAGATGGAAAGTAGCTACCCCATTTTATGGAGGGGGAGACTGAGGCCCAAGTAGCAAAGTGGCTTTTCTCAGACCACACGCTATGGCCGAGCTAGGAAGACTCAAGGCTTTTTTAAATTCATAGGAATCACCGCTATTCATACCACCCGGGCATCTGTCTCTGGAGCCTAGAAGAGCGGCAGGCTCGATCCTCCGTCCTTCCTGACATCTGCTGTTATCTCACTATGCAGGTAGGCTCATGCATTTCGAACAAGGACAGCGAGACAGGAGCTGGGAGGAGGAGGAGGCCTGCTTAGCAGAATCCAAGAGGGTCTTGCTAAGAGCAACAGACCGAAGACAAGAAACGTTCAAGACGAACAGAGCTGGTTCAAAATTTAAAAAAAAAAATCCATTTTCAACTTTTCAGCAAGAAGGGATTTGCACCAAACACTTTTTGGTGCTTTTCCAGGCAGCTTCTAGAGGGGGCAGGTATTTCCCCCGCCCTGCAAGAATTTGAAATGTCAGCAACAACAAAAAATACATCCCCCCTTTTATTTATGATCAGCTGCGGAGGTGACTATCACAAAAGAGGGTGCTATCCATCAGTCTGAGGAGTGAGCTCTCATGGGACGTTCTGAAGCATTTTGATCTGGACTGGTGACAAATAATATAGGGAACAGGCGTGTCTACACATTCATTAATGCGCTTTAGGTATTGCGCATTAAACCTAGTACCTCCAGGCGCTTCTTCACAAGTGTGAATTAACCAAGTCCGCTGGTGCGTGGCAATTACCGCGCTCCAGCAGCCTCCTGCGTCTCATGCATCAGCATCCCCATGCTTAAAAATGGCGGGGGGCAGCGCTTGAATTAAAGCTCGGCGAAGAAGCTTTAGATCGAGCGCTCCTGCTGCTGTTTCTAGGGGTAGAGCTGCTGATATACAAGACACGGTGGCACTTTAATTAGAGCAGTTCTTGGAGCCACTCTAATTAAAGCGCCACCCTCCACCCCCGGAGCACGCGTAAAAGTGCCCACCGTTGTGATGTACTAGAAAAATGTGCATTAGCCTATTTTACTGCACATTCGTGAAAGAGCATGAGGGGGGTTGTGATGTTTTAACGTGCATTAAAATAGGCTAATGCGCATTAAAGTGCATGTGTAGATGTTCCCAAACAAGCCTTAACTTGGCTTGCCAAATAGATTGGAGCTGAGGATGGATCAGATGGTTCACCACACAATTCCCTACCAATATGGGACCAAGGAACATACTGGTCAGGCTGTCCTAAGTCTACGGTTTTGTCTACAGCAGGATGCAAACCATTCATTCAAAAGGAAGCCTGAGCGCTGTCCGAGACAGGCACCTGGCCCGGTAAAGCAGCAAGCTGGTCCTCATCCTATCCACACCAGCCAGAGAGCAGCAATGCAGCCAAGAACAAAATGATCTACGTTCTCCTGATCTGAAACATGCTTTGCTTATCGCCAAGGAACGGACTTGGAGCTGCCTCCGTGCGTGGAAAAGAAAGATTCGAGCCCCTGCCAGGTGAATAGGACCCGTAACGCGTAGAAATCCGTCTATGCACAAACACCCGAGGATGCGAAACGCCAGAGGCTGAACCTCAAGTAACAATAATTAAGATGAAACCAAGCGAAGGAATCAGCCTACCCTCCTTTTTCAAAGAAAACTGAGCCGGCAAGCTTAGCCCGCTCGACAAACCTGGATGTCACTGAAAGAGAAAGCTTAACAGTTGCTCTAGGAAAATACCGTTATTAAGAATGATTCGCATGCTACAGACTCTCGTTCTCTCTTCCTCCCCCTGTCTCCTAATCCTCAAAAATGGCTCGTGCTTATTTATGATGTCAGCCAGAGTTCAGACTGGAAGTGGAGGTATGCTAGCTGAGCAAACAGCGCTCGCTTAGGGCTTGGGGCTGGCGCTGCATGTCGGGGGGAGGAGAGTGGCATCAAACTCTGAATCCCATCGCGATGTTGGAAATGAGAAAAATCGCTGTTCTTGTGAGGTCTCCGCTATGTCCTCATCAGGATCAGAACCAAAACCATGGGGCGGGAGAGGGTCAGATGGGGAAATTCAGATGTAAACCTGCCCCCTCTCTCCCAACTCACAAATTTTGAAAGCGTTTGGATTTCAGATCCCAGTTCTGGGACTAAGGGAGGACAATGTCACTCCCCTTCTGCCCCCCACAGTTAGAAATAAAGGACCTGGGTTTGGGTATCAAGAGAGAGCACAGAGTGGAAAACTCCCCATGTTAAAAAACGCTTCTCATCGGAGTTATAAAGCGAGCACAAAGCCCCGCAAGTCAAGGTACAAATTCTTAGTCGATCAGCAGGGTGCTTGTGTCAGGTACGAATGCATTTGAAGCGTCTTCTCTTTTCCATGACCTCATTCCTATAACCCACTCTCTTCCCCGCTGCCTCTTTCTTGTCCTGAGGTCTAAGACGAGGTGGTTTTTATTAAAACTGCCCTCTCCTGAGATTCCCACCAAAGGTTTCTCACTCCCCCTCGTCTGCAGGGAAAGAGAAAGATCTTTTCCTCCTGACGGGGTACTTAGATGCACCTTCAAGAATTTGCCTGGCTCTGCTTCACTTCCTCTGCTGCCGCCCCCAAGTGAGCACAGCTTTTTCCAAATCCCCTCCTATAATAAGCCTTCCTCTCCTCTCCTGCAGACAGGGCCCTGTCAAGGAGAGAGCCGAGCCCAGGGACATCCAGCAGCTTAAAGCCAAGAGCAGTGAGGACGCGCCGCAACTGCGAAAGGGCAATTTGATCCAGTGAATTCTCTTCCTTGTACCAGACTCATCCCCGTACTTTTGAGCATCTTCCAGGCCTGCATTAAGCAATGTGACTTAACATCTGCAAAGCACTGTTTGTTCTCTTGTCCCCTCCCCAGGGAGAAAAGTGTGTGCAGCCGAGTGGGGGTGTTATTATTATTATTATTATGACACACACACCCCTGCTGCCTTGTACCTACATCAGGCTCTGGGAAGACAAACACATGCCCCCCACATCATCTGCGCTGCTTTTGATATGCTGGTGGGAACTAGTCTGGGGGTAGGAGCAGACACGCAGCTCTCCCAGGGCACCTTGCTATTATCTGGCAGGGGAGCAGGTAACGGCGGGTTTGCCTTTAGCAAACAGATACTCCAGGATGGATGCTGACAGACGAGACCTAAACCAGGGTATCTTACACTGGTAATTTGCCCCTCCGTGATTTCTTCCAGGGGTAATTCTGCCCCAGAATGAGCACATGGTAACAACCTTTTACAGCTGCAAGACGCTGGCTGCCAAGGCCCCCCTGCTTCATCTGCGGTGAGGGTGCTAGGCCTTGTGTTGCGCCAGGGTTGACTGCAGTTTTGCTAAGACTAAGAGGCTACACAACGGATTTGTCTGGGATGGTTTGGACGGGGCTGATCCTGCCTCAGGCAGGGCTTGGACTCGACATGACCCCGCTGCTCTACGTTACCCTTGCTTGGCAGCCGATTTCTCTGGTGTGTATACGCCGGTGCAATGCCACTTACGCAGCCACAATCATGTAATGTGTCAGAGTCCTTTGAAAGACGGGGTCCATAAACTATCACAGCCCAACTCGGTAACGTGACCGTTGCCGGCATCGCCGAACCTGGGATGCTGCACTGTCAAAGCCTTGACACGACTGAAAACCACCAAAGCGGGCCATGGGCTTCCTGCACCGCCAATCTGCCCTGCCTCCCCAGTAGTGCGTCGTCTCAGGCCAACACGGTGTGCTTGGGGCTGCCAGTGGTGCCCACGGCTGCCCCAGTCCGGCCGGGAAGACTATGGTAACCCCAGAAAACCCCCAAGAGCATGGGAATAAGGATAAGCGTGACTTTCCTACCCTCCCCACCCATCCAGTCCCCTCTCCGGCACCCTTAGGAAGCTCGCCGCAGCTGGCACTGCGGACCTGATCCGTATTACACCGGCACAAATACAGAGTAACTCCATTACAATCACCAGCCTCCCCCAAGACGCTTCCTAGCAATTCCCCTGCCGACTCCGCGCGTAGCGAAGCCGGGCAGCAAACAGCGCGGAGGTGCCAGCGCGGAGCCGGGGTCTGAGCTCAGATCTGCCCAGACGCAACCCTGCAGACTAAATGCAGCCTCCGACTCCCTGATCAGGATATGGCCAGGGGTCTTCCCTAGAGTCCAGAGCCAGGCTCTGCACCAGACCTACGGGCATCCCAGAGCCAAGCGCAGGGGGGAAGGCTGGAGGCAAATCCACCCCTAGGATCAAGGGCTGCGTCTTTTAGGGCACCGGGGCCGGCTGGAGGTGGGTCCATCCCCAGGATAAAGGGCACCGGCCGGAGGCAGGTCTGTCCCGAGCTGCGGTCACTCCTGGCACCCCGGCTGGGGGGGTCCAAGCGGGCAGGGCCCCTTTAAGAGCGGCGTCGGCCGAGGGCTCTTCACCCCCCCGCAGGTTACTGCAGTTCAAGCCACACGTGCCACCGGCGCGGGGCGGAGGGAGGGGCCCAGCCGCCTGCCCTCCCCTGCGGGCACCCCCCCACGGCCGCGGCGGTGAGGGAGGGGGGGGATTTCCCATCCTCCGCACCCGGGGCTCCGCGGGGGCCGTGCGTGCCCC
>NW_017729033.1:1062169-1063360 GCF_001723915.1 Gavialis gangeticus
TGGCGCGTGGAACGGCAGCGCGGCGCGTGGAACGCTCGGGCCGCCGTTCGCGGACCCAACGCTCGGCGCCGCCGCGCTCCAGCGACGGAACGGGGAGACTCTGGGGCGCGCGGCCGCGGGGGGCGGGGAGGCACTTACCTTCCTCTTGTGCCGGTGGATGTCCCCGATGGAGTTGGCCACGGTGTTGGGCCCCAGCAGCATGCGGGTGCTGCGGGGCCACTCCGTGCTGACCAGGTGGTGCTCGCCCATCAGGATCTTGCGCACGTTCTCCGCCCCGGTGACCCGGATCAGGGGCCGGCCCAGCAAGTGCGTCTTAAAGACGTTGCCGTACTTCTCCCTCCGCGAGGACTGGAAGCAGGAGCCCTAGGGCGAGAGGCGCACAAGGTGACCCTGGAGGCCGGCACCCCTGCAACCCCCCCCCAGGTTGGCCCGCCCCTTTGCCTGCCAAGCCGGAGGGCGACTAGCCGGGCAGTGCTTCCAGCTGGCAGCCCCCCTGCCACGGCCGGCCCTGGAGCTGAGCAAGGGGGGAGGGAGGCACAAGTGCCCGCTGTGCTGGAGCCGCGTCACCCAGGTGGGAAAGCCACCAAGGCCCCCAAGCTGGCAGTGGGGGAAGGGCCCTGCCTTACCGGAGCATGGAGCCGGGGCTCGTCAAGCCACCCCAGCTGCACGCAGTTGGGGGGCGGGGGCGGGGTCTGGCTGTTGCGTTAGCCGGGGGCCCCGCTCCACGCAACGCAAACCGCGCAATAAACGCGGAGGGTGCAAAGGTCTCGGCCGCGGTGAAGCGGCGACTGGCCCAGGAGAGCTCAGCCCGGCCGCACCTGCCACGCAGGGACCAGCCCGCAAGGGCAAGAGCCCCGCAGCGCTGCAGTTAGTGCTGGAGAAGGTCTGGCCGCTGCAGAGCTGGTTTCTGCCCAACCCGGGCTGGAGCAGAGCCCCCGGGGCACGGGGGGGGCGTTAGGTGCCCAGCCCAGGGGCACTCCCGGGGCTGGCCCCTGCACAGGTCAGCCCCGTGGTCCACGGGGGGGGAAGAACTGCCCCCCAGGCTGGGCTGGGATGAGGGTGCAGCTACCCCGGGTTAATTCTGCCCCCATCCGCACCCACGTCAACCCTTCTCCTCTCCCTCCAGCCCAAGAGCCCTGCTGTCCCCCCGGAAAGCAAGCGGCAGTGCAGGTAGCGAGACCCCCCCCCCCC
>NW_017729033.1:1063870-1064280 GCF_001723915.1 Gavialis gangeticus
CCCCCCCCCCACCTTGGGCTTCCCCAGCCTCGCAAGGCTTTTAAAGCTGCCTTTTTATGGAGCCTGAATTACATGAAAGGGTGTAATTACCTAGGGCTAAGTCAGTCTGCAGATTCGGGACTTTTAATAACTTTCCCACATGTTTCCCGGCTCTTTTTGTTATAGAGGGGGGGCGGGGGGGGCATCAGGCGGTGTGAGAGCGCTGCAGACGGAATTGGAAATGTGTGTGTGTGTAATCAGTCATGTATATACATATACACACGTGTGCATTTGCATATGTACATATATAGGGCTGTGCTGTGCATCTACATGTGCAGACGCATATAGGTGTGTGCACGCGCATGTGCATCTATACACGTGTGTGCATAGTCATGTGCGTTTATATACATGTGCGTGTGTATATGCAAGTA
>NW_017729033.1:1069280-1069652 GCF_001723915.1 Gavialis gangeticus
TTTTAAAGCTGCCTTTTTATGGAGCCTGAATTACATGAAAGGGTGTAATTACCTAGGGCTAAGTCAGTCTGCAGATTCGGGACTTTTAATAACTTTCCCACATGTTTCCCGGCTCTTTTTGTTATAGAGGGGGGGCGGGGGGGGCATCAGGCGGTGTGAGAGCGCTGCAGACGGAATTGGAAATGTGTGTGTGTGTAATCAGTCATGTATATACATATACACACGTGTGCATTTGCATATGTACATATATAGGGCTGTGCTGTGCATCTACATGTGCAGACGCATATAGGTGTGTGCACGCGCATGTGCATCTATACACGTGTGTGCATAGTCATGTGCGTTTATATACATGTGCGTGTGTATATGCAAGTA
>NW_017729033.1:1074652-1075080 GCF_001723915.1 Gavialis gangeticus
CCCTTTAAAGAGCCACGCGGGGAGTTTCTCGCCCGCCCTCGTAGGTGGCTGCACAAGCCGGAGGGGATGCTAGGTGCGTGTGCGCGCGCGTGCACGCGCGTGCGTTTGTGTTTGGAAACAAAAGCGGGGTTGTGCGTTTCAGATGTTCAGGTGACCCCGTGTCTTGATCCGCGTATATATAATTAACGTCCTTTTTGTGGCATTAATAAAGACTTATTTGTACAGCATTTCCACCGCCGCACAAAGGCCACCTTTATGTGGCTGCACGGCGAGCCCAGTCCAATTTATACAAAATTCTGTATTTTTAGCCCGGGACTCTGTTTGGATGGAGCCTGTGGAAAAGCGAGAACCCTGCGCTGGTCCCCTGTAAAAATCTGATAAATTTCGTTCAAAAATAAAGCGCTATTGAGAGCCTGCCCTTAACCCCT
>NW_017729033.1:1075091-1075863 GCF_001723915.1 Gavialis gangeticus
GGCGCCGGAACTGCAGCGCCCGCAGGTGGCCCGCGGGGCCGCCCCCCCGCCACGCGCGCCCCCCCCGCGCACCAACACAGCCGTTCGGAACACGCTTTTGCACACCCACGTGCGCACACAACCCCGGCGGCCAGGGGACACGCACACAGAGCCCCCGTGTCTGGGACGTGCTTAGGTACGCGCGCACACACAACCCAGGTCTCCCTCACCCCCCCCCCCCCCACGTTTGGGACACGCTGATTCACTTTTACACACACGCAACCCAGGTGTCCAGGACACACACACACACACCAGGTATCCCTGACGCATACGCACACAAAACCCAGCTGTTTGGAATACGAGTATACACTTATATGCACACACAAGCCTGGTGTCCAGGACACACACACACACACAGAACCCAGGTGTCTGGGACATGCTCACACACACGCATGCAACTCGGGTATCCCCAACACACATGCACACACAAAACCCAGGCATTTGGAACACACTTATACACACACGAAAGCCTGGTGTCCAGGACACCCACACACACAGAGAACCCATGTGTATGGGACATGCTTACACACACACACACACACACGCAACTCAGGTATCCCTGACACATACACACACAAAATCCAGACATTCAGAACATGCTTTTACACACACACATACGCACACAAAACCCAGGCATCCAGGACACACACACACAAGGCAGATGTCTGGGACATGCTTATGTACACAAACACACATGCAACCCAGGTGTCCCTGACACACATACACACACAAA
>NW_017729033.1:1080863-1101331 GCF_001723915.1 Gavialis gangeticus
GCATCCAGGACACACACACACAAGGCAGATGTCTGGGACATGCTTATGTACACAAACACACATGCAACCCAGGTGTCCCTGACACACATACACACACAAAACTCAGACGTTCAGAACACGCTTATACACTCACGCAACCCAGGTGTCCAGGACACACGCACACATACACATGCACACAACCCAGGTGCCCAGGACATGTTTACACACATATACGCAACCCGGGCATCCAGGACATGTATCTATGCACACACACACACACACACACACACACACACATACATACATATGCAGGCCCCAGGTGCCTGGGACACATGCACACACACACGGGTGCGCACGCACAGAATCCAGGCATTTGGAACGGGGACATGCACACGCATGTGCACACACACACCCCCAGGTGTCCCGGACACGCATGCACACAGTAAACCGGGTGCTGCTGTGGCCTGGGGCAGCCCCTAGGCCCCTCTGGCCTGGGCTCCCACGTGCCGGGGCAGAGGACGGGGGTGAGCCGGGGTCCTCCCTGCTCCTCTCCCACTCGCAGGCTCCAGTGTCGACGGCCCCGGCAGGCCGGATCCAGAAGCCGGGCCGCCAACGCCCGCTGGCCCTGGCCTCCAAGAGCACGTCCCATCCCCTAGCGAAGGTGGCTGCCCCCCACCGCCGGCAGCACCGAGCCCCGCGCTGCTGGGGACAGACCTTGTCTCCTGCCAGGTTTGCAACATGCGGCCTGCCCCTTGCACTTCCCAACCCCCCCCCGTCCTCGCACGGCAAGGGAGTTGCTACTAAATCCATCAACTTTCTCCTCGCCCTTTCGTATTTCGGAAGCCCTGCTCCCATCTCGCTCTCAAGCGTCTCTTTTTCTCAATGAACCCGGGATTTCACGCTGGCCCAGAGGGGACGTCTCAGCCGCACAGCTGTTGGGGTGATCGTTAGCTAGCTCCCCGCGTCTTAACGAGGCATTTTCCCATTTGCCAGGCAATCCTGGATCTTCAGTTTAAATAAATGCCCTTAGAAGGTCCTTGGCATCAGATGTGTTTCAACCCCCCCGCAAATAAAACCCAACAGGGGTGGAGCGTGTAAGGGTAGATGCTACCCCCATCAGTGCACCAATTTCTGCAGCACACTGAGGGCTACACCCAGCACCAGGGGCTGTCAGCTCCCCTTTTGCACGGGGCCTGAACACACCTCTGTTTAACTGGGGACATTCAGGATGTGGCAGGAGCTTGCTTCACCCCGTATCCCCTGCGTGCACCCCCGCTGCAAGGTCCTGGGCTGGCTGATTGCCACCTCCACCCCAGAAGCAGCTGCATTTCAGCTGTGACGTTGAGCACTAGGACTGATAAAGCGGGAGGGGGGCGATTACATTGTGGAGTGATGCATGAGAATGAAAAAAATAGACCCTTTACATTCATTTCTTATCCCCCCCAAGAAACTAAATGGGTGGGAAAGGGGAGGTTTGGCCTCACTCTTTCAGTGACAGTCGCTGTCAGAAAAAAATGTAAAAGGTTGTCCTGTTATGCCATGGGGCAGCTGTGGGGAAGATGCCCATCCACCCCGCGATGGGTTAAGCAACACCAGAGGCATGCAAGTTTTAGGAGTTTGTGAGGACCCGCGGTTCAGCCTCTGAAACAGGCCAGGATCGGACCGATCTGTGGGGAGTCGTAGGATCATAGGAAAGTCCGGCTGGAAGGGGCCTCACGAGGTCGTCTTCATCCGGCCCCCGGCTCAAGGCAGGATTGACCCTAACTAAACCATCGGAGTCAGGAAAACTCCTTGTCCCAATTTAGACGGGGAGAAGGAAGGGTCAGAAATTGCCGGCGTGATTGCTGGATATGAGGAAAAACCCTCTCCCGAGGAGGGTGGTGAAGCACTGGAACAGGCTGCCCAGAGAGGTGGTGCGGTCTCCATCCTTGGAGGTGTTCAAGACAAAGCCCTGGCTGGGATGCTGTAGTTGGGGCTGGTCCTGCTTGGAGCAGGGGGTTGCACTAGATGTGACCTCCTGAGCTCCTTTCCACCCTTATTGGCTGTGATTCCTCATACCCCAAAACAGGACACGCACACAAAAAATCAGATCAATGGCCCTCCTTGCCAGACGGCTCCCAAAGGAAGGTTGCACGGCTGCATTTACAGCACACCTGCCCTCCTTTGGAAACCTGGGCTCCGTGCCACACTGACATCCCAAGCTCCCTGAAAAAACAAGGGCTGGTCCAGCCTCTGGAGACAAAATCCCACTCACCAGCCCAGCACGTGCTGGAAGGCCGGTTTCAAGCCCCGCTCTCAAAGCACGCGGCGACTGGTTGCTGAAGGAGGTTTTACCTGCCTCTTGCAAGCAGCATCCCTGCTCAAACAACCATCCTCCAAGGTCCCTTCTGGCCTTGCAATCTATGAATAACAAGCCCAAAGGGGAAGCCATTCTTATGGAAACGTTTTCCCCTGGAAAACATTGGATAATTGGGAATTCGGGAATGATGGCATAGTTGGCATTAAGGGAAAAAAAAAAAAAAGGTGATGATTTCTATCAAGGATCTCACTCCAGTTTGTTTCTTCTCCTGGAAATAGGGAGTCGCAAAGTAGCTGCAGCTTGCTCTGGTCCCCTTGTGACAGTGGGGGAGAGCAGGGGCGTAACAAGCCCAAGGTCATGCATTGAGGCAGTGGCGGCGGTGAAGGAAGGCGTCGTATCAGCCACTGCACCACAGACCCCGCCACTCCCTGTCTGCCCTTTCTGCCCCCGCTGCATTGCTTGGAGCTAATTCTTTTGCTGCCGCCCAAACCCCAGACCCCTTCCCCCAGCCCAGGTTTCGCAGAACCGGGGGGTTGGAGGACTCAGCAAGGCCCAACCTCTCCAGGCCCTGGCTTTGTGTCAAATCCGCCCTGCAATCAGCTTCGCCGTTAATGGTGACAGGGGAGGGGATGCTCCCTGGCACCGACGACGGGTCTTGGTTTCTGCATTTGTCTCTACCAGAGCCCGTCGATGCTCTATAGATGCCGATCGCTACTTGGGTCCATTTTGGCATGCCACAGGGACCCCCCGGCCCCTCTCTGAGGTCCAGGCCTCGTCCCTCGAAGCCTGCAGAATAAATGCATCCCACAGAAACAGGGGCAGGAAACAGGCTCAGAGAAAGGTGAAGTGACTTGGCCAAGTCACGTGGTAGCTCGTTGGCAGAGACAGGAATACAGCGCAGGCCTGGCGCTGTACCCACTACCCCGCACTGCTGGTCCTTCGGGGGTGAAAGGCTGGCACTGGTGGGAGCCAAGGGCCTAACTCACCCCCAGCTGTGACTGCCCCACGCTCCCCTTCCCCATCGCAGAGCAGCGGCAGCGTTACCCTGCCCCTTGCCTCATGTCTGGCCCAAATAGAGACACTGGGCCTGATGGCGTTTCACCCCTTGGCCCATGCCTGAGCCCCTTGCCTGGGGGCTGAGTTAAGGGGATCCCAGGGCAGATTCAGAGCTGGCTCCCCAGCCCTGGCCCCTGCTTTAGAGGAAAATGCACGATTCTGCATAGATTGCCCTTCCCCTCTTTTAAACGCCCGAATTTGCCGCGATCGTTGCAGGCGCCGCTGCAAGCCTCCAGCAAAGCAAACCCAACCCATGCTTCATATTTCCTTCGCGGGGGCCACCAAATAACCCGGAAGGGCGCACAGACATTTCTAGGAAATCTGTGCTTGAAACGGAGCATTTGCTTGCAAATTTGCTTTGAATTTTATCTGTGTTTGCGGCTTTGGCTTTTTTCTTTTTGGCAGGGGAGATCCTGCCTTTTTTTTTTTTTTAACCATGCCTATTGTTTCTGCTCATACTTTCCCCACCAAGGTAAAACCCAATAAATAAAGACGTCTGTGGCTTGGAAAGGCACACTTGCTATTTTTGAGGCTTATATAACCCTTTAAGAAGTGGCCCTGTTTGGGGCTTTGACTCGAACGGCCCACAAAGCTGTGACCACATTTGTATTTGATTTAAAAAGTCAGGTTTCAGCAACAAAAAAAACCCAAAAACCCAAAAACTTACTGCTTTGGACAGCTCTTTGCTGCCATCGTACCCCAGTCAAGATGGATTTGGTTTTACACCTCGCCCTTTCTTTTTCTGTATTTCGAACATTGTTTGATTGCATCTACGCTTGCATTTTTCTCCCCTTCGACTTTTACAAAGCATCTTTCAGGCGAGCGGCTCTCGGAGCACTTTCCAACCTCCGACCGACCGGCCTCGCCGCACCACAAATAAATGCGGGGAACACGAATGTAAACCATGCATCCGCTTCGGCACGGCAGATGGAATTCGCGACAGATTTACATTTCACTTAAATCAAATCTCCAGTTTCTTTGTAATTTAAGCATCATCCCTGCCGAGTTATTAATTTAAAAAAACCACGAGTCTGCAATTTAATTTCCAACTGGCTTTCTGATCAGGGCTTTTTTTTTCCCCCCCCCCCTCCTTTTAAACTAAAACCATTCTGAAGTTTGCAGGCTGGATGCTCAGCTGGGATCGCCTGGCGTAAATCCACCAGCCGAAGAGTCAGCCGGCAGAATACCTCCGATTTACGCCAGCTGTGTGTTTGGCCCTGCATTTTTAATATCAGACAAGTGACGGCTTGCGCTGAAATTTAGTGGTTATCACTGGTTATTTCACTCGCTTTCTAATATTAAAAAAAAAAATCTCACTTTTGCTAAAGCGATTTAGCAAATTGGGGGCAAAAGAGGAGAGGGGAAGTGTATGAAGAGCACCCGGTTTTCCCCCCCAGCCGCGCACACACCAGCCATTTGCTCCCAGTAGAAACGTTTCCATAGGAAGCTCAAAATCAGGAAAAACGTTTTGCAAGATGGGGAGGGGGGTGGAAATGTTGCCACTTACCAGACCTTAAAGTCCACCTTGACTTGCCTGACCGATCCCCTCTCCCCACCCAAATCTGGAAGTCCTACCGATGGTCCCCCACGCTAGGGGAGCCAGGAGGGTTTTATAGACTAAAAGCGGGGGTGGTATCCGCCCCCTTGCACGATGCCTGAACATGAGTATTCATAAGCATTTAGGAGCTCTGAGAATGAAAGGTTTCCTACCCCGACACATGAGTCTGCACATTTCGGATCCCGGCGTAAACTTTTTCCTTGCTTGCTGCTGCTTTTTCTCTCCCCCCCCAAAGGAAAACATTTTTTTTTTTTTAAATGGTCAATTGAGGCTCTCAAATTTCTCCCTCCCCTGACATACCCCCTTCTTTCTTTCCCCCTCGCCGTAACAGTTTTTGAAAAGACTCCGAAACACAGTATGTTTCTGCAAAGAGTTTATCAAATTACATTTGGTGACAAAGAGCTAAAGTGCATTTTCTTGAAGGCTTGACAATTGGGGATCCATCAAGGAAATCAAAAGAATGACAGAAAACCAAGGGCTTTTGTCAAACGTAGAAACACCGGCGAGAAAGGCAAGGATTTGGGGCTCTTTTGGACGCTTTTCCTTTATTTTTGTTTTGGTGGCGTTGGGTTTTTCTTTCAGCTCTAACGTTTCTTCCCGAGTGTTACAATTCGAGCAGGAAGGGTCGGGGCGGCAAGGACATTTGGGGAGCTTAAAACGGACGCTCCGTCGTCTCATCGCGAACAAAATGTCAGTGTTTAAAAGGAAAACAGCAACGACAAAAAAAAGAACCCCTTTAGAAATGCGAGGCTCCCGAGATAATGACTCTGATCTCTCCAAGATTGTATGGGAACAAGTGATATATTTTTCCCCTCCTTTCTTTTTCCCATCAGCCTTTTGTTTAATATGATACTAAAGAGAGAAAGGAAGCAGATCATTTCGATATTCGCTTTTTTTGTGTGCGTGGCTTCTCTTGAGAAAAATGAGGCTTGGTCCGATTCCAAACTTTATTACGGACAGCGACTCCAGAGATAGGACAGAAAATAACCTTTTTCTTTTTTAAAAAAAAGAAAAGCCAGAATCCAGGTGTCTTGCTTTTTTTTTTTCCCCCTTGCTGGGACGAAACCTGCTGTGAGCGGCCAGCTCTCACTACTCGACTTTAAATGGGGCTTTTCAGAAAGTGACTTTGGATAGGCTTTAAAAGTGGAGCGGGGCTGTCGCCCATCAGAAGCGGGGATGCTCAATGCTCATGTGCCTCGAAACCTTTTATCCGCGTGTAAATATATGCAGTAGATTATAACCTGTGCCCAGCATTAGGCCTTCTCAGCCGCTAAAGACCGGTGCAGGTTTCCTGATTTCCATTTAGGTACAAATGGAAATCAGACCCTCAAAACTTGTTCCTCTTGGGGACTTCCAGTGGTCTTAAATCCCAGCACTGGGGATGGATCTCATTTGTGGGTCCGTCGCAAGCAAACTGAGCTCAGGGGGCTCTCAGAGCGGCGCACGCGCAGCAAGCCCTGCCCTGGTGCGGATGCATGTGTGCTCCCATTGCCGTCGAGCACCGCCGACCCCGTCAGCCTGAAGGCCCGGAGCTGGCCCCATGCGCTGTCCGTGCACCGATCCGCTCCCTGAACGGCATCCGTCCTCTGCTCCTGTCCCCGCTGCGCCTCAGGCCCTGCTCTCCACACAGGACAGGCGCCCGAGTCCAGACACTTTGGAGCATCTTTTCCTTCCTTGCTCCATTAGGAACATCTTGCACCTCTCGTCTCCAGACACGACATGCTGCAAATACCTGCAGCTCCGGCTCCCGGCAGCTGCAAACCAGGAGCAAAGTAACGGCTTCTTGTGGCCTTTGGCTCCGATTAACCTCCATGCTGTTGATAATCCCGGGTCCTTACTGAAAGTGTCAGGGATGAGAGGTTTTCGGGGGGCACTGTTTTCTTCAGCGGTTTTGTGTGTCAAATTCTTACCTTGCATTCATTCCACATTTTAACTTCCTTTTCGGTTTCTTTTTTTAAAAAACAAAAAACTTTCTGAATCTAGATTTTGATGCCTTCAAAAGCCAAAAAACCCCCCGGAGAGATATTAATTCTTGTCCCTGCCCTGCAACAACCTTCCCTTTTATTCAGCTACCATCAAAATCCTTCTCACAAATATCAGTCCCTCTTTGCAAACCATCTGGCCTCCCCTCTCCCCAGATCCTCTGCCGACAGCAGATAATTACTAGAAAGGGTCCTCTGCCTTCGAATGTGTGCATCGCTGCGAGCATACAGCCGCTATTCTTCCACATGCCCACCGAGCCTTTTATTCGATGAAAAAGGCATAACGAGAAACATCTTACCCTGCTCTCGAAGGAAAATAAATTAGGTTGAATCCTCCCATTCATCTCAAAGGAAAATGCCAGCGTAATCTGAGACAAGGACTGCAGGGCGAGGGGTAAGTGTGTGTATATATAAAGAGATGATAGTTTGAAGATGCTGCTGAAAAACTGTATATACATGTATATACCCCAGACCTTTTAACATAAAACATTGCTGGAAAGGGGCAACTTCAAAGACGCAGTCGCAACAGAGTCGGAGGAATGTAAAGTTTGCTCCGAAACTCCCGTCTGCACCCAGGTTTTTCTGGATGACAAGGGTTGAAGTGTTGCTGGAGCCGGGATGCTTGTGGGAATGTATGAGAGGAAACAGGGGGCTGTGGTATTTTTTATTGGACCAGCCATCCAATAACACCAAAATCCACCCCTATTCCCCCCCCAAAAAACCCAACCCAAAACAAAACCCTTTGCTCTAAATAAAATTTGATTTAAAACTGGGGCTGGCCATTAATTACCATGCTAACTTGCAGAGTTCTCCTGGTTTTCAGCCAGCCCCTTTTTTTACCGCCCCGCAAGGATCAAAACCCTTCCTGGCAAGGGAGAGCAGGAGACCCCGGGTTTTCCTTCCCATCCGAGAGGCTGGTCCGTGGCGGTCGTGAGCCCGAGTCGGTGGTCACTCGGAGGGGTCAGAAAAGAGCACCGAGACCCGGGCGGTTTGTCACCACTAACCCATCATCCGGGGACAACCCAGCCTCTCCGGGCTCCAGGCGAGCATCTCTGCTTGTCAGGCAGAAATGCTGCATGAAATTTGCTAAACAAACCAGAAAAAAGGGTTTAAAATGGCCATTTTTGCACAAAACTGTGTGGTTTTCTTAACTTGCTGTTTTCAATCAAGTCCAAAAACGAAGGTCTTGCCTTTTCCCTGCTTTCCTCACCAGAAAAGGGAGGATGGGAGGAAAACACATGTGCCATCGACTGCGTTGCCTTCCTTTCCCGCAGCCCACATGGTTCGAGTACGTGCGTCTGTATTTATGGGTCAGAAGAGATTTCCCCCTGGAGGGACCCCAAGCCAAATCCTAGTGAGGTCTACCGGTGCAAAGTGACACATGTGTCTGCTCCCTGGTGCAAAGACACGGTGTGTCCAAGACTGCAGGTCTAAAGCAAGGCACTTGATCCATCCCCCAGCTCAAAATCAGGGAACGACATCCACGCCTGGCATTTTTGGCAATCAGATTTTACACTGAAGGAGCAGCTCTGGGCACTGCAAAAAGCAGCCTGGATATTTCAAGTAAAATCATTCGATCGGTGAAAAGAGCTGCAGAGACCCCCTCCCCATCCCTTCCCGTAAGTCACTCGCTGTGCAAACAGATGTGCAAATGCGTGTGTTTGCATGAGCTTTTAAGACAGTCTCCCCCCTCTGACTGCTCTGGTGCACACAGCCTCTATCCCACTCTTCAGACAGCAAAAACTTGCTCTGTTGCAAAGCTACTTTTTCCTGTGGCATCCGGCAGGAAGGAGAACAGGTGCAGAAATAGCAAAGGGGCTTGCGGCTTCGCTGGTGGCCCCCCCAAAATCCATCGGGATTCAAAGATGGGCAGTGTATTTAATGTGGCTTCACCGTCAGCCGGTGGAGGCTAATTTTCACTAGGCTGGTTCTCATTGTTCCAGCCTGGTGGCTCTTTTCAAAAAAAAAAAGGGAAAAAAAAATTCTTCCTCACATATTTATTAATAATACTTTGCAGCTGAAGTCCTCAGAGCACTTTCCATTAAAGCTTCGCAGCCCAGCCTGTGGGAGACCGAACCAGGAGAGCGATCGATGAGCTACACCCATTTCTACGGCAGCGAGCAAAAGATGCGCCCGCTGGGAAGGGAATATTATTCAAAGCCGGCAGGCCGCCCGGGTAGAGAGCGGCAAACATTTTGGCGTGGAAATGTTTCTATTTACCCTTTCAATCTGGGCAGCGCTCTTATCACGCAGACCCAGGCACGTGAACCGTCACATTTGAGAGCAGAAAATGCTCCCGTGCACCGCAGTCGAAACCCCTTTTACAGTCATTAAAGCCAAAACCAGGTTCAGCTCTATTACGGGAGAGTCTCCCCCGCCCTGCTCCACCCAGGTCCGCTTACCCGCCCGGTTGAAAGGTTTCTCTCTCTTTCTCCTTCCTGGAGCTCCAGGGATTATGCTGGCCCCACCTAGCTATCGAGTGACAGATGAAATAATTAGCTCTGAAAGAGGACGCATCCCCAGGGCCATCCATTGAGGCCTCCAAAGAGGCAGCTCCGCTCTGAGCAACTGGCCAATTCCTGCGGCTTTGCTCTGCAGCAAACCCTGCCGCCAAATGGGGTTTACCTGCGAGTATCCGACAGCAATGCCCCTTCCAGCCTTGCAAGGCCACTGAGAAACCACCTTCTTTTGGTGGAAAAAATTCCCCCTCCGATACACCATATGTTAGACCCCCTTTTTTCCCCATGGGAGGTCCAAAACCTATGTGAAACCCGGTCAGACAGCTACCCCGGTGAAGGGGATGTTTAAGAAAGGCGAAGGGGATAACTAAGGCTAAATTAGGCCGGGAAAAGCCTCAATGGGATTGTGGGACATGTATTAGTGGAGAAAGCAAACACCCAGCATTGGAGGGGGTAAGGCTAGGGAGAAGAAGACACGGAGGGCAGTATCAGGAGCAGGTCAGATGAGACCTGATGTGAAAAGCGGCTTATTCCCTACCTGCACACTGCAAAAGTCTTCAACCCTCTTCCAAAACCTCTGGACATTGCTTAGGATAGGGAATATTTTGCATCTCCACACGCCACGGAGGAGACTAGCAGGGCTCCCAGCAGCTCCCAACTGCCTGAACTCTTCCTCGGGCCTTTTTTGGGTGACCCTGGATGGGGAAGTCCATACCCCGGCCTGAATCAAGGGCCTGATCCTGACCGAGTTTGCCCAGCGCGGCAGACTGTGGAAGTGCCCTTGCCTGGCGGCGTTCACAGGATCTTGCCCAGAGCAAACCCCTTGAACTGGCACAGATGCGATGAGCTGCAGCAGCACAGCTACTCCTCTCTGCCAGCAAAGGGACAGGTCTGATTTTAACGCCTAAAACTTTCCTCCCCGGCTCATCCTATAGCGATTCCTGCTCCCTGTGATGTGGGGCTTAGAAGAAGAAAAGTGTTGCTCGAGGCTAGCAGCAAAGCAAACATATCTGATGAGCATGGTCTCCAAAAAGGCTTGTCTATATTTCCTTAGAGCACAGAGAAAGGATGGGCCGGTGCTTAGGGAACTTGCTCGGGATTCAGGAACAAATGCCGCCATGCCACAGACTACCCGCGTGGCCAAAGGCATGTCACATAACCTCCCTTCCCCAACAGGAGTAGTGCACAGATAAACACACCAAGCATCACAAAGTCCTTGCACGCGCACACGTCCCCGTGGCCGATGCGGGTGA
Source organism: Gavialis gangeticus (assembly GCF_001723915.1). Taxonomy (NCBI): domain Eukaryota; kingdom Metazoa; phylum Chordata; order Crocodylia; family Gavialidae; genus Gavialis; species Gavialis gangeticus. The sequence continues at coordinate 1,091,450 of NW_017729033.1, forward strand.
CACCGGCCCTCGGAGCAGCGTCTTGCTGCTGGGGGCTCGTTCGTCTGTTCGCATTTTCCACCTCCTTGTGCCTACGTGGTTCTGGTTAAATGTTGTAATTGCTCTCCCGTAGGAAAAGAAAATGAGAAAAATTAAAATGAGCTGGGACCCCCCTCCACGCAGCCTAGGGAACGAAGCTGGCTTCAATTTCTTCCCCTTTTGTTACTGGAGTTCAAAAATCCTCTCTTGAACGCCTCTTCCCACCCTCCCCTCTCTCTCTCCTGCTCGTCTTGGATAGGAAAATTCCCACCGGGCTCTCTTATTTTGCCCTTTGTTTTCCATCCCGCTTCCATCAGTTCTTTTTTTGCCCACTTCCTTGCTTATTTTTTGGCTTCTCCTAATCAGAATTCATCATTTGGTGCGGTTTGGTCCCTAATTCATTGTCTTGTCTTTGCAAGGGCCTGGTTTCAAGAACATATCCCCATCGCTTGTGTTCAGCTCCAACCTGGATCGATTAGGTAGATACAATTCAAAGCAGGTTCTGCTCTCATATGTCCTAGATAAAGCACAATCCTGTGGGCTGAATGGACCCCATCGGAGTAGGGGTAATACAGTCAACCCCAGCACGGAGGAAGTCAATGATCCCAACCCCTCACCTAGTGTTAACTGGTCCAGATGCTGCAAATCCAGACTTTGCCTAGAGCTAACCACCTGCAAACCCACCCCGTACTGTCCATACTGTAATGGGGGAAACAAAAGCCTTGGCTAGGACGATGGAGTTGGGGTTGGTCCTGCTTGGAGCAGGGGTTGGATGAGATGTGACCTCCTGAGCTCCCTTCACACCTGAATTTTCTAAAATTCTTTGATTCTATGAAAAATGTTTTACAAAAGAGATTTAATGCCAGCTTGCACAATTAGCACCAAACGCTGGTTGAAAAGGTTGAGGAAAACAGGTTTGGGGCAAAAACCGAAAAAAAAGGCATCTATATCTATATCTATACCTATTCCAAATGGGGCAAATTGGTCCATATCTTCAAAATGGTTCCTTTGGCTGAACTTTGCCAAAAACTTTCTGGATGAGGGCATTCAAACGAGTCGTTAGATTAACTTGTTGAAAACCAACAGAAACTGGATTGTCTCGATCCCTGAAGCAGAACCCACCTCAAACCTTTCCAAGGCGCTGAGATCTGGTCAATACATCTGCACCGTGCCCAGCAGACAGCACCGTACCTAGACTTTTAGTATGGGGCTCCCTTTCTCCAGAGATAATGATAATACTAAAAACATGACCATTTTCAGACTCCTTTTCTGTCCGGACCCCAGTTCGCCCATGCCTGTGTCTGGCCCTGCCGGCAGAGCAGGGTCTGGAGCGGATCAGGGGCTCTTGGGCACCTCTGCAATGCAAATCGTCATTGTGATATTAAGTCACTGGGCTCTTACCTGCCTTGGTCAGAGGTTGGGTATCTCTAAAGAGCAAGAGAGATCATGGTGAGACACATCCCAAAGAGGCGGTTCCTCCTGAACTATATTTTGAGGCAGCCCCCTAGATTGCATGCGACTAAATGGCCGCGGTACCCACCTCGGAGAAGCCCAGCGGGGCACTCCTGACGGGAGAGGAGCAGGTAAGGGGGCAGGAGCTCCCATTCACATGGTAAAATGCTCACGCCGCTGAATCCAGAACCCGGCTGAAAAGTATCGCTGTGCCTTAATAGGACACAGAGGGAGGGGGCAGCGGGGGAGTGTGTTTTCAGATTGTTTTTTGATACACAGCCTAAAATAAGGCACAGAGGAACTTCTTTTAAGAATGATTGCACTAAAATAGCCCTCTCCATTACACAGACACTAATAGAGCCTCAGTCCATTATTCCTATCAAAGTGCAATTTGCATTTACAAAGGGCTCCTGGGAAATGATGGATGGGGAAGGAATGGAGAAAGCGTTGTACAGCTGAGAGTGTTCGGCTGGGAGTACATTTCAAGTACAAGGCGTTTTTTCTTACACCTTTCCCTCCCAAGAAACTCGTGACGTCTGCTTAAATGAGCATTCAGATTCTAGCCTTTCACCCGCCAGCCCATCAATAAAAACCAGGGGATCCGAGGAGGGAGAGATCCATTTATCTTCATTAGGACGCTCGCCAGCCCCTCTGATCACAATGTCAAAGTGGCTCAGGAGAGAAAAAGCTACTGTTCAGCTCGCTTGCTTTCATATGCGCACACACAACTGTGTTTGCAAATATTTAGGGATGGAGAACCTGCTTTTCACATCACACCACCTGCCCGGAGCACAGGGAGAAAGATAAATTCATCAGACCACGACACTTCCCCCCATCCCCAGTCTCCAGGAGGGAAGGGGGAGGAGGGGGAGGTTGAAATAAAAAAGCAAACAAAGATTTATGAATATGAACCCTCCATCCATCATCTCTGCTTGATCTAAAACCAGATTAAGGACAGAGGCCCCTTATTAACACTCATGTAGAGGAAATATAAAACCTTCTATTCTCATCGTTGTTATCAGCGGCCGTAAACACAGAATACTTGTCTTCACGTTCAAGATCCTTTCCAAGCGGTCCGCGCTCCGTTTGCCGTCTTTCGTTCGCTCTCGAGCGGTCGGCTTCGACGGCGGAGTCGTGAGAACGCCTCAAAGGCTGGAAAGCTGCTGTGGGGCGAGAGAAGCGAGGAGCTCGGGCTTGTCACCTTAGCAAAAAGTAAAGGGGAGGCTTGGACATCACCCACAAGTGCCAGGCTGGAGAGCTCCAATCCTGATAAGACAAGAGCTCTTCCAGCCAGCAAACTGGCACAGTTTTAGGCTACAAAAATGAGACGCCGTTCTTTTTAAGGGTAGGATATAAAACCATCGGAGCAATCTTCCGAGGATTTCCAACGCTTCACGGCTGGAAATTGTCTAACAAGGGTTGGCTATAGATATAGATATAGATATCTCTCTGTACCTAGAGATATTTCTCTGTGTGTGTGTGTGTGTGTGTGTGTGTGTGTAACTATCTCTCTATATTTATAGGGCTATTTGTGTGTGTGTGTGTGTGTATATATAGAGAGAGAGAACTATTTCTGTCTATATGTAGCTATACAAATATTTTTCTCTATATATAACTAGAATTCTCTCTCTTTATATATAATCTAGAAATATATATATCTAGAACTATATATCTATATCTAGATAGATAGATCTAGAACTCTCTCTATATATAGATATATACATAATCTAGAACTATCTGTATATCTATCTATAGAGATAGATAAATAGATAGATCTAGAACTATCTTTCTCTCTATATATACAGATATATATACAATCTAGAACTATTGATCTCTCTATATAGGGCTATATGTAGAGATAGATAGATAGATAGATAGATAGATAGATAGATAGATAGATAGATAGATAGATAGATAGATAGATAGATAGATAGATAGATAGATAGATAGATAGATAGATAGATAGATAGATAGATAGATAGATAGATAGATAGATAGATAGATAGATAGATAGATAGATCAATCAATCTAGAACTCTTTCTCCCTCTCTATCACCGGACAGATATGTATCGTTGGATATATACCTATAGATCCAACCTCGGTTAGACAATTTCCAGCCATGAAGAATCCACCACAAACCTTGAAAAATATATAACACATGCATTAGAAGATGTCCTTTAGTTCAGGCCCGAATTGTCGAGGGAAGCCTCCTGTGCCGTGGTACTGAGCAGAGGTCAATCTGATGATCACACCAGTCCTTTCTGGCCTTATAATCTCTGCTTCTCGGCAGCAGAGTACGTTACTCCACGCTGCGCCGCATGCTGCTGAAGCTAGACTGCTACTTGAAGCAGGGCTAGCTCGTTTAAAATGCCCTGGGGTCTCCTTATGCTCCCATATCATTTGAAGTGCAGACAAAGCTGAGCGGGACTCCCAGCACCGGCACAAGAACAACCGAAACGAGACTGCCTCCAGAAGGGACAGCAGCAGCTAAAGATGGCACAAGGATGTACCATTACTTCCGCACACCCAGGACTCGTGCTTTCCTCACCGTCTTGAGCTGAAAGTGGCGATATTATTAATGTTGATTAGTATTGGTGTTGAGTATTAACATGTCCTGTCACCCCCAATGGCAGTCGCCAGGGTAGCTCGCTGCCATTGGGGGTGACAGGACACGGCAGAACCAACTTCCCTCTTGTGCACAGAGGTTGTTAAAATCAAGCCCTGAGCTCATAACCAAAATCATGTTGGTTACGAATGGTATTATTATAAATCAACATTTACAATAATACCATTCATAACCAGCATGAATCATGTGAATATTAATACTCAACACCAATACTAATCAACATTAATAATATCGCCGCTTTCAGCTGTTTTGTTTTAAAAAGCCATATCCTATTGATTGTAAAAGGGCATCTAATTATGGGCAATGAAAGTGAATGCCTTTTTGACTTCAGTCGTCAGGAATGAAGTCGGGTACCGGATCACGTGCACCATTGGCTACACAGATAGCGAAGGAGACAAGGAGCCGGGATCCTTTGGAGAAGCCCAATGCTTTTGGGTCAGCATGGGCAGATGGGACGCAACCCCCAGGTACTGAAGGGATTGGCTGAGGTCATTTCAAAGCCTTTGGCCATCCTTTTTGGGAATTCAGAGAGATCAGGTGAGGTCCTGAATGACTGGAAAAGGGCAAATGTAGTGCCCATCTTTCAGAAGTCAGCTTGGCCTTGATACCTGCCAAGAGCAAGCGTGCCCGATCAATCATTTCCTTCTCCGATCGCGTGACACGCTCTACAGGGATAGGGATGAGCAGCAGATGCAATCCACCTTAACTTTAGCAAGGATTTTAACACCGTCTCCCACAACACTCTTGTTAATAAGCTAAGGAAATACAGTCTAGATTAAAGTACTGCAAGATGGAGACACAGCTCCTGGGACCACCACACTCAACAAGCAATCATCAGCAGCTCAGGAGGCATCGAGGAGGAGGCATCAAGTTGAGTTCCCCAGGGGTCTGTCCTAAGTCTTAACAACTTCATTCATGATTAGGAGCATGGGATCAAGTGCACACTTTGCAAATTTGTAGATGGCACCAAGTTGGGTAGAGCTGCAGACGCTGTGGAGGGCACGGGGAGGATCTAAAACGACCGGGACAGACTGGAGAAATGGTGCCTCTTGTTTTCTTCCACATTTTCTTGCAAGGGAAAACATTGTACTTCTAATTAACGTCATCTTCCTCCGCTAAATGCTCATCCTTGAGGTCATGGTACTCAGATGCACCCGTGAATCTTTTCTCAGCTGAAATTTCCTTGTCAGGGTGAGGAAAAGGGAGCGCAAAGGGCTGTAAAACGCAGAACGGAGCCAGCCAATCTAGGTGTGCCCCAAAGAAGTCCAGTGAGGCAAGCGTGTTATTCAGTGGCGCGTGTACAACAGGACGGGGTCATGGTGGTGACTCCAGAGTTAGGTATGTAGTAAGGCAGTTTTTATTATGAGCCTGATTTTCCCACGCACTCAAACTTTCTTTAAAAAATTAGTTCCCAGTAGACCCAGTCAAAAAAAAAAAAAAGAACATTTCTCCCCCACTCTCCCTACCCAAAAAATCATGATCCCCCACTGAAATTTTACAGGTTGATATTTCTGGGAGAAAATGGTCAAACTGCTAATAAGCTGGGTTAGACTCATAGACAAGGAGGGTTGGAGGGACCCCAGGAGGTCACATCCAGTCCGACCCCCTGCTCCAAGCAGGACCAGCCCCAACTGCATCATCCCGGCCAAGGCTTTGTCTAGAGATGATGTGCAAGGGCCGCCTCGGTGATGAAAATATCATAAATAAAGCAGGGAGGAAGGGGGAATGGTCTTCGTAGGGTTATGGAGGTTGGGAAGAGGTCTCTCTCGTCTTAGCCCAAGGGCACCGTTTAACCAGGGAAGTGATACGACACACGCAGCCAGAAGAGGTTGCACTCCACGTATTGTAAAGAAACTCCACGTGCAAGCGTGCACTGTGCATGAGCCATTGTGGACACACGAGGGGAAAGGGACAGCTGGCTCGGACTTCCTTGCATCTGCACTCTCTTCGAGCGCAAAAGGACGCTGCGGGGCGGAGGATACTGTGAAATGCTGCCAGGTCTTGCTGTCCGATGGCCCCAAGACAAACAGACCTGCAGCAGGAAGGCACACCTTTCTGGCAGGATGTTGCTCAGGTGGCTCCCTACTTCCATCAGAAAGGTAGTTGCCCGGGACCGTACCCGTCAGATGCTTGTCTTGAGATTGCTCAAACAACGGAGGAAGACCATGCAACCTCTTAGTGCTGAGGCTCGAGTCCTGGGGGAGCCACGGGAGAGCAGCGCTCAGCTCCCAGTTCTACACCAGACTCTTATTTAACCTCCAAAGCAAGATGCATCGTATCTGCGGGCTTCAGGGCCCCGACAGTCAACTAGAGCTGGACCTTCACCGTAGCACAGGCATGCCTCGCAGATTTCCTCGTGGTCATGAAAGGGAAGGGAAAGACCTAAAGGAGCAAAGGAAACGCCTCCATCAGGTCTACGATCCATCAGAGGTATCGTTGATCGTTAAGGGGCACGTCACTTAGGGGCGGTTTGACTCTCTTCTAGAGGTCGGCATGCATCTTAGAGCTGTCCCCCCTCCCATGAGACCTACAATGCTGTGGCATGTGTCCCACGGGAGAGGCCGAAACCCCCCCCTTTAATTAAAGGCAATAAAACAGGCTAGCCCTGACCAAATCATCTCAGCCAAGGGTTTGTTCAACCTTTCCTAAAAACTTTTAAGGATGGAGATGCCACCACCTCTCTGGTAGCCCGTTCCTACATTGAACCACCCTTCAGGTAAGAAAATTCATCCTAACGACCAACCTAAATTCTCCTTGCTGCAAACAAAAACCATTGCTCTCCTTGTCCTGTCCCCTGTAGCAGCCATCCTCTGCACAACCGTCACCATCACCATCACCATCCTCTGCACAACCGTCACCATCACCATCACCATCCTCAGCACAACCATCACCATCCTCTGCACAACTGTCACCATCACCATCACCATCCTCGGCACAACCATCACCATCCTCTGCACAACTGTCACCGTCACCATCCTCGACACAACCATCACCATCCTCGGCACAACTGTCATCGTCACCGTCACCATCCTCGGCACAACCATCACCATCCTCTGCATACCTATCATGATCACCATCACCATCCTCTGCACACCCATCACCATCCTCTGCACAACCACCCTTCAGGTATTTGAGGCCTGTTATCAAATCCCCTCTAGACTAAATGCTCCCATTTCCACCCACCTTTCCTAATCAGCTTGCTTTCCCAGATGTTTATTCATTTCTGCAGCTCTCTACTGGACTCTTTTTAAATCAATCCATGTCTGCCTTGAAGTGCGGGGCCCAAAACTGGACATAGGACTCCAGGAGAGGCCGCACCAGTGCTGAATAGAGCAGAAAAGCGACTTCCCTCGATTTGCAAGTGCTCCTATGAACACAGCCCAGAGTGCCGTGGTGCAACGAGGATTGTAAACCACGAGCAGCCAAGAAGGTGCGCGTAGGCATGCGACTGTATGACCCATCCATGGGTAGGACAGCCTGTCCCCAGCAAGGAGGTATAATGAATACAAACGAGCGGGCCGTGCCCCGCCGCGGGCCCATTAACACGTCACAGCTCTCCGCGACATTGAGTGATCGGTGTTCGCCGTGGGCCTTAATCACCCTACCCGCCTGGCTACCCCGCCCCGTGACGGCGACACGGAGATGAATGGGCACTCCAGCCACCCGGCCCGAGGATCATTTTTCATCTGCGGTGTCGCTTAACCTTTGGTGAGCAAATGAGATTGATTTGCTCCTGGGCCCCTCCAGCCAGGGGAGCCGTACCCAGGATGGTTCCCGCTGGGTCAGGGAGGGACGCGGGTGATGAATGTCTTCTCCCTGCTAATCAGATTCTCAGCAAGTCGGATACGGATGGGCCCTCGCCCGTGATGGACGGCTCTCATGAGCCTTCATTCAATTACTCCCCCTCTTAACGCAATTAGCCGGGCCGCAAAGCCACGTGCGCCGCATGCCTTCCCGTCACAGCACGCTGCCCAGATGAAGGGGAAGCCGCCGGGGAGCGTGGAAAAGAGCCACCCGTTCCCTGCATGCACCGGAGGACGGGAGCAGGGAAAGGGTCGTTCATGCAGTGCCGTGACCTCTCGTTGCCTTCCAGTCTGCCCATCACTCATGCACGAAGCTGCCTTTCCCCGTCTTGCAAGTGGCAATAACGCTCCCATACCCGAATTGTTCCCCCCGACGGGCCCAGTGTCCCGTCCTGCAGCCAACTCCAGTCCCTCCCTTGTGTCGGCCGAGTTTCTTTGCGCCTATCAGTGCACGTGCACTTTCACGGCTTCTCCTCAGCCTTATCCAAGTCCCTCGCTGCTTTATCACCTGTCGCTACCCGAATCGCCTTTTTGGCTGGCTCTCGCAGATTTTGGCTGGCATGCCCACATCCACCGCTGCAGCCTCATTTGGTTGCTTTTCCACTTCCAGTTTGCATGGAGATGGCACGACTGTCTTCCAAACTCATCCCAGTCATTGCTAGCTCTGATCAACTCTGGCTTCCTCATAGGTAGAGTAGGGGCAAAACCTCCTTGGGTTTTAAGATACATCTTTACATGAGTGGCACATATACCCAGGTAAGCAACAGGGCCCAGGGCAATGCCATGATTAGGGGGCCAGTGCACACATCCACAGGAGGCCTCAAATGCTTGTAGTATGGGACACAAGCAAGAGGAACTTCCCCCCCCTGCTAGCTGACACCAGCCCGGACATAGTGGGGCTCACTGAAACGTGGTGGGACCCAACGCACAACTGGGCGGTGAATATCAAGGGCTATAGGTTGTACAGGAGGGACAGGAAAGGGAGGAAAGGCAGGGGGGTGGTGCTCTACATCAAGGAGGAATACACATCCTCACCAGGTAGCACAGAGTCAGAGGAGGGGACATGGAAGTGCTCTGGGTTAGGATACAAGGCAGTCGAGAGGAAAGAGATTTAATGGTGGGGGTCGACTACAGACCTCCCCACCACGGGGAGGAGCTAGACCAGGAATGCTTAAGTCGGTTCACGGAGGTAGTTAGGTCAAACGACGTGGTCATCATGGGCGACATGAACTTTCCAGACATCTGCTGGGAAGAGCAGTCAGCCAGGTCTGAGCGCTCACGTAGGTCCCTAGCCCAAATGCAGGACCTCCATTGAACCCAGGAGGTGCACAGCCCCACCGGGGAGACGCCTTGTTGGACCTGGCACGGGGGCTGCGGGTGCTCGACCACCTGGGCGACAGCGATCATCGCCTGCTGGGATTCACCATCCTGCACAAGGTGGCAAAGGCTGGCAGCAAGGCAGCAGCCCTGGATTTCAGGAGGGCGGACTTCAATGAGCGAAGGAGACTAGTCGGGGACACACCGAGGTCCGGAGGGGAGGGGAGCCGGGTGTCCAAGGAGAGTGGTCGCTCCTTAAGGAGATAATCCTCCAAGCCCAAAGGGAGGTAATCCCAACACAGATCAAAGGGGGCAGGAGGGCACACAAGCCCCCATGGCTCACCAAAAGCATCCAGGAGTGTCTCCTAGCTAAAAGGGAGGCGCACACCCAATGGCAGGGGGGGCCATCCCCAGGGAGGACTGTACTGAGGTTGCTCGGGGATGCAGGGGGGGTCAGGAAGGCCAAGGTGGAGATGGGACTGGGACGAGCTTCCCGGATCAAGGACAACCAGAAGTCCTTTTTTAAATACATAGGGGGCAAAAAGAAGGTACCAGGTAACGTGGGGCCCCTGCAGGACACGCTAGGAAATTTGGTCATCACACCAGACGACAAAGCCAACATATTTAATGATTTCTTTGCTTCCATTTTCCTGAGCAGGGACCAGA
>NW_017729033.1:1101536-1108108 GCF_001723915.1 Gavialis gangeticus
CAGCAGGCATTGGGGGAGTCCCTGTTCCCCCGAGCCCTGCCAGGAGTGACCAGGAATAACGGTCACAGGCTGGCAGAGGGGAGATTCGGGATAGATATCAGGACGTGCGACTTCATGGTCAGGGCGGCTAGGGTCTGGAACCAACTTCCAAGAGAAGTGATGCTGGCTCCTACCCTGGGGGTTTTTAAGAGGAGGTTAGATGAACACCTTGCTGGGGTCGTTTGACCCCAGTGCTCTTTCCTGCCATGGCAGGGCTCGGACTAGATGATCTGCTCAGGTCCCTTCTGACCTGACCAGCTATGAAACTATGATATCCAACCTCAACTTCCCTTCCTACAACTTCAGCCCATTGCTGTTCAGAAGCAGCTTTTAGGTGCCTGGAATGATTTAAGCCTTGTCTGGGATGATGGAGATGGGGCTGGTCCTGCTTGGAGCAGGGGGTTGGACTAGACGTGACCTCCCGAGCTCCCTTCCAGCCCTCCTTGTCCGTGCGTCTATGCCTGCCCAGTGAGGCTCTCTCTTGGCCCCCCATGCTGTTGTCCCAAACCTGCCAGCAGTCATTTCCCCCTCCATATTTCCCCAAGGCAGGCCAGCCTGATGCTTTGAACAGCGCTCTTGGAGTATTTACTTTCCCTGCCTTGAGGCCTGCTTTTACCTCGGTCCACCTCATTTCTCCCTCCCTCCTGAGTTCAGCTGAGGGAAAGCGAGGCGGTGAGCACGCGGGGCAGGAATGGGCCCCGCGGGAGCCCCTCACGGCCGGCAGCTGCAGCGAGCCCGGGGAAGGCAGGTGTCGAGGGAGGAAGCAGGGACAGGAGACAACAAGGGACCTCCTGCATTCAGGATCCCATGCCCTCGTATGCAGCAGCCCGCCACCCCATCAGATCCTGCTCATTAGCTGACCCAGCTCCGTCTCAAAGGCTGTTCCCAAATCTCATTCCTCTAACGGTGAGAAAGCTTTGCATTTCCAGCCATCACATGCTCCGACAGACAGGCACGCGCCGAGAAAGCAGCAAGCCCATGTTGTGCCCGGCGTCACCACCCTGCAGCCACCAGGCTGGCAGCACAAGAGGGTTGTCCAGAGCATCAGGGCTGTCTCCGACATTTCAGAGCACGCTGTGGGACCTGCAAGCCAGGCCAAGAAAAATGCTCATTAGCAGCTCCCAGCGTGCTTAAAAAAATCCTTTGCGCTTCCCTTTCCATTTGCAAGTCCTTGGGAACACTTCTAGTCGCGGCTTATTCACCCACAGCACAGCGGGTCAGGAGAGCAGGGTGAGTGCCCACACTGCGGACTTGGGAGACCTGCCTTCAAGTCCCTGCCCTGCCACAGCCTTCCCAAACGACCTTGGTCAAGTCACTTATAGCCCCTCAGTTCCTCCACCCAGGGTATTGTGAGGATACATGCATTAAAGATTAGGAGGCGCCCCGGTATTATGGCAGTGGAGAGCCCTGGAGCAATCTTACACGGGTAAACCAAGCACACAAATAAATACCAAGTGCACCGATATTTTTAGGGTCCTGTGGAGCGGCCTCTTGTGCACCAGCTCCACTCAGCCTAATGAGGGAGGACTGTAACCACCATTCAGCGTGGCAAAAGCAGCACGTGCCCACTGAAGCGTAGTAAAGCCAAGCCTCCTTGTTCCTCCTTCGATGCCCCGAGACCCAGGGGAATGAAAGGCGCTGCCCAGAGTCGCGCAGCGCGATGGCAGCTCAATTAGAAAGAGAGCTCAGGCGTCCTGGCCTGCTGCTGGTCTGGGCCATGAAGGAGGTAGCATTTGCATGTGTTGTCCGAGTCTCTGGCAGTCTGAGGCCATCAAGTTGTGGCCGTCCATCCTCGTCTGGGGGAAGATGGGGAACATACACTTGAAATAGGATTAAGGGACTTGACAAAGGTCATTCAGGGAGTCGGTAGCAGAGCTCTTTACTGCACTCCTTTCCATTCCCACAGATGTGGTGCATCATCCCAGCCCCCGAGCTGCCATCTGAGCATAGCCCAAGAGTGATGTGGATGCTGCAGTGACCTCCCCCCTGCCCCCCCCCCCACACACACCTCTACCCCAGGGCAGTGGGAGATGCCCACAGAGGGCAGTGCCTGGCGGGGGAGGCCACTGGCAGAGAAGCAACCCCGCTCCCAGCTCCCCATCCAGGGCGGAGGTGCTTTCACCTGAAAAGAGCGCTGCAGCTGGCAGCTCAGGGGGGACTGTGATGATGCACAGGGATGTAGAAATCAGCCCACGCAGGAAGGATGCTGAGACTCTGCTACCACTTCCCTGTGTGACCTTTGTCAAGTCCCTTAATCTCACCCCAAGTGTCTGTTCCCATGGATGACCACTGGTTGGGGGATGATCTAGGCATAGCAATGCCTGCACTCTACTTCCCCACCACACCTGCAGACCGGATATTGGGCACTCATAACCCTACCCAACTATTCCAGGCCAGAGCTATAACATGACACACCAGGGCTTGGGGCATCTGCGTCATTAATTGCATAATTACTTTGCACATGTGGCCGGCCTGAATTTATTGTGCGATTAACCAGTTAATTGCATAGTATATGTAATGTGTAGCAGGGGTCTAACAGTCCCCCAGGCCAGCAATGCAAGCGCTACAGATTTCATTTTACTTGGGGATGACTGCCTGCCACTCCACAAAGGGCAACAGAGGCAGGATCAGGCCCTTGTAAATGGGGTGTCAAATTAGGACTAGAAAGTTGCACCTGTTGTTAACCACCCTCCTCCAGCCCTGGGCCAGAAAGAGTCATTTCCACTGGCCCAGATGGTCACGGTCTTTCAGCGCCGAGGCAGGATCAGGGCCGGTCCGCAGGAAGGGAGCCGTGCCCGCACCTCAGAGCAAACGTGACCGGACAGGTGGATCCCCACCGGCGGTCGGGTGGGCGTCAGGGCCCTGTTCGCCATCTCTGGCATCGATCTGTGCAGCCGTGCAGGGGCTGCTCTCCCACTTCCAGGTGTCTGGCCTGCACAAGCCGACAGCCGGTGGATTCAGCAATGGGCCTCGGCCCTGAACGGCAGACCAGAGGCATTTGTTAAATGAAGAAAACACACCATTTCCAATGAGGCTGGAAGAAAGCATCGTTAAGAAGCTATCAGGACTCCAGGTAGAGGTGATATCTTTTATTAGGCCAATTGGGGTTTTGCCAAAAAAAATTCTTTAAGGAAGTTCACTGCCATGTGCACGCGATTCATTATCATCCCCTGTAAGCCTTAACAGGGCTTTGTTCAGTATCGTAGGGGTCTACGTGGTGCTTTAGGGGGCAATTAGCAGGTCCATGGATCTCCCATCCAACGATATCCAAGCTCTCCTGAGAGCTATCAAGCCACCGGACACTTTCTGCCACCCAGCAGGTGTATAATTATCCCACACGATGCGAAATAGGGCTAAAGGGTGGGGAAAGGGGTCGACAGAACGACCAACAGCCGGGCAGGGACAGCATGCTCCCGGGAGGTGGGAGATGTCTCATGGTTTCCAGATGCAGGGCCCTGGATGCAGGCAGGAGAGTGGGGAGGGATCAGGCCTGGGAATCCCACCGGGAGGGAACCCCGGAGTCCCTAGCGGCAGGGTCTTCCCCGCAGCGCTCGGTGCAGGGGTGGGGTGGACCTCATGCCTGGTGCAGGGAGCCTGGGTGCCCAGCGTGCAGCTTCGGCAGCTAAAGAGGAGGGGAAAAAGCCCTAAGAGTGAAGTGCCGGATGTCCCCAGGCCCGAGTCCTTTGGGGGGCCAATTTACACCACAGCAGCAAGGCATCTCTGGTGGGACAACCCACCTCCAGATACGACCACGGGGCTTCTCCCTGTGGCTGCGGGAGCTGCTGTGCCAATGTAGCCGGTGCCCAGAGGGATGACATCCCCTTTGCCTCTTACTTGCCACAGATGTTTCTGGCTTTTGATTGCTCTTTAATTATGCAAAGTTGGCAGCAGGGCAGCAAATGGGGGCTATTGCAGTGTGCCCCTCTGTAGACCGGCTGGAACAAGACAGCGGCTCTGGGAGCCAGTTGTCCAGCTCATGAGAAGCACGGTGGCCTGGATCTGTCCTCCCCCCTCATTTGACACCTCCAGTCTAGACAGACTTACTAGATCACCTCGCATAATGCCTACTGTCTTGCTTTGGTCCCAATCCCAGCCCATCGTTGTAACAAAGCACACTGTGAACAGCATTGTTCCCCAAGAAAGTCCCCCCGAGGGCATCTGTTGTCCCAGACTCATAGAAAATTTGGGCTGGGAGGGAGCTCAGCAGGTCACATCTAGCCCACCCCCCTGCTCCAAGCAGGACCAGCCCCAGCTACATCATCCCAGCCAAGGCTTGGTCTACCCAGGTCTTAAACACGTCCAAGGATGGAGACTGCACCACCTCTCTGGGTAGCCTGGTCCAGTGCTTCACTACCCTCCTTGGGAGAGAGTTTTTCCTAATATCCAACCTCAACTTTCCTTGCTGTAGCTCAAGCCCATTGCTCCTTGCCCTGTCATCTGCCCCCGCTGCAGAGAGCCCAGCTCCATCCTCTTTGCAGCCCCCCTGCAGGGAGGTGAAGGCTGCTATCAAATCCCCCTTTGGTCTTCTCTTCTCCAGACTAAAATATTCAGTCTCCAGCCTAAAACACCTTCACGATATTCCTCCCATTACACACAGGAAAACTCAGAAACGGACAAGTGACTACGATGAAGTCGCAGGTGGGACCCTCTCCCCTGCTTACCAGATGTAGTCTCCAAGTCTTATTTTGGATGGAGTATCACTCCCCTCATCTCTGGGGATCAATGAGGTGAGCAAGGCTGGACGGGCAGGCTCCGAGAAGGGCTGGGCTAGATGCAAAGGTGCTCATTTACGGAGGAAAACGAACGAAGAGCAGACAAGGGAGGAAGCAAAACTCAGCTTCCACCTGCAGCATGCGTTTGATGGGGTGGGATAAAGAAGATCAGTGCTTTCATTAACAAGTCGCTTCCTCTTGGGACCAGCAATAGAAAATAGTCTTTACAACAATTATGAGTTTCTATAATGAAATGAAGCAGCGGATAAAAATATTGCCTGGCGTTTAAGGCCAGACTTGACCATTACCTTGAGTTTAGCAGGCCCATGACTGATGGCAGAAAAATAGCCCAAGCAACTCAACAGGACGCTCGTGTCCTTGCAGTGTGCACTCAATTGGAGCGGATGCACATCTGTATGGTGAGGGGAATAAAAGAGAGCGAGGCGCTGTCTGAGACCCAAAGGATAGCCTGGGGGGGGAGGCAATAATTGCAGAAACCAGGAGATGATTCTGGGGATGTTCATCATGAAGAGGACTGATGGGCACAGTTCGATGGACTCTCAGCCGGGCACCTCCAAAGCTAGATGGCGATTGCTATGTGGACATGAGTCTATCCCAGGCCAGTATCATGCCTCCCATGGTGGCCAGCTCACTGCAGAGGTACAAAACCTTGCAGCCGGAGCTAGCCTGTTCCATCCTTTTGTCAATCCCAGCCCCGTCAAAATGCAGCACGAACCGAAGGGGAAGAAATAATCCACTTATTGTGGAGCAACGTCCCCACGTTACAGCAAAGGCTGTGACCGCATTTCCATCCACGTCCCAATTTTGCTCCGGGTAAGTTTGCTCCTTGATGTGAAGAAAGCAAGATCAGCATCTTCCCTGAAGCGGGAAAACTTCTTTCCGAAGCTCTCGCTAAAAGCGTTACATGAACAATTTTGGAGGGCTTCGTTCTCCACACACACTGAAGGCCCTTTTATAAACCCCCATCAGGGGTTGGGTTTCTATTGCTCAGGGGGTGGAGGGCAGACCAAAGCCATGGAGCTTGGGTTTGGAGCTGAACTTCGGCTGGGCTCTGATCCCGAGTCCCCTCTGGGACAGGGGAGGAAAGTGTTGAGATCAAAGGTGACCTGTAAGAAGAGGGTTTTTCCTCCTTGGGCATGGGTAAAGGCAACTTAAAAGAGGATCCTCCTCTCCAGATAACACACTCCCCTTACTTTTTTCACTTTGAATAAGGGGCATCAAATACAGCCTTCCCAGGGAGCCTCGGTAGTGTCTGAAAACATCTACTGTAGACTCTCGTACCTTGGAAAAAGTGAAGGTTGAGTCTTTAATCAAGACAGCCTCTTTTCTAAATGTTAAATATACACATGGTATGCATAAAAATGGGAACAGCTCTTCTCAAGATACTCAGCTTCCAGTCTGATGATACCATCGTTTCACGAGCTGTCTAGTCTCCACAAAGGCGTCCGAGGTAGACGAGAGCTGAATCTCTCAATGAACAGTGGGTTTAAACCCCCTACATTTTTTTTTTAGGCCATCTTTATCCAGGAAAACAAACACAAGGATGACCTCAGCTCCTCTCTCCCATTGCAGGCATCTCCTTTAATGCGGAGCATTGAAACCAGATCTAGTTTCTGCACAGGGCTCCGCCACAGACCCATTGGGGACCCTGGGCAAGTCACTTAATGTCCCCTATGCCTCACCTGTCCCTCTGTAAAGTGGACATAATGACACCTCTGCAGTTTGTGATGCTGCTCAAAGGTCCAGGTAGTCTTTGGGAACTGTTTCATAGTTTCACAGTTTCTAGGGTCGGAAGGGACC
>NW_017729033.1:1108119-1109227 GCF_001723915.1 Gavialis gangeticus
TATCCTCCTTAGCTCATTGAAGTTCGCCCTCCTAAAATCGAAATCTAAAATCTGTTGCAAGACCCTGGCAAACTAGACAAGCACTGTGGCAAGATTTCACTAGTTACAGTAAAAATGCCAAAAAGCTGGGGGTGGGGTGGGGTGGGGGTGGATACCATTCAGATAAAATAAGTGCACGATGCTGTTTGGAAGCGACTTCCTGCTACAATGCAGCCCCATCGGGTACCACTCCTGCAGAGCCTGCGATGGAAATCCAAGAAACAAGCCCGCGATCCTCCGTAGGGGCCGCGATCCCCCCATGTCAGCTGAGCTCCCGCATCAGCCAGCCCTGAATTACCATCGCACCAGCTGCATGTCAGAGGAAGACAGGGCAGACCGAGGGCAGAGGCTTTTAGCAACCCCGGCACAAACAGAAGGGAAACCTGAACCCCGCTGTCTACAGAAGAGATAAGAGGATGGAGAGTGAGACAATGCACGTGGGTCTCTTGCTTCTCTTCTCTCCTCCTCCTTGCCAGACCTTGGGATCTTTGTCCTACTTGTGAGAGCGTCTCCAATAAAGAAACATCCATTAGCACAAGGGAAAAAGGAGGGAGGGGTGGAAAGGATGAGGGTGGTTAGTATGACACCAGGAATGTCAGAAGAAAGAAACTCGGAGGTATTAAAGGCTTCCCAACCATCCTTGACCTCACCGCCCCCTCGGTCCATTGTTGGGAGGACTTTTAAGGGACTTCAGCATATGCTGCAAGGGAAGCGTGCCCTTGAGAGCAACGTGCTGAACAGTGCTGGTTTGCTACTCTGGACAGATGCACGTTTGGGAGGAAAAAAAGTCGGAGAAAGCAAGCAATGGGAGGATTTTTTGCTGGGTCCTTCTCAACCTGGAGGGATGTGGGAAGTGGGGTTCCACAGGGCTCGGTCCTCGGGCCCGCACTGATCAACATCTTCATCAGTGACTTGGACGAGGGGGTAAGAAGCACCCTGTTCAAGTTTGCTGATGACACTAAGATGTGGGGGGATGTGGGCACACTAGAAGGAAGCAACAGGCTACAATCAGACCTAGACAGGTTACAAGGGTGGGCGGATGAGAATAGGATGGGATTCAACACTGACA
>NW_017729033.1:1109285-1120786 GCF_001723915.1 Gavialis gangeticus
TCCAGTTCTGGGTGCCGCACTTCAGGAGGGATGTGGACAGCATGGAGAGGGTCCAGAGGAGGGCCACTTGCATGATCAGGGGGAAGCAGGGTAGGTCCTATGAGGAGAGGCTACGGGACCTGAACCTGTTCAGCCTCCACAAGAGAAGGCTGAGGGGGATCTAGTGGCCTGTTATAAACTAGTCAGAGGGGACCAGCAGGCATTGGGGGAGTCCCTGTTCCCCCGAGCACTGCCAGGAGTGACCAGGAATAATGGTCACAAGTTGGCAGAGGGTAGATTCAGGCTAGACATCAGGAGGCGCGACTTCACAGTCAGGGCGGCTAGGATCGGGAACCAACTTGCAAGAGAAGTGGTGCAGGCTCCAACCCCGGGGGTTTTTAAGAGGAGGTTGGATGACCACCTTGCTGGGGTCGTTTGACCGCAGTACTCTTTCCTGCCATGGCAGGGGGTCAGACTAGATGAACTGCTCAGGTCCCTTCTGACCCTAGAAACTATGAAACTATACCCATGCTGCCACCGTACTTTCAGCAAAACTGGAGAGGACTCCAAGAGGACCTGGATATTCATGTGGAGGGCAAGGTAGCAGAATGAAAGCTTAGAAAAAACTCCAAACATTTTTATTTATTTTTTACCATTTGATTCAGGAAGGACAAACCTGCTGCAGATGCTTCCTGAGCCTGAAGAAGGGTGTTTGTACCTGAAAGCTTGCAAAAAAAGAAAAGAAGTTTTCCAACTATTTAAGTTGGTCTAATAAAAGATATTGGATTTATTCAAAGAACCTTGTCTGCCTGCGTGCTTAGAGCAAGTTGGCTATAACCTGTACCCCTTAAAAAATAATACTATTGCAAAGATGACCAAACTTTGGTTTCAGAGTTCAAATGCAACCTCTTTCAACTCCAGGGTGTCGAGCTCTTTTGTGTCTGCCTACTGCAAGGGTCTCGTGTCTTCTTCTGAAGCAGCTGGCACTGCCCAGGGTTAGAGACAGGACAGTTGGACCAGAAGGAGCCTGCTTCTCCTTCAGCCTGGATATTACCACGTTCCCAACCAAGGTGGACTCTATTCTGATGCCCACCTTGCTACTCATCGAGAAACTCAGGTCTGCAAAACAGTGGGTTAAACTCGCATCCGGTCCTTAAGCAGTGTTAGTCATTCATCTGGGGCAAGACTTGTGTTCCTTGAAAGGCAGAGACATGGGTTCAGGGTAGTAGTTGGGAATAAGGCGATGGATGGGTTTGCTGGGTACTTGTGAGCCAGCGTAAGGCTGACAGAGGAGACGGAGTGGGTGCAGGCTCCCTGGGACTGGAGAGGCCATGGAGAGCTCTGGTTGTAAGATAAACTCCCTGAATGCTGTCAGACGGGGTGGCCTAGGGGTTAGGACACCAGCCTGAGACCTGCAGGACTGCCAGCAACTTCCCACCAGCAAACACTTCCTGAACCCCCTTGCCCCTCTGTCTCACCATGTGTAGGCAGAGTTTCAACCCAAAATAGTTTCTTTAGGACAGAAGCAGCAGCCAGAGCTGAGCACATTTCACCAGCACGCAGGTAGCGCTGCAAACCTCTCCCCATGACCGCATGCACCCATCAGAGAGGGCGGACGGGACAGGAGGGAAGTCCCCAAGTCCCTGCCTTTAGCCCATGGCAGGTTGCTCCCCATCCGCAGCGATTCAGAGACGCGCACGGAAGGCAAGCATGTATTTAGCCAGATGTATGCGATGTATTGTTTTAATAGAAGTTACAATAGGATAGATGTACAGTCAAAATCAACATGCTAAATTTCTAATGCAATTTTATCTGTAAACCATGCAGTCCATTTTGAATCAGTAGCTCCGCTAGTGTGTTTTAAAGGAAAATAATAATAATAATAATATTCCCTTTAAAAAGTTAAACCTAATTTACTAAATAGTCCCATTACTGTGCAATGACTTGTGCAAAAAGAAAAAAAAAGCGGTTTTCACCACGTTAGTTCACAAAGGATCCCCTCCCTCCCCAATAAAATACAAGCAGCCAATGGACACCGGTGAGGGTGGGCACACATGTGTATGCTGGTGGGGAGGGGGAGGTCAAATCAGGACAAGCAAAGAGAAAGCAATTCAGTGCAGACGCCCTTCCCAATTAAAGTAGAAGCACTATGTTGGCAAACACAGAAGTATCTGGAGCGAAGGGTTTGCCCTGCCGTCCCTAGAAGTCCCTTTAAATCCAGAGGAACTGGAGTGCAGGTATGGAGATGTGTGTGTCTGTGTCTGTACTAAAGCCCCTTCCCATCTCTCTAAGAGCCACGTGGGGCTCGGAGATAACGGAGAATCAGACCGATGGAGCTTCTTATGATTGAGCCCAGCCAGGAACCGGGTCTAAACCATGGCTAGCTGCCATCGTCCTCCTCACAATGTGTCCTTGTCTATGTTGAGTGAAGGGCCCCGATGAGCATCGTGCTTGCTAGCCTGGATCTTCATTGCTGCATTTCCAAGACAGCATTTGTAAGCGGGGCTTTGGAAGTTGGCGGTGGAAAAGGGATGGGTGGCTTTAAAAACGCACAGGAAACAACAGCAAGCATCTTCTGCAGGTGAAACCTACTCTAACCAGCTTCACCCCTTTGCCTTGTGTTTCCTGACTTCATCACCCACATTAAACCATGTCAGATTTAAGAACCAAACCCATGAAAAATCCTTCGCGGCTCACAGCATCAAGAGCCTCTCCCCATCATGGATCTATTGGTCAGACATTCAGCGAGAGGGTTTGATATCAAACCAACCCTTTGCCTTGCAAGAGCTGGGATAAAACTCAGTTTACACTCCAGCTGCTCCAGGGTGGGGCAGGGGGGCACAAGAAACCAGGTGACAAAAGAGGCCTTGCAGGAGCTCTCTTCGATCAGGTGTGTATCTAATTAAATGGACCGAGCCCATTGAGCGAGACAAACAAACTCTGCGGTGTCATCTCTTTGCAAGTCCCACCTATTAGAACCACTTCCAAAAAAACCTAGATAGCGAATAAAAAGGGAAGCCCCCAGGTAAGACGCAAGTGATAGGGAGAGGGATGGAGATAACACAGCAGAACCTTTTACTGCTTAAGAAAAGGAGATAAACACCCCCAAGCCTTTGATGAGCATGGTTTCCACTGGGAGAGCTGAAAATAACCCCCCGCTGCAAGCGCACTGCCGCTTGCCCACCTCCTCTGCAATTACACCTGATGCTGGAGAAGTCCTGCCATGCTAAGGACGGCTTTGCTGTGGAGTGGGAAGTCTTGTTCTTCTTGGTTTCCACTGGTGACAGCACGTTTCAAGGGAGCGATGCAAAGGAGGCCAAGGTGACCAGTCCCAGCTAACAGAGGCCTGATACGGCGATGTATTCTCCTCCCCACACAGCTGTCCCCAGTGGCACTCGCAATGCTCTGAGCATCAGCACCCTCACTTGGCACCCTGCAAACCATTTCTGAATGGCACGGCAACACCCTAGCCATGGAAAAAAGTGATGCTGGAGCCCAATTTAAAATAAAAAAAACCCCAAAAAACCAAAAAAATGCAGCAGGACATCAAACGACGCCCTGGGCAACGTACCCAGCACAGAAACCGTGGCTGGATTTAAAACAAAGTGCAAAATCGCTAAGAGCATCTGACAGGAGCCCCAGCACCGGAGCGAAGACGCACACGTGCTGAAGTCTAATTCTGCCTGCTAAGTTAGTGCATTAAAGACTAGAGCCATCCCCAACAGGGAGGCTGTCGCCGGTTTAATTTACACAGCCGCTTGAAGGTTACAGAAGGAGATACCTGGGCACTTCTGAGCAAGGGGAGCTGTCTTTCATGGATGCTAAGACATCAGGGTGGGGGGAAAGCGGAGAATGACTCTAGCTCAAACCGTCGTAAAACTACGCAAAGTTCAGCTATGTCCACGGGTGGGTTAATAGCAGCATCATTTGTTTAAAGTGGCTTGGGGCCTATTAATTACGGTGATGGGTGCCACCCCCGCCTCCTTATCGCACAGCTATAACAATCTTTCCCTCCTAAGCAATACCATCCGTATCAGAGGATACAAATCATTAGTAAGAGCGTTAGAGGGGATTTGACATGTCTTCCAGGGCTTTTTAAGCAATCTGTTTAAAAGATTAATTTTATTTTGAAGGGACAGGGCTGCATCTCTTGGAACAGAAAGTTAATTGGGAACAGAGCACCGAAATTCCATTTTTCATCCCTGTTATGCGACTTGCGGTTAGGTGGGTGACCTCCCGAAACCGGAGCCTCACTGAATCTCCGACTTGGCAGGGGCTGCATTTCCCCACTGAAAGTCCTGAAGGCAAGAGCCAGAGATGGTTCACATGATCCTGGTTCAGACATGTTGCGTGGCCTCTCCAAGCAGAGCTTGCGGAGAGAGAGGAAATCAATCCCGTGCAAGCCTGGCAATCCCATTTCGTTCCTCTTTAAATTTAGCTTGTTGGAGACAGGACAGAGAGAGCCTGGATTCAGGGCATGGAGGGTCCCTGACTCTGCTAACGATGTGTTTTCTTTCTAAATAAAATGATTAAACAAACTGATGGCAGACCTTTTCCCAATGAAAAAATGGAGATGACTCTTGGGAACACCCTCTCAAGTCTAAAGCCTGCAGCAGGATCTTAACAGCTGGCTGCCTTTTCACTGCTCACCCCTCCTGCGGCATGATAACCCTTCCCCATCGTCCGGGCTGAGCCGACACAAAGGTGCCCTACACCTCGGAGGGCATTTCCCACTGCCCCCCCATCCTCTCTCAAGGAGTGGAGGAAAATAATAAGTGCCGCAAAGCCGCCACCCTACCCGGCAGCAAAGTCAGAGGCTGACAAATGCTATTAAAAATTGTATTTGACAGCTTACCCTCCCACTAATAAAATCTGGAAATGCCAGAGCGCCTTCTTTGTCATGCCTGCTGATGCTCAATGATAGTGTTGCCAGCAGCTGCAGCAGTTCAGTTCTGCAGTATTTTAAAGTGCCTATTACTCTTTGTGGCCTTTAGGTGTCTAGTGGACTCAAACCTAGTAGTCACGGGACACAGCTCTGCAAAAGCAGGGACAAAAGGATGCCGTCTCCTGAACTAGGGAAGGTGCATGGCTGGGGACTGGGCGGACGATGATGAAGCGGTCATGCTGGAGGCGTCATCGGGTGTGAACAGAGCCAAGCCAGCTTCCGCTCTTCTGCTCCTGCTTTGAGGAAAGCATTTGCTTCTTTGGTTTTTAGGTCCCTCAGCTTATGTGACCACTGATCCCTTCCCATCTGCATCAGACACTTGCCGGGTGCCCACTCCTCCACTACCTACTTGTCCCATCACCTGGATGTAGCCAGGACAGGGAGGCAGTGATAGAAGTTTATTGCTTACAACCCTGGCTATTAGCCTTTGGAAAAGTAATAGGTGCCCTTGGAAAAGTGTGCATTGCTGAGAATATTGGGGTGGGGAAGAAATTACCATTGCTATAGATGTATGCAAAATTGCGCACCTTGTGCAACTGGTGTGTAAATAAGTGGCACACGGTAGCAAGGAAATGCAAAGACATCAGTCCACCGATGCGCATGGTGGAAATAAAGTGGGCTGGAACGTGGGCCTGGAGAACCAGCCACCCACACACCCATCAGGGACTAATGAGCATGTGGATGAAATGGGATGTGAACTAGTGCCACCAGCACAAGACTTTTGAGGAAAAGGCAGCAAAAGGAAATCTCTCTCTCAGGTCAGAAAAGGGGCTTTGGCTTCCAAAAAACAACAGTCGTACGAGTTAAAAACAAAACAAATAAATCCCAACACATTTACATAGTTGTAAAAAAAAAAAAAAAGTGCTAAGCTTGCTTATGTGTCGAAGCAGCACTACTGATGTGGATATGTATATATTCAAGACCTTATTGGTTCCCTTTCTATTAGTTGTAGATGAACGTGGAGCTTGGCATGCCTGCTTTTATAGAAAAAAATGACTCGCTAGCGCTAGAATAGTTTGCATCTGGACTTGATAGGAAAGGGGGAGCCCTTAGAAATGCTACCCCTAGAGTAGTTACACTTAAGAGGGTAAATACAAGGCAAGGGCAAAAGTCTCTTCTTTATCAGGCTGAGTAAATCTCTCTGTACATAGCACGCCACTTGGCTTCCCTGGCACAGGAGGGTGTATATGGAACTGATTCTTGCTACAGACAACAGAGGAGAATTTTGCTCTTAGGCACTTTTTACCCAGTGAATTGTTGATCCAGTGGGTTGCTTGAGAGCTGCACGTGGCTCCAGCGAGTCCACGAGAGTCTGTTCAGGTCTTCTCTCGGTCGTGGACAGAGTTACGCTAGCAACAGCGCTCCTGTGCTCCGTGGATCGGGCTGGAGAAGCACTTAGCAAACAGACTCCAGTCATTAGGATCTCATTGCATCCCTCCAGGCGTGCAGACCGGGTGGAGAGCAGAGACCAGTTGAGAGGAGAAACCCAAAAAACAAAAACCAAACCAAAACAAAACAAAACAAAAAATCACGCTGCAATGTCCCACTTCATCTGTGCAATGCATTTGACTGGGTTCCCCCCACCACCCACTGCTGCCGACATCACAGGACTATGCTGAATCACAGTGAAATAACTTCCCATTGCAAAAACGGCTCCACGAGGACTGGACATCCTAGTAGGCGTGTTCTGAGGCTGTCTCCAATTCCAGTTGATGACAGCGGGGCACTCAAGTCGCTCTGGGCTGAGTATCATTGTCAAAAACAGCAGCAGCCCAAGAGTTATCCCCGATGACAATGCCTGTCCCTTCTGAGAGACCCACCGCCAGACGTGACAGATCTGTTGCCTGCGTTTCTCTAGCCACCTACCTGCAGGGAGTCTGCCAATGCGGCACGACGTGAGCGCACGCAGGAACAGAACAGAAGGGAACGGTTTCGCCTCTCTTTGCCCTTTTCCCCTAAAGATGCCCAATGTACAAGCTGCACTCTTTCATGCCTAGCAGAAAGACTGAAGAGCATGAAAAGCCTCCGAAACTACAACACTCCTTATTTCTTCTTTCTTTCTTTTTTTTTTCCTTTCCTGCTCTTAAATAAGTTAAAGTCAAACTGATTCTGTGAATTTGGTTAGTAAAAAAATTCATCTTGGAGTGAACGTTTACCTCCAGCTTTAGTCTTTAGGGTCAAGGGAGAAACCCCTGAACACAGGAGCTTGCAGTGGAATCTGCTGGCATCACTTCTGCTGCAGCTGTGAAACCCATGCTGCGATGCGATCCCTTGATTATTTTTTTTTGTCTAGCAACAATTTTTCTGTCTTCGGAAGGGTAGGTTTTTCGAATACTATACACGTGAATAAAAAAATACACATATTCTCTTGGAACATGAATCCCAAAGTCCTGGTGCCTGGTGGCCACAGTGCAGAGATTGGCACGTGCTGGAGACCCCAGAGTTTCATCCCAAGCTGCTGGCTCTCACAAATGGTGGCTATTGATCAGACTCCGGAGCTGTTTAGCCACAGTGTCTATCAGCTTCTGCTTGTCCCTCTCGTTCTTCCGGAACTGGGCAAAGACGTTGTTCTTGCGGCTGGTGTCTTTCATCCTGTGCGGAGAGGAAAGAACAAGTCAGGACACTTCCAACACAAACCTTTTGCTGGGGATCCCACCTCAAAATCACAGAGCCACAAGTCTGCTTTCCAGGATAGTTCAGTTCAAAGAGTAGCTTAATGTCTGAGGTGTCCTCAGGGCAGCAATGATATCCTTGTATTGCCAGAGGGGTGGCACAGGATCTAGACGGCCTTTCCTATCGCTTACTTGGATGCTCTGCATGCTAATACGAGCATGCAGCCACTGTAACTAACACCATGCATTATAGAAATGATCTGCTCTTTGAGCTGCGCAATCGGAGGAAAGCGCCAATCTCCTTGCACGATGCTGGCTTATGCACAACCAATAATGCCAAAGCGCTGTCTAGGTTTGTGGTTCCCTAAGCTATATATATCTTCTGCGTCCTTCCTCCCCACCTCAGCTCTGTTTGTTATACCCATAAAGGCCTGTTAAATGGTTAGTGATCATACCGCAGCCCTACAGCTGCTGTTTCAACTGCACGGGGGTCAGGAAATTCAGAAACGAGGTGCACGGTGTTAACATTTATTGCTTAAAATGTGCTAAGTTACCAAGCTAGCGGGAGGACTGTGACGTTCCCAACTTGCGAGTTTAAAATATTATGATGCAGTGTTAGTCATGGAGTTCCTGCATGAGCTTCCCTGATCCAGAAATATGTTCTCAGCTGCACTGATTAAAAAGTCTGAATATAAACTGCATTAATAAGACCGGCAAAGATTTCTTAGGGCAAGCACACAGTTGGTCCAATAAAAGATAACACCGAAGCAATCTTTGCCCCTCACATAATGTCTGGCCCATCACAGCTACAACATGACTCTTACACTACCATAGAGACAAGCACACGCATTAATGCCAGGCTCCTTGTGACACAGGGATCTGATGCATTAAAAAGACGTGGGGAGGATGGACAGGTGGGATCAGAAAGTGAAACAAATGCAGCTACGTTTCTTTCCAGCATGCGAAGCTTCAGGTTCATGCATGCTTGCAGTGCGATATGCATATCTGGGGGGCGCCACGCCTTGTTACAAAACATGGTTAATGCGTTCATGACATGGTTTACTGCAGATAGGACAGTGGAGGCAGGTGCCAGCTAAAGTCCACACCCTACGGGACCAGTCAGCACCTGATGAACATAATGCTTCAGATGAAAACAGACTGAATAAAACCCAACCTGCTAGGTCTGAGAAGCTCCTGTTTTAGGAGAACATCCTCCTTTGTAAACGACGTTTTCCCAACCTAGCTTGCCAAAGGCACCTGTCACTGGCCACATCACTTGTTCTTACTTTTTTTGGACTTGGCTGCCTAAGTTAGACATTGCAGTGACTGGGAAACAGGGACTTCAGTCACTGGATTGCTGCCACTTTTCCAAATTTCTAGGGTTTGAGTTATTGAAAACACAAACCAAACCTCTGAAATGTGCCCTTAGCTCTTGTAAGCTCCCCGAGCTCTTCTGCAGCATTTTATGAATTCAGTGGGTTTCAAGACCCTTTACAAAGCAGTCTGCTTTATTCCTTTTATTTTACAGGTGGGGAAATCAAGACATGGTGACATGACATGACCTTCCTAGGGTTACCGGAACAGGCCAAGGGCAGGGTCCGGCACTTCCGAGTGCTGGCCCAATCCCTCTTCAGTAGGCCACTCCGCCTCATTTATTTTGGCACCAATTACCTTCAAAGTGTTTCTAAACTTTTTATGCCCAAGGGGACTCCAAGAGTTTGCAAAGGACAGTGGGCATGAGTCAAAAATTGCTGGATCAGGGCCACCATGGGTGAGTGGATTAAATCAGTGCATCAATTTACATTGCGATTGCGGTGGTGAAGACAGATAAGCTGGAGCTACTATGTTTGGAGTGAGGTCAAAGTTTATCAGAAATTTGGGGGGGGTTTGGAGGGAGCAGTCACCGGGATCTAGGAAACCCTGTTCAATATTTGCCAATAACATGGGTGTTAGCAGGTGGAAGGAACTAGCTCCCTCAAGAAGCCAGCCAGCCAGCCATGCCAAAAATCACAGGCTGCTGACAGCGTATTGTGCAGCACTATGGCAAAAGCCGTGGCTCGGGAGGAAAGCTGAGGGACCGTACCAGCACAGGCTATTCCAAGGTATGCCATACGAAGCAAAAAAAAAATAAAAGGAGACTGCATTTTTCTATCCAATTACCAATCCTGCTACCCAAGCTGGGTTGACAGGCTCGAGCCATTGCCATCGTGCCGATATCAACTGCAGGATGGGAGTTTTAGATGTCTGGGGTATCGTGCAATTAGCACCAATTCCAGCAGCTGTGTAAAAGTATAGTGGGACCCCCTGGCTGATCTGCACGTGCTCATGGTGCAATATGGTATTCTGGGACATCCTTAGAGAGGTGACCAAGTGGCATGGTTTGGACAGTTTTATTCTGGATATGGTATCCTTTACAACCACAGGAGGATGGGGAGGCAGGATATATAGGCAGCAAGATTCAAAAAGAGACCAGACAAATTAAAGGATGACAGATCCATTAATAGCTATTCGACAGCACAGTCAAGGATGTATCCTCTGGCATCTCTATGCCAAGCGTGGCAGATGCCAGGGAGGGCATGAAAGCAGATCGATCGCTACGCTCTCCTTCTAAAGCATCCCTTCCTGCTGCTGTCGGAAACGGGATACTGGGCTATGCAGCCCATTAGCCTACCCCAGTGTGGCACTCCTTATATTCTCATGTCAAGTTTAAGCTAGAGCCTACATCACCGCCTGAACGTAGCTGGGTTCCTTGCCCCTGGACAGTTTCAAAGCTCTAAACTGAAGCACATGGACCAGTGTAAGTGGCCTGATCCCTATTCATCTCTGTGCATACAAAGTCATTTTTGCTAGGGGGTGGCAAAAACCCCCAAAAAAACCTTATTGATCTGTTGTTAAGAGCTTCCTTTCCCAAACTGTTAAGGGCGAAACCTCATCTTTGAAATATGCCTTCGAAGCTCCAGAGCACGTCAGTAGCATTCATGCCAACACCGAAGGACACAACTTAGTCCTAACAACAGGTTATGAGTGTTTGTTCCCATTGAATTAGGCATCGGCATACTGAGGAGATCACAGAATACAGGGTCAGGTCCCTTTACTTAGCTCCATTAGCATCAGGCTAAACAAAACGGCTGACCTTGGAGTAGCCCCTAAGCAAGAGGATGGGTAGGATTTTGGAGCTGGGTGATAAGAGGAGCTATATGCCCTTTGGAGCACAAAATGTCTTTATTATGTTACTGCACCACTCCCAGCACAATGGAGCCTCTATGCACCAACACAATGGAGTTAAAAAGGGTAATAAAAGGAAAAGTTAAATGTGGAACCCACCCCCGCCAACCACCACCTCAAATTGAGTCAAGTTTTGTTGAAATTAATCTATTTAAAAAAAAAAAGCAACACGGCAAAAGCTTCTCTTTTAGTTGTAATTAGTGCATTTGAGACGATAAAGTTACAAGAGGGAACGGTTTCAAAGAGAGTTTGCATTTAGGTCGTTTAGTGCTCCATTTAAATCAAACAATAAAAGGATTCATTGCAAGGTGAATGTAAAAGCCCAAACGAGCAGCATACTTACACTCGTGATATCCTATGAGAGAGGTGTGATTAGGAAGAGAGATAATCATGAAAACAAGTTAAAAAAAATAACCAGTGGATCAGACTTTCATGTCGACTTGTTGGCAAAGCTAGGCACGTACAGATATGGTTTGGGTTCTGGTTTTGGCGTCTAGGAGAGGGGAGGAAGCTCACATGTGTGAAGTCAATGAGGGGTTCAGCATTGATAATCAGCCTGTGGCATTGTGAACACAGGCCTTTTTGGAAAACAGAGCCTAATGGTACGAGGTGGATTTGGTTCTAAGCTACTGAGAACCCAGGAGACACCAAACGTCTGATGGGGGCATGAATGAGGCTGCTTAAACGTGTACCTGAACACCAGTGCGAGCTTTACAACAAACTTAGCAGAGACTCAGCAG
>NW_017729033.1:1125786-1126762 GCF_001723915.1 Gavialis gangeticus
AGCAGACACGCATGCTGAACTAGCTACTATTCTTTAAGCGTCTCTGCTAAAGAAGTGGGATATGTGAGATTTGATCAGAATGAGATATGTTATGCGACACGGGCAGGGGGAATTTTTTTTGGCAGCCTTTCAAAAAAAAAGTTAGATTCCCTGTGGGTGTCTAATGTTTGAGGGCAGACATATGGCAAGTGCCAAGGACAGATCCATCCTTCCTTCCCCTCCCAGGGTCTTCCAGCTTGGCAAGACCCATTAATGAATGAGCAGGATGAGATATCCCATCTGTCTCAAAGCTCAGTGGCATTCTGCTAAAGCACCATGTGGATCGAGCAGACAGCTACGATGCTCCAAATAACACACAGCACTTGCATACAAGGGGTGTGCAAATCCAAAGTGTTTTTGAAACATCAGCTAATTGATCCTCCTCATTTCATAGATAAATGGCATCAATATGGCATGAGAAGGTGGAATTCACTGTTCTTTTCCATAGGATGCCAGACAGGGTTTGGGGTTGGGTTTTTTTGTGGATTTCTGTTCATTGCGTCGGACTGTGGAACCCAACATGCAAAAATAAGATAGCTTCCAAATATGCTGGGGATATACAAATACGACACCCGTGAGGAGTCTAAATGAACGTGCCACCTAATATACGTTACCAGCAATTTTCAGCACAGGGGACAGGTTGGAGATCAGATTTTCAAAAGAGCTTCAGGGAATTAGGTGCAGCTAGCACCACTGGCCACAAAGGCTGCACATCTAGACGAGCGGTGTGCAGGGTTATCCAAACCAAGCACCCCGTGGAATAAATACCCTGAAGCAGCACTGTCTACGCTTGTGGAAGAAGGGAAGCTGTGGCTTTTGTCACACAGCCCTTAGGCCTCCTTCGAAACACAAACCTCAAGGCCAATCCACTGAGGACTCCAGCCCTCTCCCCCCCACACACATACACCTCATCTAACCAGAACTAAGCAGAAGTAAA
>NW_017729033.1:1126881-1141106 GCF_001723915.1 Gavialis gangeticus
CTCTCCCATAACCAAACTCGGCATTGCAAGCGTGCAGTTCTCTTTCTAATAGAGCCACCGCAGTCCATAAACACATCATTGAAAAGAAAAGCCATGAAAGCCTGCCAGGTGTCAATTTACAGCTATTTTTGGTGCCCCTATTAGACACGTGTATGCGGCGGAAGTTACTTATACTTAGCTTCAAGGACACTCTGCCTAGAAGCAAGCAGAACGAGTGTTTTATGTAGCTTCAATGAAATGTGGCACGTAAAATGCAATTCCTGTTATAGTGGTAGGTACCCCAGTGCCAAAAAAGATGAAACCTTTGAACGGAGACATATATGTCAGCAAGCAATTTTTCTCCCTCTGAGACTGCAAAGACTAGGTAATGCAAACAATGAAATGCATCGCTGGGAACATGCTTGCTTGTTAAAGCAAGTAGAGGACCTGAAACCATTAAAAGAAAATCTGGATCTGCACTTACTTTTCCAAGAGGGTCAGGGCTGTTGTTGGGTTCACACGAAGATACTTGCAGGTAGGTTGCCCATAGTCAGCCAGGTATGTCGACCAGTCCCAGTGGAGGAACAGATCCAAAAGCTGCAACACAAAAACCCACAAGTGATGAATATGCTGGCATAGGCTATATAAAAAGCAAAACAGATGGTGCACCTGAATGTTAGCAACGCATCACGGCAGAGCAATCCCTTGGAAAAGACGGTCAAAACGCCTTACACTCATCAGTTAGCTTGCATCCCTATCAAGCTGGGTAATCAAAGGGGAAACGAAGGCACAGACTGGTTAACTGACTTGCTCCAAGTCTGACGCTGGCACTCAGGAGCAGGATGCAGATGCCCTGGTGCATTCACCACAAGATGCCCTTATGCTGCTGTTCAAAGTAGCACTGTGTTTCTCCCATCTTCAGCTAAGCCACCTGCTACTTCACTCACACTGCACCAAAGACGACACTTGCTGCGGACCACTTCATGTGTTCAAAGAGCTTTACAAAGCTTCAGACCCTGGTAAGAGGGGCACTCGGGTTTGAATTTGCATTGGAACACCAAACCCGTTTACCGGGCAAGGCTGGATGCACGCATGTTTTCCAGCAGTCCTGTTTCATGTTGCAACCTCCCCTCAGTCCCATAAGCAGTTCTAGCTGCAGGCCGCAGCCCTGGAGCTCTGGACAAAAGGTGGGAATGGCAATCATCTCTGAACCACCTCACCCACCCACTGCACCATGCACCCCCGCTGTACACAGTCACTCGCTGTGCTACGAGCACTCTCCAAACTGCTGGTACCAGGGCTGAGAGCACCAACAAAGGCCTTGCTACTATGGATTTGCATGGGGTATAACCAACCTGAAACATGAACTTCTTCTCACCTGGACTCAGAGGAGCATGTTCAAAACCTCCCAGCACTGCAAGATCAAGCAACTAATGGAAAACACCTGGGTTTTTTCCCCTGCTCTCCCAGCTTGGACACTTATGCTGCATTGTTCAAACATCTGACATTTTTGGTTATCCACTTGGGAGACAGTGCTGTGTCTTTCCTGGACACAAATCTGACAGTGTGCTGTAGTCCATACTTGATGACACCATAGTTTATCCAGGACGAGTATTAAGGTTGCGGCCTGCAATCAGACTCTTCCCTCAGACACGAGCATCTTTAAACTCCACCCCCCCCCTTGTTCTGCATTTGGATTCTGTGCTGTCCTTTTAAACCTGTCGATCTCAGATAAAGTGGATGCGTTATTTAAATAGAGCTGCTAGCACAGGGGTGGCCAACCTTGGGCATGTGCACTGCAAGTGGCACGGGCAGCCTCTGTGCATGGCATACAGCAGACCATGGAGACGGCAGGCCAGGCAGCACCGAGGCAGAGAGGGCAGGGAGCAGAAAACTGAGCAGGGAGCATGGGGCAGGAAGAAGAAAGCAACGCAGGAGATTAGGCAGGGCAGGGGCACCGGAAAAGGACGTGGGGCTAAGGTGCAGCATGCCTGCCAAAGAGGTTGGCCCTACAGTGCTAGTAGATTTTATATCACAACTACAGCAAGATAGCAATAACGAGAGAACACCCAACAGGCTAATCCGCATCACGTATCAGCAAGCTGCAAAAGCAAACCTGCCGAAAAAAACTGCACCAAAAACTTGTTTCCTTCATATAAATCAGGTAAAAGATGAGAGGAAAAAAAAAATCATGTTCAACCTAGAAGCTGCATGTCAATGATCTCGTTATAGTGGACAGTTTTTACTGTACCTTGGGACGCTTTACATAGGTCAGAAAACTTTTATTAAATAAAAAGTTGCCTAAAGGATGGGACTATCTATCAGAGTCCCATCCCAACTGTTGCAGATAGGGGGAAAATGACTTAAGTGTTTTTAAGATCAACTAGTATCTCTTCCCTTCCCTTGCCTTGCTTCTCAGGAGAGCCAATTATTTTAGAAGTGGTGGGTTTCAATCTTTTTCGTACTGGGACCCCCGTTTTTTTAAGGAAATTCCACCCCATACAAGAGATTACCTACCCCCCACCCAACCTGCATGAAACTTTTACCTGTATGGAAATAATAGCACGGTGATTATGACTCCCTGTTCAAGAGCCACCATCTTCAAGAAAGGCATTACTGTTCTCCAAGTCCTGCAAAAGTTCAGGTGCTTGCCAACTATGAATATTAGGGATGCCCTGCCCCCCCCACCGCCACCTCTTCTACCTTCGCTCCCCAGGTCTCAGCACCCTCGCAGTCACGGCAGAGCCTATGAGAAGAACAGCACGGCTATTTTGTCTAGTGCTTAATGTCCAGAGGTAAAAATTGGGACCATAGAGAGCCCTTTGTGCCAGCATCTCCATGGTTTTCTTCCAGGCTCTAGTCCTGTTTAACAACACAGCCCACCCCACAAAGAAGGGATTTGCCCCCCTGAGGACCTCAAGGTACAAAACAAAAGTGTGCAACAAGATTCTGTTTGACGATGTAGGTCACAGCAAAGAAAACAGGCTACAGGGAACAATCCCGCATGGGCGGGGGGGACGGATTAAACTGGGACCTAAGAGGGCTTTTCCATCTCTCAATTCTATCGGGCATTGTACAGCAGGTCAGCCCCGGCCCATTGTGTTAACTGCAAAATGAAGTTCAACATCATCTGTAGGAGTTTTTCCAAAGAGATGCATTCAAAAGGCCTTAAAGAAACAGATGCTTAAATACGATCCCACATTCTCTTTTCATGGGTTAACCACAAAACAGGGCTCACGGCCTCCTCATTGGGTCGGTCGATCCTGCCAGGAAATTTTACAGATATTCTGCACTGCAGATAAAGCAGAACACAGTAAATCCTATGAGGAGCTCTTGTTCCTTTTTGACCAGGAAATCTCTTGCTATTTGAAAGAGGTTGCAGGAAAAAAACCCAAAACAAACAAAAACTTTTAAATTATTTTCACATATACTTTTAAAGGGAGGGTAGTTGCACCTTATTAGACCCACCGAATTGGTGATGCATGAGCTTTCACGGGCACATCTCACTTTGTCATCTGTGCTCAAGAAAACTTACATATACATCTCTGATTCAATTAATCTAGAAGGTGCAACTCGACCCTGGCTTTTGCCTGACTTCCCATTAACACAACCATCTCCATATGTACTTTTAAATTATTTCAGACTACTTTAAGTGCCATCTGGCTACGGACTGAGGAAACCGGAAGTTAATCGCAAATTAATCAGAAGTAGAAGGGAGTTCTTCTGCAGAGCACAGCAGCCGTAACGCCTGCTGCTGTCCTTTATCTCTGAAGGAAACGGGCTTAAAGTTGCAATGGTTTTGTAGCACCAGAGCACCTGGGAGAACGGCTGCATCATGCAGCTACCTATCGACTGCATGTTTTCATAACCGCCCGTCTCAACGAGCGTGGTGCTTTGGTCTGGGAGCAAGGGGCTGTTCACACTGCCACCACGTACTGCTTCCTGCCCACTTCCTAGGCCTGTCTGGTCCCAGAAACAAAGCAATGTAGAAGCCTTAGAGAAGCTGTGGGCACGTGTGAATAAGCACACCTGAAACAGAGCTCGAGTGGTGGCGGGCCCGTGCCAGGAGCTGCTTGAAGGCCAAGCCGCTACTTTCTGATCAAGGTTTGGTGCAAAAGGACCAGGAAGAGGCAAGTGGGGCGAGCTCCACAGCTACATTCCCAGCCTTGGTGCAGAGAGAATTGATAACCCCTTTGGGGTGACATCTGGTTTCCTACAGATCGCTAGGCCAGGCTGTGACAATCTCAACATTTAAATAAAGGCCTACAGCAGAGAAGACACAAAAGGCCTGACCCAGGCTTTTAAAGAGACTTGACTGCAGAGGCAGAGCCACAAGGGGAGACCGTTCTGCAGAGCTCTTCCAAATGACATCTGTAGAGCATGCAGCTGCTACCTAAAGGGGCATGAACAGAGACCAGGACACAACACGAGGACAGAGAGACTGTGGATTGGGGTATAAACCAGATTGGTGGGGTATACAGCAGATTAAAGACCACTGAAATCACCCCAAAAAGACTCACCTAATCTGGCCCAGGGGGCATAAGACAGGGCTGGAGCAAGTGCCCACAGGCATTCGAATTGAGGAGGGGACGTTTTGTTTCCAATGGACATACGAGCAGGCAGTGGAGCTGTGCGAGGCAGAGGTGATGTACACAGACACAGAAGTATCTGGCACAACCTGGCTTTGAAAGGGCTTGTGCCTGGCTAGATCTCCAGAAAGGAGAGCATCAATAGGTCCTGTGGGTTTTTAAATAGCATGTCGGTGATGAGAACCACTTCTCTGGTCAGGAGAAACGTGGTGGCAAAAGGAGGTGAACTTCATTTTAAGCACAGTCAAGTCTCCAAGCCACAGTTGGATGCACGGGACCCTTCTGTAGGAAAACACATATTTAGTCTAAAAAAAAAAAAAAGTCTCTTTTTTTTTTGAAGGCTGGACTTCTACCACGTTAAGGGCATAAGAGCTGCTTCTGCAGTGATCAGCCCTCTCACAAAGGAAGATCTTCCTCGCTAGGCTTTCCCATGACCAGGACCTGGCTGCGAGCTAGCTGAGTAGGACAGGACCCTGACAAGACAGAGGCGAGGAAGGCTGAGAGGTCATTGCGGATAGCTCCCATCGTGGTGTTGGTTAAAAGTGCACAAGCCAAGACTGCTCTTCGCACTTCAGTGTGGCGAGATGGCAGACTCTCCCTTCGGGTGCCGTGTATCGCCTCCATCATCCATTCTGTGGCAATACTTCTGTGCTGCAAGACTGAAGATCGCTCTTGGATTTCACAAAAAGGGCCAGCAGCTGACCTAATGGCATGTGACAAGACATGTAGCCTGCACTGGTTGCTGCTTCACCTCTGGGTTCAATTCAAGGGCCCAGGGTCAAATAGACCCCTCTCCCAGTGCCTCGAATTGCATCCGAGACATTTGAGCTAACAATTGTCAGAGGCAAACAGGGGGCATTGCCAGTATAAGGCCTTCCCTGGGTTCAAAAGACAACTTGAAACAAACCTGTCTGCTTATGCCGGTGTCTCCCCGATTGGGTGGACTGGGGTTTTTTAAAAGTCAAATCCACGGTGTGATATAGGAATCCACAACAGCGTGCACCCTTTAGAGAGCAGGGTCAGCACATTTTGGAAGAATCAAAACAGACAAAAGCCATTCTTTGTGCAGTCAAACACCACTGCGAGGTCCAGACCTTCTGCCAGCGCTCGGAGATCGCGGTTCCCAAGAGCCCAAACGTGACAGTGATGGATAGCCTGTGTATTTTACGACTGTTTACCCACATCAATCTTGCCAGATAGGCAGGCCGGCGGATATGTGGGTTGGCCAAGCCTGCACCTTTGGACTCTGGCTTCCTCATATCATGCAGCCTGCAGGTATGTGCGGTGTTTGCTCAGTTGCCCGGCCTTGCAGTAAGGTGGACTGCAGGACCATTTCGTGCTCCTCCTAGGGTAGGAGGGAGAGAGGCCTTGAAACAGGAAGACTGACAGCGAAGGGCAAGCTGTCTTGAGACGATTTATCTGTCACATAAATGTGGTTTTATTGGCTTTACTGTTTAAACTTTTCCCCTCTGCTGCTAAATCTGAAAGTTAAAAAAAAAAAAGGATTGTGCGCCGGCATTCATGCTGCACAGCTCCGCGAAGAGTTCAGTCTGTGCCTTCTGGGGGAGATTCCAAAATAAAATATGCAAATACCATTAATTCCTTAAACTAAAGGAGTCTACTTCTCAAGTCTATAAATCACACTCGACAGCACACACACGGGGAGGTGGGGGGAAGGGAAAATGAGCATTACAACGATGCTGTTAAAAGTGCACGAAACTCCGAGTGCTGCCTATGTCTCTGGGCTACATGCAAGATGATCGGTGAATGCAAACTTGCAGCTCACAATGGTCCGCACGCACGTAGAAGCACACGCTCTCTCTGGGGAGAGTTGCTCCAAATGGGTCTGTTTGCTTATTTTTAAGGAGACGTGGGGAGATATAGAGGTTTAAGTCCTAGAAAGTTAAGACCAGAGGCAACACAGCTGCAGTAGGAACCTCCTCATCCTGCCTCACTAGTAACTCTGATGTACAGAGATTCAAACCTCCATCATGCCTCTGAGAGCAAGGGGTCAGGTCGATACCGAAGCTAACTCATATCCCACCTCTGCTATGAAAGAATTTAAATGGAAAGGATAAAATAGGAGGCAAAGAAACATGAAGGGTGACTAATTTCTTAGCAGGACATGAACTGTCTTAATCGGATACTCTCTTGGAGATACCAGGTTTTGAGGCCCACATCTTAAGAGTACTGAGGTTCATCCCTTGTCCAGAAATAGATTTGTCATACGATCTTTCAGAAAGGTGCAGCTTCTGGGCCTTAGTTTCCCATCTGTACAACAAGGATACACCTCCTCCTTTTATTTGTCTTGCATGCTTAGGATCAGAGCTCTTCTTTTTTGTCTGTATGACACCTATCACAATAGGGCACCGATCTCACCTGGGATGAAGAGGCGCTACCATGCTACCAAGCAGTGGTTTTCAAATTGGGGTATGCGGCACTTTGCCAAGGTGCCTACATTTTAATAATGGTGGCGTAGCTTCCGATCAATCAACGTGCAGTAACAACATTGCCGTGTATTGATATCAACAGACATACAGAAAACGTCAGTGAACGCATAGGGGATAGGAACAGCAATGTTTTGTGGGTAACAGGGTACACAGCCAAAAAAGTTTGAAAACAGTCTCAAGTTGCAGCAGGGGAAGTTAAGGTTAGATATTAGGAAGATTTTTATCACTAGGAGGGTGGTGAAGCACTGGAACAGGCTCCCCAGAGAGGTGATGCAGTCTCCATCCTTGGAGGTTTTTAAGACCCAGCTCGACAAAGCCTTGGCTGGGATGATCTAGTTGGGGCTGGTCCTGCTTGGAGCAGGGAGTTGCACTAGATGTGACCTCCTGAGGTCCCTTCCAGCCCTAATTTTCTGATTCTATGAAAACCCCTACTATACAGTAATAGCTTTAGTTGCTAGGAATAAAATATACCATATTTGCTCAAATATAAGATGACTTTGAATATCAAGATGATGCCCCATCATTAGATTCTAAATTTTCCAGGCATAGAATCATAGGTTTGCTATGAATTCATCCCCCATATAGCATATAGTATCCATAGAATTAGTTCATCCAGAATTGATGCATTTTACCTGTTTTGAAACTGCTTCAAGTTTTAGCACAGATACCCCCATAAGCACAGTTTTAAGCAACGCTTTTGTACTGACTTACATACAGTATGAACTATGCACGATATTAGTCCAAAGGCTTACAATTTACCATATAGTTCATTGGGCTGGGCCCCAGCAGAGTCGAGAGCATTTTAAGCCATGGTGACCCCACAGTTCATTATGCATGTACCCCAGATACCCTCCACCAAAAAGGATCCGCATGCACCAAAACCATGTGAAATCAGTAGGTTTCTGCACAAGCCCTAGTAATGTTCGATAGCCTTGGAAGATCTAGGACCCGAAACTCCAAGCAGCATGTGGGCATGGGATCCTCACATGGATTCAATTCCTGCAAGATGTGGCTATGAACCACTGAAAACAGAAGCTGTTGAGTTTCATGTAGCAACTACTAATACGACCAAGTCCACTCAAGAAGATTTCAGGGCTGGATAGAAATAAGATTAACCGTGCTTCCTAAAAATGGTCTAAAGGACTAATTGACTTTGATTTGTTCCAAAGTCAAGAGGTAGAGATGCGGGGAAGGCTATGACTGAAGGGAAAGGGCACAAGTTGAAAACAACAGAGTGATATAGCAGACAAATATGGGCTGTGTTCAGTGTGACCACCCCCCCCCCCAGTCACAGATCTGCTGCCAATTTAAATTGCATCTAGAAGCCTTCTTCCAGAGAAGGTTATTTTGATTACGAAACTGCCCAGACCAATCTGTCAGGACAGTGTACAATATTTAAAACCACACTACCCAGAAAGAAGCTGGCCGTCACGGACAAAGAGACGCAGCCATACTGGAATGAGAAAAAAAATAAGCAAAACAGGGTGGAGGG
Source organism: Gavialis gangeticus (assembly GCF_001723915.1). NCBI lineage: Eukaryota > Metazoa > Chordata > Crocodylia > Gavialidae > Gavialis > Gavialis gangeticus. The sequence goes on from NW_017729033.1 coordinate 1,135,392, forward strand.
TTATTGCTGGGGTAGAAAAGGGAGGTCCACAGGTTCTAGGATGAAACCCAGTCTCTACAGAAAGGCCGCACTTCACCTACCAAGAGTGGTAGGTATGTGCAAGGAAGGTGTTTCAAGAGACTTTTTCCCCCCGCCAGACCAAGAGACATGTTTAAGATAAATCTGGCAGCTGGATATATATTATATATTATTATATTCACTGGTATTTATATATTTTCAGCCAGTGCATTTCTGGAACCCAGCTTACTCCAACTCCCTCTCCCCTGAATCCAGTCCCACAAGACTTTGGGGAAATATTTTTTTGTTCAACTGGAGCCTGACCACCACCAACCATGGCAAAGTTAACATGGATTCAGAGCAGAAAATGCTACTGACCTTCTCTTGCCTCTCACTGAAGAAGCCTAGCGTGCTTTATGAACAAGTCCAAAATCTTAGCGCTCTAGCTGGATGACAGGGAAGTTGTCATAAACCCATTTTACTGATGGGGAAAATGAAGGAGCAGCTAGGTGAAAAGCCAGGTACTGTTTGCATTAAGTAAAAGGCAAAAGTTCACCAAATCCAAAGTGAGCAGGCACACAGCCTAAGTGAGCTGCCCAAAGGGAGCCCTTGCCACTGGATTCCTTTCTTTGCCCAGCAGACCTCCCTCTTCCGCTGTTAAGAGGACACCTTTATATAGCCCGTCTGCCCATGTGGGTCCTGAAGGAGCCAAAATAAACAGTCGTCTGTATTTGCGTTTCCCCTGGCATCCCCCCTCCACCCCTTCCTCTTTCTTGTAGGCTCTCGGAGCTCTTTACTCAGCCAAAACAGCAGCAGACATATCTGCATTTGTAACATGCCCATCACTGGAGCACAGCAGTGCCAAGGCTCAGTGGCTGCCACATGGATTTTCAGTTGCTAAATAGTAGGGAGGAAAAACATACTCCTGAAGATCAAATCTTACTTTATTTCAAAGAATCATACAAAATGAGGGCTGGAAGGGATCTCAGGGGGTCACATCTAGTCCAACCCCCTGCTCCAAGCAGGACCAGCCTCAACTACATCATCCAGGCCAAGTGTTTGTCTAGCCGAGTCTTAAACACCTCCAAGGATGGAGACTGCACCACCTCTCTGGGCAACCTCTTCTACGGTTTTGCTATCCTCCTAGTCAGAAAGTTCTTCTTAATATATAACCTTAACTTCCCTTTGCTGTGACTGGGGAATTCCAATTCCATACAATTAACCTGAAGCCCTTAACTCAGTACAAACACACATGCTTAATATGCTATTTCTTTTCAGAGCAAGCAGCAAGATCACTGGACTGCTTGAAAAGAAAATCATTTGCCAACAGGGATGCAAAATATAACTGCATCCACCAACCACAGGGAAGTGAGAAACAGATAATAAAGGTGGAAACAAAACTTCCCCTTTGAAAAGGTCCAAATTAGAGCATTCTAGTTTCTATACTCCTACCGCCCCTCCAGTCATTTGCCTCTAGGCACATGTACCGCAGGAGATACGTATGGCCTTAAGCTCTATTAGGAGTTTGTTGACTTCCCATGGTGCTCAGGAATTACAAACTGTACTATGCCAAAGACAGACAGACAGTCATGCTCATGAGCATTATTCCTTTAACTGCGATTAAAAAAAAAGCAAACACACACCATCAGGGAAAAACACACACACACACACACACAATGAAAAGGTAAAGAAGAACATAGACCATTAACTAGCAAATCTTTTAACCTGTTTAAACAAATTTAAGCGCAATTATCCTGGATTTCTTACATTAAGTGGAGCTAAAGGAATTATAGTTAACGCACTGCATCTTCAAGCGGGAGACAGTCAGGCGTCTGGGAGAGCTCGGCCGGGATCTAGGTGGTGCCAATAATGGCTGTTTGCAATCCTTCTCCAGAAGGGGGTTTTCTGGGGTCCGATTCAGCGCCCAAAACAATAAGGTAAAAAAGGGGCAGCTGTGCCAAAGGAGTCTGTCAGGCAGCAGTTTCTTGAACATTATCAGTGTCTTCTACTTACCCTGAATGCCAGGGCTCAGATCAGCACGCAAAAAGCCCCATTATTTTATTGTATTTTAGTATATTTTTATTTTTTTTTATTATTGTTGTTATTATTATTTTGTTTCTTTTAGCTGCAAGCAACACTCATACATTGGCTCTTGAATCATAAACTTTAAACCGGGTCACTCGGCCAGCCCCCTGCCTCTTAGCTTTTTTGCAGGGAAGAAGCTAGTAAGACATCAGAAGTCTTCTCTACACCGAAGGAATCTGTGCATCTAGGTTCAAATAAGACTGCTTTAAAAAGCTACAGCATCTCTACTCCCACACACACTCGCCATTCTGGGAACCCATAAATCGCACCTTCTTTTGCCCCAAGAGAATCCATCAAGCATCTTTACTCCTTGCTGGTAGCAGACGCCATACACAGATGCTTGCTTGCTGCCTTCTATGCACCAGTACTGATTTTTGTCTTACCCCTCCTGAAAGTCGTTCCTAAATGTGGCTCTGTCCACACTGAGCTCCACCCTTGCTACTACCAGTAAAGCTCCCTGATGAGAGCAGTGCAAATAAAGCATGCTCATTTTTACCCATATCATCTAACCCTCCACAGAGCTGGGTCCAAATGGAGTCACAGAACATCCCCGTAAGACAGCCTCGTCTACACTATTAACACCCCTTCTGCACACCAAGGATGGATGCAAGAAATGCAGTGGCATCAGTGCCAAATAATGGTTTGCCCCTCTCTCTGCTTCCTGCTACGTCCAACTTTGCTTCAGCAGCATTTATTGCTAGCAGTAGGTAATTTCGGTAGTGCAAAAAAGCCCCAAGAGACTCCAAGATGAGCGCCTATAGACTAATAAATGCAAAAATTTTGTTAAAAAACACAAAAACAGGGTTCCACGATCATATCAGGAGAGAAAGAAACACTCCTTTACTGAAGGACTGGCTGTGTGCGCATTTGCACAATATTATGACCAAGATTAAAAGGAAAAAAAAAAGAATCTGACAACCCTTGTTCATTCACTTGCTTGTGACATGGTCCCAAAGAAGCCAGGAAGAGTTTAGTCACTGATTTCAAATGAAGCCAAGGCCTCACCTACAGTACCAGCCTTTTGTATTTTTATTCACCTTTATGACCACAGTCACTTTGCAAAAGTCCTTTGCCATAAGAAAGTGCTACTATCCCCATCCAACAGAAGGGGAATCAAGGTACGGAGACTGAGGGCTTATGTATACCGCAGTGGCAGCATGACCCAGTTGGGACACTCTTGATTGCACCCTACACAAGCATGGGAGTGAGGGGGTGAAATTTCACACTCACACTTGTGTAAGGTGCCATCAAGAGTGTCCCTCTGGGACATGCCTCGGAGACTGTGCTCAACAGCGACTGCTGCAGGCAAACCTGGAGCTCCTCAGCAGCAAGTTTCCACACCTAGAGGCATATTATCATTTTGGGGAGTGGATGGGGTGGCTGCTGCAACACTACAGATGTGTCCTACGTAACCTGCTCAAGGAAGCCACGAAACTACCCGTGTTTCCTCGGGTTCACCCTACTGCTCTGCCTGGGGAACATTTAGGCAAAGGACACAGTGTTCTTCTTCCTGAATTTTAACTGGAAAATTGGACCTATTCTAGAAAGTCTGGATGTTACTTTTATAGTCCTTTTTTTTTTCCATCTTCTTTGCTGTTCTTCAAGGTGACACAATTCTTGGAAACAGCAAAAGCAAAAAAAAAAATGCTGGACGGTTTATGCAGAAAGGACCGGATTGAATGGAGCAAGGTCTGTGACTGACCACACCCAAAGCCCAGATTGGATTATTTTTGGACTCCTATTATAGCCTGTTTATAGGCTTTTGTATTCGTTAAAACTGGGCTTCCGGTGGGAAGGACTCCAAAAAGCTTTTTTCATTTGCAGTTTTTGTGTACAAAAGGGCTTTATATTCTTCCATCTGTGAAGGTTGATAATTTATTAGGAAGACTCTCTCTAGATTTCCATTTACTTTGAAGTTATAGTGAAATTACACTGCAAGATTCCCTTTTCCCCAGAGATGTATATAAAGAAGCTTGTTAAAATTTTACAGCTATGCTGTACGTGTATCTGACTCACTGTATTTCTGATTGTAAACTATTTCAGCGTTCTCTGAAGAAAGAACATTTTTGGTTAATATTCATTATGGAGCACTGGATTCTTTAAAAAAAAGTCTGCAAAAATTTAGTCTGTATGACTAAACTGGCAGCAAGCACTACAACTATTGCCTGGAATTCAAGGAGTTTGATGCAGAGCCGTGCAAGATGCAAGGGTGGGGCTGGATTAACTTGTCACGTCCCAGTGGCAGTCTTGTAGGCATTTGGAAATCCCCATAGGGCTTGATACGTTGCCAATTTAAGTCAATGATGAAGCTCCCAATTACTTTAATGGTGAAAGATCTTAAAATGTCATAGAAAATGAGGGCTGGAAGGGAGCTCAGGGGGTCAAATCTAGTCCAACCCCCTGCTCAAAGCAGGACCAGCCCCAACTACATCACCCCAGCCAAGGCTTGGTCTACCTGGGTCTTCAACACCTCCAAGGATGGAGACTGCACCGCCTCTCTGGGTAACCTGTCCCAGTGCTTTACCACCCTCCCAGTGAGAATTTTTTTCCTAAGGCCCAACTTCAACTGCCCTTGCTGCAACTTGAGACCATTGCTCCTTCTTCCATTATCTGCTGATTGGGGCCCTCGGTCACTAAGTCACTGGACTCGATCCAAAGGGAAAGCTAAACTGAATTCTAGGGAAACTCCAGGGCTCCAGAACCTTTACACAGCATCTGCAAGAGGAGGGTGAAAACCCTGAGGATGTTTTTAAATGAACACCTTAATGAAAACTGTAATCTCAAAGCTTGCAAACAATCTGGTTTGGTACAGTGACAACTGATCGGATGAGGAACAGGGGGTTACCAAGAATGACCTACACACTGCACAACTTCTTAGCCACCTTGCATACTCTGAAGTAGCTATTCCCCAAATTATTTATAGATTCATAAGCTCAGAAGAGCTCGGAAGAGTCATCGCAGTTCTGCACATGGAAGATAAGTAGATGCAATATAGGCCAACAAAGATGTGTTGTGTTTTCCAAGTAAAGAAGAGGATAACGTTTCCACCCGAGACCCTAAAGATGACAGATTTGGGGATGGAAAGAGAAATCAGAAAAACCATCTTTGGAAGAATGCTATTTAATAATACTTTACATAACTTAGTACTGACTGAGAAACATTAAGTGACTGGCAAACATTTAATTAGGTTTCCTGTAAGGTATTCTTATGCCTCGCTTATTCCTGAACTGACTTCACAGGAGAAGGTAAGTGAGGAACTGGGAAGACCCTCAGCACTTTAACCCACATGGGACTCCAGGTGCTCTGCATTTTCCCCCAACCAGAGGTGGGGGAATGGATTAAGCCACAGTGCAGATTAAGGTTCAAATGTGCTCCAAAAAAAAGAAGTTGTAAAAGGCAGGATTTGAAGAAAGGGGCAAGAATATCATGGGGAACATCTTCAAGAGGGGTTTTTTTTGTGTTTTGTTTTTTTGCTTCCTTCTCATTCTTTCCATATTTTCCCCAGGCTTTAGGAGCTAGGGAGTTCTCAAAGTCTGTCTCTGGCTTTGGCAAACCAGCACCTGCAGCTGTCAGCTGACAGACAGCAGCTGAGTTCTCCATCTCAGCCACCTTTCCAGGCCTTTTTCTATGGAA
>NW_017729033.1:1146106-1147363 GCF_001723915.1 Gavialis gangeticus
GAGCTAGGGAGTTCTCAAAGTCTGTCTCTGGCTTTGGCAAACCAGCACCTGCAGCTGTCAGCTGACAGACAGCAGCTGAGTTCTCCATCTCAGCCACCTTTCCAGGCCTTTTTCTATGGAAACAGAGGCCGTGTCGGCAAAAATAAAGCAAGAGGTGGAAAAAAAACAACCGACAACACTTGAGACAAAACCTTTCCACCCCTTCCCGTCTACCTTCCTGGCTTTGCCCGATTCCGGGCCCTGGCACACATCACATTTAGGATACAATTAAGGTGTGAATGGTGCTGTAAATAGCAACTTTGCCACATCTTAAAGCCAAGCTCTGGCATGATTGATAATATAGCAAACCAGCCACAAAGTTATTCCACATGCAAATATGTAACATCTTTGTGGCTTGTCTGTATTGCACCTTAAATGGAAAGTGCAGCACATTGGGGTTGGTCCATGACAGATCCCGATGCTCAGCTGACCTTAGGGATTCAGCCTGGGGAAGCCTCAAGGCCTGGGACACATCTGTGCCCAGAACTATCAGTGGGATTGAACTGGGGGCAGCCCAGAGTCCTGGACCCAAACCCCTGCCCAGATCCCCAGAGGCAGTATCCCTCTAGTCTCACGCTCTCCTGAGCTCTACTTCCCTAGGCCAAGGGAGCTTTAAAGAACAAGATGAAGCAGCTTCCTCCAGGCTTCCTTGCTCAGGGACTTCAAACCCTGTGCTCAGCAGCTCTCCCTGGGGTGCCAAAGCATGGGGGACAAGAGATTCCCAGTGAGGTTTAAAGTCTGCAGATTAAGCCCTCTGGCTCTTCCCCCAGCCTGCCCCTCTCTCTGGGAGCCTCTGGCAGCAGAGGCCCCTCAGCCCACCCGAGCTGCTGAGCATGGGGTCTCAGATATCAGCTGATTGCCAGCTTGATCTGAATAGCCCATATTGATCTGGACTAGCGTAATCTCAGATGGGGCCAAAAAAAATTCAGACAACTGTCATCTCACTGGTTTGGGAACTTCAATCAGTTGATCGTCAGTCCCTGGTCCCAGACCTCACGGGAGCTGGTTCAAGTCTCTAGTGTGGTCCCAGGGCCGGATCCTGACTGCAGCCCCAGTTGGATCTCCAGGCACTCCTCTTTCAATCTGTCAGTGCAGTGCAGTGTGGGGTAGAGAGCGCAGCACAGCTGAGGCGGAAGCCCTTCGGCGACGCCTTAGCTCACTGGACAGGGAGCTGCTCACGCGAACAGTGCGCGCAAACAGGCGCGCTCTGTAAGGGCG
>NW_017729033.1:1147374-1162488 GCF_001723915.1 Gavialis gangeticus
AGGTCCCTTCCGACCCTAAATCTATGAAACTATGAAACCTGGGTTTATGATCCTGAGCATCGGCAAGTACTTATGGTACAACTGGGATCTGATTCCTGATCCAACAGTTGTGCCTCCTGCCACGCACATGCAGGAGACAGGATCGTTGGGATTAGGGATTAGATCATTAAACAAGCATGCACAGGGGCCTCACAGTTCCATACCAAGAGGTTTGAGAAGGGCACCAGAAGCCAACAAAGAAAGAGCATCTCTTTATCATTTCAGCTGCTAATCAGAGCACATTAATGGCCGTAAGCTAGCAGAGAGCAGATTTAGACTGGACATTAGGAAGAACTTCTTCACAGCTGGAGTGGCCAAAATCTGGAATGGGCTCCCAAGGGAGGTGGTGCTCTCCCCTACCCGGGGGATCTTCAAGAGGAGGTTAGATAGGTATCTGGCTGGGGTCATCTGAACCCAGCACACTTTCCTGCCTATGCAGGGGTCGGACTCGATGATCTATTGAGGTCCCTTTCAACCCTAACATCTATGAATCTATAAATGTGAAAGAGGAAAATTAATTGAAATTTGTTATGTCAGAAGGAAAGGAAAAGGGTCAAGGGAGAGGGATTGAGAGCTGAAGACTTCAACCCAGAAGTCCCCGGGTGTGGTGCAGATTAGAAACCAAAAATTAATACAGCAACAAACAGTCTTACTCTGCACTTGTGCACCATGAGGATCCCTGAGCCCATCCAGATACTTCTAAAAGCAATTCAGTCCTCCCAGGCAGTCCTCTAAAGGTGGGTTTTGCTATGTCTACATGAAAGACTGAAAGCACAACGATGACAAACGACTTGTCCGAAGTCACAAAACACATCAATGGATGAGGTGAAACTGGAACCGCTAATTGCGGTCCCATGGTTTCACCATTAGACCACACTTGCTATCAGAATATCTTCTTGCCTATTACACTAAAAAAAATCTCACTCTTTTCCATGTGATGACCTTCGGTTTGGGACTTCCCTACCTTCTAGCTATGTAGCGCTAGAGCGTGGCTGCTATCCCCAGGATAAAGAAAGGAAAAACATTTTCTTCATTAGACAGTATTGGATGCCTAATATTTTTTCTTCAAGGAAGTTGTCTGCATAACCATGCTTGCAATGCATCTGCTGCATGAGGATTAAACACTCCTCCAGAGCTAGCTTCCAGTGTACTCCTAGCTCTATTCATACTCCCCCATGAAAGTCCATATCAGAGAAACTACCTCTATGGCAATCCTCATGACAACCTCAACTGGCAATTTTCACAGAGGTTTCCAGAGACTAACCACCCCTCTTTTCTAGGTGATGCTGTTGACACAAGACTGAGCCATGCCAGTACACAGAAAACATACCGCTATTGCCTATATTTGCTTTATATGGAGAATAATCAGTCTCTAGAAAGGGCAACTCAGCATCGTTCATCAGTGCCAAATTTGCGTGCGTGAAAATACCCCTGAAATCATCACGACGCAATGAGGTTTACTCCTGTCCTGAGCACTGACACGCTCCATCTTGGGGTGTGACTTTCGTGTAGGGTGGTCACCCCTCCCAGATTGGCTGGGAGTCTACCAGAATTAGCACTGATCTCCCGGTGGCTATTGAAAGCAATCTGGGAGCTTGATATTGTGAACGGGTTGAACAGTGCAATTAACAATATTGTTATGTTGGATAAAAAAAATTCCCAGAATAGCTTCAGGCAGAGCTGGCAGCCCTACGCCCATGGGACATTTGAATTGTAGAGATGTTGGGTACATGAGAACAGAACAGTTTGTCACAGGTTGTCAACTACAGACGTTGACTTGCTACTGAAATGCACATATCAGAACTTGTAGCACCCTGCCAATATAGTTATTTGCACTATTTAACACTTGAAAACTGAGACTTTTTGAGAACGAATACAGGCAAAAAATAGCCCCAAATAGAAGACTACAGGCTGCCTACCATAAATGCACCCAAACATCAATTTACCTACAGATTCATGCATTTTATATACTTATAAAAATCAAAGTGGATAGAAATGTAGCTGCTCAGTTTCCTTTCAGCTTTGTTTCCTTTAGTAACAAGGAAAAAAAAAAGTATTAAGCTTCCAGTGAAGAATAGTCTGGGTTCACCAACACCTCCCAAATGCTAGCATCAAAACAGCTTTTGCATTAGGGGATGGTAACTATTTCATCCTGTTCTGTTAGTTTGGCACTAAATCTAAGATGCAGGCCTGAGCCACAGCCAAGTTCTGCACAGACTTTTTTGGGAGATGGGTGGAGCTCATCTCTCCAATTAGCATTTCAATGCTTAGCGGACAGGTGTAGCCATGGCTTGGTGCCTGGATGCGTAGGCGAACAGGCTTTGGAAGACCTCTACTCTCACTCATGCTGGAAAGTCTCCGTGACATGTCCCAGGGGCTTCCACACAACTACTCCACAAGAAACCTGGAGCTGACAGAGGAGCAACCGAAGGCTGAGAAGTTACAGCTGGGTCCAGCAGTTCCAGCCCTCCTTTCGGATAGATGAGAAAGCAGAGACATGATTGACACACCTGAACTAGACTACTCTCTGGTCTCAAATGCGACTGCTCTTCCACCCTCAATCTGGGTGCACCTACCCAGGTGAGCATCAGGACCGGCAGGGTGCCAGTCTGTGCAGTTAGCACAGCTAAGCCGCTATTAATTTTCCTTGTTGTTAGGACTATGCCAAGTCCATTGCAAGTTGCATTTTTCTTTTGTTTACACATTAAAGGCAAAAAAAAAAAAAAAAAGGCGACCTCTCGCTAACCCCAGCCCGTCTGTGAGAAGCTGCTGCTGCCTTCACCTCTGAATGAACTTTCAGATTATCTTAGACGAGATTCACCTTGCATTGAACTTTTACGCAGCTCTAAAGCACACAGTCACGTAGCATTGATTAAACATTACAGTGCAACACGGCTATAAATTTAAATGAGCGTTATTGGTGCCTTTTTCGTTCTTGGAGAGAGAAATCAAGCAACGTGAAGTGGTTTAAAAAACGGGGAGGCTTGAGGAATCGGCTCTCACAAGGTCCTGTCTCATGCAAGAAGCCTGGACAGGTGCAATGAGAGGACGCTGCAGATGATGAGGCTCTGCAAAAGCAAACGAACACTGGTGAAACCCAAGCATTTTAGAGAAAATAAAGTGGAGAGCTGGATTCTGGGCTCTGCGTCTCTCCCAGTGCATCATTCAGCTTATGCATGGAGTGGGGCAAGCTGTCCCATGTTTGCTACCTCCGATATTCCCCGTGGGCAGCCCCAGCCATGGCAAGTGTGCTACGTGAGTCGTGGGAAGGCTACTGCATCCTTGGTTGTCCAGAGTGGTTTTATGGGTCTCTGAGGGAGCAGTTATAAGCTCAGCAGAGCTTAGAGCTGCCTCTAGGCTGCTCTAAACTCTGCTACAAATTGAAATAAAATTAGTTGCGGGTTCAAGGAACTGCTACTGGTTCACCAATAGGATGCCCCTCCTCAATTCTGCGCTGATCTGTTGTTGTTTGAGAGTTTAACTCCAGGTGCTAATGGACAAGTATACAAATCACAAAAGACACTGCTGCCACCACCACCACCTGGGACTCTTTTGAGGATTTGGCTAGCATGAAAATAAACCACTATTTACCCGAGAGGTGTCATGGTGTTTAGGTCATGGAAAAGGCAGGATGACCAAAGGGAAGGTTGACGAACTAATGCCTGTCATTGCTTGAATTATCTCCACTCTCCAGAGCAGGGATTTCAGTCTCTAGGGCGGTGGGCCTAATAGCGTACACAGCAAACCCATACAAAGTAGTCTCAATAGAAAAATAAGTGGCATTTTATCAGCTGATGATCAGTTCACTTAAAAAAAAAGAAAGAACGAAAGAAAGAAAACAAGACTAAGCTGTTTTGAGCTTAAAAAGAAAGTGTATGGCTTAGATAACAATGTAATACACTGGATCAGCTCCTCATTCATATGTATTGATAAGGCTTCAGTGAAGTTAATGGACCTAACAACTTGGATCTGCTTGGGAGCTGACTTTCTGCCTTTATGCTGCTTGCCTGACCATCTCACAGGGGCAACAATTGAATACTCTCACCCAAATGTGATTCAGGGAGTCATATAAAATGACCTTGTTCTTTCAACCCAGCCTCCTGAGGAACAGGTTCTGCACTGGCAAACTTGCAAACAATGGTGTCTACTTGTCTGACCCAGAGGGACAAATGGGACAACACTGGGATATAGTGGGCAGGGACGTCAACACAGCTGCTATGTTATACCCTTGGACCACGTAGAGACATTCAATTGTTCCAGGGAGAGTTGCTGTTCTCCCAGGAGAGACCGTGAGTGTACAGACAGTCAAAATTTTTCTCCCAGAGTAAGTATAGCTGCTCCAAGACAAAAGTTACCTTGGAATAACCAGGGTTAAATCACTCCCAGGAGTGTTTCTCCTGGGAGAGTGTGAACATTTGTACACATTTTTTGTCAATCAACTCTGCTATCCAGGGCCATCACAGTACATTTCATCACCGCTAAACGGATGGCTGGATTATTCCCCATGGATATACAAGTTGGAGGGGCAAATTCTAAGCTAACCAAACCAAGCGAAGTCATCCAAGAACAACCTCCAAGACTAGGGGAGTAGCATGGTTGGTGTAGCCTACTTAGAAAATATTAAGAAGGAAGGAGCGCATAAAATAAGCAAGGTGGCTCAAGGAGCAAACCTTTCCCCTACTGGAATAGCCAATGAAGCCAGCCTCATTGTTTATGGCATGATTACATTATAATAAGGGGTTATGATGATAGAGCAGCACACAGCACATTTTCACTACCCCTGTCAGTCTTTGCCTTCTTCTCAGAGCTCTACAGGCCATGAAGCAGGTACTCAAGCGCAGCCTAACTTGGGATTTCACTGCGTTTCTCTACCTGAGCTCCCACTACTTAGATTATGGGACTGAACTTGAGAACAAAGCCTGAAGCTACAAGGTTAGAGAGGCATGTGGATGAGATGTTCGCCAGTTAAAGCAAGTCTGGTCTGGAAACGAATATGATAAGAGGAAGAGAAATGCCTTTTGTCCGGAGAGATTACTTTAAAAAACAAACAACTAACAAAATGTACAAAAGCCAGCACACGAAGGATTTATATGGCGGAGAAGAGAAGGGAACAATGCTATGGAAAAAAAAGCAGCACTTCCCAAAGGCGAGGGCAATTGGTACAGTAGCCAGAGAAGCAGTGTGAAAGGGAGTTTATGGTAACCCAGAAGGAAATCTTTTTCATGACATATCCTCCTAAACTCTGGATGGCCTCTCACACATAATGCGTTATTGAATGACACCGCATAGCGATTTTTTTTTCATACAAATACTCAGTGGGAGGCAGGAACAGTTGTGTCCCCCCACCCCCCTCCCTTCTTATAGTTGACACACAACTAAAAAACAGCAAAATACTGCAAGTTTAGCATGCACGCTGTCAAGAGAGATTCATGCAGGAAAGGTCACCTAGCAGTTAAACAGGATAGCGTCTGGGCAGTGAAATAGATATGCATTGGAATCTTTACTCAAGTTCAAGTGCCTGAAATACCTCTTTATTTTTTACATTCACTTGGAGTTCATATATCTGCTATTTTTCCATGATAACTTCCTCCTCCTCGTTCTGTTAGTTTTGTTTATTAAAAAGGATTATATCCATTGTTCTTTAACTAGCCCTGCCCTGGGGTCCAATTTGACTTCATTCGCATTTTTCTGTGTGCAAGTAATCCAATGCTTATTTCCTTTATTTATATTTTTAAATACTGAAGTGCACTGCAATGCCCTAATGTGGATTGTTAGCGAACAGAATCTAACCTGGGACTTCTGAGGCTCTACTAGTCTGAGTTAAAAAACCCAGGACTGTTATCTGAAAGGCTGGAGCAGACTCAAACCTCTACATACCCTAAGTGCTAGTGAGAGATTGGATTAGAATGGGTTAAAATAAGGAAAAAGTCTGCATGGTCTGGTTTGACCTCTGAATCTGGAACCACGTGTTCTCTGTCTAGATCTGCTGCTGGTTTGCTAGTGACTCTGAATGAGCTCTGTGCAAGCTTCTCCATCAGTATAAGTGGGGCACTATGACTTACATAGGAACAATTCTGAATCCTTATCAGGAACTATTTCATGCACTGTTTGGTTTGCTTGACTGAAGTCTCTCATGCCATACCACCCTGTAACAGATTCCACCAGCAAAGCATTTCACCAGCGTATGCAGTACATGCAAAGTTTACTCTCCTTATGATTTACCCAAGCTCTTAATGAATCAGTATTTTAAATTACCATGCCAGGAAAAGTCATGGAAAAAGCAGCCTACTGTACCTCCAAAAAATCCAAGCACACAGGACGCCTAGTTGGTGCAACAGAAACTCTAGTAAAATGCAAGTTACAAGAGAAATGAACACAAAGTTACACGCAAGTAGTGAAGAAAGAGGCAACTTTGGCATTTCTCTTATTCTTGAAATTAAGCCAGAGTATGAACTATCTTGCTAAACTGCAGCCTTAAACATGAAGGAGATACTTGCTCAACCGCTCCCTTCAGGCTATGGATAGAAGTTACACATACACTGGTTTAAGTAATCAGATACTGGTTTTAACCTGTAACAGAACATACATTCAGTGCACATAAACTAGTTTCAATATGGCTGAAACTGGTTTAAGATAAACCTGGTGGAATATAGTATCAGACTTTACTGATCGGAGTCAAACTGGCTTATGCAATGTCCGTCCTAGACCACGAAAACAGGACCTCATCTCCTTCATACATTTTGGAGACAAAAATTTAAATTGAATCTACTTGTACACCTTACAGGGTACAGCAATGATGGCTTCAGAACAGACCTCAAGGATCATTTAAGTCCAACCCCCTTGCACAGATGCAGGATGCACTGTTCCTAAAACATCCCCTGGGAAGAGATTTTAGTGATGGGGGCTATTACCTTGGAGAGGAGGTTAATGACAAGGGCCATCAAATAAGACTCGTGACCTGGAGGAGGTAGAGGCAGAGCACTGCCCCACGGGAACAAAGCTAATAGCTGAACCTCCTTACATCAGCAGGGCAGAACTTGTTACCGAGCATCTCTCTGTTCTTATTATATGATGCCCCCAAGTCCTGGAAGGAGAGGTTTTAATGACATGCCATGTCATCACTCCCACCTTTGCAGATCCAGCATCATTTACCAGCATCACGCACGTTCAACCTGCCAGGAGTCCAGGTGTCAAATACCTGACATTTCTGCGTGACTACTCAAATTATTCACAACGTTAAAAGGAATATCAGTACAGATTGCAATATACATTGCATAAAAAACACTGGAATTGGGTAAGTCTAGGCAGCAGACAGACAGGGTTGGGTTTTTGTTTTGTTGGTTTTTTTAATCCTCCAGCGCTTGCAAGTCATGCTGCCAGAACACACAAACAAGCTACCATCGTCTTCGCCAGTTTCCTCATTGCAACATGCCAGGCAAAAGGGAAAACCTGAAGCCGTTTCCCCTCCCTCTGCTGCCCATTCAGTGAGGAAGGAACAGCTGCCCACTGCAGGGATTTTCATGTAGGACTTCCCAGGCATGCACTTTTCGGTCGGTGCATGTCAAAGCGAGCAGCAGAAGACAGCGAGAAAGAGCACGGGGCCAGAAAGGAGACAGCAGTAAGTCCTGATTGATACGCACTGAATGAGGTGTTCATAGCAAGAGACCTGTTCCTCCAACACGGTGGTAAATGGAGACTGACACGTATGTATGCCTAATGCCAAGCACTGATGCTCTTGGTGCATTACTGACCTCACAGCTTACACACCATCCTAACAAGTAAGGGATCTGGGTGCTCTCCTCTGCACCGAGAGCCAGTCATATTTTTTTTTTTTTTTAATTCAAAACTGGGAAGCGATGCTTCTCCACAGAGACGGCACTTTATTTTGAGGGAGTTAAAACATCTTTCACCATTCGTGACTCCTCTGGGCCTCAGTTTCTCCATCTGTAAGAATGGGAATGAGCTTGCACAGCAGAGCACTGGCTTCCAGGAGGCTCCTCAAAGCAGCAGTTAGTTCTTCAGACTCACAAGTCCAACATGATCCCCTTAGCTCCAGACCAGGAGGGTACCATGGCCTAAGGTCTCTGGAACAGACGTTGAGAAAGGGGCATGGCTGGGGGGGCATTTAGTAAGTAAGCAAGGCCACTTGCCTGTCTAGAAGGGGCATTTGGCAGGCTGAATTAACACTTGGAAAGCACTTTGAGTTCTAGGGGCAGGCAGAACTAGTGACAGGCAAAGTGCTCTCCTCCTGTTAAACGTCATGTACAAAACTAACTTAAAATAAACCCACCATTTGGGGGTTTTATTCAACCCATTTTTATAAGGCTACTTGATCCACATTTCCAGAGATAGAAATATTATTTGGAAAACAGCAAGAGTCATCTAGAGCTATTCTATAGAGAGATAGGCGCAGAAGCAAAATGGATATTTAAAACAGCTGGAAAGACAAGACTGGCAGGAAATATTTGGCTAAGAAATAAAATAATTTTGCAGAATAGGGAGACAAGGTTAAAAAAAGTCAGTGAATTTGGTAAGAGGCCCTTTTTAAGGAAAAGGTTTTAGTTCTTACGCTTTCCAGAGACTAATAAATTATGATAAAAATGTAACCCCCTCTGCTAGTTCCAGATTAGACTCCATCTCTTCAAATTCCTTTTTCCATCCAGGCACAAGCTGAAGCATCTACTTTCAGTCTTTGTATTAGAGACTAGCAATGCCCTCAAATCTGTTACCTAGAAGCCCTGCCACTTGAACAGGATGGTATTGGGAGGGCTTAATATTATATGTAATATAATATAAATCTATCTATTTATCGCTTATATTAATATTTTGCATTATATTATACACAATAAATTTATATATTATATATGTATAAAATATAAATATATACATTTTATAAAGCAGACAAGGTTCTTTGGGCAAATCTGAGATCTTCTATTAGACCAACTTAAATAGTTGGAAAAAATTTTTTAGCAAGCTTTCGGGTTTAAAAACCCTTCCTCAGCCTGAAGACCAGTTGGTCTAAAATATTTAAGTTGGTCTAATAAAAGATATCAGATTCACTCAAAGAACCTTGTCTGCCTACATCCTTAGACTAACATGGCTACAACCTACACCCCTATATTTATATAATATACATAAATAAAGGGCTTTATAGATATTTATAACCATATGTTATTTATAATAATTTATATGTATATATTTGTTAATAAAGGGAGATATATCTTTTATATAAAAGACAAGTATTGAATGAGGATGTCCTCCACTAAAAAGAATCTTAACAGAAGGAATTGTGAAAATTAAGCAGCTGAACAGATGTAGTTTGATCCCCCCCTGCGCGCGCATTTTGCTCCCTTTGGGATCTACACGGGGAAACAATACACAGGTCCTCCACGATTTCAGCTGAACGATGGTCTCAGTCACTGAAACATCCTGGGTGGAATTTAAACTCACTCCCAGGCTGTGTATCCTATTACCTAGCTTTCCCCAGCTGAGCTGCGCTGATCTAATACACTGGGGGAGTTTGGAGGAGCCTAGGTACCCCAGGAAGGTTGTGATCTCTACTGCGCAAGAGGCCACAGAGCTAGACCAGGATGACTTTCAGCCACAGAAACTGTGGCATTAATGCTTTGACGCAGAGGCTGCAGACCCCATGGTGGGAATGAAGGCAGTGATGGCATCAAAACTCAAGACTAATGACAACTTGGGTGAATGCCCCTGTCCCTCTCCACCCAGCCCAACCAGGATCATCTTTCTGTGCAAAGTTAAGATCCTTTTGAAGAGACTACTCTAAAGGAAAGGAGGTCCCTTGCTGAAAATGCTTTTTTAATAACAAATGCTTAATTTCACAGATAGCATAGCAACCTTCAACTGTGATCCACCAGCCCGCTTGTCCACTCGGGCTGGTACCCTGCCTGTAGAAGTTGCCAGTAAATTGAAGCTTAAAAAAAAAAAAAGAGGACAAAAAATTACATGAAACACAGGGTGATATCTTTTATTAAGCCAACTAAATAGTTGCAAAAATGTTTTTTTCTTTGCAAGCTTTTTTGCAACTATTTAGCTGACTTAATAAAAGATATCACCCTCTATCCCAAGAGTTTTGTCTGCCTACGCCTTTAGACTAACAAGGCTACAACCAATATCCATGAAACACAGACGCTTGTGAAATTGTGTCCTAGGCAGGTCTAAAGGACTGCATTTGCAAGCTGAGTTTACTCCTCATCTTCTATAACAACAAAGAAAATACTGAGATTATTCAACCTCTGTCCTGCTTATGGTTTGTGGAAGCTTTTTGGGGAAGGTTAAAGTGCAGGTTTCCCAGAGGAAAGCATAGTCTTGCTGTATGGCAAGAATACAGGTCTCCTGAATATACCCAGGGTAACTGCAGCTCAAAATAAATCAAGTCAAACTTCTCAAAGAACATGTTTTACTGTAACTTAAAACAACTTAGCTCCCAGGACCAGCATCAGGGCGTGGGGGATGATGGATTTACAGTTAAAGTAGCATAAGTGATGGTAAAGCATTTAATCCTGATATTGTATCTTACTCTGTTTGTTCCTGCAATGAGCAGCATGGAGTGGCCCTCCTGGCACCAGGAGAAACAACAGGATTTATGGCTATTTTTTGTAGATTAAAAAAAAATTACAGGAGGAATCCAAAAACAAAGTGAGAACTTTTCCTTTATGCCATGCAACACTAACCTCTGGATGGCCCCGCACTTATTGTCGCAGCCTTGGAAAGGTACAAACAAAGTCAGATTTCAGATGCCAAGAACCGGGCTTGGCTGGCCAATGAAGAGAAGAGGAGGAGACCGTACGAGCATGCCGAGTGCCTGAGAAAACTACCTTTGCAGTGACGCGAGCTGAATAAAATGGATCTCTATCTAGGTTTCCAGCATGCACAAAGAGTTGCCTCTGCAATACAAAGCAATTTCCCATGAAAGAAGTGATAATGGAAATGCCAGCCAGCTTCCAGGTCAAGAAAGTATCACGACACCTGTAGAGACTGCTTTCTGGAAATGGGCCGGGTTCAGAGGTGCAACAAAAACACAGCATATGGTCTGAACAAACCCAGTGCAAGTGGTTTTCAAATGCTGAGCTGCTCAAATCACCAGGAACAACACTGCATTTAGTGGCTTACTTCATCCGGGGGGAAGAAATGGGTATGAAATTCAACAAGAGCTCTCTAGTTTGTGAGCAAGTGCTCTGCACTGCCTTGTGCAAGAGTAGCACTGCTTGGACTGGTTGGTGATGTGAAAGTAGTCAGAAGACTATTTGATGGACTGAGTCCTTCAAGTCCATGGTGCTCAGCCTCCAGCCTGCAGGGCTCCCCACAGATCTAAGGGAGCAGTGACTGTATTTATTGTTGCTCCACTGATGCCAAATTTATACTAGCGTGTGGGGTTAAGCTGGTGCACACCTGCACTGGGCACACGGGGTTGGGGCACCACTCGTCCAGACAGTTTGGGAAGTCTACAATGGCATTCATTAGCTTGACTAAAGGCTGAGTGCCACAGCAGGTCTTCAAAATCAGTGTCTTCACCCCCAGTAGTGGCCTAGGGGAAGGCAAACTGCATGACTGCCCAGGGCCCCACGCTTTATAAAAAATATAGATAGTAATTACACTGAATATTTGTAGTATCAATATTGTACTAAATACTTTCACTGCAGGTTCATGGACAGGGCAAAGTGAAATTGAAATTGAACGTGTCCAACTTGCTTACAGGTCATCCAAATTAAGCCTCTAAGGGGCCCAAAATGACTCTCTTGCCCAGGGCCCCAACAACCCTAAGGCCACCACTGTTCACCCCACCATTAGCATCTGAAATGCAATAGCCTTTTAAACTATGAACTGCTCTTTTCAAATGCACTTCCCCAAACATTTCCACTCAACTTCTGGAAGCAAAAAGCAGACAGTTTGGCTCTGTACCGCTGTCTGTACCTATTGGACTGTGTGTACATCCAGGACTCAATAACTGCAAGCTTTCAGATTCAGCTTGGGCTGCATATAAAATCAGCAGCCATTTCATCCCTATGGGTAATTTGTTTGGGAAAGCTTCCAGGACATATAAGCTGACCCAGGTCCTAAACTAAAGCTAAACTCCACACCCCTTCCTATTTGTGGAACCGCTATTTGGGCTTGAACCTATACTGTTCCTGGTTCTGATTTTAAACTGGAAGAGTCTACTAACCATTTCCTGTTGTGAAGAGGCCCAAGACGGTGGTTATTTTGCAAGACCCCAGTCACTTGAGATTCTGGGAGTTAACCAGACTTGGAGGTCATCAAACCTAAACTAGCTCAAATGCAAAGCTCAAACATCACTTAAAACGGAGGCTTAGCACCAATGTGCCTCTTTGGCCATATGTCGGTGCTATACAATACAGCATTGCATAACTTCCTTCTATTCAGTCCATTTATTTTTCTCAAGGTTTCTTAGACATCAGGGTTTACACATAGGTATGCCCGTTTCCTCCAGCATTTTGCTGCTTCGTTGACTTATTTCCGCAGCTTTATCCAGGATGTGTATACGGTCTTATAGGCAAAGACAACTCAAGTGGGCCAAGCTGTCTACTTTCTGCTTCCTGCAGTTAAGCGGAGGTGCTTGGGGAAGAGGAAACACAAAACCATGTCATCCTATTTACAGAGTTGTTTACTACTTTTTTTTTTTTTTTTACTGCTTAATACGAACATAAAGCAGGACCCCAACAGATCGGCATCAGAGAGTCTCAACTGAAAAGACTTCTTGCAAATTTCCTTTTTTGTTGTTGCTGTAAACCGTCCTGGGGTTGTGAACTCTTTAAACAAACAGCTGAGGTCACTGTTAATAAAAAATGAGACTAATGTTACAGCCACAGTTGAAGCTATTCTGGAGGGAAGGGAGGTACGATGCTGTATAACGAATCCGCTTCCAAGAGCACGGCTATTGAAATACCTCATTAATCATAAGAATCAAGACATTTGCTAACCAAGAACAACTATGTGTATCCAACCTATGTCTGTCAAACGACTTTTGCTCCTTTCTTTTCTACGTATTTTCCATAGTAAAAAACATGATGCCGACAACATCCTGCTCTTAGAAAACAATGGGATCTCAAGTGGGACTCCAGGTCTAAGCCCTCTCAAACTGCAGAGAAATGGTTAAATCCAGACACAAACTGAGAAAGAGCAATCCAAAGAGGCATGGATAAAATGCCTCAGATGCACACCCTCCTGTGCATCATCAATACATCCCCAAAAACTGAAAAAGATGCGAAATGGCTAGCCTTGTTCATAAAGAGCTCACTGCTATAGATCAAGTAGGAAGTATAGTCTAAGAAAATTTGGGGAGGGGGAAAGATCTGCTCCCCCATTTTCACCTATCATAGCATGGTCGATAGTTTCAATCCTGCCAGTCTCAGAGTAATGACAAGAAATGTGACGGCCAATGGCTTCTTAAAATTGGATATAGATGTATACAATTTCAAAATTAGGGTGTAAATTCTAGCTAGGACAGAGATTTTAATACTTCCGATGACTCACGAAACTTTGCATGTAATGTGCTGCTAGGCAATAAACACATATATGGCATAATCAGCACCGCCCCATGCTGAAATGAAATGGGGGTGCAACACTGCAGGTGTTTAAACTCTGAGCATGAACTATTTTAGGAAGGAAGTGAAGAATAATTACAGGGGGAATACCATGACCGGGGCAGGATGCAATCAGCTAAATCAAAAAGCAAAGGATGACTAAGAGATGCTAACAAAGAAAACGTTGAAATCAATAAACCAAGTCAAAAAGGAAGACCTGAAAGAACAGAGAGGGGTAAGGGGATGGCCAGGCCTCCCACTCTGACCCAACAGCTATAGATGTAGGATATGGGCAGACAGATTTTTCCTCTCCCCGACCTACTACGTCATTGCTGGATCCATACGGGATACAAATCACGTGCGCAGTCCCAAAGGCAACCGCGTGCAAGGCTTCATTTCAAATTGCCAGAGATACCACCATCTCCACTCCATGGGATTGCTCTTGCCCTTTGTTTTTGGAGGGCCCATGGAGAATCTGCAGTCGCACTGTGCGGGAACAGCAGAGACAAGCTAAGGGATAACTATAACAGAGGCTACCTAGAGTCAGCCTCAAGGGGCAGCAAGGTACGAGGAGATACGAGAGAGACTCCAAACAACAACCATGGAGAAGTGCCTGGCAATTCAACCTCTTATTTCTGCCTTCCAAATCCTACAAGCTAGGTCTTGTCAGTCTTTCTGCTCTCATATCCTTTTGTTTCTCCCAGGACAAACAGCTGGCCTCCTGAGCTTCATCCTTCATTCTTGCCATGGTGCTTTTTGTGGCACTCCTGCTCAGTGAATCCTCTCTGAGAGCAGATCAATTATGTTTGTTTCCCCCTCTTTCACATCACTCCAAAAAAGGCCTAAGCAGGTCCGGCCCTCCCTACCGAGAAGCAGGAATAAGTTGCTTGGCCAACTGAAAAATCACCTGTAATGAAAAAAATAAAAGTAAAAAAGCCAAACAGAAAACTTGTGGCACCAGCTTTGCATAGGGTAAAATTCCCGCTCTGCTCAAACAATGTCTCATTGCATCGCCTTACTCAGCAGTGTCAAACTCACCCCACTGCCCAGAGTTGGATCCTGACCATGGTGGGGCTGGTAGCTACAGCAGGGTCTAGGGGTAGGGAGCCAGGCAGCTGCAGGGCAACTGAAGATCGGCACACAGCCCTTGCTTGCTGCCCTTCACCAATGGCCACATCCAATGAGGCCCAGGGGTCCTGAAGTCTGTGGCAGCCTATGACCCTCCATAGCCATGCCCCCAACTTCTTTGTAGCCCAGAAGGAATGGGCTGGGGGTCAGATCCAGCCCGTGGGCCATGTTTGACACCTCTGCAACCCATTTAGACTGTAAGCTCAATGGTTTAGTGATCTTAAAAGCACTGATGGTGATATATAAATATTAATAACCTGAGAAGTGTTTGCCCTCTTTCACAGTGAAAGAGAAAACAAAATCTATATTAAAAACATAGTAATTTTAAATGCACAAAAAGGAAATCTTTTTTTTTTTTTTTTTTTTTTTTTTTTTTTTTTTT
>NW_017729033.1:1167488-1170503 GCF_001723915.1 Gavialis gangeticus
GAAAAATTTTTTTTTTTTTTTTTTTTTTTTTTTTTTTTTTTAAAAGCAGCATATACTTAACCCTGTGGGATGACTGAATTCAACACAATTAAAAAAAGAGACCAAGGAATTTATATGACAAAACATCTAAGATTCAAGTCCTGCAGGACCGTGATCATCTGTATTTTTCAGGTATATCTACTGCTTAAAAGAAAAAGTTAAAAGAAACCAGCACACATTGTAGGTAATACAATACTGGCTGTTAGTGACCCCAGGAAGTTAAGGTGTTTTATATATTGGCATGCAATAAAATACTTTGGTACTCAGTATATATTGTGTGCGTGTATATATAAGGTGTATAAAATATACCTTATATACGTAATAGATATATATTAGGTATGTGTGCACACACACGCACTTTGAAAATGCATTGGCATGCAATAAAATACTTTGGTACTCAATACACTGTGTGTGCATGCATGCATCCAAAATATACCTTATGTTAAGTACATAAGGCTGCCGTGTGCACACGCACGTGCGCACACACATAAAATCTATTGAGTACCAAAGTATTTTATTGTGTGTCAATGCATTTTGAAATCCCTACTGGGAACTGATCACCAGGAAGAAAACGTTGACCTCAATGGTTTCAAATCAAGAAGTGGAAGAGAACCGCGAGGTCATAATTTACCACTGTTTTGTGCAGGATTTGTCACTCGTGCACCTTTATTGCCGTTTTGTCAAATATTAGCTTTAAACAACAAGTAACACAAAGTAGTGTAACCACTTCCTTGGCTGGATGCTCTCAGTAGGACTTGCTGCGCTGTTGGGTACTCTACAACCAGATATGCTCTGAAGCATCCTATCAGAAATGGACCGGCGGTGAATGTCTCTATGGCAATCCCTCCTCTGTGTTGGAAGATAAATGCTGTGCCTCCAACTGATCTGATTCACGATGCCACGTGTGTTATGCGAGATAAAGCAAGAATTTAAGTTACCAGTAATTATGATACAAGCTGCTACAATTAGCTGAACAGAGGGGAGTCCTGGTGCTGTCTGCTCCCTAAATGACTCATTTTGCTTTAGTGATCAATGATTAATAAACTGCAGCTGGAAATGGCAGCGCTCAGTCAAACACAATAGTCCGTCTGCTCTCAACTCGGAAACAAGCTTTTGAGTCGCTGTGCTGCACTTGGGAGTGAACAGCACAGGAAAGACAGCTCCAACTATTATAAAGGAGCAATGTGCAAAGCGCTGCAGTAACCTAGTCCTAGTTATTATCGCCATCATCATTATAATAATACTCTACACTCAAACCTAAACGTTCACTTAAGCATTTTGTATCGCTTCACAATATATTAAGCCTTAAAACAACCTGCATGGTACAGATGGAGAAACTGAGGCCCAGAATGTAACAGCCTGATTTTTTCAGAGGTGCTGAAAAAAATGAGACCATAAGTGACTTGACTCAAAGACTACAGAGGAAGTCACTGGCATACAAAAAGGGCTGAGTAATAGCAATAACTACCACAATAACATCATGGCCTGAAGATGAATAATATTCTTAGGATCTCTCACAACTTGGATACAACATCCTTCCTACAAAATTATACCAAAAAGGGCTTTGTAGGCAAGCTAAAGAGTAAAATAAGAAGAGCGGAGGACAGAAATGAAAAGGTGTCAGCAACAAATGTTTGCAGCTCAGACTTCAGAAAGGCATGGAAGGTGGATGAGGTGCAAACAAACAGGATACTCCAGAGGACGAAGAGCAGAGAAGACTTGCGTCTTTAGACAAGCATTTGTAGGGGATGCTTTGGATGTGGAGGTTTTTGCTTTGAGCAGGGGGCTGGACTAAATGAGACTTCCCAGTGTCCCCTTCCAGCTTGACTTCTCTACAGTACTATGATTTGTGTCCACAGTAACACACATGCAAAAATGACATGAGGAGATCGAGAAAATGCTGATGTGAAGCAGGAGCAAATCAGAAAAGGACCAGTCTATAGAGCTTTAGCAACACAATTTTAGACCCACATTGTGCCCTGAGAGCTGAACCTGCAAGTGCTGAAGCAGACACGGTCATGAACTGCAGAGAACCAACAAGCTCACTGGAGCTAAATTTATGGTTGTAATTAATATTAATTAACAGAGATTTTGGAGCAGAAGAGTGATCCATTCTTCTAGCCAACTCCCCCCCCCCCCCGTTGGAAATGAATTAGCTATTTGGAAAATGCAATGGAAAAAAAAATATCAAAACCTCTAATTCGTTTTCAACCCATCCACCAAAATGATTTGGCTCTGGGAAAGTGTGCAAGCCCCGAGTTATGAGTATAATTTACAGATGATAAAGATCTGACCCATCCTTTGCGGTTTACAGATTATGAAACAATCCAGTCTCCCCTGCCTGCGTTCCCCGTGCCTGCTCCATTGCAGACGGGGTAAAAGGACGGATTTACGTCTCTGGTTACTTTGCCTTCCCTCCCTCCCTCTCTTCCAAGCATCATTGTAGAGTTTACATTTAATTTTCTGCCTTTGTAATCTGCAGCCCTTGTGTACATAATGTCTAATGAAAAGGGTCTTTTTTAAATTAACGTGGTATTTGGAAAAAAACATGTGTTTCTATTTCATTATCAAGCTACATTTATAAAGGAATAAAATGCACAGGGTCGGGTGATCAGGTTCAGTCAGGAGGAAGCTGAAACAAAGAGGAGAGACGTTTACACAAACACCTCTAGACTACCAAGCCAACGCGGGGTAGGATCCTGCTCTTGCTGGTAGCAGCCAAAGTCTTCCAGCAACACGAAGGATTTCCAAGGTGTGCATCAGACCCCAGCTCTCCCCCCACGATGTCCCAGAACGGGTGGAGTTCTGTCTTCTCCCGCAGCTGCATGCGGTGTGTGCTAGCTGAATTGCCATGTCCCAAAAGGCAGCTTCTTCCAATAATTGATGCAAAAGTCTCACATTGCATGATGCCCAGTAGATAAACAACTGGACTTGCCAGATTTCCACCCCCCACCTTAATTCTTTTTTTTTTTTTTT
>NW_017729033.1:1170641-1176083 GCF_001723915.1 Gavialis gangeticus
CCCCCCCCCCCTTAATTCTTTTTTTTTTTTTTTTAATTTGCTTTGCCTTGATTTCTTCTCCCCCTCTCTCCATCTCTTAGTTGAGAGGAATGTAGAAAAGTCTAATTCAGAGATGCACCAAACTTTCCCATTTCTCACAGCTTCAGGAGAAGCTGCATGTTCTTGGTGCCTCTCAGAAGCTGGCCGTGGCACTTTAAATTTACAGGTATAAGCCACACATGGCACAGACTGCTCACGTGACTGAGTGAATCGAGGCTTTCTAGCTAACCCCATCTACCATGCCCTTTAAATTTAAAAAAAAAAAAATCACTAAAAATGTGGAGAATAAAAAGACAGGTCTTTTAGCAGCAATTTACATTCTTTGCATAACAGAAATCTTTGAAATAATGCATCAAAAGAAGCAGGTTGCACTGTCTTTTCAGGATACCGAAAGCTGTTAAGAGAGGTCTTTGCGAGACATCACAAAGCATTAAAAACCGGCAACACAGCAGGTCTCAAGTTTCTCGGTGTCAAGAAAGATCAAATAAAAAGCTGGTGTCTGCTGCACACAGACCGGCAAAGGTAAACCATGAAGTGCCCCCATCACAGCCCCGCTGATCGAACAAGAGATGAAGAGGGACATTCCACAAATTTTAGTGTCTAGTCACATTTTTTCATTCCTCTCCCCCTCGCGTTGCTGACACCGATGATGCCTGATAAAGGGTATATATTAGACATGCCTATGGACCTGCCTCCTTGCAAATACTTCTCTTTTCAGGAATTACAATCAATTTTCTAATGTATTCTTTTTGCATATTTCTCCTATGACAGTTTTCCCTCTGCAAAACCAGGCAATAGCAAATGGTGCATCCAGCCACCCCAGACAGGATACTAGCCTTCTACTGCTGTAAGAGAGGTCTGATGCCTGGCAGGAATCACAGAAAAAGTAGGACTGGAAGGGACCTCAGGAGGTTTCATCTGGTCCATCCTCCTGCTCAGGCAGGATCATCCCTGACTACGACATCCTGGACAATTGACTGTCTACCCAAGTGTTAAGAACTGTAGGAACAAACCATCCCACAACTACTAGGCACAATGCTCAAAGCATCCAAACACGTCTCTAACTTGCTGTTGCTTCTTTCATATGGCAGCAGATATCAACTTCTAAATCCATCTGGTATTGTCACTCAACCTGCTGATTCCATTTGCCCTGCCTGGGCATCTGTAAAGACTGTAGTTCTTGATGAAGTGCTGTGCTGTTTCACAGATGTTGGGGTTGGAAGGGACCTCAGTAGGTCATTGAGTCTGACCCCCAAATACGTATGCATGCTGGGCACCACATTCACATGGAGCTAGGACACTGCCAGTGCCTTGCCACTACAAGGCCAGGAAGGACTTTTGGTACAATATGTGCAAGAGATTCAAGGAGAAGGACTACACTCTTCCCCCTGCTTCACAGAGGCGGGCGAGTAGGGGGACACACTTCTGCTTCGGACACCGATCAAGAGATCAGACGAAGTGCTTAAAATTTCTTGCGCAGAACATTGCGCTGAATGAGAAAGCAACTCAATGTCTTGTCGCATGCAGATTTTATCAAATCATCTGACTGGATAAGATCATAATCCTGTTCACGTGTGTCAGCTCTTCCCCGCTTTCCAGAAATTCTGCCTGGATAAAAAGTTATAGCTCAATTTGATGAGGAAGAAGGGGGTTGATGTTAAAAAAAAACACTGGGTTACAACCTCAGAAATTGGAGTCCCAGGTTCAGATTTCCTACAAGCGAGGAAGAGTCAGTTTAACGTTTCTTTGGCCTGGTTCACAACCCGGTAAGTGGCAGTAGCGATATTTCCATCTCCCTTCACTTTGTCCATCTTGCCTGTTCAGACTGCAGGCTCTTGGGGGAGGGCATATTATCAATAGGTGGGCACAAAGATTTCAGCTGAGGTTTACAAGTCCTACTGTTATGTAATGAAATGGATAAATAATAATGTTAGGACCTGCTTTTTTCTTCGGCAGGATGGCTCCAATCCAGTCTACATTTTTTTTGTGTGTGCGTTTTTAAATAAGTGACCTGCGATCCCCATCTATTCCTTTCAGGCCCCCGACTTCAGGAACTGGTGCTAGAGAGCTGCAAGTCAGAATGCATAAACCACCACTGATCTTGCCCAGGTTTGGATTCAGGGAAGTAGTATCCCACCTAATGAAATAGGGAATTTAATTGACAGTCGTTTCTCGACACAGAACGCTTGCCAATGACCGAGGCCGAAGGACTCTCTAGACAAATCCCCAAAGACGCATCGGCTGCTCTGCAGAACAGACGTCTCCCTTCTGTGCCGGCACCGGCATGTTCTTCTGCATGGATTCCCTCTGCAGATTCAGGCTCCGGGCTCCTCCCAGGCCCCCACTGATGCAGGTTTCAAGAAGCATTTCTTGATGGGGACCTGTTTGTTCCCTCAAGGATTTCCACTGGATCACAGGGAACTCCCCTGCATTCAGGACATCCTTCACCCCTATTGTTTCATCCTTTATCGTAGCATCTCAAAGGGAGCAAACTACTTTGCCTTCTCCAATCGGCACCACAGATCTACGGTGTTATCTGCAATAAAAACTTCTAAGAGTGTCGAACTATTTTGTTTATAAATGGCGTGACCATCTCAGTGGTTTTCACCATCAAACAGCCACCAGCAAGCCAAGTCGTCTTAGCTTTGCAGCCTTTCTATGAGATCACCTTGCAACGACGTTCCTTGAAAGCAGAAAACTGTTTCCTTGCCACATTTCTGACCCGGGCAGCCTCTGAAGAGTTCGAAGTGACATGATCAACTTAACTGCATGCATTACGTTTCTACCTCAGCTTTGATTCAACTCCTGATAGAAACAGCCTTCAAGAATAAAAACGGGTTCAAGAATTCCTTGATTTTTCCTTGCCCCTGCCCAAGTGTACCTTGTGCATTTTGACAGCCTTTCTGCTGTTTTACTGTTTCCCTCGAAGTGTCAGTTTGCCACGATATTTATGGCTCTTGTGCACAGACGAGGAACAGTAAGAGGAAGAGGATATTTAAACAAACAGAGAAGTGCCACTGTAAAACCAGAAGCAACAGTGGATGCTACCTGAAGCCCTTAACTCACTGCTTGTTGAAAGGATGACAGCATTTTCTGAGCTTGCAAAGTCGCTACCACAATCTAAATAATAAATCACCCGCCACCCTTTAAGCAAGGAATTTTGTCATTGAAAAGTCACTAGGTGATTGTACAATGTTTATTACCAACATGACTAAGGAGTCATTATTTTGGTCCCATAAATTGTAAGATGGAATCTAGGAGTGGAAAGTCTGATTAGATCTCCTGGCCCTGCCAAAAGAAGGGCTATCCCATTTCTGTGCGTGTAGTAGCATTTTGCCCAGTTTAATTCTAAGCCTATTAAATAACAGAGCTCCTACTATCCTTTGGGGATTTCCATGTGCTTAAAAAAATCCTAGTGAGAAAACTTCAGTGTTTTAATCTCAATTTGTCAAACCCAGGTAGAAATCTCCCCCATCCCTCCTTGATCAGACTAATACTCTTTTGACCTAGTGATTCTCACACCATTTCTAATACCTGTGGGGTCCACTTACACTACAGGTAGTTGTGAAGAGCAGGACAGAAGAGAAGAGTACATGCAGATCAGGGGACAGGGCACAGATTTTAAGTACTGCACACACAGACTTGCAGGTCAGTGATAAACTTGCAAGAGAGGAATGAGTGAACTCCAAATGACCAGCTACAGTAGGGAAAAAACTCAGCAAAACAAGAATTACTGGAGCATGGTGGAATGAGAGATGCAAGTGGGATGTTATATTGCACGGCTATAAACTAAGCTGATTAGGAAAGAGAGGTCAGGGAACTGCATGAAGCCTCAAAGGAAAAGGCTGTTTGGAGCAAGGGCCGTATTCTCTATCTGGGTGCATGCAATGGCAAGGCCAGCAAGGCCTGTGCTGCTTGGGCAGTACAAGTGATAAAAGACAGCACAAAAAAAAAAGAATCAGAAACAAAACATTTCATTCTTTTGTCCTAATGCCAGGGGTAATGATGGTTTATTACAGACTCCCAACCAAGATCAGGGCGCATTGTGTTGGGGAGTGTACCTACACCTTCCAGCCCAGACAATATACAATTTAAACGAGAGAAACAGTAGTTTGCAGTGTTGGCCCGCAGCTAGGCAGAAGGCAGGGCAGCGTGGCACCCTGTAGACCAACTCGTTCAGAGCAGCGTGTGCTTTCAGAGGCAACAGCCCACATTCAAAGCATCTGATCAAGCGGGCCGTCGCCTGCAAGAGCTCACCTGATCCGAAGTTCCGAACAAACCGAAGCAGCTTGTTGCTTACAAAGCCCATGCCTCTCTCAATGAATTAGTCTACAAGGTGCCACCCTGCCGTCTTTTCTGCCAAACGGAGAAAACATCAGAAAGGAAAGAGGCAGAATCATCCTGCCCCCCTCCCCTTTTTGTAGAAGGGAAACTGAGGCACAAAACTTAAGTGATTTACCCAAGACCACACAAGAAAACCAGCAGAGCCAGGAATACATAATATATAATGAACCCAGCTTTCCTAAATTGCAGTTCAAGGCCATCCTTCCTCTCCCTGGGATTTTGGGGGTGTCTCAGTCTACTGTATTGTTCTTCAAAAATCAGGAATTTAAGTGCTTCGGGGCTAAAGTCCTGAGACCCTCCAGTCCCCTCGTGGCAAATTTAAACACACTACACAGTAAAGGTGCAAGCCAACAGAAGCCTGGGCTCTGAATTTCCTTGATTTTATCTGAGTCGGTCAGACTAACATTATTTTGAGATTGCTTTTGGTATTTAATACTATTTCAACACTGGATCTGACCTCATGGAAGTGTGAACTGTAAACTGAGTGTTCCTGTGAGGTTAAGGCCTTGAGACAGATGGGGCGGAGGGGGGGCATGAGGCAGGTGGGGAGGGAAGGCTGTAAGGGAAGTAAGGCATACATTTTTGCCTTGCAGCGCTTGTGTAATCCTACTCAATGCACTTTATTAATTGTTCTTCCAATCTCTCTAGAATATTGTGTAACATCTTAAACGGGAGTTACGTAGAGGACACAGGGAACAGCATCCCAGAGGCATGCAACTTCATACTCCCGGTGTTGCGAAGGCACAAAGATCACAGACTACAGGAAATTATGGAGACTGTTCGCTGTCGGACAATGCCCCAGAGACTAAAAATGCAAGGCCGTAATTTTCAAGAACAGGAACATCGTATTTAGACCCTCGTACTTTCGCACCTCAATTAAGCGCTCTGCTTTTCAAAATGGTAAAAAACAATGGGGTCCTATTACCTCAAGGAGAGCTATGCTACTCACGTCTCAAGCCATGCACCATCTGAAGTTCAAAATCCCAACAATCCTGAAAGGGCCCAGCCCCTCCATGCATATATACCTCACCCCTGGAAAAAAAAAAAAAAAAAAAAGGG
>NW_017729033.1:1176157-1179396 GCF_001723915.1 Gavialis gangeticus
GTTCAAAAACCCAACAACCCTGAAAGGGCCCCGCCCCCCCATTCAAATTATCCCCCCCCCTGGAAAAAAAAAAAAAAAAAAAAGGTGCCCGATTTCGTACGTCGACCCATTTTTCATGATTTTTCACCTTGGGTAACTGCAGATCCTCCTAATGGTCATAAAGTCAAATGGATTTATGTACTAAATCCAACCGCATTAGTGACTCTTTGGGGTCTCTTCCCCCAGTGCTGGTTTCCACAGGTTGACTATTTACTCTGAAAAGAGCATTGCTCTCTGCCTCAAGTTCACAGCCTTTTAAATGTCACTCAGCTTCCTGGATGGTCACAGGATGGGGCATAATTACGAGCAGAGACTGACTGGCTTTTTTCATTATGCTGTTTTTGGTGCAGCTCATCGTTTTGCCAATGGCGGAGTAGGAAAATCACTGCCATTTCACGCTTCGCGAATCTCCTGGAAGTTGTCATTGCAGGCTACCCCTCCCTCTTTTCCATTACAGCTTACATAAGCTATCTGTATAAGCAACAAGTGGCAAGACTGCCATGAACTGGACTGATAATTGCATCCTGAAGTGGGGTTCCTGTTGGGCCAAATATCACAGCTTGCTGATGGAGGAAGCCAGGAGTAACAGGCAGACAAAGGTCTGGAGCCAACTCACCAATTTTCCTCTTCATGGTTTGAAACGTGCATGTGTATCCCCTTGGGATCCAGCAATCATCCCACTTTCCATGGAAATCAATAAGAGTAAGTAGGTGAAAAATGCACCCACCCCACCGGTTTATTACTGCTATTCTTTATGGGTGAAGAGCAAAAACCTAGTAACTAGTTGTCCCCTCCCTGGTGTGGTAGATTCCCCGAGAGACATCCATGCAAAGGCAATGCTTGTCGGTGGGGATGTGGTCAGACCTTTCAAGCCTTTCTGGCGAATCCAGCCAAGCCAACGGTTCAGCTTCTGACTTTTATGGCTCGCTTGATACAAATTTCAGTTCTTTTTCTCTGATGTGTCCCAAGACACTTTGCTGCAGCTTTACTTAATGATTCCCCTGTCATCAAAACAAACCCAATCATTTTTATAATGCACAGTCTAACAAAGCATTTCAAAACACATTATTGCATGTGTTTATGAAAACTAATCTCATTTGAATGGCCTCCCTCACCGAACAGATTTTGCTATGATTTCATACTTGATATGTTTGGCCTAACAGATGTCTTAGATTTTCCTTCTTATTTTATTTATTGATCATATAACATTGATAGGACATTCTAGAGATAACTGCAAACCAAAGCAATTAACCGGGAGTTGAACTTTGGATCCAAAAAGAATTTGCCTGCAAGAATGAATCCAATTGGATGCAAGATCTTTTTGTGGCTTTTCACCGTGTTGTTATGCACTAGTGTTAATAAACCTGATGGAACAAAACTCAGCACCCTCAGATGAATTTTCCAATTTGATCACCTGAATTTTCCAACTGGATCACCTTCAGGAAGCCTCACTCAAAGTCCTGTAACCTCACGTAACCAAATAAATATACACGAACTGACGCTATCCGTAACACTAGGAGCAAGCTCCAAAACAGGCTGAACTCAGACCAGTTCCCTCACGTTGAAGGACGCAGCATATTGCAATGTAGTAGGTACCTTAAATTCACAATGGGGAGAGAAGAGAAACAGCAAGGTCATCCTGTTCCTCCAAACCTCCACATTCAAGAGACTGACTTTAAGTCTATGCTGCAACCCAAAAGGTGCTACTGAGTCTCCAGAGGCATGTCGAGCTTCCTTTAGAGTAGCTAACTAGAGCAACCAGTAGCAGTCTACCCAAGGAGCACAGGTGTCCCTGCTCCCCTACAGAAGCCCAAAGGGGACCCTAAGACCTTGTCTGCTCTGCATTGCTTCTACTGCCAGAAGTTGTGCGAGCAGAGAGCCACTGCTGCAGGGGAAGGTGCGAGAGCTTACACACACGCGGTTCTGGTTCATCCGCTGTGCTGGCCGAAGGCCCCGGTGCCCTAGGACCACTGCAGCTGGCAGAGGGCATGGGGACAGAAGCCTTCTTTTGTCCTGCCTCCACAAGGGAGCTAGGAGTGTGGATGCACTGACAGTTTTGCTGGTAAAAGTTGAACTCTGCCAGCATTACTATGTACCGTATTTTCCCACGTAAAACACGCCCCTGAAAAAAATACACACCTTGGTTTTGAATGGCAGAAGGGAAAAAGGAAAAAAAAAGACCTTTCTTTGAAAATATGGTAAGTACGTGGAGTCAGCTGAGGGCCCACGCAGCCGTTTCGGCAGCCAGGGCTCGGCTCAGCTCAGCTCCTCTGAGTCAGCAGCAGCTTCTGCAGCAAAAGCCTCTGCTGGGAGGGAAAGAGAAAGTGTTGACAGCCTGTTCAGCACATGAAGCATGCCTTTCTTTCCCCCAGCAGAGGCATGAGCTGCAGAAGCTGCTATCATCATAATTTCTTGCTTAGCATGCACATCCTAATTTCCAAGCAGCCTTTTTTTTTTCTGTTTTTTTGGTTTTTTGGAAGAAATCATGTTTGTTATACGTTAGAAATTACAGTCGTATAGACCAGGTGTAAATATTTAGAGATGACCTCAGTTCACTGCAATTGTACCTGAACTAGCTTTAAACTAGCTAGCAAGGGTACATCTAAACAAGCTGCAAGTGCAACTCTGGGCTGTGGTGTAGACGTACCCTGAAAGATAGTACCCCCAAGAGAAGAAGTGGTGAAAATAGTCTAAAGCTAGTTCAAATACAGTTGCAGCGAACTGTGCTCATCCCTAAATTTAGTGTAAAAAAGAGAAGACTCAGAGGGGATTTAACAGCAGCCTGCACGGGGGCTGCAAAGAGGATGGAACTGGGCTGTTTTCAGTGGGGGCAGATGACAGAAGAAGCAATGGGCTCAGGCTGCAGCAAACGAAGTTGAGGTTGGATATTAGGAAACACTTTCTCCCAAGGGGGGTGGTGAAGCACTGGAACAGGCTACCCAGAGAGGTGGTGGACTCTTCCCATCCTTGGAGGTTTTTAAGGCCTGGCTAGACAAAGCTGTGGCTCGGATGATCTAGTTGGGGTTGGTCCCACTTGGAGCAGGGGGCTGGATCCTGAGGTCCCTTCCAGCCCTCCTTGTCTGTGATCCATGTCACAAAAGACTTGCATGTTGTACAAAGCAAGCCCCCAGAAGAATCCAAACAGGGGTACTGACAAATGATTTCATAGATTTCACAGATTTCATAGACATTAGGGCTGG
>NW_017729033.1:1180094-1181365 GCF_001723915.1 Gavialis gangeticus
CAGGTTTTTCCTCCCAAGGTGGAGAACCTTGCATTTTTCTATCAAGAAAAAGTGACACTTTTTCTGGCTTTGTTACTTATGCTTTGAATGGCAATTATTCAAAAGCTGCTCAGAGATCTGAAAAAGAAAGATCTTCAGAGCAAGGGATATTTCTTTTACTTTTCCATAAAGTAACATGCACATTTTTTTGGCGCTGCAGAAACAAGCAGCAGCCCCAGTGGAGGAAGCATGGGCTTGTGGTTAAGATACAGGACTGGGACTTGAGACTTCCAAAACACACAAACCCATTTAAAAACTAAACCTCTGACCACCTTATACCCCTCTCACCGAGGACCCAGAGCAGTTCAGTAGGGTGAAGGTGGAGGTTTTAAAGGGTTTTATGCGGCTGTCAGATTTCTAATGGATCACACGGTACTCGCTCCTTGTCCTAAGTTTGCCTCTGAAGGTTCAGCCGTACAAATTACATTCACAGAAGGGAAGGAAGCCGGACTGCTAAAATTAGATAACTGAATAAACCTGGTGTTGAAGAAAAATACCCAGTTGAATCCAAAGCGGAGATCAATTTTTGGTGGTGACAACTGTCATTTAATCAATAGCATGTGCAGCCCATTATTCTGATGTTTGACATAAGCTCTTAAGTGCTGTGTTAACAAGGCCTAACATGGGAGACCTTACATTGCACAGGTTTGCCTGCTACTGGGAATACTTATACGATACAGTCTGTCAAATCGGTGGAGCTGGGATGACATTTTTGATGATCAATGAAGTGTGGAAACATTTTGTTCAGAGTATTCTCTGCAGCAGAAGGTCTGATTGATAAATGACCATCTTATTGCTAGGGATTTCTTTTCTTTTTTGCATTTCTATTTTTTTCTATTTGCAGCGGGACTGCACAAAGGAAGCTTTACGATGCTTTTAGCAATGCTGTTTATTTAAGGACATATTGCGACTCCTGTAAAGACCACTTGCTCTGCTGTTATAATGTCACTGGCTCCCCCATCCCTCCCATCCCTCCCCCAGGAACACTCAGAGCAGCGCAGTAATTAACTTTAAACAAAAAGACTATTTAAATATACAAAAGGAAGAGAACAATAGCTGCATTAAATTATCTAACAAGCAGCCTGTTTTCCAAAGGGAATTCCTCAGGAGAGAATTGGTTCGGGCACATCCAAAAGAGGCAAAGCAGTTTATTTCTTTTCCTGGGGGGTGGGATTGAGGAGGAGAAGGGCTGCAAAGAGCTGTGGCGGCGCCGAGAGGGCCGAGCAGAGCCT
>NW_017729033.1:1186365-1190572 GCF_001723915.1 Gavialis gangeticus
AGAGAACAATAGCTGCATTAAATTATCTAACAAGCAGCCTGTTTTCCAAAGGGAATTCCTCAGGAGAGAATTGGTTCGGGCACATCCAAAAGAGGCAAAGCAGTTTATTTCTTTTCCTGGGGGGTGGGATTGAGGAGGAGAAGGGCTGCAAAGAGCTGTGGCGGCGCCGAGAGGGCCGAGCAGAGCCTGTTATCGTGGGGAGGGATTGGAAAGATTAGGGCAGCGGGGAGGGCAGCACGAGCCGTTACAGAACAGACAAAAGCTGCAGAAGAGCTGGGTGGTAACAACTTTGACAAATTATGTATCGCTCTTTCCTGTGCGATTGTTTTGAAGCACACTGGCCAAGGCAGGGAAGTTTCCAGCAGGTCAAAGGACTTTTTAAAAATGTTACTTGGTTCCTTTAATAGCACCCCAAAGCCTCGCTTACACAAGTGACACTGATTGGACTCTGAAGCATTTTAAACCACCTACCATGGTTACCTCACCCTTGGAGTCCACACTCGTTTCTGGAGAAGTTCCCCACCAGTGCTGTGCAGGCTAAGGTTCACAACACACTGGTTCAAGTCAGCTGTAGACCAAACCGGCCTGGATCAGAGTGGATGAAATGGTTTGACTGGTCTCCCACAACTGTCCTGATAGGCTTGGAAAAAGTCTCCTAGAAAACGCTGCTTCTAGCAACTCGGTCAGGGCAGAAAGAGATGGCGAGAGGCTATCCTGTAGGCTGCGTGGAGTTAAGCTGGTACCAGTAATCCTACTGTGCTTCTCAAACCATTTCAGCCAGATACAGATGGTCTCACTCAATCACCTGTGTCTACACTGGCTCAATTCAGGTCTCTACTAAAAGACCAGGCCAAGCAGTCCTGGCTGCCTCAATGGGATCAGAGGGAACTCCTACCTTGAAGAGCTGACCAGCTGGTTCCTGACATAATGCGGGAAGCCAAATCCTAGGTGGGATATTGCACAGAGGCAATGCAAGAGCTCTACAGCCACTCAGCCACGGCTAGCATGGGGCCTGCTGGAACACTCTTCTACAAACTGAAAGCAAGTGTAAAGCATTGCCTGGCTGGTTTCTTGCAGGTGTTGTGGTACAAGCAGTTACTAAGGGATAACAGCTGCTGCTAAGCCAGTTGGGCCCAAGCCTGTCGCGGTGCATGGGATTTTGAGGATGCAACAATCCCACTGGCTAAGCAGAAGCTCTGAAGAAAAGGGCCTGGGGGTGACAGGGGACAATACGCTGAATATGAATCAACAGTGTGCCCTTGTCACCAAGAAGGCTACCGGCATCCTGGGCTGCATGGGTAGGATCGTTGCCAGCAGATGGGAGGGTAGCGATTCTTCCCCTCTATTCAGCACTGGGGAGGCCACATCTGGAGTCCTGTGTCCAGTTGTGGGCCCCCCACTACAGACAGGATGTGGACACATTGGAGAGAGTCCAGTGAAGGGCAACGAAAATAGTTTGGGGGTAGGGGGACAGGACTGGTGAGAAGAGGCTGAAGGAATGGGGCTGATTTAGTCTGGAGAAGAGAAGAGAAGACCGAGGGGGATTGAATAGCAGCCCTCAGCTCCCTGCACGGGGGCTGCAAAGAGGATGGAGCTGGACTGCTCTCAGTGGGGGCAGATGATGGGACAAGGAGCAATGGGCTCATTGTAGGAAGGGAAGTTGAGGTTGGATATTAGGAAAAACTCCCTTATTTGGAGGGTGGTGAAGCACTGGAACAGGTTACCCAGGGAGGTGGTGGACTCTCCATCCTTGAAGGTTTTTAAGACCTAGCTAGATAAAGCCTTCGCTGGGACGATGGAGTTGGGGCTGGTGATGCTTGGAGCAGGGGTTGGACTAGATGTGACCTCCTGAGGCCCCTTCCAGCCCTCATTGTCTATGATGCTATGATAAGGAGAAAGAAGTCAGTGGACCACTTCTGGCTTCCCACGTGTAGAAGGGAGGCACTGAAACAGGGACGCTGATACCACTGGCAAGGTAGAGGTGTGAAGTGGAAAAACGTATGACCAGATAAAAGTCAAGGGAGATGCATTTATACAAGGCCTTAAAGGCATGGTCAGAAAAATTAAGCCTGAAAGGTCAAAGCTAGCTGCTGGATTAGGTATCACAACTGCCTGGCAGGACCAGAACACAATCCTAGTGACCATGTTTTGTATGGTATGAAGGAAGCCATGTGGCTGGGGGGGAGCTGAGAGAGAAAGAGGCTCCAGTAACAAAGATGGGATGGGAAAATGATCCAGATGAGAACCTGTGCTCTGCAACTGTGCACCCCTTTGGACAGCCACCGTGCAGCCTGCTAAGATTCAGACAACCCAAGCACTCTTCCAGCATTGAGCAAACTGTACAACAACTGCCCGCGGAGAACAGGGATGCCAGGAGGTTTCCAGGCACCTGAAACCATAACCCAAATTCTTTCTAAACTTGCAACAAAGGCCCCATACAGGCAACAGGAAATCACATCACTGCAGAAAAATCAGAAAATGATAGCAGCAATTATTTTCCCTTGACTGCAATGTCCGGCATACATATCTATCATTGCCATGATTAAATTATGCAATCTCCTTTAAACACAGTTAGCTGCTGTTATTAAATCATCCTTTAGTATCTGTATAGTGCATCTCAGTAGTATCAAGACACTAAGTTGGTTGGGCCCTGCCCCAGCCCCACCCCCACGGAGCACAGGGAATGAGCATCAGGGTGAAGAAGCAGGATGGACACAGGCGCTCAGAGATGAGGTTACAACTTGCTAAACTGGACATCATAGTAGGGCTGATGATGTTTTTAGATTATTAATGAAAGTGTCACTGCCGGCGTGGCTGTTTCTTTCTACAGTCCCTTTCACTGAAAAGGCAGAGAAAGTTACAGGGAATGCACTACTATGAAACTGTACCTGCAACCTGGATTTTTTTTGTCTTCAGAGTGCACATGATGCTAGCCTCCTCGAGGACAGAGACTGTCCCGTCCCGTCCCCCCCCAGTCTGGCGCAGCAGCCAGCACACGGTCAGTGTTCAACAATGACTAGTTCTCCTTTTGTATCTGCACTGCCTTGCAAACAGCAGATGTCTCTTACATTCATAACAACAACGTTTATTTTGTATCTGCAAAGAGCAGATGCATCTCTTACATTCACTATCACACTGTAACAATACTTTTAGAGACAGTCCATTTATTATGCATCTATTTCAATCTACTGCGTGGATAAAAAAAAGACAAAAAAAAAAAAATCAAAAAGGCCCATTGTAATAGGGCAAAACCCAATTTTATCTGTGGCCCTTAACAACAAACCAGAAGATCCAAGATTCATCCATGGTTTAGTTGCTAGAATCCCAAAAACAATTTTATGGGCATTGAGTTAAAACACTTTATAACATTTTTTATATTATATATAAAAACAAAATGCAAGACATTTCAGCATGAAATGCTTCATTCCAAACAAATCTTTTCATCCTTAGTAGCAACAAGTGTTACTTCGCAGTAAGGTAACTTGAAGCATTGCATATTTTCCCACGTGTTAGACAAACCACAGGTGGCTGAGAATTACCGTAGATACGTATACATGATTTCTAAACCCACCTGCTTCAGGGTTATAAACCAACTGCTAAGAATTGGTGGTTAAGAAGAAACTTTCATGGCAGGCAGATTACTCTAACTGTTCCCAGGGGTTTCTTAATTCTACCAATGAAGCAGCCAGTATTAAACGAGGTCAGGCCAGAAACGGGATCAAGCAAAAGTCTGGTCCAAGATGACAAGTCTTTTATTCCGAGGCATAAAATTCAGGCCCCTAAATCTCAAGTCTTTTCCCCCCAAATGCTCTAAATTGGAGATATATAGATTTCAGCACCTTGACTTGTGGCAATATCCAATAAAAAAAAAAACAACAACAACAACAAACCAACATATTAAAAGCAGCTTTTCATTCCATTTATGAGATGCTCAATTTTGCACACCGGACTTTCCAGGGCACCAAGTTTGCACACCAGACTTTCCAGGGCGCCAAGCCTCTTAGTCATGATGGTCATCTATGACCCTATTCATGTGGTCATCACCTTTAGAAAACCAGAGCTTGTTTTACCCAAAAATTAGCTGCCACTTTTGAACATGAGGGTCTACCCAACTCGCTTGGGGCCACAGTCAACAGCAGAAGCAGCCAAGGCATTAACCTCGTTCTCCCCTTGCTCTTTGGGAACGGCCAGGAACATCCCCCCCCCC
>NW_017729033.1:1195572-1198485 GCF_001723915.1 Gavialis gangeticus
TATTCATGTGGTCATCACCTTTAGAAAACCAGAGCTTGTTTTACCCAAAAATTAGCTGCCACTTTTGAACATGAGGGTCTACCCAACTCGCTTGGGGCCACAGTCAACAGCAGAAGCAGCCAAGGCATTAACCTCGTTCTCCCCTTGCTCTTTGGGAACGGCCAGGAACATCCCCCACCCCACCACGCACATGCACCCCACACACGTCTGTGTAAAGCAGCTACAATATTAAAACTGCACCCGCAACACTCAGCACATTGTGACGTACAATTGCTTTCTAGAGCAATAGGCTGAATTCACTCTGTAGCAAAGTAATGTGGAGGGGGGGTAGAGGAGAAGGAAAAAAAAAGTTGAAAATTGGCAGGTTTCCCTCCTGCCTTGGTTTACTGCCAAGGTCACAGAAGGGTCAGGCAGAGTTCTCGGTTTGGCCTTTTGTGTTTTCTTTTTTCCCTCCCTTATGTACACACTGATATGGTTTACAACCAAACCTCAACAGTGTTATCGAGTGGGGTTTTATCAGCGCAGAGTTCAGGGAAAGCAGGAAGAGAGGTCAGGTGCAGGGCAGGGTGTGGTGTTGCCCCACTGCGTTATCAGCAACTAAAGAAAGTGAATCCACCTGGCTTGTTTCTGGCTGTTAAGTGCAGCAAGGTCAGCCAGCATGCGAGAGGGTCACTTGAAGTTCACTTTTATGCAGGCCTTAGTTATCTACAGGATTTAGTTCATCAACTTTTCCAACTTGCAAAGACCAATTTCCTGCGCGGGTCCTCCCTCCCCATAATCTAAACAGACAAGCCTAGAGTTCAGCCCCAGTTCCAGTCTTGAGCTTTATTTCGGGATGCAATGGTGGCTCCTATGTCTGCCTTAAATGAATAATTGGAATAAGGGCCCATTGAGCAAGGCTTTCATGAGGCAGCTTCAGCTGGTGTCTACTGGCTATTCATGCCTCAAGAGATCTGCAATAATAAGCATCTCTACCTGGCATCCTAAACTTGGTACTCCAAGAATTTATGCATTCAATCCAAACAAATCCCAAAGCTGCAGCCATTTCAACGCAGTATTAGAGCAGCAAAACCATCTGCTCCATCGGGGTTTCCAATGAAATGCTTGGGTCTCCAGCAAAAGCAGGACTGAGATCTGAACTGCTGCAAGTTCATTTAGTTCATGTCTGTCTTCTGTGCATTTAAGTCATGTTTAGTGGTGACAAGTCTCAGCAAAAATAGCAACAGCAGGAACAATAGCTCAGCTTGGGTCTCTGTACCAAAGACTAGGAGTTGGTTCTCACTGACCATCAGCTCTGCGTAAGTTAGATAAGGTTTTGGATATGCCTTGGAAAGGGCAGCATCAAAAGTGCCCAAGAGGCCTTTACCATAGGCCAAGAAGGACAAAACGGACCTAAGTCTTATTAAGAAATAACACAAAGTTGCATCAAAATGAACTCTCCTCCCTGCCCCATGGCTCGGCTCACCCCACCCAGAATTAACATCTCTAATAAATCGGGACTAAGCTTGTACGTGTAGAGAGGCTGAGCGCATCCACCGGTTTCATCTGGAGCTCTGTCCGGATCCTTAACCAAATGAGGCTAACGTGAAAGGTGCAGTAAGGAACATGCAAGATGGGACATTTTGCTCCTATGCAGGGTATACCCATGACAGCACATGCTCTTCCTGCAAGTAACTCTTGTCTGGTGTCCTGAAGAGAACACCTGCGTGTACTCATTGCTATTAGGAGAAGACTTACTAGTGTTTGTGGGCTGGGTGGAGAAAGCTGACAAACTTCTCCAATCCCAAAAAATCTGCTTCACATTTTGAAGCCAGTTGCTTTGCATCTTAAGCCTACGGACTTCACGGAAAGTGCACTAATGAGATGGCAATGATCCTACTAACGGGATAATTCCAGCCAGTTAAACCCATCACAGGCAGTCACTTCGTTTATGAATCCCCGCACAGTAGAAGATTCAACCAGGCTGTCAAATGACCAGAGTGAAAAGTCAATTTGTTTAGTCTAATGATGAGCTGCCCAAGCCAAAACTGAAGGGAAACAAAACAAGCCTTTGTCCCCATTAACATGCTTCTCAAAAGATACCACATAAGACCGTGGGTGTGCTCTGCCCAACATGCGAGGCGACTGCTGCAACCAGTTCAGACCATTTCATGAGTGTCAGCCAGTTTATAATTTCTTCATTAGCACCCATTAATTCTTAATAAGACCTTGCCCACTCAGCTTTTTGCTCAGACATCACTACATTTTTGCTACTAGCATTTCGCCTGCGTAGGTTTTCAGTTTGTTTTGTTTTTTCGGTGCCGTTCAAAGTCGGTTCAATCAGCACTTCAATAGGCCACGAATAGTTGAGGCACCATCTCACAGCCCTCAACTGCGAAATTACCATTTTTCTCAAAAAACACAGATTAAATATTATTTTCTGTTCTCAATCATCTCGCCAGGCTGCTGTAACATCAGGCTCACCTCCCCCTGACGCATACTTCAGGAATCAATTCACTCTATGTGGTCGACAGGAATCATTTTCTCTGTAGCTTTAAACAAATTGTTCGACTTCCCGCTGCAGCGCAGAGCCAAAGATCATTTTTATTTTCCAATTACCGCTGTTCAATTAATCCCACTCTCCCTGTACCCAGAGTTAATCTGCTCTAAAAAGGCTATAATCTCCCCGCCCCTCCCCCCCCCAAGTAAAATTAGTCTTGGATTTAGCTCTGATCTTCACCTGTTCAGGGTCTTGCAGGATGCAGAAGGCAAGTTCAACCAGCGTACCAAGGGACCACGCAGAGTTCAGACTAACACCTCCACCATCAGCAGGTTAATTATAACTTCATTTTCTCTCACACACCCACACACATTCACTCCATGCTTTCATTCAACTCCAAATGACCTCACCTGCTTAATTCTTTTTTTTTTTTT
>NW_017729033.1:1198530-1200926 GCF_001723915.1 Gavialis gangeticus
CCCCCCCTTCTTAATTTTTTTTTTTTTTTTTTTTTTCGGTCTATGTAGAGTAAATTTCTTGTCAACAGAGATGAGAGGCCAAGCAGAGTTCATGGTAACAATTCACATTTTTAACAGGTTGCCCAGGACTAAATCCTAGTCTTAAACACCAAACATTCTTTGGAATATACAGGAGCTTTAAGCAAGGAAAAATATAAATCCTCCACCATGCTAGCATTGAAAATAATAGTACATCAATGCCTCTTGGGCTGGCTTCTACAGACTGCAGTCATCCGTCAGTCAGCCAGGAGCACCTCATCTGCTTGATATTTATGTGATGCTTAATTGCAAGAACAAAAACAACTTTCCAGACCAAGCCTGTATTACACTGTGAAATCATCACAACGGTGGTTCTGAGCATCATAAATTACACCTGTACTTTTTATGGAGCAGAGCAATAGGCAACTCATGTTTCATTCTGCTTTCACACAGATTTACTGCAGTTGGGACGTTGCAAATGATCTAAGATATCACCTCTCTCTCGTTATCCTTGTGAGTCCCATGTACAGTATGCACGGTACCCTATAGAAAAGGCTGCACGGGAGGATAAAGGAAACAGCTGTTAAAAATACCGCTCTGGTTGGTTCTGAAAAAAAAGAAATCGAAGATACAGTGGCTGCTTAGTGGCTCAGGGGACAGGAGTGCAGGTGTCACACGCCTAGTACACAGATTCAGGCTGCAAATTCTTATATGATTTCTACCATCCAAGGGGTTTTAGATGTTTTAGGACATGACAACCAGACCAACTTCTCATTCTGGGCTGCGCATGTCAGTGGGATTTGGATTAAATCTTTTCCAAGGTAGATCCTGCTGTTCAGGGTGGTGCCAATATACGGTTAACCTTGCATTGGCAGCGTAGACTGCCTATTGCAGTCAGAGACAAAACTGAATTTAAAAAACACTTTAAAATCCCAAATGTTATAAACCGGGGAGAGGCGCCGGCATGATCCTGCTACCTGTAAATTTAAGTCGCTGTAACGGACTGAAATAGGAAATCATTAATCAGTAGGTACATGACAACTTGTATTAAGGTAGGCTCAAAGCTCCTCTGAAACACAGTGATGAATGGCCGATTGAAATAAACCTACTTCCTCATGCCCATGCATTGCCAGCTTTCTTCCATTCCCGGCAATCGCCTTTGACAATTTGACATTACAGGTTTTATGTTATTTATTCACCTCCCCTTAAGATATTTCTTTTGACTGGTGATGGCTGATGGTGCAACGACCCTTTTAAAACTTGCAGATGTTAACTGCAGGATCATGCCTGGGGTGCTTGTCAGTGCACGCTGCCAAGTCATGTAGCGTTTTTTTTTGGTTATGTAATACAATGAGGCCAATCCAGCAATACCCTGCAAAGGGGAGAATTAGCAGCATAAAAAGTGAATGTGGCACTACTTTCTTGCATTAAGGGATTCAACTT
The DNA here is from genome assembly GCF_001723915.1 of Gavialis gangeticus. Classification (NCBI taxonomy): domain Eukaryota; kingdom Metazoa; phylum Chordata; order Crocodylia; family Gavialidae; genus Gavialis; species Gavialis gangeticus. Next base: position 1,199,992 of record NW_017729033.1, read on the forward strand.
GGTGATTAGAATATAGAGCTGGGAATTGGGACTTCACAGTATTACTCTCCTCTTCCAGTGGATTTCGACCTAAGGCACTTGACTTCACCTTCTGTGTCTCAGTTTCTCTCTCTGTAAAATGGGTATTTTAGCACAAGACCCATTTACCTGCCACGATTTTGAGGAGACTTAATGTTTGGGCATTTTTTTTTAAAAGAATTTTGGCTATACACATTAACTGCAGGAGTTTATTACCATAACAACATATGGGAGGTAAGCACATGCTAAGTAAAAACTTTCAATAGTCTAGCTGTAATGTGGCAGATGCATAAATCATCTAAAAATGGATTAAACACAATGTACTATATATATCCACATAGAAGAAAAAAGCAAATCACCTGTACTCAATTACAGAGTCAACGCCATCAAGGAATTCCTAAACCATAAGAACACCAGGATCGCCCCACAAAATTCTTTCCTTGAAAGTCATAGATCAATTATTTCCTGTTATATACATGCAGCGCAAGCTTCATAACCTAATATTTTGCAGGCTTTATTAGCTTTCTAAATTACCAAGGCATCTTACAAATATATAGAACGTCCCTGAAAATTGGCAAATTATTTACTTTAGTAGGAACAGTAGGAGTTTAAATATAGACTCCCAGAGACCGCGTATAACCACCAACAAATGTAAACTACCACCATATGATAAATGCTTCTCTGAAGCTCAAAAACAGTAGCCCACATCCGTAAATATGCCATCATTCACAGAGTATAAGACAAAATGCTATACGGTTAAACTTTCTGCTAGGTCTCCCAGCACGTCCTGTGTTATCTCTCTGGGATAGGAAACCTGGGCCAAGTGCTCGCTGATCGTAATCAAGCTGAACACCATTGTGTTTGCTACAATTTTGCTTACTTATGCCAAGGAAAGAATTTAGCCTCCCTCTTTTTTT
>NW_017729033.1:1200936-1202514 GCF_001723915.1 Gavialis gangeticus
TTTTTTTTTTTTTTTTTTTTTTAATTTGCTTCTGGATTATAATCCAGAAAACAATGTCCATTCTCAAGCAAGGTATAATATCTGCTATTTAGTCAATACTGTTCAAAAGGTCTTACAGCATTTCCAAAAGCAGTTCTTTTTTATCCCAGACTCTGGATGGAGAAAAAGAGGCAGAGACAGCAATTGGGCATCAGATCACAAAGTCTGCTGCAGAACTGGGATCAAACTCAGCTCTGGTTTCCTTTGATACACCATCCAAAGGTGCAAAGCATGCAGCTTGCACAGGACTCTGGTTATTTTGTGAAGGAGCAACTGAACAGCATCGTTCTTACCTGTTCACCAGTTTATACAATAAGCAAAAAAGTCCAATAGCCAGCATTTGCCTCAGGGGTCTACCACGACTGACAGCAGGGAGGGGAAAAGCGTCACTCAGTTCTAGCCTTTTTCAGCCACTGATCTCAAAATGCTTTACAAACACAAGAGGATTAGGGCTGCACACTCCTGAGAGGTACATATCAGTATTAGTACTCATATATTTATTTTACAGATGGGAATTGGTCACACACACATTAACTGACTTGCCAGGTTTACTTAAAATAACTCAGTGGCAGAACCATGAATTATATCCAGAAGGCCTCACTCCCAGCCTCCGTTAGTCACTTGACAGCACTTGCCTTCCATCTTTAAAAAGGAAAAGGCATGCATGCCAATTGTAACCCTGTAATAAATGACATCTTACGTTTATCAGTGTAAGGCAGGCAACAGACACAGTAGAATACGGACCTGGGAAATAAAATAACTAATCATTTTTCTTTCACATCCAGAACTGTGTAGAGGAACCCTATGCACACAGAATCGGAGACAAGGAGGGTTGAAGGGACCTCAGGAGGTCACAGCTAGTCCAACCCCTGCTCCAAGCAGGACCAGGCCCAGGCCCAACTACATCATCCCAGCCAAGCACAGTTCAAATATAGCATCTGCGTTGTTAGGCAAAGTTCAAACGCAGCATCTACTAAGTATGAAAACGTGAATATTTGCACCATTTAAGAAGTCCGGCCAATCTTCAGCAAAACTGCAATAAATCATTGGTGTCAGCCTGGAAAGCGTTTCTCATTTTCATATACAAAACCCTCCTTCAACTTCCAACTCTTAACCTCTTTCAACATTTGGACTGATTCTCCCAGATGATGTTAGCGAAACCTCTTCAGGCACGATGGTCTGAATCAACGTCGGTTTTAAGTTGTTGTCGGGGTGCCCGGCTGAGAATGATGGGCGCAGGAACACACCAGGTGGTAATGCACGGGGTTGTATGTTTCCAAAAGATAGACATCACAGAAAATGAGGGTGGGAAGAGACCTCAGGATGTCACATCTAGTCCAACCCTTGCTCAAAGCTCCAAGTACATCATCCCAGTCAAGGTTTTGTCTACCTGGGTCTTTGACACCTCCAAGGACACCTCCCACCACCTCTCTGGGGAGCCGTTCCAGTGCTTCACCACCCTCCTCGGGAGAAAGTGCTTCCTAATATCCAACCTCAACTTCTCTTGCTGCAGCTTGAGCCCACTGCTCCTTGTCCTGT
>NW_017729033.1:1202676-1208624 GCF_001723915.1 Gavialis gangeticus
GGGGGGGGGGGGGGAATCATGACCAATTTGACTATGCAGATTTGTTTTTTAAACAGACACGTTCAAATTCATTCTTTGCTTAAAACTTGGCCAGCCCAGAGGTGCAGCTGAGTATGGAGTGAAACAGTAAAGAAAGGATCTGAAGCCTGAAGCCACAGACCCTTGTCGTCTTTTTTGCTCAGAAATTTCTGCTGTGCCTCAGTTTAAAAACTGAAACCGTCTCAGATGATCCCGCACTGCTTGCAGACAACAGGATGATAATCTTTCTGTCAACAGTTAGTTCCTGATGACTGGAGGCTGGATTTTATACTGCTGTAATTCCCATTTTAAAAAGTAGGTAACATTTTTAAAGCAGCATTTCATTGTGCTGAGCACTTTGCTACCTTTGTCTTAACCGTTTCGAGTTAGCTACTGATCTTTGCACGGCAATTTGAAAGTGCAGCAGTTACTTGCTATATATGTTAAGCGCCAGTCATGCACACAGGCACCCTAAGAGACAGAGTCCCAGCCTTATAGTTCAATAGGAGTGTATTACTGAAAAATTAAATGAAAATATTCAATTAAGTAAATACCTGACATTCATCAATTTGAAGGCAGATAGGACCATTAAATCACTTAGTGTGACCTCCTGCATAATTCAGACTGTAAAATTTTATCCATTACTCCTAAACTGAGCCCAAGAACTTGTGCTGGCTTCAGGTACATCAGCCAGAGAGAGATTCAGTGATGAATACTTCAAGAAAGAAACATTCATCAGTACTTTCAGCTACCGCATCCATAAAGCTTTTCATTCACTTTTATTCCCGTTGTAGGGAGATGGAAACTGAAGCAAATAAGAAAAATGTTAGGTTTGTACATATGTTCATTTATGCACATATCACTGTTTCACTTAATTGTTAAGTGTGGTATTTTTTCAGTTATCTGAAGGTCATAGGGAAGAATTACTAAATTCAGGTAGTCCAAAGGATTTTCACTGTAATCAGTTGATTGACTCCGTCAGAAGGTCAAAAACAGTTTTGATTGGAACGGTGTTCTGGTTAACTAAAGCTGTGGCCCGACAATAAAAAAAAAAAAATTGGCTCAAATTAAGTCAAAGGGGTTTCCTTTCAGACGCAAGGATCTGCCCGTCTCCACTGATCTGACTGCATGAGCTTGCATTGCAAAGACTTAGTTCCCCCCTCCCACTTTGTTCAACAGAAACTCTCCAAAGTGCTTCAACCCTGAAGCCTCTCCATTGATGAGTTAAGTATTTTACCCATTTCACAGATGGAAGAAAGTCTGCATCAGTCTTTAGACAGTTAGGCACTTCTACCCCTGGTGCTAGCGACAGGGGCTTTTAGGTAATACTAGCTGCCAGCTTTTACTCTGCTAGTCGCCTCGACCTGCAATAGTTGATTGAGCTCATGATCTGACCTGACCAGATTCTAAGCCCTGGACTGGTGCCATTTTAATCAAAATCCCAAGGATCTAGGGATGCACAACGTTATCATAATTTTTTTTTTTATTATTATTATTAGTTACTTTCGTCTCCATCTTTTACAATCTGAGAGAATAATGGATTCAAAGTTACGACAGACAAGCTGGTTAATGGCCGAGAGCTGTGCAGTATGTCCAGTACTTACTATGTCCAGTAATGCCTTTGCTAGCATCTTAAAACAATAATACAGTGTTTATCAAAATTAGATTACACTGCACTGCAAGCCTCCTGGACTAACAGCTTAATAACGACGGCTGAAACCAGCAAAATACTCTTTGGGATGTGGGAAGACTTAATCTAGTGAGCAATACCCATTATTAAATCATTTGCCATTTGACAAAACACCACTGTCTTGGCATTGGACTATATGGTTTATTCAGATGGTTAAAAATGTACCAAACTTGTACCGGGGCCAGGCCTACTTGCCAGGGTGAAATCATCCAGGCAGTGCCACCTGTGCCAGCACCACGCACCCTTTAACGAGCCGCTCTCTGGGACTGCCCGAGTTGGCAGTTGTGAACATGCTGTCCACAAACTTGCTGCTTCACACATTGCAGAAGCAACCGTGTGCCATTTCTGACCTATCCGACTTCAAATTGATAAATGTCGGGCATTTACTGAATGGAGTATTTTTCATTTAATTTTTCAGTGATGTAGTGCCATTGCCCTTTTTGTCTTTTTTTTTTTTTTTTTAATTTTTTAAGTGATTTGGGCCCTTTGCCTTTTTTTTTTTTTTTTAATTTTTTAAGTGATTTGGGCCCTTTGCCTTTTTTTTTTTTTTTTAATTTTTTAAGTGATTTGGGCCCTTTGCCTTTTTTTTTTTTTTTTTTTTTTTTTTTTTTAAATCTCCTCCTCAGACCCATTCTCTTTCCTCCTGCCAGGGACCATTATCTTCTCCTGCTATTCCTCCTTGTTCTACTTCTCTTCCCTTTTTTTCGGCATGCACATTCCCCCACTTCTTGAAATCGGTCTCAATCCCTTAACGCCATCTTTTCAGGCTTCTTGTGGCTGTTCCTGACCACTTGCTCCAATCTGCTTCCCTCACCCCTCGGTCCCACATCCCCCCTGCCGAAGATCAGCAGCTTCAAGTGCCGTGCTGACTCCCGAGAAAAGAAAAGTTCTGCTTCAGCCGCTTGGCTGCTACACCCACCTCGTTCTTCAACGAGGGGAAGCCATCCTCTCCATCACTCGACTGCCCCGTGCTTGATGCTCAGCAATATCTGCAGTATCGTTTTTAACCATTCCCCATACATTCACCCAGTTGCTTGCTTTTGGTGCGCTGTTTCACACTGAGCAGAGGACTTTGCTGCTCCCACCTTTCCTTCCAGTTGTCACATTACGCTTTACCGTGAAACCCAGGCAACGTCATGGCGGTAAGACTTGCCCAAAGCCAGAAAATAGGAATTCAGTGGCATCCGGTGCTGTGTGCTCATAGACAGGAAGCGATGCACGACTTCTGGTGGTCCCCTTTTCCTCGCTGAAGGGTTTAAACAGTTGTGGTGGAGGGATTACTACTTAATGCTGAAAACAACTGTATTCATATTTCCAAATGGTAGAAGCCACGATTTAGAAGCCGTGGTGACAGCACCTATCGGGTGACGTACAGAATCTTACATGGAAATATTCCTGGCAATTGCATTTTGGGGATGACGGCATAAGGATTTTTTGCAATTACTTGCTCTGCATGCACAGGGAGCCAAGCCCTGGGAGATCCTGGCAAGGGGTCACTGCCCAGAGGCACGCATGGGTTAGCAAGCGTCCCCCTTTGGGTAGCGTTCCTACCAGAGCTGCACCGTGACCACTGCGTTAGATACAACCCCACATGCGAGATGCAGTAATTATGTTCTGAGACCAGTTTTGCTCACCACCGTGTCGGCTTTGAGACTCTTCGAGGATGCCAACATTTCCATCCCCTTCCCAGGTGTGCCTTCCCATGAAGCCATCCTTACCGGTTAACACTGGGGATAGCAATGTTTGGTTTCTGCCCACATCAGGTAACTGAAATGAAATCTTGGCATTAGGTAGGAGCTCTGCAGACTGTAGCTTGGCACCGATCCCAACCAGAGATACCTGCAAGGCAGAATATGCCTCTATCAGGCACTTTTTTCCTCCCCCTCCCATTCCTCAAATTTTCCCTCATCTGACCAGGTCAGTTTTCTGATCACATTAAAATCTTCCTCTAAAGCAATACCAGAGACATACTTCTAAACACAGCCTTTGACTTAATATATGTACTAATGATTTTGAACATGAGAATAGCTGGCTTTTCTGTTGCACAAGTCCCCATGAGGATCCTCAAAAACTTTTTAAAACAAGCCACCCCTGCAAAATTATACCTGAATATTTGTCTGAAGCAATTCATTTCTTACGTACTTCCTTTATCATTGACAGGGTGGACAGCAACAGTAGGCATGGTAGTTTGAGGTCTGGCCCGGTAAATTTTTAGGGTAATTTTTCAATGCTGCATTGAAGCCGACAGCCCCCCTCCTGCAAGATGGGCAGAGGCACTGGAAAAATTAAATGAAATTCCTACAGTAAAAGAACAAATTGGGTGCTAAGTCAGGAAAAGACTCCTGTTGCCCTGTCTCCCTAAGAGGTGGGATTTCCAAAATATTTTGACACTTTTTTTTTTCTCTTTTTTTAAAGCAAATTGTCTTGAGTGGTATCTAAATGGGCAGAGCTATTAACCCACTTCTGGTAGCAGAAGCGAGGGGCTGATATTTTAAAAATTTAAGAACTGCTGTGTGTGTATTAAGACATACATGCACACACTATATACATGCACGTGCATGCACACAAACGCACATAAAACTGTTGCAGCAGACAAAGGGACTGTCAGTAAAGCCTTGGCATAGTCTCTCTGTCCCATTAAACTGAGGAGACAGGGAGAGAGCAGTGCAATTTGACTCTTTCCCAGACTGCTCTTGCTGCCAGCCTGGGATGCAGGAATGAAGTGAGAAAAGCAAGACAAGTTTTCAGAGCAAATGTCTTGATTTCCTGGGACAGAGGAGCAAGCAGATTTAGGACTCTTCTGAAAGACAGACTTTGGAAATCTTTGGCGAGATAAGGGTTCAGTTTTAGTGGCCAATGTAAGGTAGAAACATGTACCTTATTGCGAGTGAAAGGGTGCATGGGGGCATTAGTCAGTGTGCTGACTAATGTACAGATTGCTGTGGCAAAGAGGCTTCAATTATAGGGATCAAAAGATGAAAAACTGCTAGTTGAAACACTTCAAGAGTATAAATGCTGCCTGCCCTCACTCACAGGACCATTGTGAGGCCTAAGTCATTGATGAAGGGTAGTTATAAAGGTGTAATCAGTCTTTATCCAAAAGGCCAATCCTTTTGGAAAACACACTCATAATCCTACTGTCCTTTGTTCGAAGGCACTTGGGCTACTGCCAGCTGATGCTTTGGGGATGGGTTGAATACTGAAACATCTCCAGCGCAGGCTGGTCTTCCTGAAATGGATGGGCTGTGGTTAAAAGTCAAATGAGTTTCCTTTAGCCTATTCAACCTGGGGAAGATGACACAAAGTTAGCCTGGGGGCCAATCTTCAGGACAGTTCAACTGTACTAGGTGTACCTATATGCAGTGAAGCTCGATACACTTCCAATGTCTATAAAGCCACAATGAACAGAATTACTCAGTACAGGATATGACTGTCCACTGACGGAGGTAATTTATGTCCTGAGCATTAAATGCCTCAAGTAGACAAGACCTTCATGGAATTAGGATGCTTAAAATAATTCGCCCACCTGCCCCTGCAAAAACTAGAAGTGCAAAAAGCCACAAACACAAAGCACAACAAAAAAGGACGACCTGGCACAGCAAGGAAAGACCATGACATTGGCTGGAGGATTTTTCTTCCCTCTCTTGGCACCTTCCCCCAGAGACCAAGTGGAAGGCAGAACTCTTCTGAGTGCTCAGTGAACATGCCACAGCATGCAGCTGGACCATTACTGCTCCATTTCATGTGTGTATACAGAACATGCCAAATCGAAGTATTTTGCTCTTCTGCACCAGTTCGAGACCAGCTTCTCGCTCTGCGCTAGTCCAAGTTGCTAGTGGTGCTCAGGCCAGGTGCCAGATGACTGGAAGATAGCTAACATGGTCCCCATCTTCAAAAGAGGGAAGAGAGAGGACCCGGGCAACTATAGGCCCGTCAGTCTTACCTCTATCCTTGGGAAACTCTTTGAGAAGATCCTCAAGGAGCACATCTGTGATGGGCCGGCTTCAGGGATGATGCTCAAGGGCAACCAGCATGGTTTCATTAGGGGCAGGTCATGTCAGACCAACCTGATTGCCTTTTATGATCAGGTCACAAAGGCAATGGATGCAGGTGTTGCCGTGGATGTAGTCTTTCTGGACTTCAGCAAGGCCTTTGACACTGTCTCCCACCCCATCCTCATTAAAAAACTAGGCGACTGTGGCATCGATGCCTACACAGTCAGATGGATTGCAGATTGGCT
>NW_017729033.1:1208635-1211840 GCF_001723915.1 Gavialis gangeticus
CCAGGCGGGGGGTCAGACCTGAAGATCTACAAGGTCCCTTCGACCCGACTTCTACAATTCTATGAGTCGGAGCTCTGCTGCCAGCTGAACAGGCACTTGGGGAACTACAATTTTGGGTAAGTTTCCATCCTGTAAATACTGCGGGAGTTCCACTACGGGTCAGGATTCCTTTGCTTTCTGTTGTAACTTATTTCTTGTTCTTCGGCCAACTTACATAACCCAGAAAGAACAGTGCTGTGGTCAGAGCAGGAGATGGAGAAGCAAGATGTCTGGGCTCAATCGGTCAATGCACAATACAACTCTGTTCGTGGCCACCTTTGTACCTCCGGTAACATCTGGGACAACAGGGACAGGGACATCGTAGGGGATAAAGACTACTGGCAAGAGATAAGCAGCGAATCTCTTGGACTGCTTTGGCATCTTTGGAGAAAAAAGTGCTAAGAAACTTCTGTCATTCTTTGAACCCACGTGAAAGAGGCGACGGCAAATAAGAAACGCGCTGGTAAAAAGCATGTACAAATTTTGCCTCCCGACATTTGCTTTGATTGCTCCAGAAGGACAAAAAAAAGCGTCTGCTCCTTGCAGCTGGAATTTGACAGGCGCAGCACACGTGACAAGATGGGGATCCAGAGCGGCGCCAAGCAGAAGCGGTGAGAAATGAGACCAGATGTCTGCTCTGACACCGTGGCCCTTCCAAAGGAGGAGCTGCCGAGCGGCATGGAAGACAGCCAGGCGAAGGAACAATGGGTGCCTGCTTGGGGTTTTTCCTTGTTATTTAATAGGAGGTGAATGCTTAGCCTGCATACTCGCTCCTCTTCTTTCGCAAAGACACACGGCGTACCTCCTGCCTCCCTTTATAAGGGCACACGCTGTGTGTCGAGATGCACGGCAAGGATTTGGGAATCTTAAGTTCCTCAGTCAGCTATGCCATGTGCTACTGCCGCCCCGGTCTGGTACCGACTTCTCTAGGAGGACATCCCATCCCAAAATATAATGTTCCTTAAACCTCCAGATGAAAGCATGCTAACAGGCTGATCTTTTGAAACTCTCCCGGTCCTCTCATAATTTATTGATGAAAGGATTCCTTGCTGGTTAGGTAATATCCCTCTGGATGAAAGCCTGGCTGCGGTTCTCTTCTTTCTACCATCTTCAGTAACTTACACGTCCTTTCTAATGGCCCTCTGATGAAAAATTCACTACTCAACAGGCTGCAGCGCCAGTAGCACTGCTGGGAGATTGTGTTACTTTTTACCTGTTCAAATTAATCAGGTTACAGCTCAAACCTGCCGACAAAGCCTGCCCTCACACCTCAACTCAAAGACCTCAACCCACTCCAAATGCACGAGTCCTGCAAATGCGGCACAGTTATGAGGATGCCTGGAACAGAGCCTAACCTGCGGCTCCGCCGAACCAATTCAAAGCGCAGCTTTTGGTTAAAAAGGAAACCTTTGTTTTTGCACATTGACACTTGCACCGAGGCACAGAGCTGCTTTTGCAAGCCGGGAAAGCGCCAGTAGAGTAGGGCAAACACCTAAGAGCTCTGTCCCTAACCTGCTTCAGACAAATCACAGCGTCTCCACAGTTGTTTCCAGTCTGTAAAACAGGAATAATACACACTCCCCCATGCTGCCAGGGCCGTCTGGAAGTTGAATTCATGTTTGCAATGTTCTGGGAGCAGCTTGTGAAGGCAAGATGGTATAGCAGCGCTTATTATTAAGTTAGCAAGTTCAATACCAATCTGGCATGTTTATTCATCCTTAAAAGAAAGGGCACAAGGCCAGGCATCACTTGAGGTCTGCAGAGGGGATCTTAAGCAGCTCACTGTACATGTACCAAGCCCTTGTACAGAGTGCATCCGAACACTTCAAGAATATTCAATTTGAGAGAGCACTTAATAAATCAAGACAGCACTCAGAACTAGCCCATTTCTGTTAGTCTGGTTCTGACTATGTGAGAACGTAACATCTGTTTGCAAACCATTACATTAAAAAGGTATTCAAAGGGTGCATCTACATGTCGCCCTATGGTACAGTAGCAATGTGCTACAGTGCGCTACGGCGACGCAGCGATCACAGAAGTCCACACATGATCAGCAGCTATGTCACCGTAACAGCATGCTCTCCCAGTACAGTGTGCTGCTACAAGCGGTGAAATCTGTGCATGGCATGCACGGCGCAGTACGGGCATTTATTGCACTGTGCTGTAAGTAATACTAAAGCATGACGCCATAGCGACATGCAGACGCACCCAAAGAGGCAGAAATGAAATAGTTTGTCAGTATTATCAGAATGAACTGGTAGTCATTCCACCCAAAAACATGCGTCATTTAGGTTGAGGGTGAGAGACAGATGCACCAGGCTCCTGTTCATCTGAAAAGAGCAGCTTAATTTTTTTGAGTATATTAATACCAAACTTGGAAGCCTACATCTCTGCTGACCGCATGAAGGACATGACTGATCGGCAGCAGTTTTTATATTCTGTTAACTAACCATCTCAACATTGAGAAGACAGCAGGCATAGTTGCAATGCTTTATGCTGGCATAACCTAAATCAGGGGACCAACACCAGTTGAATTTGTATAAACCCTCACCTGCAGATGCACTGTAACTCTGGGAGCCAAATTCATTCTTCACGTCATGCCACTGACCACGTCCCATTGTAATGTCAAAAAGAATATTAACTATCAAAAGGAAGCTTTGTGGACCGTCTAACCAACTAGCTGGGAGGAGCCTTGAAGGCACCTAAGAAAATTTAAATCAAAGATTAGCAGCAGAAGTTGACAGCTTGATCCTGCCATAAACTGTCTATAATTTGAGGAATGCGATTAAATGCCCCAATTCACCTACTACATTGATAAGCGAAAACATAATGGTCAAGTAGATGCCAAATCCAGCAAGTAGCCAAAGTTTGAAAGAAGTTAGATGTTTGCTTCAGTTCAGCAGGAAAACGTGGCCTTGCGGACTCTGAAACAATGACTGAGTTTCAACCAGTTTCTTAACCTTTGGAGGCCAGTGTCCTCTTGTTTGAAGTAAAAAGCATTCACATCCCCTTCAGTCAAGTTAAGGCCCGTCAGGCGAATAAGACTGTTTTAAACACTATGCAACCCCTGTTCTATCAATATTAAAAAGTCAACGACCACAACCTCGCATTGTGCATTGCCTTTCAGCCAGGAACTGAAAAACCAACTTAAAACCATGAATAAAAT
>NW_017729033.1:1211851-1215431 GCF_001723915.1 Gavialis gangeticus
CCAGGAACTGAAAAACCAACTTAAAACCATGAATAAAATAGCACCTACCTTCTACAGTAAAGCAAATCCTTTTAACAGCTGTGCAAAATCAGGAACCAAGGGCTTAGAGCTACGATTCTCAACCACGGTGTTACAGCACCCAGGGGTACTGCAGGATGCCGCACAGCATTTGCACGATAGGTGTGCAAACACCTACACATGATTCGAAAGAGAAACCCAGAAATTTAAGCAGGAGTCCACAGTGTCAAAAACATCGAGGACTGCTGCAAAGAACTCGGACACAACAGAAGAATTGCTCTATCGTTTCCATAGGCAAAAAAGTGAGTGAAAGCCAACAGCTGGCATTTTCTGCAGGGGGCCTTGGGCTAGGAGGGGGTGCTTTGCGTCTAAAAATGTTGAGAACCACCAAGTTAGATGATTTACTAATGGTCATTGTGGTTTTGTTCCACCATGAAATCTCAATCTCCAGCCTCCTAGAGCCTTCCTTGTTAAAGCTGGGGAATTTTCTCCCTTGTCTCGATATACTCAGTCATACTTGAAAAAACAGATTCAGGAAGGTACACCTTTCTTCTGTAGTTTCTCATGTTGTTTGGATGTATGGTTTGGGGCTGCCGGGGGCCTTCCAACTTGGGTTCCACTATGGGAATTAATCAAGCAGGCTGATTTTTTACAATTTGCATCTCTGGTTCATTTTTTCAAGGAAGTGCCCAGAAGTGATCGTTAACCAAGATCAGGCCTCCCTGCAAAAAAGGCGACATTCCCAGAAAAATAAAGTGCTTCAGAAATGTGAGCAATGCACGTGGACCAACTGGTGAAGGACTAATGGCTGCAACATCTGGCTTAGTTTAGTTCAAAGCCATAACCAAACCACAGTCTCCTCCACAGTGCCGGCACTGCTCTTGTAAAAGAAAAGTCATATATTCCAAGATGACAGTGTAGGGTCCCAGCAGCAATGAGCAAAATCTCTCTTGATTAGGTGTCAAGTCCAGCCATGCTCACTAAACCAAAACTCATGATAACCACGACCCCAAAAGAACACTGTTGTACCATGCTTTGGATGGCTTTGGTAGAGATGCATGCATATAATATGTCCTGGAGAAACAGGTGGTCTGAAATGCATCAGCTGAATGCCACCCAGAACCGACAGCCTGTGACAGAGCCAGTGGAGTCCACATCTGAAGACAAACAGAAGAGCATTCAAGCCCTTTGGAGTCAACATTTCTCAGGCTGAATAGCACAGGGGGACCTGCAATTATTAGACTTTATTCAAAGAAGAGTCAAGTGACCACAAACCCCACTGGCTGCAATCCACTCACTAAATACATAAATAAAATTGATCAATGCCTGTCTTCAGGTCACTGAAGACAATGAAATTTAAGGGTGCCCAAACCCATTCCTGGCAGAAAAATGACCAACACCATTTTTTTAAAGGACAAAAAAGTGGTAGCTTTAAAGGTCACAATAAGCTGGTTGAGGCATACATGCTAAGAAAATTAATCATGGTATTTTGCAGCAGTGCCTTGTGTTCTCCAGTAACACCTCCACATAGGTAGCATGCAGAAGGGAAACATTATTTAATGTGCACTTGACAAATTTTATTATGCCAATAAAATAATCATAAAGCTGACCAAAACATGGCATTAAGTGTTGCAGACCACGCAAATATATGTTTAAATAAGAGAAAAACCTGCCTGGTTGCTGGAACTGTAAGACCAAAGGGGAAAAAAAAGAAAAGTGAGTAGATGTAGGGACAAAGGAACATAACTCCAAAACCAGTGCATAAAGCTGCCATGATTGCCCATTCATTCACAAAATACAATTTCAAAGGTGGTTCACACACCTGGGATAAAGCCTAGCTACACTGCCTGTTACTTTGAAGACACAACATGGGTGGAAGTTTGCAGACTGCATGTTAAAAGGGCAGAGGCTGCGCACAGCTTGGGTGGGTGCTCCGCAGCAATCTTTAATGCTAAATTGCACATGGGAATTTTGAATGCAACCTTGAAAGTGTGGCAGGCCAATAAGGTGTGCTCCTGCACCGAGACACCCGCCTCACTGCACCCTACCAAAACCCAAGCTTTGGATGCCTCCCCAGAGATGCCAACTTCGGATCAACCAACCCCCTTCCTGGGGCACACACACACAAGCCTGGAGTACCGTTGCCACCACCTGCTCTCAGGTCTCTGTGTGGGCCCTGTGCCGTCCAAAATACACAGGCCCTGTAGACCTTGGGATTTTGGGATGCTTCTATTAGCTGGAAGCGTTCACCATCACCCTCCCATGCGGGAGGAGAGCAGAATAGGCGAGCACACCTTACTGGGTCCCTTCCCTCTTAAGCCCACACAGCGAGGCATGCTAAAACAGATAGATTTATTGATCAAAGTGGGATGGGGAGGAGAATGAATACCAATAGAAAAATACAGAAAGAAAATCGTCCTGAGCAAATCTGCGCAGCTTGTCCACCTTTTGCCACGCAACCAGATTACAGTCAACTAAATTCCTAGTTAGGTTTCTGGTAATTTACTCACTTCAGCATCCTGGGAGAGACTGAGAGTTGCAGAAGTTCAAGTTGCAGTGTAAAGGTCCCCACATGGCTCTGCTTCTTCCTGGAAAGCCTCTCTTAAATACCTCCCCTGACCTCACCTTTCAGCCCCAATCAGGGACAAGTGTTGTTTGAGGCTGACCAACCAATTTGAAAAGCATCACACCTTGGCCAGGACTCAAGCCACAGCTCCCCCTCACCCGGTCATGAGCCCAGGGCTCAAGACGAAAGAGGCTAGGTCTCCATCCTCCCACCGGACTCAGATCACGTATGCTGTAGCCCAGATCAGCAGACACGTGAGAAGACCGAGACAAAGGAAAGGAAAAAAAGCCCCTGCAAGCTGGAGGTTGGAAGAGGATTCTTCCACAGGAGGCACCGAGCGCCATGAAGTAAAGGGCAGTTCTCAGTTGGTGCATTTTGCCTTGTGCTTTCAGGTGCCTGGCTCAGCACCAATCTGGATGATAAGCAGCAATCGCTGACTCTCCCTCTTCAACACAGTGGCACTGGTGTGGTTTTGCTGTAGCGCAAGAGCATGGACTTCCACAATGCAGAGCCTTGCTCAGTTAGGGTTGGGGAGCTGAAGGCGTGCTGGGCATGGATCTTACTCTGAGTGGTGTCCACGGACGTCCTTCTAGGGACCTTAGCGAGCCATGAATACAGCTCTAAGAGGAGAAGGGCAGTTGATCACCCACTCACTCCAAACCTCTTTGTACAGCAGAAAGGAAGGTAATCTGAGCTCAGGCACTGAACAGCGACTTCACTGCAGCTCAAACTCATGACCTGGCTGTTTGGAAGATGTAGGCCTCATCGCAGCATCAGGTGCAAGCTCTATTTATTCACAAGGAAAGTACAAAATCAGCAGCAGCGGAGGCTCGCAACGTCACCCAAGCAGAAGTGTGACCCAGAGGGACCTGCTCAGCACGTGACAGCTGATTTCACACTGCAAGTCAATATACTTGGCCTCCTTGCCAGAGATCCTCAACAAGAGTACCCAGGAGCAGCGACTACAAAAAGGTAGCTTTTTTTTTTTTTTTTTTT
>NW_017729033.1:1215598-1242849 GCF_001723915.1 Gavialis gangeticus
AAATAATAAGGAGCACACATGCCTCCCAAAAACTAGACTCCAGTTACGGAGCAGGCCGTTACTCAGCTAATAAGCTTCAGTCTGTTGAATCTGAACCACTGTACTAGAGCAGGCTTGCCATTTCTGAATGCCTACCGAAGTGGGAGAACTTACTGAGGTCACCAGCTTTGTTGCCCCATCATTTACCAAATCCTTGTCTGGCTCAATGTAGGGATTTTTAAAACAACCCTCCCCTTGCACATTATAAATAGGCTATTATCCACTGTAGTCTGTAACCTTTGTACATGAAACCTTCAAGGGTTTTGCAAATAGAGCGAGCGAGAGTCAGTTTTGCTCAGTGTTTTGACAAGTTTATGTAATGCTGGATGCAGCTGACTCATTAGTTACAGAACTAGCCACAAATCTTTTCAATAGCTCACACAAAGTTGAATGCAGACAGACGGTGGAAAATATGTGGACAAAAATCCAAATTTAAAAAAAAAAAAAGTCAGGGAAGTATTCAGAACTGTGCTGAATGTTAATGACTGATCATTTTACTTACTGTCATCTCCAAGCCCCTCATCCAACACCGGAGTGTTCTCCACTTCGATTCCAAGCATTGATCCATGTCATTTTTGCTTTGCAAGGGAGTTGGACCACATTTGGTGTAACAATCCGTATTGGTTGTGGAATATATTTAGCCAATACCACCAACAACACTAGCTGGTCCACACAAAGATCAATAGGGCTTTTAAGTCAGAAATCTAAGTTTTAAAGAGCTGACTGACATCTTGCAGGAGAGAACGTCCTCTCTCCCAAGAGTGAAAGGAGGATTGTTTCTCCATTAATACTTCACTCTTATAACACCAAGGATTTACATGTTTCCATGCATTTTACAAATGGAGACCTGGAGCATTACCTCCATTTTACAGCTAGAGAAACTGAGGTATGGAGCTATGAAAGTCTGCTCACAGCACAATAATGCTAGAACAGGGGTCAGCAGCCTCAGTCCTTGGAAAAGTCATGGAGCAGGTCCTCAAGAAATCCATTTCTAAGCATTCGGAGGAGAAAGTAACTAGGGACAGCCAGCATAGATTCACCAAGGGCAAGTTATGCTGGACCAACCTGATTGCCTTCTGCAACTAGATGACTGGCTCTGTAGATGCGGGGAAAGGAGTAGACCCAATAATATACCTCGATTTTAGCAAGGCTTTAGATATGGTCCCCACAACATTATGGCAAGCAAGCTGAGGAAGTCTGGGTTGGATGAATGGACTATAAGATGGATAGAAAACTGCCTGGAGCATCAGGGGGTACTAATCAATGGCTCAATGTCCAGTTGGCAGCTGATATCAAGTGGAGTGTCCCAGGGGTCAGTCCTGGGGTCAGTTTTGTTCAGTATCATCACCAATGACTTGGAAAATAGGATGTGGTGCACCCTCAGCAAGTTTGCAGATGACACCAATCTGGGGGGAGTAGTAGATGGGCTGGAGGGTAGGGCGAGGATTCAGAGTGACCACCACACATTGGAGGACTGGACCAAAAGACATCTCAGGTGGTTCAATATGAACAAGTGCAAAGTCCTGCACTTAGGACAAACCCACGCACCGGTACAGACTGGGGATTGACCGGCTGGGCAGCAGCTCTGGATAGGAGGACACGGAGGCTACAATAAGCTGAATATGAGCCAACAGTGCGGCCTTGTTGCCAAGAAGGCTAACAGCATCCTGGGCTGTATGGGTAGGAGCGCCATCAGCAAATAAAGGAGGTGATTTTTCCCCTCTATTCAGTACTGGTATTTTTATTCCTGTAAATGATCCCATGAACTGTAACCGTGGCTCTTTCCTTCTCCATGGTTCAGTCTCTGTATCCATCGGATGGGAATCTTTTACTCTTCTACTTGGTGAAGCTATTGGGAAGTTCAACTAATTTCTGTAAAACACAGAGGTCATCACGGAAAAGGTGATCCAGAAAAGACACACTATTCATAGACACACTTCCAATAGCATAAGTACTAAAAATGTTATTCTCTAAGAAAAATCCCCAGTAACAACATACTCTGAGTTGCACAGAGAAGCTCCTTGCAGATAAACTTGTCTATGGTTAGAGTCGACTGAAACAATCAAAAGCTTTTTCTGTCAGTGAGAGAGACATCCGAGTCGAAAACAAAATTTTCTTCTGAAAGCATCGGTTTTTCTCAGGAAGCCAAACCTCTAACATTTCTACAAACTGTGTTCTCTTCAAAAGTGTTTTCACAGGAAGGAAAACAACCTTGCTTGTCCACTTGAAGGTATTCTCTCAAACCAAACAGTTCAGTTTTGTTACCATTCACAGTACACGTTTAGTACCTACATGGTAACACTTTCTACAATGGAATACACCTTCAAAAGAGTTCATCTGTCATTTCCTCTTTAAGAGCAAGTCATCAGATGATTGAAATTAAAAATGGGTTTTCACACAGATTCACTGAAGTTTAGGGCTGGAAGGGACCTTGTGAGATCATCGGGTCCAGCCCCCCCCCAGCTCTGGGCAGAAAAGACTGCGGGGGTCAAAGCACCCCAAGCTAGGTGTGCATCCAGGCTCCTTTTGAAGATCCCCAGGGTCAGTGCCTGCACCACCCCCTTCGCTATTCCAGGGGGTCTAGTCCAGAGTCTGGTCGCACAAACCGTGAAGAGGTTTTTCCTTGCATCCAGTCTGAAACATTCTTGTAGGAGTTTATGACTGTTGCTCCAGGGGACCGGGTGAATAGTTGTTTGGCCAGCCCCTGATAAATTTGTAAGCTGCTACCAAATCCCCCCCAAAGTCTTCTCTTTTCTATGCTGAGCAGTCCCACATCTGTCAGCCTTTCCTCGCATGGCTTGCTCTTCAGGTCTCTAATTATACTAGTGGCTCTTCTCTGGACTCTCTCCAGCTTCTCCGCATCTTTCCTGAAGCGCGGCGCCCAGAGCTGGATGCAGTGCTCCAGCCGCCGCCTCACCAACGCCGAGCAGAGTGGGAGAATGACTTCCTTAATTTTGCTTAAGATGCATCAGTCGATGCATGCCAGCGTATTGTTTGCTCTGCTAACAGTGGCATCACACTGGTGGCTCATTCATTTTATGGTCAATTATGACCCCCAGGTCCCGTTCAGACATGGTGCTAGTAAGTGTAGCACCACTGAGCCCGTAAGCGTGTTGTGTTTCATAACTATGACTGGCAATCAGGCATCGTAAATGAAAGTCACGTGGGTTCAAATTCAGATCTGCTGCAAGGAAGAACACACTGAACAAAGAACAGAGGAGTCATAAAGAGGGAGAAAGACAAATGGGGACGGGAATGGAAGAGAAGCAAAGGGAGAAATGCTGGTGGATTTAAGAGATTTTCCTACAAAGTGAGGCCAGATGCACCATTTCCAAATAAATCTAACTACAGAATTAGTTACTAAGTAAAAGGCCAGATTTTGCTCATTTTTGCTCAAATCCCCACTCCCCCTAGTTTTTTCTGAACCACACCCAACTGCTTCAGGTCATCTTCATCTTTAAAAGGAAGAAATAAAAGGCCATAACTACTAATACTATACCCTCATTCTCGTTCTTGGTTCTTATGTCTGGACTTCTTCACAACACTGAAGGGAGAAAAAAATAGTAGTCCTACCATTTACATTTATGTCTGGTCCACAGACCATAGCTAAAAATGGAATGTGATGTTCTCCACCCAACGAATTTGGTGTCCCTGTCGCATGGTTTCTTGTGAATGCTTGACTGTTGGAGAAGATTTTAGATTTTGATTTGATTAGAACACACTGAAGTGCTTGTTTAAGGGGAAAAATACACCCAAAAATTCTGCTAAGAGGCACAATTAAAAAATAAGCCTTCCAACATTGGCAGCAAGTCCAAACATTTTTGTGCTTGTAGATTTAGTTGTGCAAATACTCTGCATGCATCCTTCAAAGTAACATTTAATGGGGAATCAGCAACCCCACCAGCTTTAATTCAAAACTTTCATTTTGCATTAACTAAAATGTACAATTGATTCTTTTTTAAATCTGGAACCTGAAGCGTGCATTTGAGATGCCAAGTTCGGAGACACAGTTTGATGCCTACTCGCCCAAAAGAACTCCATGTTCTCTCTTTAAAATTGGGCCGGTGCTACTACTGTTCTTGTAGCATCCCCTCCTGGCAGAAAACCTTAAAGTCATATTTATTCTTGGGTGCAAATTAGAAAGAAACAGAGATGTCCATACAAAAACCACAAACCTGTAAACCTGTATATCCCCGACAGCAACCCATCTGCAAGGTGTGGTAGGTTACAGGTTAGAAGCAAAAAAGATAGACTATCAGGGAAAAGAGCCACATCATTTCAACTTCAATAACTCCTTTACATTTTTACACCGCTGGACTTAATATTGGGTTTTTCACTGCACAGGCGAACAAGATGGCGATTTATTTCTTAGGCTTAACAGAAGCTCATTTTTTTAAAAAGCAACTGTCCAGAACATAACAAATAGGGAGGTGGGTACCATTACTGCGTGCTTGTGTAGCAGAACTGCCCACTTTAAAACACATCCCTTTCGTAACTACAAGTCACGTGACTGATAGTTGTCACATGAATCAGGCAATCCCAAAGCAATTTACAAAGGGAGGCACCTTCATTTTATACACGGAACAGACTTCAGAGGAAGACTCATTAAAAAGGGTTCATCCCTCTCTGCCTGCACCAAAAAGGAAGAAGTGACGAAATAAATAAAAAGGGGAGAATGCACACATTTGGCTACAAAAACGGGATATTCGGTTTTTACTGTATACAGTCTCTTTCACTGCAGAGAACTGTCAAGCTGCTGCAAGCTGTACCCAAGCAGCACTTATGAAGTACAGCAAGCTCCAGGTAAGGAGCATCCATGAATTTGTCCAGTCCCTTTTTGAACCTGGCGACATTTTTTGCCTCTCCAAACTCCTGTGATAATGAGTTAAAGGTAACTACATGCTGCATAAAAAAAGGACTCTCTCTCATTACTGTCAAACCTCTTTTCTACAAATTTGAGAACTAGAACCTAGTTCTAGTGTTCTGGGATTTGCAGACTAACGGGTCCCTATTCACTCTGTCCACCCACTTCAGGGCTCGTTATTCCACGTTTTTGCATTCATCACTTTGGAGCAGAAGGTTCTTTCCCGTATCTCCTTGATGCCTGTCATGTTCACCATGACCAGCAACCCAAACAATCCCGTTCAGGCCTCTGCTCTCGAGTATAAACTGGTGTGGTGTGTCCAAAATGTGAAAGTATTGCAGGACACTGGCATGCATCCACAGCAGGAGCATGTTCCCAGGGTATTGCTTCAGAGGGAGGAGAGTGCCACCTACTGAAACCACCAGCTCTGCTTCTTGCTGCTTGGGGAGTCTCCTTTCTGCATTACTGGACCAGCAAGAGTCAACTACCTTGAACAGCACAGTACCTTGATGGGAAACACTACCCTGTCACAGCATCTGCCTCATTCAGCTCAGGTCACCACATGCTCCAACTCTCCAGACTTCCATCTCCTGCTTATAAAAGTTGATTTTTAACCCCTCCCCCATGCACACGCATAATTTTTTTTTTTGGTCTTGCTTAATGAACTGCTGAATCTACTCAACACCTCCAAGCCATGACAGATGGCTCCACATGCTGCTGCTAATGTGCTGGAAACAGCCAATGGATGCAGCTCTCTGCTTGAGCACTGTGCGCAAGGAATCTGAGAGCTTTAATAAAGTAGTTTACATTTCAGTAGATTTGTGCCTTTTTCCACTATTTATATCATAAGTGTGATCAGATGAACGGAGGAATAAAAAAAAAAAAAGTTAAGTCCACAGTCCATTACATCACCTTTTCCTCCTTGAAAGACATTTATTTTATTTTTTTCCCCCACCAAAACTAAAGCATTTCTGCCATAAACAGAACACGGTCTGAATATAGGGGGGATACAAAAAGTACGCTATCCTTGATGAATACCGGACTGCAAGCAACAAGCGTTTTGTTTCGTGCAAACATATCCAGAGGTTATCCACGCAGTGGTTACATGTAAATACCTGAACACGAATAGAGTTTGTCCCTTCAGGTTTTCCATCCAGAACACTTTTTTTTTCTCTTTCTGGTAGGCAGGTATGGCCTTGGAAGCATTGCCAGAAAGGAAGGCATTCAATGTTACAAGTAGCCTTCAGTTTCCTCCCTGATGGTACAGCCAACATCAGCTTTTATCTTTAGATCATTATGAGATGCCAAAGTGGAGTCAGGGACAAATAGCTAGCGATGCTTTTGCTCTGTAGCTGACTGGTTTTATGAGACTTAAAGCAAGGGGTCAGAATAGGAATCGTGTCACTTTACAGGGTTGGTGCTGCTCCTGTTGAAACTGGGATTTATGTTTAAAAAAAAAAAAAAAAAAAAATCAGTAATAAATGTCTTCAAGGTGAGCAGGATTTTACTCTAAAAATCCTACGTAGGGTTACAGTCCGCCCCACTACGACAAAAGCATGGGAATGTCGTGCCTGTGGGACTGTGCTGCAAGTTAGGGGCCTGTGTCATTGCTCATAATCATGCCTATTTCTAACGAGGCAGGGAAGACAGTTGAACAAATTGCATGAACGCAATTTGACCTTAAAGAAATCCCTTAACCTAAAAATATAAAAGACAAACTGTTTCCACTGAGAGCTGCTATATAAAAACCGCCCTCAATAAGAGTGCCGGACTTCTTTCAAACTAACCTCAAACACGAAGCAAATTCCAATCTGCTATTTTCTTCTGGCATCCTGGAATGTAAATCTCAAGGACAGAACTGGCTGTTCAAATTAGTTCCTACTCCTGCAGAAGCAATTGTTTTCAAACACTTTTGAAAAGTAATTTTGCATGGGGTATACATTCTGGGAAGAAATGGCCTCAACAAAGAGCGCTCTCCTCCTTCCTCCCCCCGCTCATACTTTAGGCATTAGGAAGAATAGAAAAACAGACTTTGTACAAATCTGTTCAAAGTTACCGGATAAAAGATGCATTCGTTTTTACTTTATCTCGTAATCAAAACAACAGCACTGTGCTCACGACCTTTTTGGACCGGGTCTTGCAGAGTTCAGTCCTATGTTTAGATGAGAACAAGTCGCTCCGTCTAGAAGAGGAATCGACCTTAATTAGCAGGTTTTCACTGCGAGTCAGTGTCGAAGCTCTATTTCAGGTGACGTGACACACCTACCAGGTTTCTCTCTTCAAGGTCTCTCAATCTTTAAACAATGCAATCGTATCCATTTCACTTTCGTTCCTGATTGCCACATCAGACGCGATGTCAGCAACCATATTAAGGTATTAAATTCTGGCACATTTATCACAATTAGCTTTGAGAAACATTTACTCTCCCACTTGGATGGACATGATTTCTGGTGTCTGGGGGTCTGGTAGCCTGCCAAACAGAACGCAGCTTGATATGCAATGTGGTTTCTTCTCTTGGGGGCGAGCTGACTCCATTTGATGGAAAAGCTGGAAAGCTTTGGCTACAAGCTCGCTTCCAGCATGTCTTGAGGAATATCTGCCTCCAGCCCATTAGCTACCGTTTCACACAACATGAGCACAGATTTTCATGCTAGGAACCCTTTTCTAAGGATTTTACTGCCCCAGTCCTAGGGGCTGCCCCGCTGCAATCAAACCAGAGGTCCACCAAGTTTACGGTCCTCTCCCTGAAAAGCCATCAGCACCAGAGGCCTTGGGTGTAGATGATGTGCGTCCCATGTGAAGTCTGGTCTTGGTTTCTAAGGGTTACAAGACGGGGTCCAGCCCCACAGTGCAAACTTGAATACCCTTTCCATCTCTGTGCATCAGGTAACAGAAACCTCGTGACCTTCGCGTACCATCCAAGCACCTTGAATTTAAGCAGCTTGGAATTTTCTTAAAGTTTTTCACCAAAGATTCAAAACTTCAAAATCAACAACAATGGACAAAGTGTCGCGATTTTTTTTTTTTAAACTTAGTTTTTCAACCAACTTGAAGGTAAGTGTAACCTACCCTCCCCTTCAGCAACTTTTCCACCAAGGCCTCTTCCAGGGCTTTTCTAATTTAACCCTACAATCCAGTGGGAGGCTGAAAAAAACTTGTTCCTTGTGTATCCTTGTCCAAGGATTTCAACCTTTCTAAGGAGTGCAGCGTTTCAGGCATTCACCAAGCTGGGGGCTGGAATTAGACCTATACATGTGGGGCAAAGGGGCTATTAAGGCACAGTATAACCTGATTGAGAACAAAGCATATCCTTGCTTTCTACGGAAGATAACGCACTCGTGTGAGAGAGTGTGGGAGCACTATTACCAGGAGCATTTCTCTTTCAGTTGTTACAGCGGAGAGAGGGAGGGAGAGAAGGAGGCTGCAATTTGAGGCAGAAATCTAGGTTCTGGCACAACACAATTTTTAGCGATCCTGGTGCTCAGTGACAGTCACACAGTCTTCAGTAGAGCTCAGACACCAAGCATCGAAAAGTGCCCAAAGTCTGCCACTTAATTCTGACCTTGGAGATCTCAGAAAGAATGGTACGAGCCCCATTCACCCAGTGCCCTAACAGATGAGACGGGCTCAGATCCCGTTAGCTGCGGCAAGACTTTTCCAGTTAATGGAAAGATTATTTTTGCAAGAGGTTGCTTTGCAATGATATAAAAGGATGATGCAGCAGCTCCCTGAAGCTGTCTTTAATAGACCAATTCAAGCAACAGTCTCGCTCTGCAATTAGCGTGCCGATCTGCCGGCCAACTAATGTGCTTGTTTACACTATCTGGCAAGCGGCAGATCGAGTGTCATTTCATCATCAGGCTTCTCGCGCCTCAGCCAAGACCAACAGACCACGGTGGTAACTTAAACACTGAAAGCATGCACAGTATCGATCCACAAGACATGACGGCAGCTAGCTGTTACGCTGAAACATAGCCCTGAGGGGATCTGCTGTAGGGAAGGACTGACAGAAAGGAAGAATTTCTATGAATGACTGGGAGGACTGCTCAAGAGACTAATATGTATGAGCGCGTGACCCGAATAACGCTTCATTTCATGGGGGTCAAAACTTGCAGACACGAGTTAAAATTTGTTAGAAAGTGCAGGAAGGATTACGTGGGAAAATAAACACCGCAAAACGTTGCTGCAATACCTGTCTGGCACGTGAAGTCTGCTTCCAACTGAGGCAGCAGAGCGCCTGAAAATGCTTAAATGCACCTAGAAATGGTGACAGACATGAACGCCCTTTCTTGTAATGTACCCAACTGAAAAGCACAAGGGTCCAGGACCTTGTAGGGACTGCTCACCATTCGCTTCTCAAAGTAACATCAGGTTAATTTTATTTTCAGTGCTGCACAAGCGAGTCCAAGTGTAGTTTCTACTTTGAAAAAAGGGATCTTGTCAAGAGGATGTCACAATTACAAGGCTAATGGCAACTCTGCCTCCATTTTTAACAAGTGCGTATTACCTTCTTACCCATAGCTCTGGAAACTTAAAAGTCTTCCGCTCAGGTCTGGACTCAAGTCTACCCCATCCCATGCACACCAGCTCCCTACTACTGAGAAAACTCATGTTAGCTTGGAACCTGCTTGCTCCCCCCAGCAAACAGTGATGCTACCATTAGAGGGAGGAAACGAGGATTTACGGACTTCAAAACAAACTGTCGATGTGCATATTTTGCCTCATCTAACCTTATGCATCCTGACACGTTAAAGCAGGGTAAGCTACTCTCGTTCTTTCCAAAATAAAAAAATCAACTCACATTATCTAAGAAAGCAAAGATCTTCTTGGGAACAACCCTGGTCATAACAAGATACAAGTCCTGTCGCTAAGATGGGATGTGATCCCAATCCCAAGCACAGTGCCTCCTGCCATGCCGCATGTGCATGGCAGGATGCATGATTTTGCAATCGGGGATCTGGTCCCAACTGCACCTGACTTGCTAATGCAGGGGGACCCTGAGGTCACAATTTGGGGCTTCCCCTGCGCCACCAAGTTGGAAGCTGGGTGACCAATGCTCAGCTGAGAGCTGGCTGGGTCCGGGACCGCACCAAGGCCCCAGTTTGGCCCAGTGCCGTCCCCAGAGCACAGTGGAACCGACCACAAAGAGGACACATTTTTCGGGTAATGTTTTTGTGGCCCCATTAATGCCCTGAACATGTATCCAGGTTACTATTCAAGACACGATTAGCAGCGTAATTGCATAACATCTGCCAGAGGCCTTAAGCTGCATGTTATGTAGCCCACATGATGTAGTCTCAGTGTTAGGAGCCTACGCAGCCTGCTTTTAGTGTAGTCTTACACAGTAGTCAAAGGACATACATTACATTTTGGACTGCAGTTAGAAAGTCAATAATTCTGTTGGCACATTGGCCAGAATAAAATCCAGCTCTTTCTCCCATTACTCCTGCTGGCAGCAGAGAAACACGACCTCCAAAATGTATTTTTGTAATGGCTGCAAGAAGATACAGTCCTGAATATATTTGCTGAAAAAGCTTCAGATCTTAGAGGAAAGCCAAAAATCAGACAAGCGGCTTAGGAACAACACCCCGATTTCCCAGCTGAGCTACCCTCCGCTCAGATAACAAAGTGATACTATGAGAAACGGATGGAGTTTTTTGTCTGGCCTATTAAGTTTAACTTGTCTAGGGATGCATCTATTCCTTGATAAAGAAAAACCCGGGATTAACTAATATTTTGTGAAATGCAAATAAGAGCAAAAGAAATGCAAATGATTTATACAATTACCAAATGGGAGATGTGGAAAAGGGGAATATGGGAGCAGGACATCACTGGAAGAGAACTTCAATACAGTTTGCTGTAAAATCTGCTGTTTTATAGTGCCACCTTGCTGTCAATTAATCAATAAAAATTGATATTAGAAAAGAAATGCATGCCTTTTTAAAAGACATGCTGTAGCTTAAGCTAGACTAGATTTAAACTAGGAGTTACTGGGTGTAGCCCTGTGGCCTGTGCTGTCCTGAAGGTCAGACTGGCTCACGCTAGTGCCTTCTGGCTTTAAAAAATTAAGAACATTTTATTTAGACAGTTACTGCAGAGCTTTAATACTTCAAACACTTCAGATATGTCCCTCTGTCCTGCAAGCTCCCCAACAATGCAACAGTTCACTTAACAGACAACCCTGATATCCTAGCCCCAGATTTGTGGAGACCCTTGTACAGCCAGTCCCTTTTCTCCTTTAGTATCCCCTTCTGGCTTTCCAACCTTGTCAGCACTTCCCAAATCCTCTCACTGGCTTGCTGTCTTTTAAGACATCAAGTTCAAGTTCCCACTCCTTAACTTTTGCCTACATTTCACATGGCCTTTTTCTCTTGTATCCTGTTCTCCAAGTCCACTTGTCCTATCAATACAATCTCACCTTTTCAATGCTTTAATATTCGTTTGTGCCTTCTCCAAGAAGCTCTCCATAATTTCTCTTTCCTGGACTGGCTTCCCAATATTTTGTTATGTTCATGCTAGGCTAAGACTTCCAGACAGGGGCTGAGTCTTTTTTGATCACCTGTAAAGTGCCCGTTACATCTCTGGCACTAAACAGATCCTTAAAATAAGGCTTTGGTTTAGAGGAGAATTCCTCGAAGATCATGACAATTGAACAGTTATCAAGGAAGATATTCCTGGAAGATCATGACAACTGAAAGGTTTTCTGAAGAACTGCCTTTGGAAATCTCGAAAACAATTCACAATTTCTGAGAAATGTGGTACTCCAAGGCCAAGAACAATGCTGGGTGGTTAGGTTGGTAGCTTTGATGGAAGAGGACTACAGAAAGCTTGCACGATCTTAGCACATATGCAGCACACCACCTTTAAGATACCAACCACAAAAATCCCTACCTCATATTTTTCCTAGACTATCAGAGCTACAACACCCCCCACCAAAAAAAAGACCTAACAAAAGAAAGATAAATAGATTCATAGATTGAAAGGCCATTTACTAGGTCAGAGCCTAGGTCCATCCAGCCCTGTGTCCCGAGACGGAGGGAGAGCATAAAAAAAGGACATGCCCAAAATTCGCCACCCTCTACTCTTCTCCCATATGGGGTAGGCTTTGTCTGCCAATTTGCTGGGTTTTTGGTTGTTGCTGTGTTGATCTAAGGACACTGGCAGGCAAGGTTCTTTGGGTCGATGTGCTGTCTTTTATTAGACCAACTGAGTAGTTGGGAAAAAGTTCCAATTTTTCCCAACTACTCAGTTGGTCTAATAAAAGACATCACATCGGCCCAAAGAACCGTGCCTGCCACCAGTTTGTGTATTTCAGCATTTTATCTATTTGTAACCAAACTCAAATGATAATCTACCTTGAAACACGGGTTGTTCAACTGGACAACCACACCAAGAGTCCTTTCTCCAAAAGGGAATGTGCTTTCACGCTGAGATGACAACAGATCAACTCCATTCACACTCTGAAGGGGAGAAGGCACTTTGAAAAAAAAAAAAAATTATATATATATATATATATATATATATATAGGGGAAACCATTGCCACACTACTTTTGTGATAAAGCACTGCACCACAGCCCTGACTTACCCACCGTGAGGTCCAACAATGCCGGGGTAGAATTTCACTATCACTTCCTTGTTTCGTGAAGTAGTAAAACAAGTACTTTTAACAACTACCCTACAAGGTGAAGCTAAGATACCAAACAACAACAGTTCAATAAAGGTTTCTTTATGGATGCAGCCTGCACTGTTCTCCTAGACAGGTTAAGAGTGACAGTTTCCAAACATGCATTGCTCACATGTGTGTATTGAGTTGCATAGGCAGGAATCCTCCGGAGGTTAAGGGCAGCCACCTCTGGCCCTCTCTAGCCACCATCAATCCTGCCTCAAATCAACAGGTTAAAGGTGAAAGTGGGCCTTCTGACTCAACCAGTGTCCATTTCCCTCATCAGACAACTGTCTCCTGATCTCCCACAACTCCAGAGCATCTGCAGTCACAGCCAGGAGAGGTTTGCTGTTACCCCCCAACCTGCCAAGAGCATCCAGCTGTTGACAGTCGCGGCCACTCACCATGACAGATGCCTGCAGTGATGGTTTGGTTTCAGGAAGGAAGCAACAGCCAACACGTCCAAAGGAGGTTTGGCAAAATTCAGGATCAGGTTCAAAAAGAAACTTTCTTAGTCCAGATGCAGCTTTTCCATCCACTGAGGTTTTCAGCAGAACCAGTCTTTCCTGACTGAATATATTGCTTGTTCCATCATCCAAGGAAAAACAATTCACACTAAGACACAGCAAACTAAAATAGAAATGGGCATTCCCCTTACACTCTTCCTCCTGTATTGTTCTCACAACTCCACCTGGCAATTTTGGAAAGAAAAAAAATTCATGATCCTCCCCAAGAGCTACTACGCGCTTACACCGTACCCAGAAGTGGACAGCCTAAAGGGAGAAAAAAAATTGAGGTTACAGCCAAGCACCACAATGCTAGAGCTAGCGGGTCATAAAATGAAACCATTAGGTAGCAGGCTTAAAACTAACCAAAGGAAGCTCTTTTTCATACCACATGCAATTACCTGGTGGAAGTCGTTGCCACAAGATGTGGAGGCTTAATGCAGTTCAAAAGGGAGTTGTGCCAACTCTTGGAAGAAAGGCCCAGCAGTAGGTAAGGCAGAGTTGGAAGGGATATAGACCAATTGCATAACTGGTCCAATAAAAAACAATATTACCCATAAAAATCCTTTCCTCTCACTTTTCTTATGTTTCTAACTAATCTTTCCAACACCCGGTGCTGACGCATTTCAATGCATACTGGCCGCAGCAATCCCACCGATTCCCATTAGACCTCCTTAACAATCAGACCATAAGATGGAACAACACAGGAAGGACTGAGACTGGACAAGAGGCCAGATTTGGAAAACCATTTTAAACACCCTGATTTCAGTTAGAGTTAGACGTGTCAGCTCCCCACAAAAACCTGGCCCAATGTGGTTGTGCAATAGTTTGAGTAGGTTAATAGATAAAGAAGGTAGCAAAATATCAC
Organism: Gavialis gangeticus; assembly: GCF_001723915.1. Taxonomy (NCBI): domain Eukaryota; kingdom Metazoa; phylum Chordata; order Crocodylia; family Gavialidae; genus Gavialis; species Gavialis gangeticus. The sequence continues at coordinate 1,229,540 of NW_017729033.1, forward strand.
CCCCCCACCATTTCATTTATTTTTAATTTTTTTTATTTTCTCCCTCTAATGACAACACTTCTGACTGAGACACTGCCCTCCCTCCCTAAGCATGTCGACACACCAACAATATCCATAGCTATACCCTAATGAAAGAAATCCAGGCAGATTTTCCTCAAAGCGATACAAGCACTAACAGAACGCGCCTGCACTCCTGATTTTTCATTTGAAGGCTTTAAGGAGCATCCAAGCTCCCCAGTTCCTCAGCATGCCAAGACACCCTTCCTGGAGAAGGGACAATGGCTTTTGAGGGAGTCTAAGCAGCTGAATGGAGCAAGAGTTGTGTGATCTTTATGTAACTGAACTCCAAAAAGTTGCATTTAAAGTCACATGAAGACTAGCTTAAACCCACCAAAAGCAAGAAAATGCAGAGTCAAGGCTGCATATCCAGTCTGAACTTGTGGCTTTTGTACCTTTTTTTCTGCCCTCCATTTTTTTTCTTCTTCTGGCAGAGTAAGGGGAGCTGCCTACTGTCGGTGATTTCCAGCAGAAACACTGAACCGTCCTTCCTTTGTGAATCCGACATCTAGCATTAGGTAATTTATGCTTTTCAAAGAAAGGTGCCCTTTGCAAGATAGATAGTTTTTCATGCCCCAAACCCTTCTTGGAGAATAAACATGTCTACACATGTGTTAGCACAGAGGTGCACCCAAGGAAGCAGAGAGCCATCTCTGTGGATCATGAGACTGCATAGGCTGGAACACGCTTTGAGTGGGGTACACCGGGAAGAAACTGGAAGTCTGAGCAGTCCCTGAGGCTGCTGTAACTTAATCACAAGGCTAGATCCACAGTTCAGGAGTTTAAATCCCAGGAGAGGCTGGGGAGTTTTGTTCCATCCATGTCCATTGAGAGGTGCAGTGCTTATTCAGAGTCCTGGCTCCTGCAGAGGACGGTGCAGGGTCTTGGTTCTATACCACTGAAATCATAGAAAAATGAGGGTTGGAAGGGAGCTCAGGAGGTCCTATCTAGTCCAACCCCCTGCTCCAAGCCCGACCAGCCCCAACTACATCATCCCAGCCAATATAGCAGGATGAGCAGGGGAAAAATGGACAAAAAAAGGCGGGGAAGGCAGAAGGACTAGGTGACAATAAGATGAGGAAATTAAGGATATACCTATCATTGATAAAGATCATCATTGTTTCTTCTCTTTTTCTCTCCCTGCACTTCTCACGGCACTACAAGTGTAAAGGAGATTTCAGGGCATCTACAAGCACAGAGGGTAGCATAGAAATAGTCCTGGCATATCCCAGGTCGGTGGAGCAAAACACAGCTGTCTCATGGTTGGACCACAGGAAATCAGGGGTTAGGACCTGCTAGGTTTTACACTTGGTTTTGCCAGCGATACGCTGAATCTCCCATGACACCAGACTCTTGGTAATTTTATTTGCTGACAGGTGAAGTGGGTATTCTGCCAATCTGCCTCAGAGGCACAGAAGTTTAAAGAGACCCTCCCTTGGAGAGCATTTCCTAATCCCACGATCCTCAGCCAGGATACCACAGCACTCTGGGGTGCCTGGAGATCCTTTTAAGGATGCTGCAAAGTGCCATGCAATGTTAGCACTGTTGGGTTTGCAAATATGGTTCATGAGATAAACTAAGCTATTTCAAATAGGAATTTTAGTGTTAAAAACATTTGGCCCTGCAACAGAAAAATTGCTCTATTATTTTTTCCCTAATCAAATAACGCGTGCAAAGTAAGAGCTGGCATTTTCTGGAGGTGTGTCCTGAGCTGAACAAGGGGTGGATACCTTAAGCAAGGAGTGTCCTGAATCTAAAACAGGTTGAGAACCAATGACCTAAACCCCACATTTAACTTTTCAGAAGTCTCCCGTCGGGTCAGGCGATCAATGCAGTAGTCCTAAATACAATGGAGATTTATTGAAATGGGTTTTTAAGGAATCCATGACTTTGCATAAATTGTCCTACTTTCAAACAAAGGATTAGAGGATCTCTCTTCAAAAGACAGGCACCTGATCCAAAATACAGATTGGGAAGTCTGAAGTCAGTGCCTATGTTTGAAAATACTGACCTGCAGGCATGCTCTATGAAATTAGCATTGGATTGTCTGATTTCAGATCATTTTTGAAGGGAAAGTAAATGTTGAGGAATCCAGGAAGGCCTGAATGCTTAAAGAGCCCCCGGGCTGATAATAGAGCACAATTTTGATATGTGCTTCTCTAATATCATTGAGTATCATGGAGAAGTCGACTGGAAGGGACCTCCACAGGTCATCTAGTTCAACTCCCTGCCTGAGGAAGGATCAACCCCAACATGGTATCATCGCCAATGCCCTCATAGCCAGTACTATCCAAGCTATCCTATGCAATCCATAATCCAAACTCTACCCAGGATGACCATCAACCTTGACACAGCATAGACATAACACCCTAGTCTGCCACAGATAAAGCAGGGGAATCAAGGCAGCCAACATCCTGCTTCAGTGATTTAGCAGCAAGAGAAATCTGTGCAATTTTGGACTTCATACACCAGAGGCATTAGAGGTCAGAGGACAAAGGCAACTGAATCATTACTATACAAGCCCAATGCAATTGCCCCTTGTAAATCCTTTGGAAAGCACCATCATCACCAGACTGAGTGCTATACCACCAGATTTAGGAACTATCCTGTCAGCTGCATGTTGTATCCATTTCTTTTACCCTTTTTGCCTGTGCTGCCTCTTTAGATTATAAACTGATCTTCAGGGTAGGAACTATGTCTTAATGTGTTTGTAAGAAGTATGTAGTGCAGCATGTGCCATTCTGAAGTGGCCCTTGGTTGCTAACAAGACGAACACGATCATCAACCATGAACATCCTACTACTTTAAACAGATGTTGACCAAATGGAGAGAATCCAGGGAAGAGTAGCAAAAATAATTAGGGGTCCACAGGTATTATTTGAGCATAACTGAACTCCAGAAAGCTATGTTTGAGGTAAAATAACTATCTTAAACCCAGCCAGTCAGGGAACTGCAGAATTAAGACCAGAAATCCTATGCCAAAATATCTATGATCAAATATAGGTACAACTACACCTTGATCATCCCTGACCCATGCTTGTCCAACCTCTGTTTTTGAACCCCTCCAGTGATGGAGTCCACAGCTTCCCCAGGCATTTATCCATGATCAAATATAGGGAGGCAGTGGAATATTTCTCATGCTACTATGATTTGCTGGCTCCCTCATAGGACCAGGAAGGAATTTTTTCCCATCCTGCAGATACATGTCAGAGTTTTCTTTTAAACCTTTCCTCAAAAGCACTGGGTGTTGGCTGCAGCCCAGGCTGGGGAATTCAACTAGATTGCACCAGTACTCCTGCTGGGACTTAAACCCAGAGGTTCCTGGCTAGAGGGTCACATCCCTCAGCTTAAGGTCAGACTGATCACTGTATCTGGGGTCAGGAAGGAATTTTACCCCATGGTCAGATTGGTACAGACTGTGGAGGGCTTTGCCTTCCTCTCTGGTGGGGGGGCATGGCCCTCTTCCTGGGATCTATCCAGCATATTTTAGCAACTTTGCATACATAAGCAAGACATTGCCTGCTGTGATCCCCTGGTTTACCAGGTGAGGGTGTTATGTCTTGTGGTTGTGAGAGTTGACTGCATAGTGCTGCTAAGAGGTTAGCACAATGGATTTGTATGGGATGGTTTGGATAGGGGTGGCCCTGCCTCAGTGGGGAGTGGGCTAGATAACCTTTGGAGGTCCCTTCCAGCCCTGCTTCTCTATGACTCTATATGTATGTTATCAAAGAAAGAATTAAGCTGGTTTTTCCACATAACAAGTGTTTTTATATATCACCACATATTTATTTGGAGAGCAGGGGCCCCTATCAAGTCATGGCCCAGGGCTACGGGCACATAAGTTTCCACATGGTAAACCAAACTTACCTACAAGAAATGGAAGAATCAGGGCTTGTTATCCGAGGATACACTTTTGCATGGCCATGGCATTATGCTCCTGTCTTTCAAGGGCAGCTGGGAGTGCATTTGCTTCCACCACAAAATTGACCAGCAGGACCCGAAGCAGAGAGCAGGGAAGGTGAAGAGAGCCTTTTGGAAAAGCAGCAGCTAAACCTGCAAATCTTTAATTTGATCAGATTTTAATATAAAGCTTCTCCATGACTGCTTCAGACTAGACATAAAGAAAAACTTCTTTACTGTCCTAGCCCCCAAGGTTTGGAATAGCCTGCTGCCAGAGGTGGTTCAAGCACCTACTTTGAACGCCTTCAAGAGACATTTGGATGTTTATCTTGCTGGGATCCTATGACCCCAGCTGGGGTGGGGGGCTGGACTCGAAGATCTTCCAAGGTCCCTTCCAGCCCTAATGTCTATGAAATCTAAGAAAATCTATGAAATCTACAAAAAAAATCTAAACTGGAAATCTACGCATTTCAAAATTATTGCTTTTCATCAAGTAACATTAGAATGACCTCTATCTTCCCTTGTAAGTGGCCAACGGGTTATTTAGAAGTACAGGCAGTCCTCGACTTAAAACGTTTCAAGTTACAAAGAACGGCACTTGAGATGTTTATAAACTGCCACCCTGTTCCGACTTTCTGACGTTAGTTTCAACTTTACGACGCTCGATCCAACGCCACACAAGCGAACAAGTTGGCTGCATCGCCTGTCTCCCTGGACAACATCTGTCCAAACTTTCTTGGGCACTTTAAGAAAGCAGACAAGGCTCCAGAAAAACCTGCAGCCAAGACTCCTGAGAAGACTCCAGCAAAGAGCCCTTCAAAAAATCCAGCAAAGTCACCTCAAAGAAGTCCTTCCAAATCCACGTGATTGCTATTTACAAAATAAATACATTCATGTAGCTATATTACTCATCTATAAATTGATTGAGTACAAAATTCTGGGTTGCTTTTGGTGAAAATAGGGTATTGGTCCTTGGTTCAGGAACCAGTCCCCATTTATAACATTGTTCCTGGGGGGGGCAGGAAATCGGTTCTGAGTTACGACGTTTCGATTTAAGATGCAGTTTTCAGGAACCAATTGTGTCGCAAGTCCGAGAACTGCCTGTATCCCATTTTTAATTCATTACATGCTTCTTGCACACACAAAAAAGCAGCTCACTGATATCTCTACAGGTAACATGGAAAGACGGGGGGGGGCAGGGAGGAAACTGTATACTTGAGTGATGCATTCTTTTATTGCTAAGTATTTGTATGAGAGATAATGAGAAAAATATTTAATACATCAGAGCGAGACCTCTGATTGGTCGCTGGCTGTCATCCAACACAAACCCACAATAACCATAATTGGCTTTGAAACGCAGTAAAAAGAACATATTAAAATGTTTGCCATGTGACAAGCGGTAAGCAAAATGGCAGTTATACCCTCAAAGTCAGAAGTTGGCTAGCACTCAGCCCACCAAAGGGATTTGAAGAGGTGCCTTTCAAGTTTGCAAGCTCTGCCAAGGAACTACTGTTGCAAAGGATACAACAAGTGACAGGGGCACCTCTCCCAACACCCTAAAAAACCTTCAGAGTGAGCAAAAGATCGAGTCTTCCTGCGAGTCTGCACCTCCACTCAATAGTTGACAGATTTCAAAATCTACTTGACAAATGTAAGACCCTGCAGTGAGGACCCCTCTGTAATCTGGGTAAGATGGTTACCCTTTGGAGCCCAGAGGGAAAAAAAAGTTGGCAAGTGCAGGAGACAGTCTTCTTGGAAACTGGCCACGACTGCTGAGCTGGCTTCGAGGAAAGATCAGGATAGCCCCAGACAGCAGCAGCTTCAGAGGAAAATGTAAAACCCTCTTCTCCAACCAGCCTTCCTACAATAAACCCATTAAAATGAAAAGCTAAAACACTTCCAGCTGGCTGAGAGATGGAGAGAGCACAGTAGTGAACTTCAGCCGTATGCTCACTTGGGGCTGACACCAAGTCTTCCAGGAAGTCATCAATGCTTTTTAGACTACTAAAAGTCTACATCACTTTCGACGAGGAGACTTGGGAGCCGAAATCACTTAGCCAACTTTTTCCAATATATTTTCAGAACCAACCACATTTAGGGAACCAAATTTCAGTCCGAGGTTTTACATAAAATGGGGATGAAGTCTGCTTTTAAAGTAGAAGGGAAAAATCTTCCTATACTTTCCTCTCTAAAGACACAAAAACTTGAGTATCTCTGCGGGGGGCAGCCATTATATAAAGAACATTTTGCAGCAGGATGAGATGCATCTGTTTACCTTATCTCTAGATTAGAGGTGTTGATAGATTTAAAACTGTCCCTGCATGGGAGGAAAAAATCAGTCATGGGACTGAAGTTTCAGGGACTGGTTCTGATTTTCATTACTAAGCCAGAGCCTTGAAATCAACCTCTGGCAGCAACAGAGCAGCAGCTCAGATCAACTCTGCCGTGCCATGCAGGGGTGAAGCTGCTCCCAATTCCCTCCAATAAAGAGCAGCATCAGGGCCCTCTCCTTTATAACGGAAGAACTTACTCATTTAGTCAGAGTTTATTGCATTGGAATTAACAGGGACGTTGTTGCATTCAGACTATGATTTCGTCAAGTTTAATGTTTTTCTTACAAGGATTCATATCCGAGACGTTCATTTATTCATCTGCAGTCAAGTTCAGATGTTGCACCAGGAAATGCATTTATCAGCCATTCATTTCATGGGACTTAAATCTCACATTGCTTTAAAACACTCTTTCTACCTACTATTGTTTTGCAACAGCCGAGAACTACCATTTTTGAAAGACTGAGATGAAAATACGGTGATTCTCAATTCTGCCACCTTACTTTGGACAGCATTTCGTAGAGTCATGTTTTCCCCTTCACAGTGAATTAGTGAGTTTCCCTTATTTGTGCAGTTCTTTCACTTACCCACAAAAGACAGGAACAGCATTTGAAAAACAGGTAATGTCACTGTAAAACCACGAGTGTTGGCAGGACAACTCAGAGGTAGGTACAAGACCTGAAACTACACTTTTTTTTTTATGAAAGGCTAAAAGACTTTCTAGATTTTAAGTTGGCAACATCCCTTTAAAAACAACAACACTGTAGTTCCTGAAAACAGCAGAGTAGGTCAAATACATACACACACACACACTTTTAACTGGTATCTTCCTTCCCTTCGGCGCTGTTTAAAATCAATATTGTGTTAATGGTAAGTGACTTGAGAAAAAACAGCCAATGAAGAGAAACAAAATTCATTGCCAGACGAGCACAGCTTAAAAAACACAGTCTGTATTTGTTGTAACCCTCATGCATCCTTTCTTCCATCTGTTTTCCGCTCTATCGGTTGGTATGTCCGATGGTCCTGCAAAAAACGCTCTGGGCTGGTGCCTAGCCCCGGAGAAGTCCTAGCTGCAAGGAGTTAGCTACAGAGAATTTATGAAATGATCAGAATCTCAGTGAAGTTGCAGACAGGACAGAAGAGACGCAGGGAACTTGTCCTGTATTAAAGAGTCAAGCATGTACCCGTATAAAAAATAAAAATAAAAATCAATTATAGGCCAGTTCCAGGGGTCTCAGAATGACACACAAGGATTATGCGACTACTTGAGCAATACCCTTCTTGTATCAGTAACTCATGAAGCTCATAAGATAATGGGATGCTGCCTGACCTGAATCTGAAGACATCATTAGGCAGTGTAAGTGGGTCAAGAATTTGCCCAGTCCCTGACTCAGGTCAGTTTGGACAAAATCATGAAAAAAACCTGAAGATCCATATTTAAAAAGACATCACTCTAGAATCATAGAAAATGAGGATTGGAAAGGACCTCAGGAGGTCACGTCTAGTTCAACCCCCTGCAATGCAGGACCATCCCCAACTACATCATCCAAGTACTACCATACATGAAAAAAATATTGGGCATACACCTTGGAACAGGAACTCGGACAACAAACCTAACTACTCTCCTCTGGATCAGTTTTCTTGGTCATGAAGGAGCAGAAATGCTGAGAAGACCATCCTTTAGCCACTTCCTGGTTCAGATTGGATTCAGTGGCCTGCATTTTATCCTTAGGAACCATATTAACCTTCCACATGCACTGGCTTGCAACTAACACTAAACCTCTGGGAAACATTTTGAAGGCATTTCATTCTTTGGAAAGCCACAACCTCCCTCTGCAAAATCCCCTTATTCATCCTTACACATCTGGAGAAGGACCAAACCCTCTAGATTTCCTAATATATCAGGGTCATGCACACTTTAAAGAGAGCTCCACACTGCCAAAATGCCATATCTAGATAAAAAGTATCAGATACAGGAATGGCAATGCATTTCTATTCTGTGTAGCATCTATGACCATTTTGCAAATGGACTTTAGGTTTCATGGCATGCCCAAGTACCTTATTGAACAGGCCCGGGAACCACGAAGAACTGAACTTTGAAGCGTAAATGAGTTTATGAAGTCCTATTACTATTATCATTATTATTATGGAATCTAATGCAGCTTTGCACAAGAATCGCAGGAGGACAAACTGCGCCAAGCATCAATCCAACTTGGAGAAGAGTCTCAAACCCATTATGAGGGAAAAACTGTTCCAGCATGAATCAGAGTCACAGTGGCGAGATCATAGATCGAAGGGATTATGTAGATGTAAGAAATAACCCGCGCGTTCGAACATTTTCAGAATGCAAGCTACGTCAACCCTGACAACAAGAGGCACTGCATCATTATGGCAGGACACACAAAGAAGAGGGGTCTAAACAGACAAAAAAAGATTGTTTTAATAGGAGAGAAGCATCAGTCATCGAGTCTTACTTCATTCAGACTTTCTATCCAACCCCATCCATCTTCGGTGCCAAGAGATGACAGGCCCAGCTTACTTTTTTCCCCCTGCCTGGTATATCAATAACGCCCATTTCTATCCAGAACAAATGGCTTGCTAGAATGGGCCTTTCCCCTAAATCGGCTTGCCAAGCCCTAGCAGTGCCTCGGTACCTGCTACAGTCAACATCGCTATAGTGGGGTCCCTCGGGAGGTAGGCATCAGTGGGCGGAGCCTTTTGTAATCATCGTCATAAACAGCCACTTAGTCATTCATGGCTGGGGACTGTCTGTGAAAGAGGGAGTCAGGGAGGGGGGCAGGGAATAAAGAGAAAAAGAAAAAAAAGAGACAGACACATAGACCCTCCCTGCACAACCCAGAATGCAAATTCCTTCGCCCTCCTGAAATGCTTCTCCGGGCATTATCTGCGAACAAAAGTGTTCCACGCAGGCGGTCTCTGCATCACTGCTTTCTCTGTTAGCAACACCTGCTTAGTGTCAGCTTGGAGAGTCTCAGAGCTATCTTTTTTGCCATGTCTGCAGAAGCCAACGGCAGCACAATTGGCCATCGCCTAGGGTCACTCGCGTCTTTCTACCTCCCTCGCACGCCATCGGCCCTTTTCACCTCCGCCATCCCAAGGACCCCAGATAGCTAAAGCAAGGAGGTGGCCTCGAGCGGAGGGGGGGAAGGGAGAATATAGGTCTCTGGCGTGAATCCCCAAATGCCGTTTCCCCTCCCCTCCCTTTTCCTTAAGACCTGATGGTCTTCAGTCACACATCTTAAAAGAAAAACAAAAAACAAAAACACAAAGACTTACTTGTCTCAAGTCGATGAAGGCCAACTGCAGCGTGTCCCCTTGGAACCCAGGCACTGGCCCGGATCTGGCAAACTCTGTGGGAAAGAAAAGAGGATAAAAAGCGCCTTTAACTAACCATGGACAGGGAGATTGGCAGACGGATGACAAGGAAGACAAGAGAGACTGGGGGAGAGGAGGACCGCGCTTCTAAGGAGTCATGTCTCCCTCCCTTCAGCTTCTTTGTTCGCCCTTCAAAATTCGTGTCATCAAAACACCATTAATTCCACCGTCCTGACAGCAAGGAAACTGTACTAATTCGACCTGAAATTTATTCCCATGAGCCGCACTGGGCTTCAGAGTATTTGTTTTGTGAATGGACAAACAACTTGCAAAGAAGAAAGGGGGGGTGGGGGTTGAAAAGTTTTTCCTCTCAACACAAAATCTTCAGCTGTGAAACTCTTTTCAGTTCCGAAAGCTATTTATATTTTAGGGCGCTGAAGGAATTTTCTAATTTCACGCCTGTCACCAGGTTCCATAAGCATTCATCAAAAAAATATGCCCAGCCGCATCATTAATTATTCTGTGGCAGATTATCTGCGTTATCTGGTATGGTGCACTACTGCCAGTATACGAGCCCCCAAAATGGGAAGAATCGCTCCAATTATGTGGCTTATTTATTCATTTTGGATGAGGACGTTTGACATCTGAATAACGTTGACTCATACAGCACAGAGAACATTTCCAAGGCTGCGCTTGCCTCTTTCTGGTGTAATCTGGCCCCAATTTCATACGCACGTTGTTTATTTTTCTTCCAACGTATTGTTTAAACTCGAGCCGAAAACCGGCAATAGGGACCGTGCATTATGATCTCAGTGTAGTGAACCTTGGCTGCAGCCATTTAACAGCTCAGTTGAAAACTGCCATGAAGCAGCTAATAACCATATTTCACTCTGCTGAGCGTGCATGTGGAAGTCATGCTTGCAACCATCTGAACTCCCCCAACTTCATCAAGCCAAGTGTTCAACATTGATATAAAATCAGGGCTTCATTTGCGCATGTTGGTAATGGCCCAGAGTGCCAATCTCAACTCAACCCCATCATAGCCAGGAGGACAGTCCTTAAAAAGTCACTCGGAAAGACCACACATCAAGAGGCCATCACAGCTACAGCGGCGTTTCATTGCGTCCACTGGTTTACGGTACGTCCAACTCATGGACAGCTCATTTCTAAGAGCCAATGTTTATTTGGTGTCACAGTTGAGAAAAAGAGGGGAAGAACGAAGAAAATACTCTGAGCCTCATGTTTTAAGCAAAATCATCCCAAAGCCCAGTATCCATGAGTCTCTTCAGGCCAGTTATATATCATGCACTGGCACCTGGGCCAATGTCCTCAGCACCACACAGTGCCCCTGAGAAGAAAGATGCTGAGCGAGCAGAACAAGCTTTTAAATTCCCATCTGCATCTTCGGATTCAGTTCCTTGTAGCAGTGGGTGAGGGGTCAAAGTGGCAATTTTGAGGACTCCTATGGTTAAGGACTGCCTGTAAATGCAGAGCACTGGACATGGTGGCCCCAAAAGCCCTCCCCAGTCCTGTGTTCATTACTGGAGAAAGCCCCAAGGGTTTAGTAAAGGAATAAAATATTTTCCTTTGGAAAATTAAACCAAGTTCCTTTGTTATCGAATTCACTCAGACACTCAGGTTAACAGACATGTAAACCAAAACAAATTTCCTTACTTATGCTACTGATAGAAACCCAGATAATTTAACACAATATTGTTTTTATTTTTTTAATCTAAATTTAAATGACATCATTTAAGCTGCCTGCCAGCAAAAGGTTGGTCTTTGATGGTGCCTAAATATGAATCTGAAAGCTTTTAATTTAGCATCCCAGCTTGAAGAAGGCTCTTGCTTACTTATATACAACTTGCAATTTCAACTGAAAATAGGCTGCTGGGTTTTCGTTCACTTTTTCTGAGCAGTGCTGCCATGCAGGGGCTACAAACTGCCCTGAAGAAAGCTAAATTTATCCTAATAAATAATTTTAATTGATTCTTTGTTAATAATTATTTCTAAAACAATATTTTAACGCACTTTAAAAACATTAATGTCTTTAACAGAGTAAAATTCATCTATGTGCAAATGGCGGACACAACATCCGGAGGTGGGGAGAAGCAATGCATAGGCCTTTTTGCAATAGGCGAATTTCACCGTAGCAAATCTGTCCTACGATCAGCACTGCAGCACCTGGGCACACTCGTGTGAACCCAAAACCCAACCAAGCCTAAAAACATTGATCAAATATCCAGCTACCTCAAAAATCTAAGATATAGGAAAAAGCCTTCTGGTTTCCCATGCATGTGTGAAGAAATATCATCACAGAGGGAATTATCTAAAAATCCTATGCATCACCTACAACGAATATGAAAAGGAAAGGGTCCTGAGCAAGCCGGGAGTATGTTATCCCCCATTCTGGACAAGAGGAAAATTGTGATGCAACTATAGCTGAGCCAGCATTCAAAAAAATGTGAGCTCTGAGTCACGAAAGCTCACACTCTACATCTCTGCTGTACTTTGTCTACAAAAGGTACAAATCTACCTTGCCTCCTCCTTTGAAAGAAATTGGATTTTGAAGTTCAACAGTTACTAGAAACTAAGCAAGAACTGTACATTCAATTAGAAAATTCGCAACTGGCACAAATCCATGGATATCAACTACTCGTGCTTTACTATCAGAGAATGATCTTCATCAGATCTGAAAGTGTCATCGCTCTTATTCAGGGACACTTCAAGACAATGCCTCGCGGTAATTCAGGTAAGCACTCTCGGCTCTAGCTGGATTCATTTAAGAAGCTTGTTATGACTCTGTCTTTAAAGGGGTATAAGAGTTCAATGAAACAGCTGTCACATGGGTATGATCTCTAGGATTTTTGGAAATCCAAGAAATCATGCATGGGTATGACTTCTATTATGCTATCCAAACAGGCAGGAGAAAACCATGTAATAGCACTATTGTAGGAAACATTCCCTTTGTTGGCAACCCCTGTAGTGTAGACTGGTTTACATGGCTGCTATCACAAAGCAATGCTAAGGGGCACACCTTACACTAATAACGCAGCCTGATGTCCCAGAAGTGTAACGGCCTAGGAGATCATCATGGCTGTGACTATTTGTATGGCCACAGACATGAAATCAATAATATTGCTTATGCAATGGAAGAATGGGTACCACGTAAACTGACTTCCAGGGACTGGAGCAAGAATGAACAGGGTGTTTCACCACAGTTACCGCATGGGGCAGCAGTGCCTTTGGTAATCACAGGTCACATTTTACATACTAATGCTGCAGACTTATTTGAGAAGAGGAAATGCATGAAGTCCTTAAGAAGAAAAAAGAAAGAAAAAGAGAAGAGAAGAAAAAAAGAACAACTTTGGGGGGAAAGACACAGCCAGTTCTTCTTGGTTTTAATCTCCTCAATCAGATTTCAGTATAATTTTCTCAGAACAACCAAGCGCGGTGGTGGCCTCAGCACTGTCAGATTCGTTTATTGTACTTTCTCCACTACCAAGGCCAGTGGCGAGATAGAGCAAGCCACCTACAGTACGGCTCCTTGAGCAGAAAATCACCAGAGAATAGAGCAGATCAGTATGCGGCTGTTTGTACAAAGCATTTAGCCAGGCTAAAGGTTTGAGAGACTTGTGTTCAGGCCAAAAAAGTAATGTCTTTGCAAGGCCTACAGGCTAGGGCCAC
>NW_017729033.1:1247849-1257501 GCF_001723915.1 Gavialis gangeticus
CTCGGAACAACCAAGCGCGGTGGTGGCCTCAGCACTGTCAGATTCGTTTATTGTACTTTCTCCACTACCAAGGCCAGTGGCGAGATAGAGCAAGCCACCTACAGTACGGCTCCTTGAGCAGAAAATCACCAGAGAATAGAGCAGATCAGTATGCGGCTGTTTGTACAAAGCATTTAGCCAGGCTAAAGGTTTGAGAGACTTGTGTTCAGGCCAAAAAAGTAATGTCTTTGCAAGGCCTACAGGCTAGGGCCACCCAGGGCAAGTTACAGAGGGACTCTAACCTCTCTTCCAAAACATTTCACCGATGAAAGAATAGAGGGACAGGAACCGTTAAGCCCTTTACAATGAACAAAGAATAAAGAGTTCAAACAAACAAGGGAAAAAAGCATCCACTGTAAATTAATTACACAGAATGAAGGATTTTTTTTTCCAGACCTGGTACACAGCAAGTATAGGCAGACTCTCCTCTATATTGAGTAGTTAAAAGTAAACACAGCTGGCTACTTTATTCCTAAAACTATCTATTTTAATGGGAAGGCTTTTCTAATGTACGTGCCACACAGACTACGCAACAGTGTGGGCGAGTTGATAAGGAATATATTGGTATACATTGATGATTAAAATCCAATATTCACTCATGGATTTTATCCACTGAATAAAAGTAGCTAGCCAATAAAACTCTCATATACATATTTTACATACAGTCTCTCCTCATCCCACCCCATCTGTCAATCTCGATTCCCACAGAATAAGCGTCTATTATATATATACACACATATATATATATATATATATATACACACACACACACACACACACGCATAATAAACATGTGTACACATATATGTATAGACACGCATGTTATGAAAGTATAGCGTGCGCCGGGGTAAGTATAGTCACTCACACACACACACACAATTAAATTTTATATATAGTAACACCCCACCACTTGCAAACTCCTAGTACTCCCATTTCCCCAGACCATTCAATTTAGACATTTTTTCTTTATTATAAGTGAGGGAGGAGATTTTGCACGGAGGCTAGCAAACTTTCTTGCCAGTTTTGCAAAGCAGATATATATTCGCACTTCACAGCTACACGTTTTGCATTGTTTCAAGCACAGAAACACATTGGCAGGGCTGAAGGAAGAGGTGGCTGTGCAGAAAACATGGACGAAGAGGAGGGTTCTCTGAATGCCCAGCTGGGAGGCTCACGTGGTGGCACCAAAGTAGGGTTTCCAATTCGAGCCACCCAAGATGTCCCTCTCCCCTGCTTTGGGAATGTTATGTCCAATGCTGCTACGGGTCTTTTTGCCAGGTATGGGGACTATGCTAAGCAGCAGAGTTAAAAAACAAAAACAAAAACAAAAAAAACAAGCCCAAGCCCCAAAGGCCTCTGGGTCCCAACAGGAACGAGGAAGGGCAGTTTTCCTGTTTTGGAGGAGAGAGAGGTAGCTTAATCTGAAAAGCCTGAAAGTCTGGATTCAAATAATAATGGAAGGAGAAGCATCCCTCCCTCTTCAGCCATCTCCATACTATGAGTCACTGGGTGCGAAGGAAGCAAGGAGGTAGCGGGAGAAGGAATCAGCCATGAGGAGTTGGAGGAAATAGGATAAAAATTTAAAAAATTGTAAACAGGAGAGAAGCAAGTTCATCTGGCTGGGAAAACGCTAGGAGGGGAGGAGTAGCTGGGTAGGTATTAATAATAAGGAAGCAGGAACAAGGATAAAATTGGCACTCCTGGAAGCAGAGTAGTAGAAATGAGGTCTTGCAGCCCAGACAGTAACTCTACTGAGTATTGGATAGGAGTTTCAGACCCCACAGTGTGCCCACAAACAAAATGCATGCTGCTCATGGAGGGCTCTGGTGATCTGAAGCCAACAGGTCCAAAGCAGACATTTGGGTGACAAATGCAAGAGTCCCTCTTCGCCTTTGCATCTCAGAACTGCTAGTGGACATTTTGGATGGGAGCATATGCAGTAACTGTTAGGGACCTAGGTGGCCCGTCCTAATGGCTGAGGGAACGCAGGGGACAGAAGTTGGGTCAGGGGTGAGGAGGCAAATTACAAGGTCTGGAAAGAAATCCAGGGGCAGGCTCCAAAACACAGGGCAAGGGCTGGGTCCAGGAATCGGATGTCAAGTTACCAAGTTCAAGATCAAAGTCTGAGATCAGAACCAAACTGGGGTCAGGAACCAGGAAAGCCATCGGGCACAGGGACCAGGAAGCTTGCCAGACCAGACTTGGGTCAGAACGGCTGGCTGGCCTAGGAGTCGGCTGCCACGGCTGGGACTAAATGGATATGCAGCACTCCCAGGAGCCAGGTCATTAAGTGAGGCAGGGCTCATTAGCCAGAGACAACACAGGTGCGGCTATTTGAGCTCTTAACCCCAGCTGGACTGCCTGACAAGGGTCCCTGACAATAACTGGAACATCCCACTTGCAGGCACCTGGATGAAAGATGTCCAAGGAGCATCTGCCCAGTTGAGTTTGCTTCGAATCCTGTGGCAAACAAGGCAGTGTTCATGGGGAGAAGACTGACCTCCACGTAGGACAGTTGGGATTTGGCTTCTGTGAAGCGATCTGGTGTCTCCTTTCCATGGTGCTCTTAACGGCTGTTGTTTCTTTGTGATGTTGGGCACTCGGGGAAGAACAAACCAAGTCACAAGCACCATGTTCCCCGGTACAAATCACCAAAACAGGGACTAATGTTCCCACACAAAGAGCAAATCACGTCCTGGCTTTTGGGGGAACCGGAGACCAAACTCTCATCTCTAAGGAAATTGAATATACCCATCTTAAAATGCTTTCTCCTTAAAGCAGGCTCTGAGCAGATTACCAATGACAGAGGCCTCCAAGATTTTTTGGGCCACTGAAGCAACTAGAGCAGTACAAAGTCAGGGCAAAATGCAAAACTTTTGAGAGCTGGGGACCCTCAGGAAAAAGAGGTAAGGAGCCATGATGGAAAGGTTGATCAGGGGCCTGCAGAATAGGCATCTGGAAATTCTGCCAGATGTATGAACATCCCTCTTCACAATTTTATTATTGACCTTTAATTTTTCTTGACAGCCTTCCAATCCAACGACATTTTGAAAAAATTCTCTCTGCAACAGCTAAAATGTTCAATGTTTCATCCAATATTTCGAATTTTAGGGAATTCAATATACACAAACTGGATCAGATTCAATAAAAACATCCTTTCCTCTCACACCCCAGAACAAAAAGAGAGTCTGCATCTAGCTGCATCTTCAAGAATAAACCTAAGTGTTGTAAAGGTGTGCCTTTGCTTTCTGATGCCAAGGGCTCTGAATTGCATCTGCAGCAATAGTGAGCAACTCCCTGCTAGATTGGCAGGCATTTTAAAGCAGAAGAAACGAGTTTAGTTGCAGGTCATGAAAAAGTTGCATGACAAAGGCTGGTTCGTCAGCAAGTGAAAGTCGACATGCAGCCAGTTTACAGACAACAAAGTTAAGAAATGTCCAGCGGTTGCTTTGCAAAACCCAGAAAGGAAGACGAGCAATGGAACTCACCAATTCAGGTGCTAAATATTAGGAAGACCTGAATGGAGTTTCTCTAATGATTATCTACTGCAGGAGGAAGAGGGGGAAGAATGAGGATTTGAACAAATGTGGAAAAACAGCAGTGGTGTAGATGATACTGCTTACATAGGGGCAACAGAAGAGAATAGCTCATACACGTAAATATAAAGGCAAAGGAGAGAGAAAATGATTACTAGGCAGATGGAAGTTGGAGGAGGCAAGGTCAAGAATTGCATGATGGGAGCCAAGCAAGAGGTCCTAGGTGAGGTAGGAAATGAAACTACTGATGAGAAACTCATTTCTCTGACAGTCTGCAAAGCTCCCAAGGTTTGCGCCAGCCGGGCCCGTAAGGCTTTATGGAGTGCTGTGCTAATTTAGAGAGCCATATAAATGTTTCAACCTAACAAACAAACAAATGGATACATTTTTGATAGCTCATAAATAGAGTCATCAGTGCTTTTACATGCACTAATAACCCATGGAATCATTTTCATTGCCACTGTTATTCATTTATAGCCTTTAAAAGAGAGGTCATAAGAGGGAAAGGAAGGCAACACTAAGAAATTCAGTGATATGCCGCTGGACACAAATTCATGCAGGGGGAAAGAAAAAAAAAAAAAAAGAGGAGAACAAATGCAAGCATCAGAAAGCAGCACAGGCCAAAGGATTCAGTTTCTGCTCTCACTAATTCCAGGTACCCTACTAATTTAATAGCCGTGTACAAGAATGTCTTTGTTGTCAAGTTTGGATAGAAAGATAACTTTCAGTGCAAACTATTTTTAATATCCTGTGAAGCCAAGCTGTTTTTCCACACAGAGCTGACATCTGATAGATGAGATGGTAAGAAGGGAGAGGACTTGCTTCTCCTTGGTCTTCCTGCTTGCAAGAAATCCTCTTGCCACAGGTGCCAAGAGCAATCCCCTTTCTATTATATCCGTGCTTGCTTTTGTAGCAACTTTCTCTGTTTTGCTTTATTGTTCCCAACTTCCTGGCTCTCCGTCACCTAGGAATAATGCCCCAACAGATGGGACTGACATCCTCCCAGACTGATTATTAGGTGAAGTGCTGGTACAACAACATTTGGATTCAAACTGCATTCTCCCACCTTGGTGGCTTCAAGCGAGGGTGAGCTTCACTTTTAGGGATCAGTTTACAAAAAACATTGGGGAAGAAAAACAAGGAGAAGTTGAACAGATTTAAAGAAAACAAAGTCTTATTAAGCTAACTGAAGAATGAAGGAAGCCCACAATACTATGATCAGATATTGCTAGACAGTTGGCAAATTTAAGGCTTCCCCTTATCATGCAAAAACATGATTGTTGCACTGGTGCTTTGTCCTTTTCCCTTCTGTTGGCTTATTCATGCGTTTCATCTACCTGCAGCATCATAACCATAGACTGTAAACTCTCTACAGTCCAATTTATTTCATCAAACTGCATCAAATGCAGGAGGGGGCAAGGGAGGGGTAAGTAACAGTCAGAAAGCTGACATCAGTTAGGTGGGGATTTGCTCATAGAAGTGTTTTGCTCAAACCCTTAGATCAGTTTCTTTCCTCTGGATGTAAAGAGCAAAAAAATGAGCAAGAAAGAGTGTATTAAATGTCCCGCAATTGCATGGTTTGCTAGGAAGGAAGAAGTTAGTATTGGTCTCCATTCATGCTGCAAAATGCTTTGTTAATCTCTGTTATTATCAATTAATGGAAGTATGTAATGTCAAAGATTAAAAGCACAAATCGGGCAGCCGGCTGTGAACTTTGCATGTTACAGACGTTGGCAACCTGCACCCAAGCAAGGGGACGATGCACACAAGATTGTGGGTGAAGGCTGCAGTATTAAATGAATAACGGGATTTCCGCGTGAGAACATTTCTGAAGCCAGCAAATGTAGCCAAGAATGAGGTGGTAAACAGTTGCACTGGGACCAATATAGGCACATTCTGGCAGACTTACTTATTGGGTTATAGTACTCCTCAAACTGGTTAACACATCTGTGTTTCTTATTGACTACACCCATGAGTGGTTTGAATGAAAATGTGGAGTTTAATGAAATTTTAAATGTAATTTTACTGCACTTTTAATTTCTCGTAAAACAGCAGTTAAAAGACTTTAGAGATTATGGAATTGCTTATTTTATGATCTAAGTACTGTAAAAACAATCTGCTTTAAAAACCACTGGAATCTGTTACATTGATGTAAAATACTTTTCTAAGAGTAATAGCAGCCTCCTTTTCTTTCCTTTCCCTTCTCTCATAACATCCCAATTTGGGTTGTTATACTTGTTTCCAGATACCTCTGAGGGACACAAGATTTGGAAAAATCTCAGAAACAGGAGGTCCTAAAATATTTTTTAAAAAGCCAAGCATGGAACTAGGCTAAAAGCCACATATCAATGAAAGAAGCACATTAAACATTGTTAAATCTCAGGTTATTAGAAAGTTTTGAAGACAGCACACAATCCCTTCTTTAAATACATTTTCCCTAAAATACGGCCATCACTTTTTTGATTGCGGCCCCACAATATAGTGCATATACTGCTTAATTTCCTAATTTAATAGAGATGCTCTTTCTTTGGAGTTAAGAGCAATGCACTAACCCAGACTTCTTGGAATGAATTTCAACTATCACAGACTTGTTGCATCTCCCTGGACAACTTAGTCCTTCACTCCTAACCTACCATACGCTAAGAAGGTGCAAGTCGTAGATGCTTCTCACTGTACTACCTGTAAGGGTCTTCTACACCTGCCTGGAAAAGGATGCTATAAGGCTATAATATTTGTCACTTGTCTGTTGTTTCTAGTAAAGACTTACTAACACTTGAAAGGGCATCTATACACGTACTCCAGGGTGGAGGGGACTGGGGAGCTTTAATTGCTCTCGGAGAGCCGCTCTGTCCTGCGTATTCAGTGTCCCGCACTTCAAAATGACAGAGGGGCGCTTGAATTAAAGCTGATTGAATGAGGTTTAGTTCAAGCACCCCCACCACCATTTTGAAGTGCAGGAATGCTGAACAGATGCAACATGGAGGCTGCTGGGACACGTTAATTAACACACTCTGACAGACTCAATTAATCGAGCACGTGTCAGAACAGATGTCCGGCATGAGTACAGGTGCCCAAAATGACTTGTGCCCCTCTGCAGGTGTCACACAAAACAAGTGTGGGAGCTGCTGCCACTAAATGCTAAGGAGGCCAGTAGTATAACTCAGTTAAAAATATATTAGATAAATGGGAGGAGAGGTCCGTCAAGGGTTATTAAACTCAACGATTAAGGACATAATCGAGAGCTGGAGACCGGCAGCATGGGCTGGGAATGGATCACCATTGTGTTTCTTACGTTCTTCCTCTGAACATACCGCTAGTTGCCACCGCTGGAATTAGGAGAGTGGGCTCGATGACCTGAAAGCCCATCCTGAGCGAGACCTGCATTTCCAACATCACACTGAAGACAAAAGCTGAACATAAAAAAGAAAAATCCATTCAAACGTAATGCATCTCTTGGGAAACAGCTTGGACTTGGAAGAGAAGCCCATCCACCTTTACGTGCAGGGCTGGCTCCTTTTTTCTTCAAAGCTCTGTCCAGCCTAGTTTTAGACGTTTCAAGCAATATGGTTTCTTCTTTCCTCAGGGGGGAAATTCCACAGGAAAACAGATCTCATTTTTCACAGGTTTCTCTTTAATAGTTAGCCTAATACATTTTTTTAAACAAGCTTGCAGCTCAACTCCTGCTTGCCTCTCTCACATCACCAAGCCAGCTGATGTGCATTGGACTACCCATGTGAGGGAAGCATGCAAGATTTAGTCTTTAATGTTTATTTAATTTACCACTTCTCCCCAGGCCCCAGAATGCTTTCTTTGTGACGGTTATAAAATGAATGAATGGTTATACATAATGCTTTGAATATACACAGCACTATCCAAAAACTGCTAAGTGCATTACTTCTGAGGAAGAATTTATAGAACAGACTGAGGCGTCTACGATGACCATGCCCTTCTCCCATGTGTCAAATACCCAGGCTTGGTGCAATGACTGCACTTGGATCCAGGCATCTGCTCGATTATCAGTTCTGCAACCCAATTTTCATAGACTCATACAAAATGAGGGCAGGAAGGGACCTCAGGAGGTCATACCTAGTCCAACCCCCTGTTCCACGAAGGACCAGCCCCAACTACATCATCCCAGCCAAGGCTTTGTCTACCCAGGTCTTCAAAACCTGCACAGATGGAGACAGCACCACCTCTCTGCTCCAGTGCTTTACTACTCTCCTCATGAGCAAGCATTTCCTCATATCCAACCTCAACTTTCCTCGCTGCAACTTGAGCCCATTGCTCCTTGTCCTGCCATCTGTCCCCACTGAGAACAGCCCAGCTCCAGCCTCTTTGCAGCCCCCCTGCAGGGAGGTGACGGCTGCTATTCAATCCCCCTTGGTCTTCTCTTCTGCAGACTCAATCAGCCCAGTTCCCTCGGCCTCTCCTCACCAGTCCTGTCTTCCAGCCCCACTACCATTTTCATTGCCCTCCGCTGGACTCTCCAATGTGTCCACATCCTTTCTGTAGTGGGGGGCCCACAGCTGGACACAGGACTCCAAATGTGGCCTCACCTGTGCTGAATAGAGGGGAAGAGTCACTGCCCTCGATCTGCTGGCAGCGCTCCTACTGATGCAGCTGAGCATGCCACTAGCCATCTTTGCAACAAGGGCACCCTGCTGGCTCATAATTTTCTTTCATAATAATTTTCCTTCCCCCAGAGCAGGTAATATGGGAGAGTCAAACGGATTCTACTAAATCTACCAGCTAAGGGCAGTGGGTAGTCCTGTTCGCTTCAATCTTGCATGGCTCCCATTGCTATGGCAAGGGCACCAAATATATTTGTAAAATAAACCAAAGCGCCTGGAAAAAAAAGGGGAATCGTTGGTGCAGTACTATTGCCTTAACCCACCATCATTTAACCATCACAGTTGGTTGCAATTTGGTGTATAAATTCTTTTTCTTAAAATGCATATTATTGACTCTAGGCAAAAATGAATCCACTGCAAAAAAAAAATGCATCTGAGTTCGCAGGTGCTGGTTTCTATGCAATAGTGTGATGCTGAAACACTACAAAAAGGTGCAGAGCACTACAAAGGTTTCCTTTAAAAATGCTCAGGTAATTAAGTATTCTTTTTTTTTTTTTTTTGCAAATTTCTAGTTGGTCTAATAAAAGATAAAAATCGGCTCTACCACGAGTCCCAATTCCAGGTAATTAATGAAGCCTCCTCGCTGGGCAAAACATCAGGGAGCGAAGAGACAGGGACAGAGCAAAATAAAATCCACTGCTGGTCATAACACTGAGGCAGACAAACGCACACCGCGTTTCGTGGTAGAGAAGCTGTACAGCGATCGACGTATTTTCTCAGTCCGCCGGTGCACCTAGTGATGGGGTTGTGTTTGTTTTTAGCACTGCATTAAGACCCTGACGTGCCGCCCCTCAGGAAAAGGATTCAAATCATTCACGCTGTCAGCAAAGCCACCAGACAAACAAGCCGGGGAAGAGCGCTCTTTTCTGAGAGTTGAAAAGGAAGAAAGGACTTTGTCTGCATTTACCATTCTCCGCGGCAAACAGCGGGGTTGACAGTGATGAATAGGAAGGTTAGAGCGGCAGCATCTGTCTCAATTTTCCTGACAGAGATGGCATCTCGGGCCTTGGCTGGGCGGAGCAGGTCGCCTGCCCCTGCTGCTCAGGTTGGCGGCACCTGCTATTGAATGTCTGAGTACCCCTGATTTTTGTCTCGCACAACAATTGCCTCCAGATCTCATGGAATTTAAGGCATCAGGCTTTTAAAACCTATATTAAATGTCATCCATTTTACTTAGTGTTCAGGGTTTTTAAGAGAATAAATAGATGCTGCTTAGTGACCCATGTTACCAATGCAGGGGGAATCTCAACAGGGTTACGAAAGTCTGTTTTCAGCCAAGCAAGAAAGAACTAAATTATTATTATTGACGGACACTTCCCATTATTTTCAGCTGCACAGGCTGGTCCTCCATGGATGCAGATGGAGCCAGAAGATGCTGATAGAGACGATTTACAAGCCAGAGAATTTGGGACCGGAGGCACTTTTTTTTTTTTTTTTTTTAACACC
>NW_017729033.1:1257554-1263310 GCF_001723915.1 Gavialis gangeticus
TTTTTTTTTTTTTTTTTAACACCGAAATAAGATGCGACCTAGCTTACCGCACGTGACGTTATCGCGCCGCTCCGGTGCGGTTCACACTGCCCACTCAGACCCTACTCCCAGAGAGTTCAAGAACTTTGAAAATTAGGGAAAGTATAGAAGGGCTGGGTCCTACTAAAGGAGAAATTTAATCAGGTGACCTTCCCGAGAACTGATCTAACCTTTGGATAGGAAATGTCAAAGGTTGCTGCTTAATTGAAACAGCATTAGTTACACCTGGCACTCAACAGGAACACATTTTGCCAGCATCAAGTGGATGACCGATGCTAACTGGATATTAAGAGCAGTGACAATTAAAAACACGTTATAAAGCTAGATTATACTCAATGTGAAATGCAGCACATGGTTTCAGGGCCTGATACTGCTCGACTCAAGTCGGTGACAATTTTGCCACGGAGTTGAAGGGGAGCAGTACTGGGTTGACAGTGTCCCGGTCTAATAAGACTGGGATACAGTTTCCTGCCCCACCACACTCCAATCAGAAAAGCAGAGGTGGGCATTTTCAGAACGCTACAATAACTTGTTTTCCTGAAACTGTCTCCTATATTGTTTTTCTGAAACTATTTTTTTAAATGCGTATCAGCCCATGCAGAGGAAGTTTCATCGTCATGCAGCTCAATATTTACTGTAGAAATGGGTCAGGATATAACAAGGGAACAACGGCTTGATTTTATATGGTGAAATTTTAGAGAAAATTAGTCTGAAATGCAGAATGCTCTTTTTTTTTTTTGTAAATGACATGCAAACAGCTTTGTCACTTAGCAACATGCTCACCAAGTATGCACATAACATTTGGGTTCTGTAATAAATGAAATAAAAATAGCTCCATCAAATCTGGACATACCTATCAAGCCCTCCATATACCAAGATAACATGTAATGTGGCTGTATATGTCCATAACTGGAAATGATGCATGAGATGGAAAGAACCTGTATTGGGCATCACAACCCAGGTGAGGTTCTGGGACTGGCAGCAGGAAATTTTTAAAAACTATTCACTGAGCAAATCATCTCCCCAAATCAGTGGAACCCAATGATTAATCCGTCTGTTAATCCAATGAAAAGTTTACTGCCACATTTTAAAGGTAGAAATGCAAAAGACCAGGCTCTTTAGAGGGCACACATGTTATTATGTTATGAACTAACAGTGTGGTCTATGCCAGGGGTTCCCAAACTGTGGTACGCGTACCCTTGGGGGTATGCAAGACATCTCGAGGGTGTACACTGGAGAAGTTGTGTAATGGAAGATTTAATTTTCATAATAATAATTATAATAATCCAATTATTAAGGGGTTAAAATATAAAATGTGCTGGTAAGGGTACATGGACAGCTGGTAAATCTGGAAGGGGATACGCAATAAGAAAAAAGTTTGGGAACCGCTGGTTTATGCTTTATCCTACTGCCTCCCCATTGGGTAACCAATTAATTGTGAAGAATAATTAAGAAAAGCATCATAGCCGTTCACTGCAGGAAAATAAAATGTGTGGCTAACACGATAAATAAGAGATGTGTGCTCGGTATCACCAACTGTGGTGCCATTCAGCAATTTCAAATGGAAGTTTCTTGGACTTCTGGGCTAAAAATAAAAACAGACCTATTAGAAAACCAGTCCATCTTTTGACTGCTGCAGGATTATTCCCTAAATATAATCTCTAGATTTTTGCCTAGTCCTGCTTTAAATAGCCCATCTGACAGGATTTCCACCACTTGTCCTTCAGAGAATTACGCGCCCTGCCTAACGAATGTCATTGTTGATACTGCTTTTGACTAGAGAGAAGAACCGGAGAGATACGATTACAGAAATTAAATTCAGATTGTACAGGTTACACCAGTAGACATGCCTGGGATATGGGGAACCCTACTACAGAAGGTGTCCCAGTAATACATTTTCAGTGCAAGCCTATCAAGCCTCTTGTTTTAATTCTGCGTTATACTCTCTCCACTTGGTCCTATTGTGGAACACATGCTCTCAAGGGATAGGGACCATCTTCTGCTGTATTTGGACTACACAAATACACAATAAAACAGTAACAAAAGAGTAAAACTTTAAAGGAGAAGTCATTTGGCTTTTGTTCAGTAAGTGTTTGCAATCAACCTGCTGCCCGCATAGCTGTTCCCAATGCTCGCACAACTACCCAAGGTGAAACATGAGGAATGGAATGATTTTGTCCCTTACGTTCACACTCTTCCACATCCAGGTTGAACTGCTGCAAGGCCCCCAGTGTCAGCTGCCTCACTTCAACTTCCAGCAGCAGCTGCATCAGCGAAGTGGATAAGTGTTTGCAGGCCGACATACATGCAGTCTGAGCCACCTTACCCTGGAAAATAAATGGGAAATTAAGAAAAATGCACCAGATACCAACAAGTTCACTTGTGTCAGCAAACAGTACCACCCTCTTTAGTATGTTCCCTCGGCTTGTGGGTGTTGGTATGGCTCCCAAAATGTATGAAGCTTTGTTGCAACCATCCTCATTAAAAGGATTTCCTTCTAGCAGGACCAGAACCTGCAAGATGCACAATCCCCCCTGAGAACAGCTCCGAACCCCAAATTCTTGGGTGTGGAGAATACTAACAAGCACCAGGGTGATAATACTTAAGTAACAGGTTGAAGTTGTAGCATAATTTTATTTTGAACATGTAGTTTCATGAAAAGTGCGTACCTTAGAGGTCTGTCTTAGTTTGCAGGACAAAATAGTATCATTATGTGCAGTCATACGTTCTACAGGCCCAAATCAATAAATGAACCAAAATCTGAAGATTTTCCAGGATTTGACAACGCTTAACATTCTGACTCTGCTCCCATTAAAATTAATGGGAATTTTTAATCACTGACGACAGCAGAAGTGGAGTCATCCCTATTTGGGATGCCCACTAGGACAGTAACATGAGGTCTGAAACATGGACTTGCTAGGTCAGCTCCCTGGCACTGGGCTGGATTAGAAGTGGGGTGGGTACGAATACATTTCCCACTTTGGGCTATACATAGTTCCCTTGCATGGAGTTGGAACAGTACTGAAGACTGGAACTAACACATTTGGTGCACTCTGGCCTACTCCTAATACCACGTGGCACCTTCCAGACACAGCAAATGAGCTGAAGAAAACATCCTTGAAGTAATAAGGTAATTGAAGTAGCCGTGGCTATACCGACAGAATCTCTCCTTGGCAGGGATTCAAGTCTCGGAAGCTCATGTCTGGTTGTACCACATGGAATGAGATCCTCAACACTATCCTCCCCTCAAGCCACACCCAACTCATCAGTGATTAACTAGTGAAGCCTGCAAGAAGGAAGAGCAGCTCAACTGCTATCACATGCGAGACATTATAAAATGCTATTGTAGAGAAAACCAAAGCTAACTGGACTGGATGGACACTTGAAGTGTGTGCCGATACCAACTTCTGCAACCTTTCCCTGAAAAGAATAAAGGAATTCAAGTAAAATTGGCCAAGGATACACCGATAGGGATGATATACTGACTGCACAGACAAGCATCCGAATTTTATCAAGTGACTTCTTCTTGTGGCCCAAAAACCAAAAATCACCATTTACTTGGTTTCCTCCTTGGAAGATCAGGAGTAGGCTGACGAACACTTGTTTAGGATGGTTTAGACAGGGATGCTCCTACTTTGAGCCGGGAGATTGCCAAGATGACCTCCTGAGAGCCCGTCCAGCCCTACTCTTCTGAGACTATAGAAGTTTGCCAGAGCTTTCCCTAAACTAGGGCCATGCCACTCATGGAAGCGTACCAGTATAGCCATGGTAGTTTTCCCAAGACCAATTATGTTATTTCATAAGGGGGCTTCCCCATGCCCTCCTCACTTTAGCTAAAACCACTTCCAAAAAAAGATACTGGCCTTTTACATCTCAAAAGACAGGTGTCGTGGAGTTATGTTGGCATAGCAACAGTGGTACAATTTATTTATATGCAACAATCATCATTAATGATTCAGATGCTAGAACAGAGAGCTTCTTGAGCAACTTTGCAGATGTGAAACTGGGAAAGGCTGAGCACACCAGAGGACAGGAGTGCAACTCAGAAGGATCTCGGCAGATTGGAAAGCTGGGCTGGAGCTCACAGGATGACATTCAGTGCTAACAAATGCAAGGTGCAACACACTGGGAACAATAATCCAATACAAAATGGGCGACACCTGGCTGGATGGCAGCACTACTCAGAAGGATCTAGGAGTCCTAGTGGATCACATCCCCAATGAGTCTGCAGTGTGATGTTGCTGCACAAAAGGAAAGCAGTTTTGGGCTGCATCGCAACAGAAGCATTAAGTGCAAGACATGGGAGGTGACAGGGCTTCTCTACTTGGCACTGGTGTGGCCTCATCCAGAGAACTGTGTGCATTGTTCCACATAGGAAAAAGGATGTGGAGAAGTAACAGAGAGGGGCAACAAAAATAATGGGCTTGGAAGGCAAATCACATGAGGAGGGATTGAAAGAAACAGGCATGTTCAGCTTACAAGCAGACATAGCAATCCTGAAACATCTGAAGGGCTGCCATAAAGGAGGAAAGCACCTTTCCTCTTTTGCTGCAGAAAGGAGGATGCAAAAGGATGGCTTGATGTTGCAGCAAAGTAGGTTGAAACTGGATATCTTCTTCACTGTTAAACAGCAAGGCAGTGGACTAAATAGTCTAAGGAAGTTGTGGGATCTCCATCACTGGAGGGTGTTCAAGAAGAGGTTGGACAAACATGGATCAGGGATGATGTAGGAGTAGCTATGCCTATGCTCTACAATAGGTATGTCCCCATGCTTTTGGGCTTTGCCAATTGCCACATAGGGATAGGAAGGAATTTTTTCCTCCTATTCCTGTAGCCAGTAAGTCAGACAATGTATCATTAATAGGTCAAGTAAACAATAGAGTGTATGAGTGTGGTGTATATGACTAATAAAGCAGCAGCAGATGGCACGAAGACGACGGAAGAGACAAAGGAAAAGTTATGGTGTCAGCAACCAGAAGCAGGCCGCTGAAGGCCAGAGGTCCGTGTAACATCCTTGGCAGGAAGACTGGTTCGGGCTGGCTAGATAAGGGGAACCTTTCTATGTGACGACGAAACAGTGCATGCCTTGGGGAGACGGTTTGAGAAACCTTGCCCAGAAACAAACTGTATAAAAAGGGGGCAAGAGAAAAGATGATGTGGGAATGCCTCGCCACCAGAGCCTGCGCCTGTACATGCCAGGTCGGACACCCCGCTCCATCAATGGATAGGGCCATCCTATCTGCAACACCCTTGGGATTATATAAGTGTGTCATCTGTGAGAGAGTATGGGTATATGCATGTGTGAGCGTGTGCAGGTAGGGTAGTGCAATTTTTAATAAGTTAAATGGTCTCTCATAAGTGTACAACTCCCCAGTACCCTTTGCAATAAACTACCCCGCTGAAAAGAAACCAACTCTTGTCATCAGTTCAATTTTTGGGTTACATTCCTACATGCATCAGGGAGAGAGAGGAGGAAAGAGGGCTTCACCTTCCTCAGAAGCACTGGGTGCTGGCCACAGCCAAGGCTGGGGATTTTGACTGGGATGCACCAGTGCTCCTGCTGGGACTTGAACTGGAGGTTCCTGGCTACAGGGTCTTGTCCCTCCACACAGGGTCAGACTAATTGCCATATTTGGGGTCAGGAAGGAAATTTCCCCCACGGTCAGACTGGCACAGACTGTGGAGGTTTTTGCTTTCTTTTGCAGTTTTTTTTTTTT
>NW_017729033.1:1263435-1309291 GCF_001723915.1 Gavialis gangeticus
GGTGGGGGGGAGGAGGAGGAGTTATATCCCTCTTCCTTGAACTTCTTAAACATATTTTAACAACTCTTGTAGCAGCAGGATATGGGCTACTATTGTCCCCCTGCTTTACCTGTGTCACATTAGGGTGTTATGGTGTTGTGGTTGCATCAGGGTTGACTGTAGTTTTACTAGTAGGTTAGACATGGATCTATAAGAGATGGTTTGGATAGAGATGATCCTACCTCAGACAGAGGGTTAAGACTAGATCGACCTATTGCCCTGTATGTAAGCTAACTGTTACTATTTTAAGGCATGCCTAGTCACAATTAATGACAGCTTGACACTTCCTTCCCCCTCCCAACTACACACAACCTTGTTAGCCAGCACAGCCTTGTCAATGATACCGCACAGGCACAACTGATGCTATCATCTGGCTGATAAAAAATCTACTATTGAACTGAAAAGGTTCAACTGAAAAAAGATTAAAATAGTTATGAGACAAAAGCAAAACAAAAAACGGTTTTGTTCTTTCAACAGGAGAAACCAAAATGTGATAGACTGTGAATACCAGCTGGCAAACAACCACGATATTTAAAAGAAAACAGTGGCAAGGAAGTAGACTGAGGCTATGGTTGGGAGGAGATAGGGGAGAAGAGAGTTTTACTTAAAGAATTTAGGGTGGGGCAGAAAAACCACTCTTTTTTGATTACAACAGGTCACTAAGACCTGAAGTTCACCCACTCATTCAGCTGAAATCCCAACAGATGGGACAACTCCCAGTGCAGAACATGCTGTAAAGCTGCCCAGCCAGCAGCTAAGAAAGGGTAAAGCTTAGCTAAGATTTAGAAAGGATTCTTCTAAAAGCTAAATTAAGATGCTAAACCTACAAAGGAGGGTTCACGAGGACAGATGGTGAGAAGACCCATGATGAGCACAACAAATGTTCCCAACCATTAAATCAGCATTAACTGCTAAACAAACTTCCAAGGGTGGCACCCAGGAGCCCCAGGCTCTGACTTACGGGGCTGGAAGGCAAAGCTAACATCTGCACATTGCACCACCAGTTGCTGCTGCCCCCATGCGTCCGACTGCCCCAGTGCCTGGTGGCCTTGTTACACCTCTGGTGGGGTCTCCTAAAGTACAAGGCAGCCAGAGCTGGTAAAGCCAGCATTTCCTTTGCCTCATTACCACGCTTTCCCTTCATCTCTGTCCACATTTACCACCACCTTGATCTACTCCACTTTCCCTTGAACAGCTTTAGTTCATAATCTATCCAGTCGCGAGCAAGGAATCAAGTGCGTAAGCGTGGTCTTCACTCCACCTCGTTCGGTGTCCTAGAGACGACGCAGACCTGGAGAGAGGGGAGAGGAAAAGACCACCCCAAACCTCCAATCTGACATGGCATTATCTGGGAATCTGACACGAAGAACAAAAGATCCTTCTGATACGTTTGGACTCGCCTGTGTTACTGCGATCTATCCTGCTGCGGTAGCTGGCATTCAGGGCACTGGTCATTTAAGGTCATTAAAGATTGCATGGCATTTGTCTACCTATCCGAATCCCTCCACCATTTTCAATTGCTTGCAGCATTTTTCTTCATTGCATACTTTGTAGTACCCCTATGTGTTGCTCAGGATTTGCTGTGTTCCACCCAAGAGGTTACTAAGGTTTATATTTTATATCTACACGTTTTTAAGTACATGAATACTTCAGTGCGAGAACATTGTATATACACTTACTATAATTACCCCTGCATGTGCATGCAGTCATATGTGTGTACGCGTGTAATTTTAAGGTTGTTTCCAGATAATTAAGATAAACACACAAGCATTAATATCAGTCAACTGGGTTAAGAAGCATGAACAAGGATACTGAAAACAAGGACTTCCTTACGCAACAGTACGTTATTACAGGACATTACAACATTCACCTCCAGTGATTTCCAACCTGTGTGCCACAGCACCCTGGGTGCCTTAAGATCGTTTCAAGGGTCTGTGCGATGTTAGCATCACTAGGTATGCAACAACTACTTACAAGATAAACCACAGATATCAAATAGGAAGTCATTGCATTAAAAACAAATCTAACTTGTAGTAGTTTTTGAGGTCTTTCCACAAAAAAGAACTGAAAACTAAGAGCTGACATTTTCCAAGGGTTGCCTTGGGTCTACCAAGGGGTGACTCCAGTCTAAAGAAGCCGAGAACCACTCTAACATTGAATTGGGAGAGGATTATTTTATGGCCGAGCAAAATATAAAAGGTTTTTTCCATTATTATAGTAAGGAACAAGTAGATTTTAAGGCTGTGCTAGTAAGCTGGCAGGACAGTTTTACAAAGCTGTTTTAGAATAACTTTAAAATAAATCAGTGTCAGTTTAGTATATCTTAAATAAAAGCTAACAATGGTTTTAGTTGGCATCTTCTACAGTATGGGATTTTCCTTCTTATAAAGATGCAGATCTATCCATTACAGGGAAAATATACTTTGTCTCCCAACATGAATTGCAATAAACAATATCCATGAGCACTGCCTCAAAACAAACAGCTTTATTAAAATTAACATGGAACATGGGATCCATTAAGCCTACCATAGCCACAGGCTTTTTACATTTTATCATTTACTTGTACCCTTTTGACACACTGGGTTATTTAAACAGCATTTATGCCAATTTTTCATTTCCAAACATAGTGGTAATCATAAAACTATGCCCTGGTAACTTGCGTGTATTTGTTTGCAATTTTGTACATATCCAGCCAAAGTTATCAAAAACAATCATTAGCATAACCAGGGGTGGGTGAGTGGCACCGGTCCCAGGCATCAGTTTTTCAGGGGTGCAAATACAGATGCCCCCAGGGACCTTACGCGCCATGAGCAGCAGACGATGTGCAGGTGACCATGTGGTGGCAGTGGCAGCGGCAGCCATGGCCCCAGGAGCTAGGGGAGCTGCGACAGTTGAGTTTTGGGTAAGATGGTCCCTTGCTCAGTGCTAGACTCAGAAACAACTCAAAACTCTTGTAAGAGGGCAAGATTAGGGAGAACATTACAGAGTTTATCTGATGTACAGAGAATTTACTAATCTTGCCCAGAGCTGCACAGCAAAGTCAGTGGCAGGACTAGGAACGGCACCTACGTCTCGTGAATCTCAGGCCCACTTTAAATCCCTTAGACCAGTGAAACCCTTCTATTAGACATGTCATCTTTCATAGCATCCCCATGTTTGAAAGCTGGTTTGAGGACTCCGTAACCTATTCAGATTGCAAAAGGTAGATGTGAATAGCTCATGACATGTTCATCAGGTATTTTGCTCTCAAGCTCATCCTGTCAGCTGCAGCGCTAATCATTTATTGCTATTATCTTATGGCCCACAGATCTGCAGGAAGCACTGACAACAGCTCTTCTTTTTAAGCCACGTCGAAACCAAGGTTGTTACTGCTCGTATTTCTCATAGAAGGCGCAAAAATCAAGGTCTTGACCACTTTTCAACAAAGTCCTTGTGCACTTTGCACAACAGGGCTGCACCAATATTAAAAACCAGCTGCGAACTGACTCCAGTGGTGCCACAACCTCAACCAAGCAGCAGCCTGCTTTGAGGTAGAATCTTGTCCCCGAAGTAGAGAAGACAGCGTGGAAGAGGGAAAAGAGAAATCCCAGTATGGCCTCCTCTCCCCTAAGGAAGGAAAGACCTGAAACTTCTCAAGATTGATCTGTGGCTCAAGGATCACACTCTTAAGTCACCTCAAGAGCCAGGGTAGAGATCGTCCTTGAATCAAAGGATTGCTGCTGCTGCTGCCGATATTAAAAATTAACAAATTAAGTTCCAGGTCCAGCAATCACTACCTGCCTCTAAATTCCCTTTGTAACGTCAGCTGGAAACAACAGGTCATACTTCACGATGTAAGTGGTTGTGTGCCAGTATGTTCAACAGCTGTCACAGCCCACCTAAAAGGGGGTTTGCATTCCAATACGGGCAGTGATCCTTGGGCATAACTTGTACATCTGTAACTTAACCGGTTTAACCAGCTTTGGGCGACTGAGATATTTCTAAGCCATAATCATCAGCTTTCATTCCCATATCAGCACAACTAGCAAGAGCTTGAAAGAGCAGAATAGGAGATGTTGGGCGGCAGGTGGCTGTGGATTCCAGGCACACAGGAGAAATCGAGCAAATCCCCATCTTGGCACTGCTGAGGTTATGGCTAGGAACATCCTTCCCACACATGCTTACGGATCACACAAAGGGAAGGGCGCAAAAATAACTTGCATGTAAGTATGGAACTGTGAAGGCAGGCAAAAAGAAAAATCATTATGATGAAGTATGAAGTTAAGCTTGAGCTATTTGCAGGCGGTGAGCTGGACGAGGGCAAATAGGCTCCATGCTGTCAGCTTTCAGCCATGTCTCTTGGAAAATCTTTTCTTCTACATTTGGCCTTCCCAAAACATGGGGCGCAGCTTATCTGGGGACATACAGTCTGCAAGAAAATGCACTAACAATTTTTTTCCATAATTAAAAAAAATCCATTAATACAATTATGAGCAATCTGCCCTTTGTCTGCTGGTGGACTAAAGGCTTACTATTTCTCTCCCTGCCTCCCCTGACATCTATTGGGTCCAACACTACTGAGTTACAGGCATGCAGAAGCAGCCATACTGGATCACACCAGTCCTCAGTGTACTTCCAGTATCTGCCCGTAACAACACTGGAAGAAGATAAAAGAAAGCCTTCCAGTTATAGGATAACCAGGGGATCTTTCCTCCTATTGCCCATTGACTATATTGGCTCATACCCTGAAGCACAAAGGTTTTTATCCTTTCCAAAAATTGTACATTTTTATGATTATGAACCTAAAAATGCCTCTCTCTCTCTCAAACATACACACACACACACGCACGCACGTGCTCCAGGTTGTTTAAGTTTCTGCTTGGGATATGTGCAGGTGCACGGACATGAGTTGCACTAGTAGGTGTCTCTCTTCCCCGCCCCCCCCCGGCCAAGCCTGAAGCTATTTGTTCATACATGTTCACTAATGAAGTGAACTTGCCTACATTCATATACCCCACCCCAAACTCCATGTCCCATGCACCGAGTGCTGTGCAAAGTGAGTACATTCAATCCCTAGGGAGGAATGGCCCCCTTCCTTTCCCTCTCAAAGACTCTCCTGGACAAACAGTCAGTCTGTGCATATCATATACAACTGAATGCGCTTCCGTTTCTGGAAGGGTAGTTTTTGTGGGGGGGGTTTAATGGCAATTGGCATGGTTCTTTTAGTGCAATGGGGTAGATCTAGGGGTGGCGTTGCAGTGCTGCCACATCCCCTCCTGGGTGCGTGCAGTGAGCTCCCAGAGCTCACAGGCATGTCAGTGCAGCTACTGTGGGGAGCTCCACATGTGCTGTGAACACAATGAGCTCACCAGTATATTAGTGCAGGCTCTGCCTGGAGTCCTTGCTTTCAAGCAGCTTTGGAGCCTGCTGCCCTTCACTCTTCCCAACTCAGCAGTAAGGGAAAGGGGGGGAAGGAGGAGCAGCCAGCGTGCAGAGCTCCAGGGGCTCCATCCTGCTACTGCTCATCCCATCTCCTCCTTTCCCTCCTAAGGCCTTGGCAGGGTGGGGGACATGGCAGGGAAAGCAAAAGAGCAGTAGGCTGTAGAGCTGCTTGCAAGCAGAGACTCCGGGAAGACCCCGCATTGGCGATCTCGGAGCTCGCAGCACACGCAGATGCCGAGAGCTCGCTGGCATCCAGGACCACAGCAAAGGGCCGCGGCCCGATCCCCTTCAGCTTTGGCACATGCGCAGTGAGCTTTCTTTTCTTTGTGCACGCAACACCGCCAAAGAGGCACGGTCACACTCCCAGTGCGGCACTCCTGGGTCTACCCACGTCTCCCAGCCTCTTCTGACCACTCTGCTAGGTTTCACCAACTGCATCTGCCCTTTTAACAATAGCCATGTGTGCGTAACAGCATCAAGGCCTTGGAAGGGAACAGGATGCTTGAGAGTGGACCTGAGACAGGCAGACAAGGTACGAACTACAGCCATTTGTCTCACCGACTCAGCAATGGCACTAACAGACGGCAGAAAAAGCCCCAGCTTGTCTCCGCGCTTAAGAGGGCAAGTTAAGCCTAAAGCATAATCTTTTCATTCAGATGACAGTGTAGCAGATCCAAGATGTGATCACTAAGGTTTTATGGGTTGAACTCAAATCTTATCCCCATAATTCTCTCTAGGGCAGCTGTACAAGCTGCCTGAGGGATAGTGAACAGGTATTTCATGGACACCAGTGCCTCCCCAAATTCTCCAACACAAAGTCAAGATCAAATCTTTTCTACAAGATGGACATGGAGAAGGAGTATAACTTGGACCCTGAACTGTCTAAATGAAGGACACACACACACACACACACACACACACACACACACACACACAAAAATCTTGCCTTAATCAAAGTTACCAATAGGTTATAAAATAACTTGACAGAAAACCGAGGGGATTAAAATATTAACAAATGTTTCCAGGAAAAATCTCTTTCTAGTATCTATTGTTTATTCAAGACCTTTATAAACCTCATAAAAAATTAACTGGATTTAAGGAGGAGAACCACAGGTCATAGGAGAAGGCTTACAAAAGCAAAGTTTGAGACGCCTGCATGTCTGTCCCGTTTGCTTTCAATACTCTGCGCATTGCATAGTTACTAAGTGGTCAATACCCTAAATAAAGCACTCATCTCCCAGACACATCATTAAAGTGGGATTCATGGGCTTTGGTTTTTTGAAACTTGAGTCATTTTTAGAGCTGTTTTACTCTTATTTTACATTCAGCTCATGGCTTTAAGTGCAACCCATGCATCTCCAAACTACGTCTCCCCCTTTGCAGTTGGGGTTTACAGGACTCTCAAGGGAGAATAATTCTCCTTCGTGGACCTCTCGCTGGTTTCTGGATAGGCATCCAGTACGGCCCACTGGAAATGTGCCAACAGATCAGGTGCAAGAACCCAACTTTCCTTCACCTCCTGGCACTGAGCCTTCTAACTATTTTGGATATAAATACAAGACAAGGTGAGCCTACAAGAGTTGCAATTCACAGTCTACCCCCGTACATGCCCTACAAATCCCTGCTGAGTCAATCATGTTTCAGGAAATCAGGCATGAAATCATCTAATTTCATTTGTATTTCATCCTTGGGCGGTAGATTAAGCCCTTCAGGTCCCAAGAGGCAGAATAGCCACCACAGGGAAGGTCAGCACGGTAACTGCAGAACGTCTGCATTGTTCATGGTAGCATATTTGTTTGAAAATAGCAAATATGTTAACAATTAGAGAAGGGGAAAGCTGAAAGGCTGCCTTGTTAATTAAGGAACTTGCTATCAAAGGACTCATTAAAAGCTACTGAAACTGGACGGCTGTTAAAATAAATACCCATTAATCTTAACATGCAATCAGGAGTATGTTGCCACTACCTACATCACTGCAGGGGGAAGGGCAAGGGTTCCTCACATACACACCTAACACTGTTAGCAAGCCTAAATATTTCTATCAGTCATGTATGATGAAGCAATGGCTTTGAAAGTCCAGAGAAAGTCTTTCACAGGTTATTTTAAGACTTGTACAAAGTCACAGAGATGCAGAAATAAGTGTTTTTGACTGGCTAGTAATTTAGCGAAGAAAGTGCTTGTATAATATCTGCTTATCTACCGGGTAAAGATATAGCAGACTTCTCAAAAATGAAATTCAGGCCACCCAGTGCTAGGCACCACATACTGAAAATGCTAATATACCATCAGTTCGACAAAGGCGCCCATCCACAAGTGAAATAAGGGCAACATTTCATGAATACAACGCCAGACTTGACAAAGTGGCCTCAGGATTTCCATTTTGATTGCTACCAAACAACGAAATGTCTCTAGCTCGTAACAAACGTTAGGGGAAGGCGAGTTTTAACGTAGCTTCACCCTGTACTGCGTGCGCCCCTTTCAAGCACAAGACAGCAGAAGGGCAGTGGATCTAGTGCCCAAATTCACTAGTAGTGAAAAGCAGTGGGAGTAGGACTGGGCCAAAACGCAGCCAGTGGCCATGGAGGAAGTGGGCCCAGTGCAAGATGCTACTAGAGCAACAAACCCTGAGCAGCAGACAGAAGCACCAGCCAACTTATTTTAAAACCTACAACATCCATTTCCACCTGAAATGTGCACAGAAATTTCCCCAATGTACACATTGCTATGTCCCATGCAGACATCACAGGTAGGTGCCACGGTATTGTACAGCAGGCTGAAGCATGGCTGATATGCAGATTTCCTATTTCCCAGCAGTTTCTTGCCTTACTGTGTTAGCCTTGAAATCATATTAGTGACCTGTTTCACATTTCTGCAAGGTCCTTGATCCTAAAAATCGACTCGCTTCCTCACGACTTGGTTGAGCCGTGTTCTGTAGCTCCCCAAAAATTTAAAGGCCTTAATCTGTCACAATGGTGCTTATTATACTATTGTGCATTTAGAGACATCCACTGAACAGCATGCCCATGTAGAAGCAACTTGGCCTATTCAGGTGCTCTGGGAACTTTAATGTTGATATCCTGACTTTTCCAAAATTAAACTCTGATCTTAATACAAGGCAATGAAACATTTTACATTAAATAGCCATCTTTTTCTTTCAAAAAAGAATGAAAGAAATGGTGGGGGAGGAAGGGAGAGGGATGAATTATGCCCTTGAACTACGTGACCATAGAGATGTTTGATAACATCTTGCACTATCAGGCACGCGCTCACCCATATACAGTGTATAAATTAAGCATTACTGCAGAGCAATTGCAAAACTAGGAGGGCATCCCAGAGCTAAAGAACTTGGGAACTGCTGGGTAAGTGGTCAAGAGATCAAGTCATCTTTGTGTCTGATGCCAAGTGCTAGGTGGGCATCATGGATCCAAACTCAGATGATGCGGGAGACCAGCCCACACCATTTCCTGGCCTTGGGGCTGACCAAGCACGGGCAAAGGACTAAAGCACCGAGCAGGGAGCTCAGCAGAAAGAGATGACCAAAAGAAACTTTTTCAATCGTAATGACCAAAGGAGTTGCACCCAAGGAGACCACCAGAACTGCCTGAAGAGATTTCTGAACTGTTAAATGTCAGGCATAAAAAACCCCACCAGGAACATGGTGGAAGTTCCAGAAGAATGGAAAAAAGCTCAAGTTGTGCCAATATTTAAACATGGGAAAATGAGGCTATTGGGAAACTTCACAAGGCCTACCATGACATCCGTCCCAAATAAAATCATGGGAAAGGCAAGATGGGAAACAATTGGTACAGAATTAGATTGTGGTAAGCATAATTAATGTCCAAGCAATGTACTTGTATGGAAAGTAATCCCTGTTGAAAGAAACCTCATTTTTTAAAATTGAAATGACGTGTTTGATGAAAGGGAGCTGTGTCGGCATAACGTGTTTAGACTTCAGTAAGACTTAGCCCCTGCCTCCACAGTACTCTTGTTTGAGCGCTAACTTTCACAACAGAGCCCGCATGAAATAGATTTAAAGCTGGTTCACGACCTGATCTCAAAACGTAATGGTACACAGGGCATCACTATCCAAAGGGGCATTTCTAGTGCAGTCTTATGGGGAACTGTTTCTATCCTAGTACTATTCAATAACCTTAACCATCTTTTGAAAGAAAAAAAAACAACAACAAAAATTATGTATGGGAACATGCCAGCTAACCAAACCAATCGCGATCACTTAGGAAGGTGAGCTCACTAAGTAACCGTTTTAACGCAGCCAAATACAACATCATGCACCTAGGCACCAAAACCATTCTGAAAAAGGTCTTGGAGCTCATGGTACATAGATAGCTAACCAAACTCGAGCTCACAGTGCAATGCTGTATCTGAGACTATGAATGAAATCACTGGATGTAAAAAGCAGGGAAATATGGCCTCCAGAAATGAAATACTGTAGCAAGTCTGGATGCTGACAAACCAAGAAGCCTTTACAAAACAGCTGGAAAATGATTTCATGGCTGGAAAATATGTGTTACAAAAAGGAGACACATAAGACAGACCTTCTGCTCGGGGTTAGAGCACAGCGAAGAGGCCTGGCTATTCTGAAGGAAGTAGATCACTCTAGTCTCAATCCACCCCTACTACACCTTTGGGAAGCCAGGCAACTTGCTGTTTTAGTGGCATAACCTAAACTAAACATGTCTTGAGCAAACGTGTTACTTTTTCTATTTAACAAATGCCACTACTTTTACTTTTTTCTATACACACACACGATAAGCCAGTGATACTCAACCATGGTGCAGTAGCACTCTTGGATGCTGCAACATGTGAGGAGATAAAATGTAGGCTCAAGCTCGTTCAATGCCTGGTCCCTCCGCAAAGAGGGGAGCCCAGGAATAAATATATTTGTTTTAGAAATGGGACGTTGCTCAATTCACAAAACTTTATTCAGGGGCACCACAAGTCTAAGCAGCTGGAGAACCACTGCTCTAGTGTGACTGCACATCCCACGCTCACTGGGACAGTCCCAGCCTAAAAGCTACCCCCAGGCAACCTGCTGGTTTCATCAAATGAATTGTTTCGTCCCGTGCTCAGGAATCTGTTTCAGCTGAGACCACAGTTCAGAGACAACCGAGCATGCTGGAGAGCCAGGGAAAGGAACAGCATCCCATTCAGCAATTGGGGGAGTATGGCCAGTCCTAACACAGAGCAAGTGAATGCAATATGGTCCCATGTTCTCTGCTTTATAGTGAGAGAGGACATGACACCTAGCCGCTTTGCTTTTGAGACGTTTGTTCTGCTCCAAGCAACCCACTTTTGCCTTTCTGTTGGTCACCTGTGAGCTTGGAATAATATTACCCATCCTGAATGGGTACTCAGATGCAGTCCTTCAGTGACTGAAAAGCACTTGGAGATCATTTGGACCCCACACCTCAAAAAGGAGATAAAAGAACAAGACAAGGTTCAGAGAAGAGCAACATGGATGATTAGTGGTACAGAGGGGCTTTCACGAGGAGAGACTACATTATAGGCCTATTCAGTTTTAAAAAAAGAAACCTGGGGGGGGTGAGGGGGGTGACATAAGGGTTTACAAAATATTACGTGATGGGAAAAAATAAATGGGAATTTATTATTTACTATCTGTCTCACAACACAGGAACTAGTGCTTCAATACAATACAGGAGCTTCATAAAATGAAGCCAGCAGGTAGTAAAAGTCTAAAGCTAACAAAAGGACGTTCTTGTTCATACCTTGTGCAATTGCAGCATGGACCTCATTGCCACTGTGTGCTGTGGCAGCTGACAGTTCAGCCAGATCCAACAAGGGGCTGGACAAATGCCTAGAGGACAAGTGCATCAGTAGCTGAGTGTGGGGAGCGAGGGGCACAGCCTCTGAACCACAATTTCCTGTACCTTACATGTTGGGAACTGCAAGCAGGAGAGGAACACGAAAACAAACAAAAAAAAACAAACCACAAAAAACCTTGGTCATCCCGTTTCCTCCCTTGCAGCATCCACACTGCCACTATGCGACACAAGATACTGGGCAAGATTGACCTATGGTTTGACCCAGGAAATAGTAGTCTGTATGTTCTTATTACACAGAATGACATTGTCTGCATTTTAATTTGCTGCCAAAGTGGGGTTTGAATAGGTATTTAGCCACTAACATTTCAAAATGTGGCATTTCAATATATTTTTTCTTCCTAGAATATCCCAAACCTGCCAAAAATGGCTTTCACAGTAAACATCTCCCCACCATCATAAGCACAGGTCTGAGAGACAAGGATCCTTTTATACCCAGGTGATAATTTAGAACAATTAACAACAGTTAACAAGATGAATCACTGGTGTGGACCATGCTCTAGCATGCAATGCTAAAATATAAAAAGGTTATTTTTGACAGGTATAACTTTCACATGACCAATCTAAGGTGGTGATCAACACCCTATGGACAAAGGTTGCCTTAAGATGTGCTCGTTAACATACTAATTAGAACATGTCGGAGCAGACTCTACTTCACATTCTAATTCGAAAGCTCCAGCATCACCTCACCATCACGTGTATTAAGCCCCCGCCACACTTCAAAACGGAGGGGCACTTTATCTAAAGTTCATTCAGCGAGGTGTAGATAAAGCTCCTCACAGCCATTTTGAAATGCACGGGGGGCTTAATACAGGTGACAGTGAGCTGTTTTAATTACAGCAGCTGTCTGGGAACTGCTCTAATTAAAACAGCCCCCCACCCATACATCTAAGCAGCCAAAAGGCCTGGAAAAAGAGGACTACTTGGCCCTGATCTTTTAAAATCCATTTCAGGAAAATTTAATTTCCATTTACTAGCATTAGGCATATAAATTGTGCCCCTAACGAACACATGCACTTACTACAACTGTGTGTGAATCAAGCAATGGCATGAACAAATGTCCAGTGCCGATCAGGACAAGCAATCATCAGTTTCACACACAAAGCAGTTGTATATATAAAAAATTGGGATCACAATTGCACAACAACATTGAGAAGTCATGCCCCAAAATACTTGGTTTCACTGGTCTGAATATTTGGTCTAATTTTAGATGAAGGCCAACAGCATGCTGGGAATGGTGAAGCCCTGAAATCCACAAATGGCTATAAATCCTCCCACGCAATCTCATCAATTACATCATAGCACACGCAAGTGCATTTACAAATATAAAGTTGCTTGTAGACACATCGGCATTTCTTTTGCCTTAGAACATTAATTCCATTTACATGGCTGAAGGTTTGTTTTGTGGTGTTTTTACTGAAAAAGGGAAAAATGTTTTCTTTCAAAATTATTTACATTGTGAAAAAAAAACTGCAGCGTGGTTAGCTGGTTTCAGGAGGGGAATGTGCTCTGGGTTAAGACACGTCTCTCTTCATTATACATGACCGAGCAGGAACTCAAAAGGATGAGATGACTGGTGTGTGACTTCATCAAGCAGGAAGATTAATGGGCACTTCTTGACTTCGTACCGAGTCAAGTTCTGTATTTGATCTGGATCTATGTGAAATGATCACACAAGCCCAAACACTGAAGCCAGTGTGTTGAGTACAGACTTGGAAGAGGAGAAGGACTGGCACAAAACTACGAACTACACCGGTGAAGTTTATGTGGTTTCAAAAACTGCCAAGGATAAGAGGAGGAAGCTTTCTAGCCATTAAATTAAAGCTAGTGATGGACAGTGTTTATACACCATGAGGGTTGTGAACACAGAGCAACTCCTGTTGGGTTAATAGCTACCACTTAATCTGGACACCCTGTTAGGTCCATCGCATTTTATGGCCATGATGAGGTTACTGGTATTCTGGTGCCCAGATTTACAGAAGTCCAGGAGAAATAGTAACAACTCAAATAAACCGCTACCTTTAAATAACATTATGAAGTGAATTTAGGGCTCTAGGCACAACTGCTGACTTCTCGCTGGAATCTGTGATGTCACCCTGGTGTCAATGATCTCAGTTATAAACCAGTGCAATACATGGCACCACATCACAATGCAGAACATACGAGCCTCTGAAAGCCCTCGTTTATTCCTAACAAGATGTCACCTTGTGCTCAAAACTCTCCCATTTGATGTTGGCTCGGATTCTGGCTACCTGTGATATTTCCTTCCTTCCTACAATGTAGATGTGATGAGAGAGATGAGGGTCCTGGTTGCAAAAGAAAAGGGTGGTTTCTTCCACTGGTTACTAATATGGAACAAGGCCTCTCATCACCTGCTCCATATCACCTCTTCTCTATTCCTACCCCAGTAATTACCACATTTACTCAAAAAGATGACCCCTCTAATGATTAAAATTATATATAGAGAAGTTTATGAATTTGTTATAATTTTGCAGATACAGATTCTAATTATTGGAAGTCTGCTCTGAATTCATCCCCCTCCCCTTGCTGCAGCAGAAAAAAAAAATTTGGAGAGTTGCTCTCTCCTTCCCCCCAACTTTCTTCCGCCTGGCCGCTCCTTCCTCCTCTCCATACTGTCACACCCTGCTCTCCCTGAGCACATGGAAGTGAAAAGCAAATTTGAAAACAATAACCTTGAAATTGAAACGTGGCTGTAACAATCTGTATACAGTACCCACACATTTAGTTTATCCAGAATTGATGCACGTTACCTTTTTTTGAAACTGCTGCAAGTTTTAGCACAGGTACTCCATAAACACTTTTGAGCAGCACTTTGGCACCTACTTATCATGCACTGTTTATGCTATATATATTAGTTAAAAGCCAAAGGCTTCTGGTTTACCACACAGTTCACTGGGCTGGACCCCACCTGAGTTAACAGCATTTCAAAGCCATGGTGACCCCACAGCTCAGCACGTGGGTGTACTCAAGACACCCCCCCCACAAAGGAAGCATGTACTAATTAGCTCGTATTCATGACTGGAATTGGGTGTTCTTGTCACGAGTCCTGGGATGGAGAGGGATCCTGGAGGAACCGTATGCAATGCTGTGGCTCACCATGACTTGAAAAAGAGCTGCCAGTGAGGGAGACTGTACTTGACAGGTGCTTCCATGTGTCTTATTTAGATGGGATACACCGAGTTATTCTTGCGGTACGTTCCCATTAGCAATTAAACTGATTAGCACAGATTGAATTTTATTAGCAGATATCTAGGATTGCAAATCCAAAAAGATGACAAAACTAGTAGGGAAATTCAAATTGCCCAAACGAGGGACTACACTTGATCTTAGCACACAAGAGGTCAGCATGTTTGCCCAATGTGGGCCATGTGTTTTATAGCCATACTCAGTGTCTGCTACATTTAATCATCTTCATCAATGGTTTCTATTACTGAGCACGTGCTGCTTTTGGCAGCAGTTTAATGACAGAATGTATTTAGTGAGAGTATCTTGTATGTGACTGTAAGACGAGGGGCTTTCCCCTCCCCTCCGTTCCGTTCCAACTGGAGCAGGGGGAACTCATCTCATGTTTGAGTAAATATGGTATGT
This sequence comes from Gavialis gangeticus, assembly GCF_001723915.1. NCBI lineage: Eukaryota > Metazoa > Chordata > Crocodylia > Gavialidae > Gavialis > Gavialis gangeticus. Next base: position 1,278,366 of record NW_017729033.1, read on the forward strand.
TATAGTAAGCACAAGGAACCATAAAAAGAGTGCTGGCTAGCACAATTTCAAAGTAGGGGCATTTCAGAAACTCACTCACCTCAAGTTTGCATGTCTTCTGCATCTCAAAAAGCAGACCAAGGGCTGGATACCTATATCATATGGCAGGACAATGTCCTTGGACTGTGTAATTGCTTTCAAAGATGTGCTAAAAAACCAATGAAAACCCACCTTTAACTGACTCCCACAAGTCACATAAAAAGATGAAGGGGACGCCGCCACTTTGGAAGTTAACATTTGCCACCACATATCGTCTACGCCAAGCAGAAAGTGAAATTGTATGGTCTCACATACTGTGACAAGGCAGCAAATGGCAAAAACTCTTCTGGCCAAGGCAAGAAACCTCTAAACAAGTGAAATAAAAAATAGCAAATACTTCAGTTACCCCCAAGTAGCAAAACATAGCAAACGAAACAAGTACACAGCCATCCCAGATATCAACCCTCACAGCTCTTGTGGGAAAACTCAAGTTATTTGATTAACCCTGGAGAATGTCCAAAACCAGCTCATTCAGGATATATTTTAGATCAAGTCAAAGGAGAAGCTACGTTTCCAGAATCAAGGTGCAATCACAGTGGATATTACCAGGAACCAGTTTATAACACACAAAAAACAGGCTGAAACAAGAACCAGCAGACTTTCAGTGCTACCCAGGCCTTGGCCAATAGGTTTGAGCAAGAGCAAAGCGAAAGAAAGAGGCACAATTTCTTAATCAGAAAAATGCACCAACTCTTGGAAAACTTCCCCACTGCACAACATAAGAATAAAAGGGATCCAACAAATCCAGTATGAACTAGAGATTCAAATTCTCTCAGAACAGCCAGAGTTTCTCCATAATGATTATGGATCTACGGGAGAGGATCCAGGATCTAGCAAGGACATACAGAGAGGATTTACGGGGGTTTTCTTTCTTGCATTTGTTGTGCTGTATCAAGAAAAAATGGAAAATAAAAGGAAGAAGGGGAGGGAAGTGCTGTGGAATGCGAATGTCACAAATAACCAAAGAACCATTTCTTCAAAGCATTCCAGATTTATATATAAATATGTACATAGACACAGTTATTTCTCTGCAGGTAGCCAGTTCAGTATTTTGCTACAAGTTGCAGGTTAAAAGTTTTTAAGGCTGCCTAGATAAATACACAGTGCAAATGCATATTTTCCAAAAGCCGTGTTATTTTCCTCTTACAGCGTATGGTCCTTCATACAGACCTAGGTCCAGAATCTGTTTTGTTATTAATCGTTTTTTGAAAACCCGTGTACCATGAATCCACTGAGCACGTATAGTGAGTGGCCCAGCTAGGACCTGGTCTCCTAGGCTGACAAATAGCAAGCACTTCAGCAACAGATGCTAGAAACTCCACAGCAGACAATCATGGAGTAACCTGGTCCTTCTGAATTTGTGTTAATTGGCATGCTTTGAAACAGGAGATACTGGCCGTCCTAGGAAATGAGAGTTACCTTTATTCTCATTTATGAGACTAGAGAACCCCTTTCCAATTCTGCACTTCCAGCAATACCTTGTGGCAGAAAATTCAACCCATTATCTGTTCCCTTTACCAGTTTTGAATTCACTGCCATGGCGTTTTCCTTAATGGTCCATTTGTTGTTATATTATGAGAAATGACCATTTGGTCCTTGCTACCTGCCTGTTCTCGATCATTATATATTCAGTACACCTAATTTCCAAATACAGCATATCATTCTGCCCTGTAATGAAACTGCATATCCGAAGTGCCTATACTCTAAATTAATTTCTAACCTCATCTTCCCTTGCTGCAACTTGTGCCCATTGCTCCTTCTCGTGTCATCTGCCCCCACTGAGACCAGTCCAGCTCCATCCCCTTTATAACCCCCCTGCAGGGAGTTGAAGGCTGCTATTTCAATCCCCCACGGTCTTCTCTTCTGCAGATTAAATCAGCCCAGTTTCCTCAGCCTCTCCTTACCAGTCCTGTCTCCCAGCCCCCAACCATTTTCAATGCCCTCTGCTGGACTCTCTCCAACTTGTCCACATCCTTTCTGTAGCAGGGGGCCCACAGCTGGACACCGGACTCCAGTGATGCACATGGATCCAGAAAAGAGGCCCAACAAAGCCTTCTCAGTGAAAAACAGAGAACCTCAAGAATTAAGGAGAAAGGGAATAGCAGATGAAAATAAGTAGTGATTTAGGTACAGAACCACAGAGCTGGACAAAAGACTATGATTTTCTGCATTTCTTCATCTTTGATACCATTAGATATCAAAGGACTTAAAGGCTGAATCAAAGGATTTAAATTTAATTGCTTAAATATGGGTGGATGGATTGAAAACTTAAGGCACAAAACTAGCTTTCTGAGGCAAGTCCCACCATCTACACAGCACCATACCTAGACTCCTGGTGGCCCAGGGCAAACCCCTTTCACCAGAGATAGTGATGATGATAATATTATCATTATTAAAAGTTACCATTTTTCGGGCCCCCTTTTCATCTGGGCTTCAGGCGGCCACCCGGTTCACCAGTGCCCGTGTCCAGCCCTGCCTCTACAGGAAGAGATCACATCAAAAGTGGCACTGACCGACTCTTACGGGAAGTCTTAGCTGAGAACTAAATGCCAGCCAGCCACGGCAATACAACTACCTTCTTCTCCAAGTGCTGTATCTAGAAGAAATCAGAGCCCTGCTGCAGTGGTAATGTGAGGAAAAGCTGTATTGACAACTGGACTGTCAGGAAAGAAGGGATTTCTGTTTTCTGAGCCATCGGTTTCCCACTTTTCCATTGCACTGAGTTTTTATACAAAAAATAAAAAATCTTTAAGAACAGTTGACAATACAGGTTAATATAGTTTCAAACAAGGGTACAACTGGCAGAAGACGGATGGTACTGTGGATTAGGTGCACATCAGAAACTCAAAAAAAAAAAAAAGGGAGTTCAATCCCCATTGACCACAGACTTGTGTAGACTTGGCACATGACAGCCTTTACATTCTTCCTTCCATTTATATTCTATCCTCATGATATTTGACCTCTCCCCACTAAGCAGGATGAGAAAAAAATTCATTCATGTTTACAATATACTTCAAAATCCTGGGATAAAAGATGCTAAGGAATGATGGAGAAACTTGGTGGTCCAACCGCTGGGGTCTTCTGCCACCTCTGACTGAGGAGCATCTTGAATGAAAAGTGAGTTTGTTTACGAGTATGAGCCACCCCTACTTCTCCTTCAAATCAGGTTTAATGCTACAGAGAAATACTTTGGAGGAGGAAGTCTTTCCACGCTCAACTAGATGCCCTCTCGTTCTTGAAGTGCACAGGGCCAGACTTTCAAAATTATCTGAAACAAATCAGACCTGCTGCCCACCAATTATCAGTGAGCATTATTCCAAAACTGGGACTTGAAAAAAAAAAAAAAAAAAACATAGATGACATTTTCATGCTGCTCTTTTGTGGCTTTTATTTCCTTCTGTTATTCACTTTGGGAATAGCATTCTTTCCATTGGGAAGAGGCCGATTTTCCATTAAATATAAAGCAGCTGCCATATTGGAAACAAAAAGCTGATTAAACGCAGATTTTTTTTCCTAACGTATACTCAAAGAGCTAGAGCCATGTTTATTTTTTAAAAACTACCCTTATTACCTTAATTGGCAGATGCTTTGCCCCAAGAAATCAGCAGGAAGAGATTATACAAAATTGCAACATCTTTATTATAGGATCTTAAACAAAATCTATGCATTAAGCACAAGGTGAAAGACTGACATCATTTGAGAACCACACTGCGTACCCAAGCCACACAGCAGACTTTTATACATATAAAAACATAAGTGGTGGCACCAAAAGTTTCCTCATACATTGCTGCTGCTAATGTGACTAGTTCAACTCTGCTATTTATTCAGGTTTACAAACTGTTTGCTGAGACCACCGAACACATCGGAGTGCAGAACCACAGGCTCCTGGAAATGGGGCTATGACCTGGACTTCAGTCATTAATGCAGAAGTGACTCAAACTGGTGAGTTAGCAGAACCCGCCCCCCCCAATATCATTTCCAATCCCATCTGACAGATGTCAGGGGACTTGATTATAAAGGAACAGCGACCAGTATGACAAGTGCACATGTTGGCTTATTTTGCATTTGTTGCAACACCCAACGCACAAATTCAAACCTATCTTAAAACATCTAAGGGTTAGATGGGAAAGCAAGAGACAGCTACTGTCATTAGCAAAGGGATTTAGCCCGGTGTTTGATAACACACTGGTTCTGTGTTGCCACTTACAAAACACGACAATTAAAGGTCTTTAATCTTGAGAATGGAGCTAAATCTGTAAGGACCTGTACTTAAGGGCTTTACATTTGCCTCTATTGATGTTATTATGGCCTATCGAGACTGTACGTTGTCTGAAGAATGGAATTTTTAGGAAATGCCATACACAATGATGATGTTTTATGTTTAATTGTAGTCATTGCTGTAGAGCTAACTAGCATTGTATTTGAGCACTCAGACTGCCGTTGAAAAGAATTCAACTTAAAAATAGCAGAAGCTCATAACATTTCCAGCGCAGCTGCAACTCGCAATACTCTGAAAAGGGATTCCAGAAGTAGCAAAGGTAAATCCGTCGCATTTGAAGATTTTTGCTCCTTCCTTGAAGGCAGGTGGGTCTGCTCTTGTGGTTACATTAAGCAAGGCAGCGAGGGGCCTTTGAAGCAGACGCGGTGTTAATCAGCATTCCTTTTCACAGTCACAAGTTAAAGAGGAGACTTACAAGATCGAAATGAAGGAAAAGCAGATAATTGCAAAGTCTATTGTACTTGAGCCTAAAGGGAAAACATGCTTTAACGTCTAATAGGGCTCCTGGAAGGTGCCTGCTGGAGCTTTGGTGCAGACAGTTTTCAATCCTTACCTTTACTGATGGGCTTTCTAGTGCCAATTTCAATGCTCCACGCAACTGCTTTTTTTTTCCCCCCCTCCTATTGCAAAGGTTTAAGCACATTATAATTTTTCTAAATCCAAGCCTGCAGAGCCAACCTAAAGCCAAGCATGCCAGTGTAACCAAAGGAATAGAAGCAACACCTAGGTGAGTAGGCACATGCTGGTTTAAAGGATTTATGGCACAGGGCATGTTGGCTTCAATTACTGTTCAGAGTGTTGAAAGCACACAAAAAGCCATGTAATTACAAGATAACTCAGCTTACCCAACCTCTAGTTAACCAACCCTCCCCTGGGTTAACCAGAGGTCAGGCTCCTCACCAGTCAGCAATGCGCACCAAGCATTAACATCTCTGCTGCCCTTCATGCTTGTCAAGGTTTTGGGTTTTGAATACTCTCCCAAAAGCACGGGGAAGTAAGGCACAGCCATCAAACCAGCACAAGGCAGGCAGCCCAGGACGGCATGTCCATGCAAGCAATCCCGTCCCTGTTCACCGCCTCGGTCTCTCCTGACTAGAGCCGGCTGGGTTTGCAGGGTGGTTTGTCCAAGCCCCTACGGGACTGGCTCTGTACCATTATCAGTCAATAAGAGCAAGATTAGGCCCAGCAGAGAAGTGCTATGAACACAGCAGAGATTTCAGGAACAGCCCTTGGCCCCATTTTTATTAGATTAATAGTCACAAATTATAATCTCATTTTTTCATTGTTATCAAGTGCACAAACATGTTATATATTCAGGCTATAAAAAACATCATAAAACCTAGTTGGTAACTAAGTTAAGACATGCTTTTTTCCCCCACCCCCAATGGGCAAGAAGAACATTTCTAATGGGATGGCTGGACCACAAATATTACCACTATTACGCCCTTACACTTTAAATCTGGTTACAGTGCCCTTGTAGCGAAGCAACTTCATAGTATCGGACTTCATTTAAGAAAAAAACCAATTAAAAAAATGCACAACGTGATCCACTTGACCAATTTGTTCAAAAGATGTAGGGGACAAAAAAAGGATTAAAATGAAAATAAAATCTGTAACAGTTAAAAAAAAAAAAAAAGACACTTGGGAAAGTCCCACCATAAAAAGGGATTATTTCACTGCTCACTTTCCAGGGAACCTACGGAAATTATTTTTCACCGATTTGGACCAATGAAACAAATGCACCCCTCTCCATAGGAAGCCGACTCCATGTCTAGGCACTGGATTACATTAAAAACAAACAAACAAAAATACTAAAAAGGTACATCTGGCTTCTGGATTGTGGAAGTTGTGAAGAGTCAGAAGCCAGACTTCTTTTTATATTTGTGTCCTTCACAGTGTCCTGAAGATAATCACCTGGGAGAGTCCAAATACACAGCAGGACAATGTCCCCGATCCCGGGAAGGGGGTGTTAATGCAAGGCACCCCTGTCCTGCAAAAGGCAGAGCACGCAGCTTCCCAGCACTCGCACTCCCTGCCAGCACCAAGGGGGAGTGACTGGGACCAGGAGGCGAGCCATAGCTTTGATGGAATCGAGCCTCAAATTGCTTTAACAAACCGCTTTCTTTTCAGAAGCTGGCATTGATTTGAGACCTCGATGTTGACTTAGAAACCCCCAGGTGTCTGAAGCCTGTACGCACCGAAGACAGTGCTATGCTCAGTTTCCAGGAAAAGGAATATGCACACCCAACTGCATCATGAAAATGTCAATACTACTGAAACAGCCCCAGAGGCAGCTTTAATAAGGAGCATGGGTTAAATGCAGAAGCTTAGAAGCCGAGTTAAATACTACAGATTAACATATACTATCTCGCGCCAGTAGAGCAGAATTGAGTCTACAGAAATGAGGTGCACTTGTTAACACGTGCCTTGGCTTGCAGACACTGGAGTAGAAAAAACAAGGTAGCTAGAGTGTACTTTGTTTGTGATCTATCCATGAAAATGCCTTAGCTTTTCTACTGAACATGAAAACAAGCATAAATGACAACAATTAGAGGCATTCATTGAACCAGAATGCAGGTCTGCAAGGTCCGCTTTGCTTTCTTTGGACTAATTGCCTTAATCCAAATAGCGTGATAGCAACATCAAGAACTTGCACTACTCACTGAGAAACTATTCCAGCAGTACAGCCAGAGGGGAAGGCTGAACGGTCTAAAGCATCAGATTTGGAACTAGCAGAGGGAACCTCAGGTTCAAATCCCAGCAGCACTAACTCAGCCTGTCATCCCCGAGAGGGAGAAGAGTTTGAGCAGTACGCTGTTTGCAGGGTACGCGGGAGCAGCACTTTCAAAAGATCTCAACTAAAGCCCCCTCTGCTCTGAGCAGACTGTCAAAACCCCCTGGTGCTTTGCTTTCCCTAATGACGGGAATTTGTCCCCGTTTCTTTGGCCAGATGCTGCCGATCACCATTACTGTGGAAGGGAGCAGGTAATAGGTGCACCCCAGGGGTGGCCGCCTTTCAGTGGCACCATATAATTTATACAGCACTTAGGGATGCATGGGAATAAGAGGCATGATTGAAAAGAAGATTATTATTGTTATTAGCTCAACAGTTCAAAATGTACTTGCATGTAGTATGACGACCCTGCCCCTTGGTGCCAGTTCCCTGTACTGCCATGACCCGTTACACGGGGAACGGCAACCAGGACAAAACTTGGCCTTTTGCTCTGAGCTCAAAGGAGCTGACAGCCAGCCTCCCAGTACATGCCAACTCCAAGCCGTGCGGATGGCCTTTGGAGCAAGCTGCCTCTGATACGCCTTAGCTAGAAGGTTTGCTATGGCTTTGGAAAAAAGGTAAGGGATGCTGACGGACTAGATTTAATGGGCGATAGCTCTGAAGTCGCTCTTTATAAAAAGGATGCTGCATCAATACTTCACATACTTAAACAGGGAGCACCTCGCCTGTTGGGAAGCCTGCTTTTCCACAGCACCCCTGGATGCTCTATTTACTACTTTTCTTTTACTTTTCTTTTGGAAACTGGTGGAGGAAAGGCTGTACGTTCTACCAGAGTCAAAGGGGTTAAATGTCTTTTCCAAGACATTTGGGTTCAGCTTTCTTCCCTGTTGCTTCCTCCCTTCCCAGAATAAAGACCTTTTCTGGTTCAAATAACCCTCTAATATTTGAACTGCGAGCTGAGCATACCGAAGGCATACAACACACAGTCATACTCACCGACATTGTAGAATGGGCATCTACATCCCCCTACAGAGGACAACACAGGGAATTCAAATCAGAAGCATAAGAGAGCAAAGGAACAGTGTGAAAGGTAGGGAGGAGAGAGGGGTTCAGTAGCACACTGGTTAGCACTGATAAAGTTTACTCTTTAAACAAGACTATCACGTGTTGCTGAAGAACTCAACAGTGCATTTAAGTAGCTGGATACGATCATTTAAAAGGACTCTCCTTTTTCCCCATGGGAAGTCAAAAAGGACTTGTCAGGTCAGCACAGGGCAAGGTACCAGAAGATCAGACTTCTATTCTGGGCAGTGAAGTTAACATACTATGCAATCATGACAGTCACAGTCCATCTGCCTTGGTTTCCCCATCTGTAAAATAGATGCAATGCTTACCAGCCTCACAGACATACTTTGAGACTTAGTTTTCTGGTGCTTATTAAATGGCATACCGGTATTTGGAAATCTAAATATTGAGTTGCAGCTTACCGAGATTATAGACATGGTGTTCTACTTTCCTGCCTGATGATAATCTTCTCCCTCCCCCTGCTAAAATAAAACTAAGCTTCCTGACCCAAACAGCGAACACCCTGGTTACTGTAAAGCTCTGCACCATTTTCCTTCTTTTAACATGTCATGGAGGCAATGTTTCACCTACTAAAGACTCAACACAGGTCAGTGTTTTCTTTAAAAAGGAAAAAAACCCCAAAACAAATCCCAACATTTCTATTAAAGCTTGCTCACAAATACATGAGTCGTCAGGGTCACTGTGCTTATTTGCAACATTGAAGAGACATCGATACAGTTAATAAAGCATTGGGCAAACCGTTCCAAGGAACGAATCCTTGGAGTTTACATAGTTCCAGCTGAAATCTGTGTCTGCCATCTGGCAAAAAATGAGCACAAAGGAAAAATCTCCCTGTGCAAAGAGTTCATGCTCGAGACGGAAGAGGTTCTACTTTGCCCGGCTGCTAAAAGATTACTTCCCCTTCCCAGGTCACCGTAACCTCTCGACCTCCCCCGATTACCTTCCAGAGAAGGTTATCAGGATACAAGACTAACAGAGGATTAAAGGAAACCTAAAATAAAAACAAAAGCACACCCCTTTCCCCACTCTTCCCCCTCTCCAGCTTTCGCTCCCCCCTCACCCTTCCCAAAACAACATCCTTGCTTTGTTAACCTGACAGTTCACGGTAGGTGTTGACACAGCTCTCCATCTTTGAAAAGCTTAAAGTCAACAAATCACCATGTTTGGAGTAGCCTTGTCAATGCAATTTACATTAACTTGTCCAATGAGAAATAGAAACAACAGTCAGCCATCGTGGACAAAAGGCCGTTTCATTCGCTCCCTTCCAACCCTTGTGCACCAATTATTAATCTATCCCAACCACAGCCCTTCACCCACCGAAGAGCAAGGAAGAGCCCCTTTCCTTTCTGATGCATTCAAGTTCTTAGCCTCCGCTGGCAAAGCAGGAGAGCGTGCCGCGTTTTAATAAAGGGACAGCAAATTGCAGTTACTAATTCAGAAAGAAGAAGGCCACAGGGCCTCAGGTCTGCCATGCTTTCCTCTCCAATAACACACTATTTGTTTTGAAATGCCGTGAGCACTTAACAGACCATTTTTTAATTGTGGCTGTAAACCACCAAGAAAGTTTTGTGCAGCAGCATAGTGCTACAGTCCCATTTGTTTAACCGTGAACTCTTCACCCTGAAACATGTGCTGGAGGTATGCTGGCATTCTGGATCCAATATGCAGCCCTAAATTTGCCATCTTCCCAAATGAGCAGCAAGTTAGGAAGAACCGCATAGACCTCTTCAAAACAGCCATTCCACCCTGGCCATCAACCTGGCAGTTAGGGCTACGAAGCCCCCATGTAAAGCCAAAAGTGTGTTAACTGTTGAGAGAGAGAAACTAAAAGAAAATTCAAGGATCTAAAAGTGAACAAAAAACTGCTATTTTCCCCACAAATAAACTACCCTTGTTTCAGGCCCTCTTTGCCCTGATGGATATTCAAAACTGCTACCAGCAGCTCTCCTCTCTTGGCCCCACAGAGGTCCAGCTTTTCTCCTGGAAAGGAGCAAGGAAGGAACACGTTTCGAATGTTTGGAAGCCTCCTGTGCCTCCAAGCACGTCGAGTTGTATTAACTATGGCTATTTCCTCACATACCACACGCACCTTTCCCCAAAAACGTATCTTCCAAAATGGGGGTGCATGTCTTAAGTAAGGAAGCCGATGCTTTTCTGCTCGGAGTAGAAGCATGAAGACACTGTCACAAAGCTGCTGCTGCTTTTCCTCTCCCGCACGTCCCTATTCCCTACTCCCCGAGAGGGACAGAGTCCTGTCTTCGGCAGCAGCTGTCCTTTCAACACTTCCACAGCTGAACTGGAGCAGGGACAAAACCTCATCTTCAGCTCACCCTGCCTTCCCTGCTTGGGGAAAAGCAAACAATTCAGCTGGGAAAAAGTTCAAACTAAAAGTTTTTACCTGAACAGGAAAGGGAGGGCAAGTCAGCTGAAGACCAAGCTCTGCCCCATGCAGCTATAAAAGCCTGGGGGAGCGAAAAAATAAATCTTCCTTCTCCCTTCCCCCAAACAAGGTGTGTGTTTTATTAGGAGGTGCATGGTATAAAGAAAATACGGTGATAGTTTGGGTCGATATTGGAGCTCGCTTACAACTACTGTAAAAGCACAGCTCTCCGGCACTCAAAAGCAAGGAGTGAAGCCAGAATCCAACTTGAATCCCAACTTACCCTGTGCATCATGCAAAGTTACTATTCAAGTTTTTCTTTTCCCTCCAGGGGAAATTCTACCTCGAGGCACTCAGATCCTTCAAGGAGATTTGATCTACCTGACCAGAAGCCTTAACCCTGAAGACCTCTGCTACTGCCCCATTAAAGAAGAGAGGACTATGTTACATATATTAAATTACACACACCTTCTCAGGCTCAAGGCTTTGGTCTCAGAGATTTATTATGGGACAGACCAACTTTCTATAACTAGCATGGCCATGCAAAAATCCATAGGCTTAGGCAGGCCAAGCATTTTGCTTGCTGGTCATAGTCATCATTGGAAGAAGCCCATAAGTAGCCCCGACATCTCAGCTGGTGAACTTTTGGGACAACACACTGCTGCTTTAGTGTGCATCATTTAACCCGTTTCTTGCTATTTAAGGATCTTGCGAGTTTGACAGATCGTCCTCTAGTGAACTTTCGTGAGTTAAAGAAAATCAAATATCCTCTACAAACTCTTTTGAGCGAACAGAGTAACCATGATCAGCAGTTTTGGAAAACAACTTAATTGCGTATCCAGAGAAAAGAAACAGGATGGGTGGGAGCGATGGGGAGTTTTCCTGATTAATGTCTCAACTCTGGTTTGCAGGGGCCATTTCAAGGAACAAGAGGACAGCTCACTCTGCACGGACCCGTCCATCCTTTGCATCTTAGGTTGTTAAGTGAACAAACCATAGGTTTTGGAAACAGAACCGAGACTTCACCCAATGCAACAGCCACTCGACCCATATCAAAAGTCTTATGTTACTAATGACCAGGGTTGGATTCAAACCAGCAACCTAGAGGCAACAAGTGCTGCTCTTCCACCACAGTGCCATAAATATCTTCTTCTATATGCTAAAGTTTCATAGTTAGTCTTCCTTATTTCTGTTTCCATTGCCTGTCAAACCTTTTCTGCTACTTGCTTTCACACTGCTTCAAAAGACTGTTTTTATAAATTTCTATGATCTACAATGCTATAGGTAGTCCTGGAGGTTTTGTAGGGAACATAACTGAAGTTTTATTAGCTGAATACAATATAGTTAGACACACACAAATTATAGGATCAATCTGTGAAAGACTGCCAAGCCTTACAAGAACAGGGACAGGGGGTGTGCACGGCACGGGGGTTTAAATCAGCCCTAAATTGAAGCGGTGTTTTTTAAAATCTACTGCAATCATTTAGGGGCCCCCTTTTTGTCTACACATGCCACAAGAAAGTAAGCTGACTCTGTTGCAATTAAGAAAGCAGTATTTTTTGCTTAAAGCCATAGTTTCACAGTTCCTCCCAGCCTTAGGTTACATAGGAACCCCACAACAATTTGGAATGAGGGTGCATTTTCACTGTTCTTCTACAAAATGTAGCTTTGATGCATCCTAAATTTTAGATTTATACAAATAGTTTAAACCAGATCCACAGCCTTAAACATTATTCTTTAGAATCTAATTAAATGACCCAACCTACCTCACAGGGTGGTGCTGGGAATTAGGCACATGTACAATGTTTTGAAGCTAATATTCTGAACTTATGGGACCTGTGTAGCACTGTTGTGTGTGCATGCGCTAGCTCGGTATCATTAACCTGGGAACGTATCATTAGGAACAGGTAGAGCAGTTTTCAGAGCAATGACGGATTGTTAAATTTTTTTTTTTTTTTTTTTAAACCAGGTTTGGAACAGAGGTTGCTTCCAGGCAGCACAATCTTTTTGGGGGCTAAGTAGCTGCCTTTCCCATTTCCAAAACAATTTTGATTAATTTGAAAAGGAAACGTTAATGTTTTAAGGAAGATAAATCACCCTAGGTCCATCTCATAAATCATTGCGGGCATGTCTTTCCTCTTTCACATCTCCATGTTAGCTATGCTTCATGCTTCAGTGAAAAGACACCCTGTCAAGCAGGGGATAGAGCAAGACTTCACAGAAGCAGAGAATGAACAAAGAGGGGATTTCTCCCCTTACTGGAAAGGAAGTGAGAGAGAGAGAGAGAGAAAAACACACACACACACACACACACACACACATACACACACAGAGTGAAAAAGAGAGAAAGTGGGTGCGTAAGTGAGTGTGTGTGGTGAAAGAGGAGAATATGTTGCAGTGCTTTTTTTTGGTTTGAAGTGTTTGATTTCCAAATATATATTCATCTGTATTTCAATAAACTGCCTCCCCTTTCATCCTAGGCTCACATGCATTGAAATTGTCACTACATCACCCAAAATGACCTGGTGAGAAAAGCATGAATTCCACTTACGCTACTGCACAACCTCTGCCAATTGTTACATTCATAAATATCTTTGGTTTAGACACAGTACTTCGAAACACCACTCAAGGAACACTTTAAACGGTGTGCATCCCCTTTAGTAGCTGATCCACATAAAAGACAACAACCTACTACCATGACTAGCATAGCTGCTCATCTGATTCAAATGACCAGATTAAAAACCTGCTGATGCCCCATCGTGGCAGTCACACACCAAGGCCCAACCCGGCCTTGTCATCTCAGCAACCTGTGCTGCACTATGGAATACAGCTGGTTTGGGAATGCACTTGACCCAAAGCAAAAGTCACCCAATCATTCGGACACCCCCCAAAAAAGTTAGCTGTGATACACGCCAGATTCAGGCCTGTACTCCCTTTTGCAGTTCAGCCTCAATGGTGGACTCAAGTATGAAGGACTGGAATTGACTTCCCAATCTTACCATTGGCACTTCAGCATCCCCCAGCAACCAGAACTAGCCTTCTTGCAACTGTCAAATCTCCTTGACATCATCAAGAGGGCTCTTGTGGGGTCCAAAATGCCATGGATGCTGGATTTCCTAAATGTACCCCTAACACGTTTAGGAAATGCTTTAGCACTGGCTCACTGACACTGCTGAGTAGTTAAAAACCTTTGCAGTAGCTCAGTCACACAGGTATGGACAAGGGGAAAGAAGCAAAGGCAGACAGAACTGCAAATGGACCAGAACTTGCTTTGTCATCTGACTTCAAAGTGGGCAAAATTTACTATGATGTGCACCCATGTAATCGCAGCGTTGGAAACCTCATATGAGGAACTAGCAAGTTGTGCAAAAAAAAGCAACAAGTCGTTATTATACGCTGTATAAATGCCATCTTCAATGTTATTTCTTTCCACTGCAAAATACTGAAGGAAGATACTAATACGTACAAAATCTATGAGACCCAAAGTAAAAAAGAAAGGAGATGCTTGTGGAGAAGTGAAACTGCCTGATGAAGACATACTTTTACTCAGTGGGATACTACATTTCACCCAATCAAAAACAGATGAAAATGAATAGGTGTTTTTTTTCTAGGAACAACAGATAAGAAAACTGCAGGCATATTTTAGATGGAGAAAAACAAATCTCTACTGTAGGATCCAAAGTTGTAGTTTGAGCCAGGGTTTCTGGTGGCTTCACGAGCACACTTGGGACATAAATACAACTCAAAATACCCAAAGGCAAAAATACATCCACAAACTATGCACCGTTCATCGTAAAAAAAATTTTTTAAAGTTTAATGCCATTTAGAAAAAACCTCCTACAATCTCAGATACTTAAAATGAAATGTAACATGAATACATAATCAGTTATGTCCCTGACTTTCTTATCACTGATCTGTACATTTCTCCCAGGCTTTCAAATAAACAAGCTAATTCAGGAGAAGTTTAAGGAAGCTTGACTTCTGATAACACCCGATAGGATATACTAGAATAAAACCATTCTGTTCATGACCTCTATCCCCATAGGGTATTATTTATAATATACGCTCCAAGAAAAACAAGGTTAACAGCCTGAAGCTTCAACTGTGGCATCAAACCCTTCTCCCCTTTCAGCTTCCGTAAACTGGGCCAGGCTGGCACTTACAGGAAGGTGTGTGAACACGGCAAAGGTGCTGCGCAGGAAGGCAATCAGATCTATAAGATAATCGCTGGCTCTGCTGCCTGGTTCTGCTGCCATCCAATCATAATCCACCAGCTGCAAGAATTGGTCAATCTTCTGGTTCAGATTGGTGTAGATCTCTTCCTCTGCAGCATGGCGGGCATCCTAGAAAACATGAGAAAAAGACTGTGGAATATGGTCCGAAAGGAAGTCATGCCTCCTAGCCTAGGCAGTATGCGTGATACTAAGGTATACTGCAAAAAGGTTGCATTCTTTGCTTGTTCTTCATTAGCTTCCTTTTCCATCCTGTGTGTTGTGTACTAGAGCTCCCTTTTCTCCATCGATCAAGCCAGAAATGCCTGGTGTAAGAGGTTGATCTAAGCCCGCTGAATTCATAGAACATTAACTCTTTCTGAAGGGTCAGACCCTTCTCTCTCCCTTCTTAAACCTCACTTACTCCCCATGATTTTCTATCTATAAAATATCATAGTTTCATAGTTTCTAGGGTCGGAACGGACCTGAGCAGATCGAGTCCGAGCCCCTGCCATGGCAGGAAGAGCACTGGGGTCAAACGACCCCAGCAAGGTGTTCATCTAGCCTCCAATTAATATCAATCAATTGGAGCTTCCGATTAAGTTTTTCCCAAGAAAAAGATTTAGCCATACAGCTCCCATGAAAATGAATGCATTTTGTTGTTAAATTCCTTGCCATCACAGGAATTTTGCTTCAAACAGAGTCAGCACTAAGACGGTAGGCTGGCATTGTCAGCACTACTTAAAACAGTAAGCAGGCCAATACAAATCCCTTCCTTCCATCAAAAAAATTGATAACTTGTCACCTGAACTACACAGCAGTCTCTTGCCCCATCTCACTCCTACAATTTTACCATCCCTCCTTCTCATAGTCTTATTAGAGCATCGTTCATATCCCATGTCATCGAGTGAAGTCCTGTTGTCTCCTTCTGCCTATGGCATCTCTCTGCTCGTTACAAGCTGCTACCCAGAAGAGACGAACTTGCACATTTCCAAAAATTGCTATGAAGTAGTCGCACTCTCTTGTTCACTTGTGCTTGCGTTCTTTTTGGGAGGTAGTGTTTTCTACTATTTGCTTGTGTGAGGAACTCACTGGTAGATGCATTGATGGTGGCTGCTATAATGCCCTGTTAGTGATATACACAGTGGCCTGGAGAGAGATGTTGGTAAGGTAGTTTGGTGGTATTCAGATGCCATGTCAAAAAGTAACTTCAGTACACTCAGGGCACAAACTAAGGAGCAAGTACACATAAAACTACCTTTTGGAACACAGTCATATATACCATGCCTTATTTCTCATTGGTTTTCCTGGCTGCTTTGCTTCTGCTGGGTGATAAGCACCAGCAATTGCATGTCTTTTTAAAAAATTCCGATTTAAAACAGTTCAAGAGAAAAAGCATGTTGAAAGGACAACGCAGATTAAGAGATGCTCAGAATTTCTGCATCCATGTTGTTAAAGATATTTCATACAATAAGAATCTGTGGAGCATGAACAACAGCTTATCCCCCACAAATCATAATCTACAAGAAAAGCAAAGGATATTTCTCACCTTGAATGTGGTGGTCCCATACAGTTTGGTCGTGTGGACCGTCTCTGGGAGTACATTGGTGATATTGGTTATGAATTCCTCTAGGAACCGGCAGGATTTCTCCAAATGGGTTGTATTAATGATAATTTGCACAAGCTGTAAAGGAAAAGGAATATGTTCAGATGCATCTCGTGTTCTAAAAGTCAGGTCATGTCAAATGAACAAATACCAATTTATAAGGGGCTTTTGTTACTTTTGACACTGTCAAAACACACTATGCCCTGCTGAAGGCTAAAGGAGGATTGCCCTGTCTTAGCAACATATGAAACTTAAGAGAGATCACACTTGGGAAAGTGTTAACGTCACAAGGATTTTATGAATTTTGTGAATTCAGCTGTCAATCATTGCTCCTTTCAGGGCACTTCAGACACCCTCAAAATGCAACAAGGTTAGGCAAGGTACCAAAATCTGACCAGAAGCATAACCCTAAATAACCTGTATTTCTGAGTGACAGCCAACAATATCACACAAGGGCATTTAAAAATGATACCAGCAAACTGTCTGTGGTTACCATGAACTGGTTTTACTTCACTACAGGTGGTATGTGCTACAGCATTCCTCGTGCTCCTGTCTTCGAGCATACCACGCCTAACTTTTGTGGCTTTATTTATCTTTTGTTTTCGCTGCTTCCTTCATGAAGTGAGCAAGTGGCATGTAGACAGGACAATAGCTTGTGACATTACAGATAACTACAAAGCAAACACTCAGCTGGAGTTGATTCAAGTCAAGTGTTTCAAGTCCAGGGCAAGACAGTCCATGCTTCTGCTAGGGAACAACTTATTTAGCTACTGATTCAGATTACTAATTTCTCCAGCAGGAACCCTGTCTTCTTGCAAATCACCTTGCATGCTATGGGTATAAGACAAACAAGAGAATAGCTTCAAGCAAGACACTTAATCTCCATGTGGCACTAAACACTAAAATGTCCTCAGATTGTGGGGCTGATTGATGGATTAGACTACTTGCAAAGGGAACCACACTTAAGGCACTGGGAGAGAGAGACCAAATACATCAGTGGTATGCTGTCACATGCAGCATGAGATCTCCCATAAATACCACCCAGAGCGAAGTCCCCCTGACAATATCTTTCCTACAATTTATAGGATTCGTACAGAACATAAATTCTTTATGTCTGTAACCATCGAGTTTACCATTCCAAGCATACAAATCCAACCCCCAGTTACTGAATACCGATGTGGACATGGGCTGAGCTAGGATTTTGAAAACTGGGGTGCAGATGGTGAGGTGCATCATCACATATAAAAAACCATCTTTTCCTCCAGTTAAAAAGCTGGAAGCTTTAATCTGCTAGGGGCCTAGGGCTATATTTTTCAGTTTAAGGTGGAAGCAAAAACAAATATAACTTTACTGGAATAAGTTCAATACAGTCCACAGGACTGTGAAATGCGAGCGATGTTACCAGGAGCGACTAGCAGGCCACAGAATTGCAGAAGAAAGGATAGTTTGATTAGTGGAACATGAAGACCATTCAAAAAGGAAAGAGTCATTAACAACCAAGAAACAAAGCAATTAGAAGGAATCAGATAGATTATAATGAGCTACAAAGCTAAACGAGTCCCTCATTGCTGCCTAAATAGAAATGCTGCTGTCACTACCAGGTGGTTGGGTTTTAAACTTTGGGTAGAGCAGAAATCAAAGGGGAGAGGGGTCTAAGTGCATTCCCTAGATCCACCCCAGAAGTGATCGCATTTATGTTCATAAATGAACAATTTTAGTTCCTCTCATCTAATCCTCAGGCTCCTACCAGTGGTATAGAGGCAATTAAACTACTCTACTCATAGACAGCATGCCCCAAAATAAGATACACACCTGGTTTTTGAAAGGCAAAATGAAGGAAAGAAAGAAGGTCTTTTCTTGGAGTAAATGAGTTTCTCGCATTTACCTGGGGAGCTGACCCTGCTTATTGCTTTGCTTCCTGTGGATCGCATACAGACTTTACTCTCTTTTGTCCAGTAATGGAAGAAACCCCTCTATCATATTTCCTCACAGATAATAAACATTTTTTGGGAAAAGATGCAATGCTATATACAAGAAAAGGTGGTACTTCTCTGCACATTCCTCAGCACGCTGGTTCTCGTAATCTCGATTCTGGGCTTGATGAGTGCTCAATCATTTCCCTTTTTCGATTTCTGCATGTCGTTTTTATAATGCCCTCCTGATTTGGCTTGCGAGCTTGTCCCTTGGAAGACTGATTCCCCTTCCAAAACTAAATACCCCCTCCCAGAAGTGGACCAATGCTCCACATAACCAAAACCAGCTTTCATCACTTGCCTAGCTAGGGGTTTCCATTTCCTGCCTAGCTGGGGGTTCCTCTTCTGTCTGTCTCAAGGCACCAGGCTGAAGGATGTCCAAAACAAACTGCACATACCTTTTCAGCACCCTTCTTGGCTGCCCTACATCCCAATAGCCTGAAGCATCCTGAAAGGGAGTGCCATTAGTGTGAAAAGGCAGGAAAGGTTCTTTGAGTCCTTTTATTAGATAAAAGATATCACATTTACTCAAAGAACCTTGCCTACCTGTATCCTTAGACCAATGAGGCTACCAGCAAAAACCCAGCATTAATGTAAATGCCCAACATCATCCCAAGATCCTTGCTCAGGCTTCAAAAGCCTGCCCAGTTTCAACTCGTGCCATGGTGCCTGAATGATAGAGGACACTTTCCCACCTACCCCTTGCACAAATTTTTCAGACACATTTTCTGCAGTTGACATGCCTAGAACCTGCTAACTAGCTGTGCAAAACTCCTCTCGGCCTTCCCGTCTGTACTAGCCATAGTCTGCCCATGCCAGCCACCTCCAACCCCACATGCCAACTGGTTCTCTTGCCACAAACCAGTATCAACTGTTTAAACTCTCTCTGGCTCCTTGGTACTTGATTCCTTTCCTTCTCGACTCTGGGGTACAATGCTTCTGCACCCAGCCACCCAAACAACTGGGAATTTTTTTTCCTTCTCCTGCAACCCCCCTGTGCCACCACTGCATTAGTTTTGACCCTGTCTTCCTCATTAATGGCTATGCCATACTACTGTCTCTCTGGATGGGAGACTGGGATGCATCTAGCTTAAGATGTGATGTGCAAATTAGTAGATGGGAAAATTCATTGTCCCTGCTGCAACACGCTTAGTATTTAGATGGTGCCGATCTACCAGATCCCACAAGCATCTAGCGAGTTCACATTCAAAGCGTTTCTAGAAAACAAGAACAGTTGCTCATCTCCCAGTAACTGTGCTTCCCCACTTCTGTTGGAGAATTATAGTTACTGTCATAATTAACTATTCAAGTCTTTGTTCATGCGGGGCCTCCTCCTAATGCTTAGCTAGCAGTTCTCAGACTGACATGATGGAGGGCTGAGCAATCATTACAGCTAACTGAATAAGGATTGCAGAACTGCCCTCCTGAGCTTGCCATCTGATCCAATCGCCAGACAGGGCATAAATCCTTAGTAAAAAGTACAGGCTAAGCCTCTAAGTGTGTTCACAGATCTTATCTATAGGAAGACTTCTGCGGATGTTGCCTGAGCTCTGCCTGAGCAGGGGCATTTGTTATCTGCTACCTGGTCACAAATTCTAATCCACAAGGATAATATTTGGGAAGAGAAAGCTTGACCTTTCATGGCCTTCTCTCATAGCACAAAAAAAATGGATGATTTCCTGAAAGGATTTTTTAATTCTGTCTAAAGGAAGGCTCCTAGGCTTGAATGCTTTGGGGGAAAAAACAGAAGTTGGTGGTCTACTTTAAAGGAATATTCAGCAACCACTTTTGCAGGAAAGCCAGAGTGAGGTTTTAGGACTGCCATGCCCCTGTGAAAAACTAGCATCAGGTGATGTGCCATGGATGCTTAGATCTTGCCAACTGTCAGAGTTAAGATAACAGCAGCTAGGAGAGTCTGTTGATGGATGAAGCACTTCCACAAGAATCCCAAAGGAGAAGATTTTTTATATATACACTAGACAGAGAGAGAGAGAGAGAGAGAGAGCACTATCTATATTTCTCTACCTAATCAGTGGACAGATGTGGACCAAACTTCAGAAAACTGTAAAGTGTAAAATGCAAGAACAGCATAGAAAGCTTGCACTGGAGGTAGCAAGCCAAGTCCTGTATCTTGAAACGACAGATATAGCTGGGGGAGAAAACTTGGAGACGCAGGTGTCTATAGGGTTGTCACTATGTTAAGGATACTCCCAAGCCATGTGCTCTGCCCACTTTCCAGTCTCTTGTGTGCTCAAGGAGGAGCAATGTTTGTGTCAACAGCAGACTCAGGGTGAGGAGGGAAGCTGAGGACATAGCCTTAAGCGACACATGAGCATACAAGGTTTTAACCCTTGATCTGGCTCTAAGAAACACATTGAGAATGTGTAAAAAGGACTTCAACAGCCTCAAATGAGATCAGCAAGCTTCTCCTTTTAGGATCACAGGCCAATGTCTCCCCCCGCACAAGAGAGCTCAAACAATCGATTTTTGGTTGCAAGGTCTCATCTTACTTGCTCATGACTAAATTGGAAAGGAAAGTTACTCATTTAGGCCAGTTTTAAAATTTAAAAGTAGAAATGTGCTGCTGAAACTGTACATTTGTAAGCAATGTGGAGCCGGATGGAGAAGCTAGGCTTAATCATATGAAAAGAGCTCGAAAGCAAAACACTGTGGGCAGGCACCTCCTGACAAATTAGACCTTTGTTTTAAACTGGAGTCTGAAATGTCATGACCTGTCGGCATTTCCTGCAGGATCCTTCTTCAGCTCCAGAGCAGCAGCGCCAACGCAGCTGAACAAACCCTCCACCTCCACACTCTCCTTAGCCCATTATTTTCTTCTTCTAGCATCACCTTCCCTCCCAGAGTGAAACAAACACTGAATCAGGCTTATACTAAAAAGTAGGGCTGACCAGCTACCATGGTAAATTATGAAGTTATTAAGAGCCATTCACAAAGTTACTAAGAATTTGATTCTTTCTGTATACTCCATGGATTATTTCTAAAATGGGTAGAACAGGGTAGCGATGTCATTGCATTGCTTACTGCCAAGGATCCCCAAGAGGACAGGGGAAAGAAAAGAAATATGCCACCCAAGAACAAATGTACTCTGAAGACTCCATCTATTGACTCCTCTGTGAAATCCTTGGAAATATGAACTTTCACTTCTACCCAGAGAACTTTTACAATCTTTTCTCCAATGTCTGGTTTGTGCTTGAAAGCTTGCAATTGAAGAATTTTTTTTTTTTTTTTTGCAAAAATCTAGATGGTCTAATAAAAGATATCACCTCTACTACGAGTCCCAATTGCTTTTTCCTTTAAACCAATACAGCTACAACCTGGATATGTCACAGTCTGAAGAGCAGGACAGGGTTGCATCCCAGTTGGAAACTAGAAGATACCTACATGGGAGGGCTTGACGTGTTGCAGTTCACATCTTGAATATATAAATGTTCCTAAAACACTAACAACTTTCAAGGCAAAGCAAGTTACAGCTTTCTCTTTTGCTCTGTTTCTATTAATTTTGCCTTTTACTGTAAGCTGCCCTGAGCCTTTCATGGGAAGGCCAGCACAGAACTCAATTAAATAAAAGCAAATGTTGATCAGGTCTCATCTTAGTATCCACAATCAGTAATTATACTGATATTAGTACTACTAGCATGGATATTACAGAAGCGCACATTGTCTCTGATTATGAAGTCCACTGGCCTAGGTATGGTACACATGTGTATGCAGCTTATAAATCTACAAGCGTTCAACTGATTTAACTTCTCAAAAAGTAACCTGCGA
Organism: Gavialis gangeticus; assembly: GCF_001723915.1. Taxonomy (NCBI): domain Eukaryota; kingdom Metazoa; phylum Chordata; order Crocodylia; family Gavialidae; genus Gavialis; species Gavialis gangeticus. The sequence goes on from NW_017729033.1 coordinate 1,300,499, forward strand.
ACAACACGTGCCAACACGAAAATTGTTGGCTCACGACCACTTTGAAAAACTGTCAAGAATGGAGTCTTTCATATAGGAAGTTACTTCTACATCCCTGGACAGGAAATAATTTCTGAGACAAGGACGGTGTTTTAAGGTCCATGTTACTATACCACCTAACCCAATGTCGTTCTGATCACACGCTACAATGCCAACTGGCTGCCTGAATATAAATGCTAGTCTTTTTTTTTAACCTTATTTGAATTTATCATTGCCATATGTTCCTTGTTACACTAACTAGCTGAGAACTGAGCAAAGATATTCTCTCCCCACGCACAAAGCTCAGCAACACTACAGAGTTTCCTCATAGGATTTAAAAGGTGAACACTTGACAGCAACACCAATGCTGCACCATTAACAAGGCACTCTCAGTGAGCTGTGAAGTCCATACAAAGATCACATAACCTGAAACATGATGAGAGGATTTTCCTGCTGGAAGGAAAATGCTTACCTCCGTCAGCCCTATGTTTCTCCTCTTAATAACAGTTTGTAAACAGTTGCTGAGTGTTCGAGTCAGGAGCAAGTTGGTGGATTTTCTAATCATGTCGTCAACCTCGGTGGAGCTGGAAAGCAGAATTGAAAGAAAATGATTTGCAAAATGCTTTAAATCCAGGAGAAGGAGGTCCCAGGTCACCTCTACCCAGTATAAGGCCACCTCAAAACCTTTAGCACCTTCATTCTCATAATTGCCCCTGCGATGGAGGAAAGTGCCATCATCGGCCCTGCCTTCCAGGAGAGCGAGTGACATACCCAGCGTCCGCGTCAAGGAGGAAGGACCTGAAATCGTCTCCTGAATCCCAAGCTAACACCTTGAACTGACCACCCTTCTATTTTAGATCCCAGTATCCAGAGGTACCATTACATGCAGGTCCCACCCCCTTCAAACTGGAGCCATGGAAACTAGGCACTTCTGTGAATCAACCCCACAGGCCCTGTGCCTGTTTTACAGTAGTGCTACATACATGTATTTTTATACTGTGACAAATCAGATTTGGGAAGATCCCTCAGCCTGAACAGCTGTTTATACAAGCAATAAATGCAGAAGTGCAGTGCTGTCTGCTAGGCTGATTTTCAATGCTCTGCCTGCCAAAAGCCCCCCTGCACCCAAGTGCAGCAGTGTCCCAGTGCGTGGTTAGAAGAAGGTCCACAGAGCTGGCCCAGGTCTCCCCACTGGGGTTAGTGCTCCCCCTCCTCTCCTCCATGCATACCGAGGCAGTGTGGAGTAGAGCAAACCTGCGGAGGAACCTACCATGAGGAGGGAAGGTCCTGAAGCGGAAGAAGGAGCCTAAGGAGGAAGCTGCCCCCTGCCCTCTGCTGTGATCTGCAGAAGAGGGTGTGGGAGGTTAACAGTGCCCCTCACCCAGCATTAACTCGCTGGTGTGCACTTTTCCAAGCCAAAAAGCATAGCAACCACTGGCAAGGCAATGCCTGGTTCTTGCCATGGCAGGGCAGGAAGGACTCCAGTCCCACCGAGAGCACACAGCTCTCCAATTTTACTGGGACAGATCTCGGAGATAACCATCCTCGAACGTCCCAGGGCAGAGGCAGGCAAAGTCCAGCCCACAGGCTGGTTCCAGCCAGCAGCCTCTGCCCACGCAGCTGGGGCCAGTTTCCATAGAGACTCCAGCAGCAGCCATACTAAGATGGCACAGGGCTGGGGTTTCCGTGGAGACCAACCGGAGCCATGCTGGCAGGGCACATGGCAGGGCAGGGAGCTGCTCCGGGGCTAGGTTGGGACCCAGCAGCCTGCATGCTCCAAGCAGGGGCGTGCAGGCAGAGGATCATGGCTCTGGATCACGCTATCATCGTTGCAAGGAGCCGAGGCAGAGCCACGAACCGCTGCCTGCACGGAGCATGCAGGCTGCAGCTCTGCCCTGGCTCTGGACCACACCATCACTGCCGCAAGATCCCAGCCCGGCTCTGGAGCAGCTCTGCGCCCTGCCACACACCCTGCCAGCACTGCTGGGGCCGGTCTCCATGGAAACTCTGACCCCGCCTTATCACAGCACACTGCTGCTGGGGTCTCCATGGAAACCAGCCCCAGCCATGCAGGCAGGGGCTGCTGGGAAATGGAGTCCGTCCGCCAGCTGGAGCCACCACTGTGCCTTGGCATGCCACAGGCCACCAGGCAGAGGACAGTGAAGCAGCTTTGGGGAGGGACCCCTTCCTCCAACTGAGCTGCAGAAGCCTTCCCAGTACTTCATCAACCTCTCCATGGGCCAACCCTTTGGTATTAATTGGCATTACAAAGGCAGATGCAGCCACACAGCAGTAATGGGAATGCTAGCTCTTCAGCTGCATGTAATCCTCCACCACGCATCCCAAGAACCACACTGGTGTAGCACCAGGAGACAGAATTACACTGGCTTTCAAGCTAACTGGGGGACAGAGGCCTGAATATCAGTCACACATGTACAAATGCACATGTTTACAGCTGCCAATTCTTGCATGCGCCGATACCTACCACGCTAATAGAAGTTGGAGTTTTTCACACACGTGGACTTGGTATGCAAACAGCAAGGTGCATCCGCACACAAGCAGAGCAACACTGCTATCTCATCATCATGCTGCATTGACAGCTCTACTGAAAACAGCCCCAAGCTGCTACACTTCTATTACCATAACTGATCTTTTCCTTCAAGCAACTGAGAGCTCCACCTGGTCCTAAAGGTCCCATTTCAAACCTGGTTGATTCAGCCAAAAAAACAGGGGGCAGACCTTCAAAGTAAGCATTTGTGCACGTAATGTCCCCTCTTCCCCATCATGGATTACCAGTCTCCTACAACTGAGAACATGCAATCCTCTGACAAAGCTTTAATAGTAGGGGAGTCAGCACTGCCTGGATTTTGGGAAGGGATGTTTGGGGTTTAAAAAGGTTCTTTTCTCCATTCATTAAAAAGCTAAATCGAGGCCATTTAAAGAGGCCACCTTTGCAGGTCACCTAAAGTACTGCTAGGGAAGCTCCTCTGGCCAGCAGCCCTGCCCTCTCCTCCCAGTTAGGTGCAATCCTTTCTTTTTGAAGCAGGTTTGGGAAAGCAAGTGAAATGCAGGCTCCTTTGATCTATCGTCAGCAGCGCATTAGGCCTGAAACGACAGAGCCTTTATCTCTGAGAGCAGGATGACAGGCAGCTGGATGGCAAAGAACATTTCAGACTGGAAAGTTCAGAAACATTAATAACTTTAGGGCTCCTGGTAAATCAACCCTGTGACCTTTTGCTCCTTATCCTGTTTTACCTGACAAATGGCGAGATTACAAAGCAGAGAACGATAGGATAAACAAAAGAAAGCCTTCAAGTTATCTCCAGCCACTTGTGTCTGAGGCAGGCTTGCTCTGTGCTTAGCTATCTAGCATGTCAGCTCCCCGAAGCCTGTCCTGGCAGCAGCTTGGCAGGCCCCTTCCCACTCCACAGCTCCCAAACCCACTGATGAGTGCGTGTAGTTGCCCTTACCTCAAGTGGGCTCAGCCACCACACTCCAGGACCTGTGCCCACCCACAGATCACCCCCTTAAATGCCCCTTTACAATTAGGGTCCCAATTCCACCAGACTCTAGGCACTTTAATCTCTTATTTCTGTCAAGGGGAGTAGTCAATGGTCAGCACCCTGCAGGACCTGGCTCTTGACATTTTTAAATGGCCCACGACCAGCTGAAGCCTCACCCTAGGTCCCTCTGGCCCCAGTGGTAGGGCTGCTCTTTCTTGACCTTCCTTAGCTGAAGATGGTGCTTTTTGTTAGTGTGGGATGGTGCCTCTCAGACATTGCTTGATCTCTTTGGGCTAGTTCTTTACATGGCTTCTAGCATATTGTATTTTGAGTTTGAGCTGGGCCATAAACTACAGCCCAAGGAGCTGGTATCTGGACATCAGGCTCTTGGCTCAGGCCCACCTCTGGCTGGATGCTCCATTCTTGACATCCAGCGGTGGCTTATTTCTAAAGCTCTCCCCATCTCCCCTCCCTCACCCACCCTGCTCAGAGTTACTTATTGCCAACAAAGCAATAAAAAGGTTAAATACAGCCAAAGCATGAAAGAAGCCAGACCTGTGAAAATTCACAGCCGGTAAAAGCAAACCAAGGGTGTAAAAGACACTGCTGCCAATGGGAGTGAGGCATCCCTGCTCCTTTGATCCCAAAGTTTCACTTTGCCCTAGAAGAGCTGGAGCAGCACAGGGACAGCAAGCATGGGGAAGATGTGGGGATGGAGCCTGCAGAGACGAATGGTGAGAAAAGGAAGATGCACATTCAAAATGAAAAGAAAGCAGGTCTGTTATATGCATGAACAAAAATGAAGTCTGCAGCAGGTCCCGACAACCAGAAGCCCTTTTGTCCTGCTGGTGAATGATATAAGGCAATCACGAGATCATCCTCTCAAGCTTTTTAGGTCGGCTTAAGCATAGAAGGCATTTTAGACTCCTACAAGAGTGGTCACTCCAGAGACCGGAGAGCAGCAAATCTCAATCAGGATGCTGCGGCATTGGGGTGCCATGAGATGCTTAGGCGTGCTGCAGGGTGGTTATGTAATGTTAGCACAGTTTGGTGTGCAAATACATACACGTGACTCTCAAAAACCCAGAGATTCATAGATTCATGACAGCCCTGAGAAATGCCAGTTCAAAACTTTCACTCATTTTTGGACTATGGAAAAATACTAGAGCAGGAGTTGGCAGCATATGGCCTTGTTGAGCCCCTGGATGCAACCCAGAGCCCAAGAGCTTTGGCTATGCCCATGACCAGCTAAGCTGTGAGATGGTGTGCCAGGGCTGGGCAACTTCCAGCTGCATCCTACTTCTCCCCCCTGCAACCTCTCCCCAGATGCAGCATGGGTCCAGCTTCCAGACTCCAGGAGCTGCACTGGGACTTGGCGGCTGGAAGCTATGTCCACACAGCTGCTGCTTCTCCTACCCTTTCCCCCACCTCCCAGTTGCACTATGGAAGTGGCAGCAGCGTGGATGTGGCTTCCGGCTGCCCAGCCCCGGCACAGCTCCCCACTGGCTGGGATCTGCATGCATGCCCCAGACCTCAGAAACAAATGCTTCTGGCAGAACAGGAAAAGCTGATGGTATGTGGATGCTCCTCTGGTGCAGATGGTGCTTTCTGCAGAAGGTTATTACACCACCCTCCTCATGCCGCCTGGAATAAAAGGCAGAACACTCCGAAAATGGAGGGTTTACTTTAGACTTTAACTTCACCCTTAAAATCACCAACAACATTTTAACTATAACAGCGATGAACCACTGATGCTTAATGACAATGCTCAATGTTGCCAGTGTTTTAGAGCTTCAAAGGGCTTTCTTTTTCAGCTCCCTGACATTATGCTGTCTGGCTCCAGACTCTCCTTTAATGCATGAATACATCAATTTGCGACACAAATAAGGTAAGTGATGGGTTTCCATATGGAGAATGGCATCATTTCCAAAGGCTTTTAAGTGTTGCTTTCTTAGTAAGCAACGTGACCCACCGTGTTTTCCAGGCAGAAAATCAGCTTCCCCACTTAAGACGTGCACTGCGGTTTTGGGGGCTAACGTGCACTATGCAAGTAAATACGATATTCAAGTATTTCACTTTTAGTTCTGTTTGGATAAAGGTGCTAGGTGACCACTGGGCAAGTCGACTAGGGATGTATATACGAGACATACACAGAATAGCCATTCGCACAGCCCGCACAGGCATATACGTCAGACTCCAAGGTGGGTTTATCCACAAAACAGGTAAAATGCATGCAGGATTCCTCACACTGCCCAACCAGAGGCTTTAGTCATGACCTCCAGGTAGACCTAGACTGTAGGGACAAGTCAGGAGCCCAGGTCTCTCTGACTGATTTGGTGCTGAGTCACGATGAGAAGACTTGCTGACAAAGAGCCAATGCCCATTCGTGGGTCCTGGTTACTTTTGTGACACGGAGTGGACAGGGAGAACAGATCTCAGTCCACACAAGTCAACAATTAGTTGGTAGCAACCTCTGGTCACCGTGGACCTGGGTACTCAGTAGACATTCCTGAATTAGAGCATCTACTGTTAATTCTCTCAAGTCACCAAGAATGAAAAGATTTCCCTCACTTCCTCTCATTCCCTGGAGTAGGACCATGGTATTTATATTTACTATATTAAAGATTTTTAACCTTTGGTCTCATCTGAATCCCAGCTACAGCTTGTTTGAGGCTCTTTATAGCCGTGCCAATCACTGCAGTATCAATCCTTTTGTTCTCCCCTTTCCAGCAATACAATATGCTGACTTCTAACGCATACCTGAAAAAAAATCAATTTAGAGACTGAGAAGCAGGATTTCCAAAAAAAGGAATTCTGGGCCGAATCAAGCCGTGGTATAAAGACCGACTATTTCTTGTACTGCAGATCCTTGAAGTTAACTTCTGCAATCACTTATACATGCATAACAGATTTCAATGGGCCGACACATGCGAGTAAATTCACCATTGCTTAAAAATGGAATTTCAAATGATTTAGGTGCACAAGCTTCACTGACTCCAGTGACTTGCACTTCTAAACTTCTTTGGCACCAAAAAAATCTGTACTTAAGTTTTTGCAGAGATTGGGCCTTACATTTGTAAGATCAAAGTGCTGTTAGACATAGAATTGACACATTTAATTTTCCACCTACTGATTCCAAGAGGAATATCTTCAAAATGAGAAATTCCTCTGGAGCTGGTGGAATCCTTCCAACAAGTGGAAATTTTCAAGGGGAGCTACTTGGGAGGAAACTTCAGGATGCATCTTATAAAAACTTGTTCCAAGGAAGAAATACTTAAAAACTGAGGGGGTTTTTAAAATCAAATTAGTCAAGGAAAATAAAAAAAAAAAATGTGCATGTGTGCACACATACAGACACACTGTTTAAAACAAGAATTTATTTTAAATACTTTAAACATCTTTCATAATCACGTCAACATAAAAGGAGAATATTTCTATCCAACAAATACAAGGAGCTGCTTTAAAATAATAACTTAAAAAAATATGAGCCATGTTTTCTGCCGTAGGGCCTATTCTTCAGGAAAAGACTGTAGAGTATTTAAGAGAACTGTCTGTATTAATGACAGCTGATGTCCCATATCCCATAGCAGTAGCCATGACCTTCATGCCTACTGTGATTGACAGCCTGACCCCAATCACTCCAGGGTGCAAGGTAAATGACAACCAAGGAAGAAAAAGAAAGAGAAAGAAAGAAAACTTGCTGCCGGCTTTGTAGCCAAACTTCCTAATAAAAACTAATTCAAACTGTCAGGATGAAATGAAGAAAGTGTCAACAGGGGTTTTCAGAGAAATATTCGGTACGTTTGGCTGGAAAAACCCAACAGCTCGGCTCCCTCCCCCCGACCTACCCCAACTCACCTCTCCAAAAAAAGGCTGAAAAATCCAATGTTGAAAGGAATGTTAATAACTTGTCCATGGGGAAGCCCCGAGGTGGGACCCAGGAGAACACTTTTCTTCCATTCTCTGACAAACCTAATCATCTCTGTAATGGTTAAAAGCATAAAGCTCTTAGCTGCGCTCCAAGACAAGCACGGCTGGAGGAGCGAGATGAATCTGACATCTCTATGAAACGGAACCATCTCGCAGAAAGAGCAGAGGGCAAGGTGGCTTCGGAAGCCAAAATATTTAATGGCGAACCACGGGGTAAGACCCTAGGGGCCCACCAGTGAGTATACCCTGCCATCCACTCCAGGATGATTAAATGCCAGTACTGACAGTGAGAACCCTCCCCCTGGATCTTAGCTTCCATGGCAGGAAAAAAGTGGACTTCTCCAACAGCTTCCCTGGTCAGCAAGGAAAGCAAATCAATGCCTACAAAGCATTTTGCACGCTCTGGGAAAACTAAGACACAGGCACCCCAGAGTCCCGTGACTGCAACACCTAATATCAGACCCACTGATACGCTATCCAGCCTCCAGCTACAGTCAATAGCTGAAGCTACACAAGGGGAAGACAGCCAAATGCAGCAGAGTGCCTAGCTAGCTGTTCATTGTAGAGACCTAAGGGACGGAGGGCTCCTCCTCTGCATGAAGAGGTCACTACTTGTTAAATCTACAATCAGAGATTTAAAAAGTCCCATCTTGTAATAATTAAATAGTATAATTGTTCTCCAGGCTTATCATACACTTGCACCTTCTTGTGAAAACTGCATCAGGGCACCTGGGCAAGGAGGAAGGCTAGTAAACAATATTTTCTTGCATGCGGCATGCCCAGAATATAAGCATACCCCTGGTTTTTAACAGACATCTTGAAGAAAAATAAAATTCTTGCCTTGTAGTACAGGTAAAGGAACAGAGGTGGTGCACCAGGTCTGGGGCTACATATTGGGTCCACCTCCGCATGCCAGATCCTGGGTCACATGCCAAGTTCAAGGCCATGTGCTGGTCTGACCCTACATACCGGCCGCATCCAACACGCCAAATCCAGCTGCAGCCTCACCCTGTGGGCAGGCCTGATCCAGCATGTGGATCCATGTCATGCAGCAGGATGGGGGCTCCCCAGGGGTCCAGACATTTGGCAGCAGAGGAGTGGCAGTAGCATTAAGGGCCATGGGAGCCAGGGCAATTAATCTGCCACCAATCCTTGCTATCAAATTTCCAGACCACTTGGGATCTGTATTTTCCACATTTAATAAGGACCCCAATTCCCGCCCCCTAGCTGGGTTGGGGGTAGGGAGGTGCATGTTTTATGCAAGAAAATACAGCATTTAGGATTTCTGAAAACCGGATTCAAACCTTGTTTGCTTTATTTATAAAAAACCCAAGGAAAAAAA
>NW_017729033.1:1309302-1331634 GCF_001723915.1 Gavialis gangeticus
AAAAACACAAGATGTTACCTATCTAGAAGGAGCTGGAATTTCTGGAGCCACGGAGCTCAATGAAAACAATGCTCTGACTGCAGCCGAGTATTTAGCAGAGAAAGCATGCGATGCAAGTGACAATTCCAGCCCTTTGGTTTCCAATCTTGGTTTCTATTCCTGACTTGGACAATACTATGCAACCCTGAGCCAGTCTCTTGACTGGTCTGGGCCTGAGTATACATGCTACACACCTACCTCACAGGCTGGGAAATGGGGAGGGTTGAACAGGAAATCTCTCCAGCTGTTTAATTCTTTTATTTTTTTTAAATACTTTTCTACCAAGCTAGGCCTGTGGGTACACTTCTCCCCCGCCAACAAATGAAGGATCTTGAATCCTTTGGCTGAAGTCAGCCCCTATATATATATAAAGGGGATTATGGTCTTACCCTTGCCAAGTGAAACTTTAGGAGTCCTTCCCTCCAAGACTGTTTCATGAAATTCATGAATTTATTGAAATAGCCAGCTGGAGAAGTTTCTCCTTTAATCCATGTAGTGGAGGCCTGGGGTGGTAGCATTTTGGCTGTCCTGAGCTTAGTTGTCCGAATGATTGTCCTTGGCCTTAAAACCAGTAACTCTCAACTAGGGTGCCATGGCACCTGGGGTGGTCTGACATCCTTTCAAGGGTGCTACACAACATTAGCTCAGGTAGGTGTACAAATATGATTCATAAGATCAACCAAGAGGTTTCAAATAGGAGTCCATACCATTAAGATCACTCAGCCCTACTGTGGCCTTTTACTGAGTTCTTTCAACAGAAGAATTGCTCTACTGTTTTCTGTAGGCCAAAAACAAGTGAAAGCAAAGAACTGACATTATTGGAGGGGTGCCTGGAGTCTAAAACAAGGGGATAACTCAAGTCTAATAAAGGTTGAAAACTACTGCCCTGGACAAACTGGTTGCATAGCCAGATGCCTGCAGAACTATTCATGACTTTTCTAAGACCTCTTTAAAGCAGTGCAGATGTTTGCTGAGAGGGTCTGTGGGGAGGTCCCCATTCTGAAGAGGCACAGGTGGATATCTGATCTAAATGGGGAGAAGGGAGCTGTGCATGGACACCGCCGGTATTAAGGAGCAGGGTTTCTTGCTGTCCTCTCATAGTGCACATAGGACCAAGAAGGGATGGTTTAGTCATCGATGATCCTGCCCCGAGCAGGGGGCTGGACTAGATGCCCTTGAGAGGTCCCTTCGAGCCCTCCTTTCCTATGATCCTATGGTGGAGCACACTCCTGGTTTTGACAACATGCTTGTAATGCTACATTGCCATTTTCACAGAGCCCAGTGGGGAAAGTGAAGTCAACAAAGGGAAAGGAAAGAGGAATGGCCTGAAGAGGAAGCCCTGTCTAAAAGCATCCCTTGGAGCAGGATAAGTGGGGCAAGTCTGAATTTTCAGGAGTAAAACCATTATGCAACATCCCCTTGGCTCCCAAAGAGGTTGCACTGGGGGTTTAAGAATTCAGGGTGGAAGCTAGTTGACCTACAAGTTCCCAGAAGAGTTTCATAAGCCATCCTCCATACTTTCTGCCCCTGTACAGAAGAGGATACCCACATTTTTAGCTTCAACAAGCTCCTGACCATCCTTTCAGAAGCACTTTTCAAGACAGATGCTCAGAGAAGTCTCAGCCTCCATAATGTCTGATGGTCTACTCAAAATGGCCATGGTTACCCCTCTCCAGTGGGGTCAAGCTGCACGCTGCAAACAAGTCAGAGGAGGTGTCCCAAAGGAAGTGACCCCAATTTTTTACTAGCCACTGAGGAAGCCAGCAAGGTACCGGGCTCTTCTCCTATAGAAAGCAGCAGGACGCTTATATGTACAAAATCTCATATCACAACAGAGGGGAGTGTGCCGTCTCCATCCTTTCGCTTGGAGGAGTGGGATCCAAGTCAGTTTGACTGACAGAGGATTAAGGAAAGAAATATTTATAAAGCTTTGTGAGATTTTCCAGCAAAAAGAAATAGAAACTACAAAGTTATCTTTGTATTTCCGTGAGTAACTGCGGGTAGAGTCATACTTTACCTCAGATGAAGGTCTTCGGAGAACTTCAGACAGGCATAGATGAATTCCTTAATCTGACTGTAAACTTTAGGCACAAACTCGGAAAAGGGGAACTTCTTTGGAAATGGTTGCTGTAAAGTGCAAGAGAATTCAAATAAGCCCCGCAGCAGATACTCAGCAGAGAGAAACTCCTCACGGCCAAGCCTGGCAAGGGAGCTGCTTTCCAACAACGCGTTCCAAGTATTCAAATTAATTCTAATATTCAGCTAAGTTGAGCAATGAAACAAGCAGCCAGCATTTATTGTATATTATATAAGCCGTTCAGCCAAGTAAAAGACCAGATAATCGCTTACAAATGGCGTAGTGGTGTGTAAAGGATCTGGATTCTGAAGTGGGCCTGGAAGGGAACGTGAAGCTCAAAAGGAGCAGGCGGAAGAAAACTACTCCCATGCCCATCTCCTGGATCCATGACTCGCACTGGAAGACCCCACAGCTTGGATTGCCCACTGTGCCCCACACCAGACACTTTCCTCAGTCTCTTTCCACCATTTCTGTGTTTCCACCACCAATAGCAGAGGTCTCGTCCTTGCAACAACACCCTCCTTAGCTTGGATTCAACTACAGCACAGATGGCCCTGAGAGGGAAAGAAATTCAACCCTAGGTTGGAGGGGGAATGGACTTTTTAAAGCCTAAATGCTTAAAGAGGATTGGAAAAAAATATCTGCCATTCATAATTATGTTGCCCAGGCTGGGATCATGCTGTCTACCAGATGTTGAGTCCACAGCCAAGCACGCTTTTGAGAGACACTGGTTCAGTCAAATTTGGCCCTTCTTTCACATTTTGTGAAAACAAGCTTTTACAAAATCCAGGATGTAGCTCGCTTAGAAATCTGAAGAAATTAAAACAAATAAATAAGATCAATCCAAACATTTCCTTAAAATTAAAGTAAAATTCCAGTGGGAGCAGATATTTTTACATCTCCCTTGTCTTAGACTGCACGCGCTGCAGAGCCGGGCTTGCACATAATGATCCGAAAGCAAAACTGACTAGACGCTAACAAATTATTTGCTTCATCCAAACCGACAAAAACAAACCAGGGAAAGTGCACTTGAAATACTTCCCACTTTAGCCTTAAATGTTGGTAACAACCAAGAAGCAGCAGCTGACTTTTAATGGTACACAAAGGAACTTTTATCCTGACAGGGGCCCGTTATAAGCTTTCCTTACCTTTTCAAGTTCTGCATCCTGGAAGGGGAATTGCCCTACAATCTTCTTATAAATTTCTTCATTAGCTACTGGTATAGGACTGTAGTTATCCGAATCAAGTATATTTCTGTAAAACAGAAGAACAATTACAGTGAGCCTCCATGGGGAAAGCATCTAGTGGTGTCGAACGTGACTTTGGGTGGAAATTTGCTCCTGTGCAGATGGGCCAGCCTCACCAGCAGTACAAAGGTATTTGCAAACAGATGATGGAGTAAGTTAATGGTAATGTTGCAACACTGTACTATGATACAAGAAACGGGTGCCATGAGTTGGCTTGTAAAGGCTTAATTTGAAACAGCTGAAATAGGCTTAATAGTCTCCATGGCCCATGATTATGGGTGTCATCCTTACCAAAGAGGTAGTCTAGGCCTTATTCAGGTCCCTTCCTCCTACCTCCAAACACACCCCTCTGGACCCAGTTTGGGGGTGCTTTGGACCTTGTCAAGTTAGAACCAAAAGCCCAAGTAACATTTTCCCCGAAGATGCAAGCTAAACCGTTGAATACTGTAGTCCCCCAATGGCCATTCATAAACCCCCACAGACCCAGAAAGAGACAGGCAAATTCCCCCACAGATTGCTGTAAATGAGTTGTCGAGGGGCTCAGCTTATGGCACCACAAAGCATCATAGGATACATTCCCAGAGTTCTTCTGATGCCCATTAATGCATGTGGCTCTCCTCCAAGCATAGGAAGTTGGGTATGACTTGACCACAGGCATGCTTGCTCCTGGATGCCAATTATGCAAGTCTGCACTATAGTGAAGGTATCCCATGCAGAAGGTGGTCCAGGGTACAGCATAAGTTGATGTCACACAGTTAGCATACCCATCTACGAGATGCGCACCATGGTGTTTTTGTATTTTCTTTCCCTGTCCCAAGATGATAGTTCACAGCTAGTTTAATAGAGGCCAACATTTATATGCAAGCATGTAACGAGTGCTCCTTTGAATAAGAAAAAAAATTGATACACTTGTAACATTCATGTGCATTATTCAGCCTATTTTTTCTTCAAAAGTTTCTTACCTGAAAACTCCTGACCATTTCTTAAGGAGCGTCTCACTGTATTGGTCTCTGATTTCCAACAGCATGTCAAATAGCTGGTTTACAGGGAATCCATATCCCTGTGATTAAAAAAAAAAAACAGCACTTAGTTCAGTGAAGAACTGCAGACACGGGAATTAGAAAGTCGATTCTGCTCTTCTCAAAGTCACCAAATTTACACTGCTCTAAAGACTGGATGGCCCAGGGATATGGAAACTACGCAAATGACTTTCACTCCTAATAGCCCATTCAAATTCAACCCAGATTTGTAGTGGCTGAACACTACTGGCTTAAGAATTGCCATTTACTGGGTCATACCATAGGTCCATTTGACCCAATATCCTGTGTCGCGCAGTGGCAGAGAATGAATGCTGAAAAGGAGAGTGAACAGGGGATGACCAGGGTCTCCCCCCTATTCCTCTTTCACTTACAACCTCCAGCATTTAAAGTCTAGGAAGTTCCCATTCAGAAGCCATACTCCTGGCTTTAGTTAGACAAGCTTTAGTTAAAGCGCCTCAGTTCATTTTGAAATGCAGGGACGCTGAATCCACGCAACGCTGAGGCTGCTGCAGCGCGCTAATTAACTGAGTCTGCTCCGATGTGCTAATTAGCATGAATCAGAGCAGAGGTCAATCACGTGTATAGCTGCCCATGGACACTGCCTGCAGGTTGTGCACCCCGTGAGGAAAGCAAGCTAGCTTCCAGACCGTCAGTCTGGCACCTGAATTCACCCCTCACCAAATGCAGAGGAAAGCAAGCTGACACGGCAAGCCGACATCCATCAACAGGTTTAAATCCTTTCACAAGGAGCGCAAACAAGAGAGGGGCACATACCTGGAGCGTGTCTGCAAACAGCACTATGAGGTTCTTCAAGTCTAAAACCAGGTTCGGGTCAGAACAGTATGACTAGAGCAGGGGACAGGGTGAAAACAAAAACCGGTTTTAATTTCTACAAATAGAAGTTGGAGCAATTCTTTCAGTAATCCCTCATTGCAGGTGATAATGCCGAGACATTTGATACGGCCTGTCTATCAGCAGGCTTTTAACAATGTGTAATAAAGGCTTGTTATGACAAGTTACAAATACTGATGCACTATTTCGTTCTGCAACAGGTTGCACTTGGGACTCGACATGATGAATAATCATCTAGGATGGAGCATAGCTGCCCTTATATAACCTAAAGTACCTAGGAGTTCCAGTTTTCAAATCGTAGGATTGAGGAGGAAAAGGTTAAAAAACAAATAATTATGCTGACAGACCAAAGGGGGTTAGCATTACCTACTACTGAATATTAATTCCATTGCATTTAATGTTAATAAAGGTATTGCAAAACACACAATACCCCCAAGTTCCCTTTATGAAGAGGATCGTCATTTAATTGGAAGGTTCTGGTGACATCAGGAGGGAAAAACCAAACTGCTTGGCTATTAAAATTAACGTCCAGATTTTGATGCAAGCAACAAGGGTCTACAGGTCTAAGATCTCACAGTCTAAAGAGCATACAGCCCACTGACAGTATATCACCTACTGACACAGCAGATCAGAATCACAAAATGTCTCGTGTAACACTGCACATCATCTTTACACTAGCAGACAACTTTACTAAAAGGTGAAATATGCAAAGTTTCAGACTCTTACCAAAAATAGAACCACTATTCATACCCTGGAAAAAGAAACAGATTTAGAGCCCATTGGAAACTCGAGAAGGAAGGACTCTATTAAATCATCGTGAAAGACTGAAAGAGACATTTTCCATTTCACTGTCCAAAAAAAAGAAAGAAAGTCAAAGAGAAAGATGGTGCCCTAAAGCTATCAGGAATGATAAAAGATGTCCCACTGAAATGTAAGGAAGAAATCCAGGCAGAGGTTGGCTGAACAGAAATATCTGAAACAGCCTCACCAATGTGACAGTTTCCCAGCAAATCTGAGTACCATGTGACGGACACGATGGGTCTTTATGCACACTCCTGCAGTCATGTATAAATGCTGGTGGACTGCACACAACTCTGATCACTAAAGACCTCTTTCTATTGCAAATTAAAATTCGGCAACTCCAGTACAGCTTGCCACACCACCAAACTTACTAGAATTGAGAAGAGAAGCACTTTGGTTTGCTTCACTCTCATGGTTTGCACTGCCACCAAAAGCCCCTGGATTAAAGGGAGCATGGCTTTATATTAGTAATATTTGCATCTATTTTTCTCTCAATTTCCACATTAAAGGAAAGGATGTTAGTGTTAACGGAAGAGCTCCCACAACTTCCACCACGCCCAGGTGAACAGTGGCAAAACACCCTCCAGTTCAAGAGGGGGGAAAAGCCGATGGGTACAACATTTACGGATGTATGGCAAATTTCCAACATTATGGCACCCACATGCAGCCTTGCCTTAAGCACATTTATTATGAAATGCATGCCGTAAACCCTTGGAAACCTCACACCACTAGCATTTTCTGCAAAGAGGCTTGTGTTTCATGAGCCAGCCTGAGCACTGCTGGCTTATCCGCATCAAAAGAGCTACCATGCTTTGGAAACATTTGAGGACCACAGGGAGATGCTGTATTTATTCAAGGGCACGTTGAGAGCAACAGGTCTGTAGCATGCGTTCCCCAGCTATGGGGAACCCATGCTACAGCCACGGTAGCAAAGCCGGACTGCTATTTTATAATGCAATTCAGACACGGCCATTAAGATCAAAACTAAGTGAATGGAAAATGGTTTAAGAGTAAACAGCAAACTGTGCCCTGCACACTACACACTTTCGAGGCTTTCCTGTCAGAAAAACAGTGGACCTAGGAAATAAGCCAGAAACCATTCTGAAACACAGGGGGTTTAATATATGCGACGGTGAAGCATTTTAGTTAGAGCAGCTGTCCGGGAACTGCTCGAATTAAAACACCTCCCTCCCCACCTGCAAGCACATATACAGGCAGCCTATATGCAGCTGGATCCAGTAAGATGTACCTGCCAGAAACTGACTCAAAACACCTTCTCCCCATTTTCAGAACTCACCAGCTGTCATTGAGAGTAGCTGAATATTATTTTACTGTTTCCCCCACAGGAAGAAGCTGTTAATTTTAAACTAATTTTAGAGTAGCATAGAAAAAAAAATATCAAAAGAATTGTAAGGGACCTAAAAAAAAAAATCTACATTTTTCTTCTAAAACTGTAGACCAATGGGAACTTTCTTCCCTTAACATGCATGGAGACACTGAAAAAAATTCCCTTTTAAAGTTTGCGACTGAAACAGGGCAGCATTATGCTAGCATGAGAAGAAAAGTAAAACTGACTAGCGCTCGTTTTGCCCAAACAGACAAATGCCAGAAGTATAACTGTCGCACAAGTGGTGAAAAGTAAATTTAAATTCTTTTAAATCCCTTCAATTTTAATCGTGCAAGACACTAACATAAGAAAGGAAATCTACATGTTTGTTTTTAAAAAGCCATATGATTTTTAACTTGGCAGTGTCTTGCGCTGGCATTGATTTGAAGGGAATACCAAACCGGTCTGTATCTCAAATAGAGACATTCATTGAGTAGAGAACAAGCTGGGGCCCTCTGCTGGGGCCTTTTAAAATGACTGACCAAATAATGAATTAATGATTTTTTTTTTTGGCAAAAATCTACTTGGTCAAATAAAAGATATCACTTCTACCATGAGTCCTCACTGCTTTTGACCAAATAATGGAGAGCTGAAATGAGGACCCAGTCTTCTGAACAGATGTGGCTTCACTGCAGAAGATCCTGGGGGATCCAGGGTTCACAGAACCAAAAAAAACTTCCTGAAGACACCACCAGTATCTCCATCCCAAAACACCCAACGAACTGACCAACCCACCCCGAACAATGCTACAATAAAAAATAAAACCTTCCAAAGCATCGGGTCATACTCACAGCAGCAGCCGAATAATCAGTAGCTTTTACTTACCGAATGTGTTCTTAGGGCTGCGATGGTTTTTGACAAAGCCAGTTCCCACAGCTCATCAATATAGGCTCTGTTTACCAAGCCCTGGGTTGTATGCAAGATGTGATCTTCAACTACAAAAAAACTAACAGGAAAGAAAGTGGCAGAGCAGTCAGAGCTTACAGTCCATGACTTCCATGTGGTTTTACAAACATCACATGCAAATGACTTACAAAATGAGCAAAAAACCTCAAATCACCAGCTGTAGAGAGAAAAGAATTATATAACTAATGTGCAGGCATCTCTCCTAGCCATATTACTATTTTGTTTTATGACAGTGAGTTATTCAGTCCTTCCAAGGTAAAGTTGTTCTCCTGAAATACTGTTTTTGCATTTGGACTGTCGAGATGGGTGAACTGTAATAATCTTGCCCCATTTTACTCTGGCTTTTTAAAGTTATCTTTTAATTTTACACACTAAAAAAAGCAGTTCAGAAAACAAAAAATGTCACTTCCTAGGAACGGGATTCTGTGCATAGAGAGGGACAGAGTTTTAATTGAAGTTATCTATCCATTCGCTTAAGATGTACTGCTGATTAAAACAGCATCGGTCCAGCCAGCAGCAATCAGAGTATAGCTGTGTCACTCCCAAGACACCTCTGCTATGTCTTTCTTTTACTGGCATTTCTTCTAAGCCAGCTGGTATCTGTGAATCTAGTAGAAAGCTCAGTCCATCAGAATAAAATAATTATCTCCATTTCTCCTGTTACCAAACATGGTAGCAAATCACAGCAAAATTGTGTATAACACATTAAAAAAAGGCCAATGCACAGAATCTAGACAGTAAATCTCTACTCAGTGGGGAACATTCAGCCATGTGTCCTAAAGCAGGGGTGCTCAAGGTATGACATGTGGAGCCACGTGATCTGACTCCCCATGGGTCTGAAAATTTGGGGTGGGGGTCATGGCAATTAGCACTGTCACCACCTCATGGCCCAAATGACTTGATCCTATGCACAGTGGCCCAACCCAGCACCATGGGGCTGTGAGCAGAGTGGAATGGTGGGGACCCACGCAGAGTGCACAGGGCTGGGGTGGCAGGAGGCACCAGGGCCCCCACTCAGGCAGGAGGGCTGAGGAAGAGGCTAGTGGGCTCCATCTGTGCCCAATCCAGCTGCAACATGGCATGTTAGATCAGGCCCCCAGACTGGAGGCAGACCCTCCCTGCACCACTCTTCCAGCCTGTGGGGCCAAAAGCTTGGGTACCACTGCTCTAAAGCAACAGCCAGGCTTCACTGTACGTTTCATTAATGCCGACTACCGAGATGGATAGAAAGTCATTTCCAATCTTGGTTGATTAGCATTTCTCCAGGCCACCCCATTTGTTCCAAAACAGCCGCCCTAGGTTCTGTTCTCTCGAAGTTTGGCTGGTTTTGAAAGACCAGGCCATACACCAGGCTGCAACAGCCAGGAGTTTTCTGTACCCACAAGGAGAGAGGCTGCACACTTATGCCCATGTCACCCCAACTCCTTGCTGACCTCCCTCAGGGAAAAGTCTCAGCATTCAGACCAAGATGGTGACACCATCAGCATAATCCAGTGCGACTCTGGCTTGTTCAGCTCATCCCAGTACTCAGCTGCCATACACGGTGCACAAGCCATGTTTACTCCCACATATGCAAACTGTGCAGAATAACTGGTAAGTCTCTAAACTGCTGGCACCGGTGACAAAGTTTACGGATACACTAAAACGCCTCTCCCTCAGATGCTTCGGAAGCACAAACCGCAGTTTCCCTGCTTTGGCTCCTTAAGTGAATTGTCAAAAAGATGAACATTTCCTTTTTTGCTTGCCATTCAACAACACAGCACACACACATTTAGAGAATGTGTATATAAAAAGAATACCTACCCTACAATTTGATTAAAATACTTCCTGTAGCCGTCTAATGTTTCATGCTGCAACAAAGAAAAGTGAACAAGGATTCAAACAAAGGAGGACAATGAAACTGGAAACAAACAAGAGACCACACAAGCGCAACAATGTGGAGACAACATTTTGCTGCTTTATCAAGCAAAGCAACTGTGATGGCTAAAGCTATTACAGGCGTACCATGTTTGAAGGGGGCTGCAGCACCAATCTGGCCTGTTTTCTTCTCTGTTTCCTGTAATAGTTCTCAAAGGTTTCTCGGGCACCCTGAAAAACAGATCAAATTAATCTAAACCACCGGCAACAGCATTAAATCCATCCACCTCCATGCAAAACTCCTGCATCCAAAAGTTTAAAAATGTCATTTGCTTAATTTTTTTCTGACCTCAGTGCCACATTCCCTTACAGAGTTCGACGCAGACACTAAATGTCAACACTTTGCTCCAAGTACAATTACAGCTGCGTATTTTGCCACAAGAACATTTTGAACAACCCTGTTACGTTCATAAGTTCAATCTCTTCCAGTTCTACCGTGCAGAAATTGTGCATGTTTCTATGTATAACTCCCACACTTACTGGACTAGACTGCCAATAATACCGTCAGGTTTTGTACAAAAACCTGGCAATGGTGGAAAACAAGAATGTTAAGTGCTAACAGCAAAGAGAGAGAGAAGGGGGACCAATCCTGCAAAAGGTTACAGAAAATTATTCAATTATTCCTTTATTTATCTGGACACTGGTAGCATCAATATCTGTCTGAGCAACTATAAAAAGCACACAGATCAACAAATCTTGGAGTAGAAGCAGCGCTTGCAGCTCCAGATACACGGGGCTCTGACCCTCCAGTTAAAAGGAAAGTCCCAATTAAAGCTACAAGAGCTCCTACTATGAGCTCTTCCATTGATAGCACTTGGCGATCACCTCATTTTGTCTACCTTTAGGAGGGAGAGACTTGGAGCATCTTCGGTTATTCTCACTGATAAGATAAAGACATTGAACTCCTGCCCAAGCACCACAGTAACCATGTTAGCCTTGCTTGTTTTATCCGCAGCCTTTCCTTCTTACACCATTGCTACTTCTCTTCCCCTCCTGCCCCGTCTATCAGTTTATGTGCCTGAAATGAGTCTACAAACTATTTGGGGAAGGAAAGGAGACACTATTTGAGCTCTGATGAGCCAAGCACTTTTTAGATCCCTTGAAAGGGCAACGAAGACAACAGTAAGTGTTACCAGTCTGGGAAAGGGAGAATGAGAGCCTTGGGTCCATATTTAAAAAAGTGGGAAAAGTTAATTAAAAGAATCTGACAATGGACTCAATGAGGTCTCCAACCATCGTGAGTACACAAATATTCTGATTGAACAGGCCCTTTATTACAAAGTGCTTGGGAAAATTCTGCAAATAACACTTTTAATCGTAGACTCTCCTCCTCCTCCAACAAGAGATGATGGGGCTCTGCAACCATCCGCACAACGCAGCTGCACTGATCTCACTGGGTACTGCCAGGGTGCTATTAACATTTATTATCGAGACTCGAGGCGGATTCGGATTTAGTGTAAGCTCCTGTGAATTTGCTGGAGTACAGCTCGAATTCAGCTTTAAGTCCACAGGAAGCCTAATCTTTTCAAAGAAGCATTTTAGGTGCCAGAAGCTGCTTAGGAATGGGGCGGGCACATTGGAAAATCCTATCATCTATCTCCTGATATCGCTCCCATGTGACATAACCCCTCTACTTCAATCCTGTTACCTGCACTGGATGATGCAGGGCAGAGATTCATGTATTCACACAAGTTTAGGGCTGGAAGGGACCTCATGAGATCATCAGGTCCAGCCCCCTGCTCTGAATTCGCAGAGTTTAAGGCCAGAGAGTGACCTTCGGTCACCTAGTCTGACCTCCCTCAGAACAAAGGCCACATAATGCCAACAAGCAGTTCCTGCATCAAGCTGATAAATTCTCATTGCATTTGTCCTCATTACCCCAGGTTTTGGTTTGAAACTCTCCACATTAACCACAGCCTTTTTCAAAAGGAAAAAGCCATTTCTCTATAAATGGACACCCAGTTTGAGGACTCAAGGATTTCTTCTTTGGTCATCACCAGTGAAAACGCAAGGGTTCACAGTCCAACATAGACAAAAGACCAAGCTGGGAAATTCCAGAACTCAATGCAAACCTAAGCACATTTATTTTTTGCAAAATTATTCTGTGTGAAACATGCAATTTGGAAATTTCTTATGCCTCATTCTAGATTATTAGAACAAGAGTATTTTGTGGTGAACATAGAGGTGGAAAGCTGCGTTAGTCTGAAGTCAGGTAGAAGAAAGGGCAAGGTGGCACCTTGGAGACTCACCGGTTCAGGGAGGCATTTTTATAGGTTCATAGTTGGTTGGGTCGGAAGGGACCTGAGCAGATCATAAAGTCTGACCCCCTGCCATGCCAGGAAAGAGTACTGGGGTCAAATGACCCCGGCAAGGTGTTCATCTAGCCTCCTCTTAAAGACCCCCAGGGTAGGAGCCAGCACCACTTCTCTGGGAAGCTGGTTCCAGATCCTAGCTGCCCTGACCGTGAAGTAGCGCCTCCTGATGTCTACTCTGAATCTACACCCAGTCAACTTACGGCCGTTATTCCGCATTACTCCTGGTAGTGCCTGGGGGAGCAGGGTCTCTCCCATTCCCCACTAGCCCCCCTTGGCAAGTTTATAGACGGCCACCAGGCCCCCCTCAGCCTTCTCTTGTGGAGGCTGAACAGGTTCAGGTCCCGTAGCCTCTCCTCGTAGGGCCTGCCCTGCTGCCCCATGATCATGCGAGTGACCTCCTCTGGACTCTCTCCATGTTGTCCACATCCCTCCTGAAGTGCGGCGCCCAGAACTGGACACAGGACTCCAGCTGCGGCCTGACCAGTGCTGCATAGAGGGGGAGGATCACCTCCTTGGACCTGCTCGAGATGCATCTGTGGATGCACGACAAGGTGCGGTTGGCTTTCCTGACCGCGTCCCCACACTGCCAGCCCATGTTCATTTTGGCATCAATGATGACTCCAAGATCCTTTTCTGCCTCTGCCCTGACGAGAAGGGAGTTCCCCAGCCTGTAGGTATGGTGCTGGGTCTTCCTCCCCAGGTGCAGCACCTTGAACTTGTCAGTGTTGAATCCCATCCTGTTCCCATCCGCCCACCCCTGTAACCTGTTTAGGTCTAGATGCAGCCTGTCCCTCTCCTCCAGCGTGCCCACTTCTCCCCCACATCTTAGTGTCGCCCATGACTTTGAACGAGGTGCTTTCCACCCCCTCGTCCAAGTCGCTGATGAAGATGTTGAACAGTGCGGGCCTGAGGACCGAGCCCTGGCCACATCCCTGCAGGTCGAATAAGACCTGTCCACCACCACTCTCTGGGTACGGCCCTCCAGCCAATCTGTGACCCATCTGACTGTGTAGGTATCAGTGCCACAGTCGCCTAATTTTTTAACAAGAATGTGGGGAGAGACAGTGTCAAAGGCCTTCCGAAAGTCCAGAACGCCTACGTCCAACATGACACCTGTTTCCAAGGATTTTGTGACCTGGTCGTAGAAGGCCACCAGGTTGGTCTGACAGGACCTGCCGCTAATGAACCCGTGTTGGTTGCCCCTAAGCATGATCCCCCCCACTGGCCCCTCACAGATGTGCTCCTGGATAATTTTCTCAAAGAGCTTCCCCAGGATCGAGGTAAGACTAACTGGCCTATAGTTTCCTGTGTCCTCCTTCCTCCCTTTTTTGAAGATGGGAACCACGTTGGCCCTCTTCCAGTCCTCTGGCACCACACACACCAGAGCACCACAAGTGCTCGTACAGCCGCACCAGGGGTCCCGCAATGACCTCAGCCAATTCCCTCAGCGCTCAGGGGTGGAGAGCGTCAGGACCTGCCTATCTGAACACGTCCAGTGCCTCCAGACATTCCCTGACTAGATCCTCACTGCCCCTGGGCCTGGCTGCGCCTCTCCTGGGTCTGTCCGGGATCCTGGGGGGGTGGGGGAGGATGTCCCGGTCCCTGCTCATTAAAATGGAGGCAAAAAATTTGTTAAAAAAAGGTTAGTTTTATCATCTGGTGCAACCACCAGATTTCCAAGTGTGTCCTGCACGGGCCCCACGTTACCCAGTGTCATCTTTTTTGTGGGGAGAGGGGTGTAGGTGGTAGCTGTGTTGGTCTAAGGACACAGGCAGACAAGGGTTTTTGGGTGAATCTGATATTTTTTATTAGACCAACTCAAGTAGCTTGAAAAGTTAGTAGAATTTTTCAAGCTATCTGAATTGGTCAAATAAAAGATATTCTGTGGGGAGAAGCACTTTTTAAACACTACGTAGCAGACTTAATTGGAATGAAGGATTCACAACCGGTGTCCCCACTTCACTCTCTCAACTGACTCTTCCACATCCTCTGATCTCCTGACAGAGAAGAAATGGATGGAAGAAATGAGACCAATGCCCTATTCCCAGCCCTTCTGCCGACTTAGTGAATTACTTAAGACACGTCATTTAACTTCTTGCCTTGGGCTTCACAATTTGTATAAGCAGCCTAATTGAATTGCCCAATGTACAGGTGTTTGCAAGACTGGTCCAAAAACAGCTTGAGAGCCTTAGCTGAAAGGCACTACCCACAACAGCAAACTGCATTTGTATATAAAAAGTGTTTAGAAACATTTTCTGTGTCCAACATTCAGGGGCTGTCGGTACTCAGTGATTAAAAGCACCAACCGCTCAACAGTGCTTTCATTACAGGCCCAATTAAAAAAAAAAAATTCCATTCCAGGCAAATACAGCACTCATCTTTACTTTTATCTTTGAATTTCTACATTGTATTTAGGGCTGCTGTAGACTCATCTTTGAGACTGAAGTCCCCGTTGCATCCATATGGCAAGCAAAGCACTAGCAGGAGCCGTGCAGGACTCTCCGTAGTGCATCTTCCAATGTGCCTCATCTTCAAGGCAAGGGATGGACTGCAGGTCAGTTTGCATGGCCCATTTGCTTATTGACTGCTTTGCTGACACTGCCAATGCAGGGACAATTTCGAGCGGCACATTAAAACATAAGTTATAGCATTTAAGACAAGGGAGGAGTGTCCGCTTGGAAGCACCTTGAAACCGTGAACAAAAACTACTGCAGCAGACTAAACCCAAGTTTAAGAAACAATCTGTGCTGGCATGGATCCGAGGAGTGGTTAAACACTCCGTATTTCACTCCATTCCTGCAAGTTGCTCAAGTGTCTTCACTTTTACCGCTAGAACTTAGTGCTATCAGCTGTATGATCTTGCATTTCTTAAGGTGAAATATTAAACAGGATGGGATTTATGCCAGGTCTGGCTGCTAGGCCCTTCAAGGGTCAGCTTCCATCATCCCATCTTAGATCCATCATATTTTTCCCCTCGATAGGGAAAAAAGTTCAATGCACAGGAGGGTCTCCATTGGGAAAATGGAGTGAAGAGAGGTAGTCAGTCATGTTAGTCTGAAGTCAGGCAGAAGGCAGGGTAGATTTGCACTTTATAGACTAAACCAGAGATGCACTGAGTTTAAGCTTTCATGAACCCAAGCTCACTTCATTAGATGCTGTGAAAGGACATGCACAGAGCAAACAGTGTATAAAACAAAGAGAGTGATTTGAATACAAAAGACAGGAAGAGAAAGAGGGAGGGGAGAGGGAGTAGGAAGGGCAGTGCTGGGAGAGGCAAACAAGCCAGCAATAAACCCACAGGAACAATGGGTTCAAAGCACTAATCCAGGCAACAGGGGAAGTACCAGTAGGCCCAGTTTAAACCATACGTAGCACACTCCTGTCTGCAGATGATTTCTTTTTCTGCAATTTCCCATTCAACCCTTGTTTTTTAGGATTTTGCTACCCAAGAACAGCTACGCAGGGGTCAGCGATGGAAGGTCACAGGCCTTTGCATCTTTCTGGAAATGTCAGATCAGCGTAAGTTCATTTTTACGCGCAGGGATCACTTGGTCCATCCCACACAGATGGCAGAGGGCACCAAGCAGGTATGGTGTATACAACATTGGCATGTACAACCTTGGATGTTCTAGTCCACATTATTTGGTCCAATGCTGAAGTATCTGTACCAATGAGGAGGCACAGCTGACATCTGGGTCCAATGCAAGGCCTGGTGTCTCCGTGAGTATCCGAGTCAGGTAGCCTGTTGCTTGAGAATGAATGAGATTGAGGGGGGCTGTCTAAGTCAGAATAGGTTTCTTGCGAATGGCTACTTTGAGAAGGTCATCCTTTTCCAGGAGGGCCTAGAGGTCATTAATGATGCGTCTTAAGACGTCCAAGCTGGGGGCTGTAGGTGACCAGAGGGACTCTGTTGTCCCTGCCCTGGGATTGGCATCATAGCAATGGAGCAAGGTCCGAGTCTGACTTGGTTGATTTGAGCGATTACCGTTTGGGGCTCATACTGTAACTGTAGAAATCCCTGTTCCAGACCCACTGGTGTTAATCATCAGATGAAATAAAGTTGTAACAAGGCAGGGTACACACTAAGCAGACCACCACGCAGATCAGTGGGGGGCCAACCTTTTCAGCAGGTATGTCACAAACTAGCCCTGCACCCTCCACAGGCCACTCCAACCCTCCCTTCCTTGCCCAATATGATATTCTGCTTTCTACTCCTTGTCTGATCTGCTGCTCTGATTTCTGCTCCTTCTCCTATGCTCCCTGCCTGATCTGCTATTTGCTTTCCGTTTCCTCCCTACCTACTGTTGTGCTCCCTGCCCCGCTCCCTGATCTGCCACAGGCCCCAGGCAGAGGCTGCCTGTGCCACACGTGCACCCCAGGTAGGCTACCCGTGAGGGATGATCTTCCAACTATGATGGGATGAAGGCCTCCTTCAGTGAAATACCGATCTTGCTTAAGGGTCTGGTGAGAACCTTACCAGGCACAGCCAAAATATAGCTGGCAAGAAAACCCCACCTCCAAGGCTGAACATGGCAGCAGCTCCTCTCTGGGAGCATCATTCAGATAAAGTGAAACCGCTCAGACGAGCACGGGGCAGTCTGCTGTTACCACTGAATGCGTGGTGCAGGCTCCCGCCAAAGCCTACTTTCCACTTCCAAGAAAAAGCTGCCAGCCCATCGCTGCAGGCAAACTCCAGTGACAAACAGCAGCCTCGCCAGCAAGTGCAAACAGACTGGGGTTCAGCGCCGTCTTCTACGCGGAAGAGCTCACACACCACTGTGCTGACTTGATGCAGTATCTTCTGGGAGTCACAGGGTAGCTCGTTCCTGATTATTTACTGCACGCAAAGCCTGCCATCTCACCAAGCTACGTAGGCAAGATTTTGTGGTAACATCAAGGGCTCGGCGGAGACTTTGAATGCGACTAACCAGGAGCGTGGTGCCAAGCTAAAACTGATCAGACATCTTAATGCTACAGCGTCGTTCCAAAAACAACTTGGTAGATGACACGTCTTGCAGTTTGGGACTAGCCTCAACACTTCAGTTAAGATTAAGAAGGACAGACGCCTCCGTTCATCCCACAAAAAAAACCAAAACATTTCTTAACCCATTAAGGACTCTTCCTTTTCTCACACGCATTTCAAAGAGATTAAGATCTGAACATGGCCCTTCCTCCTACCATCCCTTCAGCTGCCAATAAACCTGCCAGCTTCTTCCACCTTCCTGCAATCCTAGCATCCACTCTGCTAGTTGTGACTACCCTGTATGTATTACTGGGCTTATGCTGGAGCACATCATGGGCACGGAGCATTAGACAAGTGGCAGGCATCCTGCGACAAGGAATAAAGACCCCATGTGCAGACTATACTACTGAGGCTGCCAGCTTCCTACGCCCCTTTCAGGAACGCCTGCTGGCCGTCAGGGATTTTCTTCTAAAACAAAATTAAAAGGGGCAGTTCAGAGAGAACGGTTTCTAAAATGAAACATTTGGAGCAACTTTAATAAAGTTCTCTTACTTTCTTTCCAAAGTAACCAGAGTCCAGGATCAGCAAATACTCTCAAGATGGTACCAGCAAGAGCTGCTTGGATTTAAAACCTGGGATGGAGACCCAAGCCTATCAAACTATTCTCTTCCTTTCGGAACAAACCCTCTTCACCCCCACAACTTCTGTTGTTTCACAATTTCTGAAGCACAAGTTCCCCTTCATCATTTTTCCCTCCCCAAAGTGGGAAAGGGGTAAAGGGGAATTGGCACATGAAGACACAAAGGAGTTCACAGATGTTAATGCTTTCTATTAGACAGAAAATCCCCTCTGGTTCCTCCCAATGACCTCCCTAGCCATGCCACATTATTCCCCAAAAGTCTCCTTGGGGGCAATTTGGGATATTTAACAAGAGACTACACAAGAGAGGAAATTATTCAAAGACATTAAGCCAGTCCATAACATGTTTAGTCATGAAGTCTTTTCTGGCCCTCCATCTATACTTTAATTGCTTAGTTACAGCCTGGTTTCCCGATTCTGCTCCCTGGTACCTCTCTAAAACAGTTCCTCGCTCATTGTGCACCCTACTCCGCACATCACTGGAGCAGTCCGTTTTCCCTCGGTTGTTGCTTAGTTATCTAGCTTTTGTAAAGACAACCTAATTTATTAATCTTCCAAAAAAATATTCCTTTTCTGTGAACACCAAACATATCCGATTCCTCTGGATAGCAAGGCAAACAAAAATGAATGTGGTCATCTAAACTGTCAAAACGAGAGAGTTGGTAGGAAGGCAGAATCACTCCTGGCAATCAAACTGTATTTTCATATTATTCTCTTAGAGATCGCCACACAACGCATCATGAACCATTCGTGTCAACACTTCTCTTTGGCCCTTAAAACTTGCACTCCATCTCAACAGGCTCACAAGCCATTGGCACATTCGGTGTTGACCAAGGAGCCTCTAGGAGATTCGTGGTGAGCGCTGCAGGTCAAAAGAGAAAATCCTACGGTAGACGGCATTTGTACCACGACTAGCAGAGCTAGAGAGTGCCTGCACCACGTTATTCCCATCTTCAAGAAACACTAGCACAATGCAGTAAAAAATGACTCCGAGCATTTTCTGCAAAAAAAGCCACAGGTAGCCACTAAAGGGGCCACTCTGGGGGCTTCAATCTGAGTCTCCTTGCTTTAAAGCATCATTAATCTACCTGCCTTCCCTATTCACTCTCAGACTCTTGCAACAAGTCATTTCCCTGGATGGTCTCCACATCCTCCTGACTGGTGAAAAATCTTCTAGCTTCTTACTAGCTACTTCCCTAGAAACCAGCCACTTCACTTGGCATAAACTCAATGATCAATCGCAACAAGTTTCAGCAAATGGGAGGACTGGACCAAAAGAGACCTCAAGGGCCGTGGCCAGGCGAGGGTGGCGGTGCAGTACGTGGCGCTGCAGACACGACTATGGCGTCACATGCCGTACATTCAGCTGTTCTCCATGCTGCAAGATAGCAGCATGGGCTTTGTTTTACTATTCTTCTTCTTCCAGGATCTCCCTGGAATAAGAAAATTAAAAAATTAAATAAAGTTAAATAAAATAAAACTAGTGCAGAGTGGACATGCAGGGTAGTGTATACCACCCAAAAGTGGAGCCTGGCCAGCTGGAGCCACACTTCAGCTGCTGGCCAGGCTCCAAGATCAGCACTGCTGCAGCCCCAGGAGGACCCCCAGGACGCCAGGTAAGGCTGCTGGAGACAACCCAATGCTGGCCCCAACCTCTTCCACCCCTCCTGGGGTAACTTGTGTGTGCCAGAGGGCGCGTGGCACAGGTGTTCACTGGGGACAAGTAGCAGGCTCACAAGGATGCAGATGCAGCCATGAGGTTCAACAAGGACAAGTGCAAAGTCCTGTACTTAGGACAGAGCAATCCCGTGCACCAGTGCAGGCTAGGCAGCAGTTCTGCAGAAAAGGACCTGGGGATGACGGGGGACAAGAAGCTGAACAGGAGCCAATGGGGTGTCTTTGTTACCAAGGGCTACCAGCAACCTGGGCTGCATGGGGAGCAGCGTTGCCAGGAGATGGAGGGCAGTGATTCTTCCCCTCTATTCAGCACTGGGGAGGCCACATCTGGAGTCCTGTGTCCAGCTGTGGGCCCCCCACTACAGAAAGGATGTGGACACATTGGAGAGTCCAGCAGAGGGCAATAAAAATGGTTGGGGGTTGGGGGACAGGACTGGTGAGGAGAGGCTGAAGGAACTGGGCTGATTTAGTCTGCAGAAGAGAAGACCGAGGGGGATTCACCTCCCTGCAGGGGCACTGCAAAGAGGCTGGAGCTGGGCTGTTGTCAGTGGGGGCAGATGGCAGGACAAGGAGCAATGGGCTCAAGCTGCACCAAGGGAAGTTTAGGTTGGAGATTATGAAAAACTCACTAGGAGGGTGGTGAAGCACTGGAACAGGCTCCCCAGAGAGGTGGTGGCATCTCCATCCTTGGAGGTTTTTAAAGCCTGGTTTGACAAAGCCTTGGCTGGGATGATGTAGTCAGGGTTGGTCCTGCTTGGAGCAGGGGGTTGGACTAGATGTGACCTCCTGCAGTCCTTTCCAGCCCTCACTGTCTGTGATTCTATGATATGCCAAGCATATTTCTAACTAGAAAGACTTGCATTAGTAGCACAGCAAAACAAGAGTCGCACTGAAAGTGCCACGGCATCATTCATCTCCTAACCTCTGTTCCCTGCTTAATATCTTGAATCAACTGAGAGCTAAAAGCAGGTAGTGTGTGTGGTTTCCAAGATGTCTAAGAGGATCTGTAACGTACTCGGCAGACTTTCCACCCAAACAGTCTTGTCTGTGCAAATAGGCTTTTATATTTCACTGGCTGTCTCTCAGTAGAGTCTCCAGAAAAAAAAGGGGAAAAAAACCCACACACACATTTGCTCATTTATTAAGATTTATTTGATTGGAACATATTTCTCCCCCACCCTGTCCCCTAGTACTTGAGTAAGCAGCCAGAAAGATTCAAAGTTTGTCAAACTGCACATTTATTTTAATCACTGGGCCAGAAAAAGTCATCAATAATGCCATATGCTTTATAAAATTACTGGGCAGAACTTTATTTCTCAAATTAGCTTTGGAGCATCCAAGTTTGGCAGTGACAGCCAGATGATTAAAGCTTCAAGAACACCACTTCAGCTGCCATCAGGGAAAATGGAATATAATCACAAAAATTCAAATGAACATCTATGAAACCAAGTAAAGTCTCCTAGCTCAGGGGCAGCAGACAGCTGAAAGTACATCTAGTTATGAGCTGCATGACAGTTACTATAGGCTTCATGTTCAAAACTGAATATACAATTTCACCTATTTTAGCATCATTTTCAGCAAATCTGCTGCACAATTAAAAAGAAGGTTCACAGCTATCAGCCCAGAAAAGTATATTTTGGATCCAAAACATGCTGAATACACAGCATCTCACTAGGTTAATGAAGAGGTTTAGGCATTACTAGTCTTGAAGCAGGGAACTAGCCAACATGCTAATAATTTTGAGAACAGACTACCGTTGTGCAAAATGGGGCAGTGATCATTCCTCGTATGGAGGTATTAATCTCCGCTGAAGACACTGCGAGCATTTCACAATCCTTGTAACACAGGTAGAAGCTCCGTAAGCTCACACATAAAAGGTCCTTAATAAAAGTAACCTCCGTCATACACTATTTATCCACCTTGAAGCACAGTATTTGGCTCAACCCTGCTAGGATCTGGATCTATAGGTCAAAGAAACCAGGTATTTCAAACCTGAAGTCTCAGCATAATCCTGGGAGCTAGGCTCAATTAGCCAGTCTTCATACACCTCTCTCACTGAAGAGTTATGCCTACACAGCAGCTAGGGTCACTCCTCTAGTCGTCCGGAGGAGGTAGGTTTCAGATCAGTTGAAGAGCAGCTCATTTATAGCCATGGGAACCCCATCCTCATTGCATCTCCTTCTAATCATTGGGGATCATGGGCGATGGGTGTCTCCTGAATCTGGGGGGCACCAGATCACTGATGGGGTGGGGGGGGTGGAAAAAAAAAAAAAATCACCCAGCAGGCGATCACCGAGCCAGCGGTGAAACCAACCAGAAACACACTTCTGGTTTTGCAGCTGGCACTTTCAGGAGGTGCACAGCCGATCCCGGGGTGTGCACACACCTGTATGCATGCCCTACACATCACCGATGCTGGGGCTCAGTCGAAAGTAAATAGGTTAACAATAATCTCCGTCTCCCACCTGTTTG
>NW_017729033.1:1336634-1346550 GCF_001723915.1 Gavialis gangeticus
TCACCGAGCCAGCGGTGAAACCAACCAGAAACACACTTCTGGTTTTGCAGCTGGCACTTTCAGGAGGTGCACAGCCGATCCCGGGGTGTGCACACACCTGTATGCATGCCCTACACATCACCGATGCTGGGGCTCAGTCGAAAGTAAATAGGTTAACAATAATCTCCGTCTCCCACCTGTTTGCAATAATCCTGAGCCAGAACATATTCCCACCTGGATTTACTGGGGTATTAGTACACACTACTGCTCAGCCCAGGCTTTTCTTAAAAGAATTTTTTTGGCTTTTTGTGCTCCTCTCTAGACCTTGTTCCATGGAGGTTTTTCTCAGGCACCTGCTGCTTCAGGAGCCTGCCCCCACACTTTTTTTTTAGAAAGATAGCAAAGATTCTTAGCTTCTCAGAAAAAAAAAAAAAGCAAGCTGAAAAAGCATCACACCCTTTATTACACACCCCAACTCCTGCCAAAAGTTTAAAACAGCCAGTCACAACAAGCATATATGGGGCGCTTTAGGGGATTTATAGGCATGCTCCACAGAGGTGCTTTAATTAGCAAGCTGTGCTAAATTAAAAGTGCTTGAGTCAAGTGCATCAGCATGTAATGGTGGCAGGGTGCTTTGAACTAACGTTCACTGAATGACTTAGGTTAAAGTAACCCGCTGCCATTTTTCAGGGCAGGGATGCTGATGCACGCAATGCTAGAGGATGTCATGTCTATAGGATTAATCAAGTCTTGATTAAATTGAGTCTGCTCCAACACGCTGGATTCACAGCACGTCGGAGCAGCCTCGCTGCATGTCTATAGGAGCCCTTAGTGCTCACACAGGCCTGCTTGCTAATTGCTCTTAGGTCACAAGTGGAAATTATTTCTGTGCTCTCAGTACAAGGGGCAGAAGACTAACACTGAAGCCAATAACAGCCTCCCCCTGTCCCCCTACCAAGCACGCACCTTACAAAACTATACTCAAACATCTTTATCACATCTGTTCATTAAAGACCTCCTCATGCCACCTCCCTGCAATGATGCAGCTTAGGCTGACCTCCAGTTCTGGGGATTACATTACAGCAAAGTCAACTCCACCAGTCTCAACTAGGCGCACCACACACTTCTTATATCCACCCTTTCCTCCACACTTAGTGTTGACCTGGTAGGAATGGCTGCTGCTCATTTTAATTAATATATCATACATTTGTAATGTATACAGTCATAATGTTGTATTATATTAAAAAACAAATACTAGAGAACAGCGTGATTCTGACCTCACTCCTAGTATAGGCCATGGGTGGAAAAAGACGCTGCTTCATTGCCTTTTTGCCACCAGAAAAAGATTTTATGGCGACACAAAGGCTAAGTGCACAGACACTCGTGCCCCTTGTCACGCCGCAACTGCCCAAAATGTTCAGGTGCGACAAAGGTGGTGTTAATTTGTGCCACTGTTTAGTGATGGATGTCTGTTTGCTTTCTGGCATGAGAGCAGAAGCAACCTGGATCTGCTTGCACTCTCCAGCTGCCCCGGGAAGGTGCTCCGGGGGCTGGCTTTTGTCTCTTACAGAAATGTGCCCCCTGCAAATCTCCAAGGGTGTGTTTACATATGCAGGAAAAACTGGGGTTCCCTTCTTCATAGAGAAACATCCCCAGGATCTCTAGGGTGCATCTCCAGAAATCAGAGTTTCCCTGCTTAGAGATGCACCCCCATGATTTCCAGGCCACATTTCCATAAGCACAGGAAGTCAGGTAGGTGTTCCTGAGGCTTAAGGGGCCTAATCCTGTGTGGAAATTTTCAGTGTACATGGGACCAAGCCCTAGGAGAACATGCTGCCCATTGATGCTATGGTACCTAATGCAACAGGTGATGTGTTTCCCCCAATAAAAGCAGATCAGTTGTCCCAGAACACATCCCAGTACAGCTCATCCACTTAACTTGACTACATCTATTTCTAGCCCATAGTGTTACTTCTCCCAATTTTCTCCAACAAGCAAAAAGAAGTCAAACCCACAGTTCCTTCTCCAAAGCTGTTTAAGTTTACAGTAGTGTAACAAGCAGGTGTTCCAGGGCAGGTCTAACCACAGGCTCACCCAGGTGTCTTAGGGCCAGCAGCCCACCTCCTCTCCTGCCATACCTTGATGTTACTAATTATCTGATGTTAATCAGGCAGGAGGCTGCCCATTTATCTGCCCTGATGACACGGCCCTATCTATACCTATCTCTCTCATCATCCCTTATCGTATCCCATGCCTCACAGATGTTTCTTCCAGCTAGGTAGCACTGGAACTCAAGTTGCAGAATCTCACATGAGACACACTCCCCACCAGCGCTCACAGGGTTGCAGGGTTTTTTCTTTACACACACACACACACACACACACACACACACACACACAGCCCCAGGCCCCAAACACTGGGCTCCAAGCCCACACACTCGTGGGTCTCCAACCCCTTCTCTGGGATCAGGGGTCTGAGCCCTGTCCCCAAGCCCTCCCTGGGCTATCCCCTTATCCCTGGCCACAGGAGCTTCCTTAACAGCTCCAAGGCTCAGAGCCCCACCAGCCTGGAGCTTCACGCTGGCTCCTATAAGCAGCCTCAGACCTCCACCGAGAGTCTAGGCACTGCCACAGGTCCCTCCACCAACCAGGGCCCTGCCTCAATACTCTGGGTGAGTCTGGGTTCCCCCTGCTCGATTTCACCCACCAGCGATGTGGGGCTGGGGTTAGGTGGTGCCCCATACTCACTTTTCACCAGCACAGTAACTGGCCTGGCACTTCTGGGGGACTGTCCCATCACAGATAATCCTACCAGGGCACCCAGCAGGGTGCACCTTCTGGTCATTCCCAGGACCATGGGGCCTCCTCCTTCCCCACAGCCCCAGCCCTTACCTCCGAGGGATGTTCTGTGAGCAGCAGCTCAGCCATGTGTTGTTCCTTTGGTTGCAGCAGCAAACTGCTGCCCCTTTGCAGCTCAGGGCTCAGCTCTTAGAGGGCACAGCTGGGCCCTGCTCCCAGTCAGGCAACTCTGCCTATTTGGCATTGCAAGCAACTGCAGGCCACCTAGCTGCCACTCAGGCCCCTGCATGTAACAGAGCACCCTATGCTATGTTACAAGTAGTAATCCAGACACTGTATACTCTTGTACGAATAAGAGCACAGGTCCATCTAGCCCAGCACTCTGCATCTCATAGTAGCATTGAGCAGGTGAGGGTACCAGTCTGAGGTAGTACAAAAATTCTGGAATCTCATGGATTACCTCTAAATGATTTGTGGAAGATAGAGCATTTTGAAGTGGTGTGTGAAGAGGTTCACAGTTGTTTGGCACTTAGAAATGCATAGAGCAACATGAAATAACCTGCAAAGCTGAAAGGTAAGTTTGTAAGGTGCTTGGGAACCCTCAAGACAAAGTGACATCATTAGTTGATGGGCACAAGGAAACAAGGCCCCAGTCTAGAGTACAGCTCTTAAGCAGATGCACAAGTAGCCCTAAGTGAAGCACACAGGGAGACCCTTTGAGCTCAAGTTAAGCACATGAAGTGCTCTGTTGGACCAGAGTTCAAGAGAAGGCCTTTGCCCAGCTCAGACTGCAGCACAAAACAGCAACATTTGAATATATTAAACATGTTTTGAGGGGGAATAGAAGACAAAGGAAGCTAACAGAAAAATAAAAAAAACAAAAACCCAACCAAAAGCTCGTTATAAAGTTCAGGCCCCTCGTGAAGAAAACCTTCCCCTCCAATATCTAGAGCTGCACACGCTCATTAGTGCCCACTGTAATTTCTACAACCACTGCACACTTGGAATGATGCACTGATGACAACAGCAGTGAATGGCAATCCTTCTGCCCTTTCATCGTCCTGAACCCCTCCAGCATGAAGGGATGGGATGGCAAGTCACCTGGATCCCACAAACTTCAGTTTATGTGCTGGACATTACAGCTAAACAGCTTCCTGCTTGTGGCTGCCTCCTTCCCCCATTAAGTATTGTTCAATTATTTCTCTTCCACAGGTCAGCTTGACTTGATGGCACTGAGGAGGATGGCAAGAAGGGAAGGTTTTTTGTTTGTTTTTTTTTTCTTTTTACCATATTTCATCATCAGATCTTCAAATGAACAGCCACAAGCAAAGATGCATCACTTGGGCTCAAAACAGAAGCTCTCTATCCACAAAACAGGTAGATGGCAGCAGCTGAAGTTTCTCATGCTGCCTTCCTCCCCTTGCAAATACATCCAGCATAGTGGCCACAGTCCCAAGTCTTCTAGGTCACAGAATATGGCAAACTCCTTTCCCACACCCCCATTTCACCCAAGTCCAACAACATAATATCCACTGTTAGTCCCTACCAAACCAGGGTGGATTCGATAAGATTGCCCACTAGAGAAAACTGCTGCATCTCATTTCAAATCGTCTAAGCCCAATCAATCCACATCCACCACTGGGTTTCAATACAACACGGTAAATTTGTGCACGAGGAGTTTAACCCCTCCAGAGCTTGTAGAGAACAGAGTATGAAAGGGAACCTGTGGATTTTGTGGCTAGCTATTCAAAACACCTTGAAAGCTGTGGCCAGAGCAGGAAGCCAGTGTGCAAGGGAAGCAGCATTTAGAGATCACTTAACACCTCCAGAAGCCAAAATTAAAGAGCTGGGTGTGGACTAGTGAGATTTCAAGAGCAATAGAGAAAAGCAACCCAACGAGCATTTAAGACCTGCGGCTTTTGCTCACTTTTTTGTTTTAAACCTAAAATGTAAGTTAAGTGAGGTCAGACTGAAGTAAGTTCTTTGAAATCCATGCCCCACAGACAGAAAGGCACTGTGAGCCAGTGTTAACCAGGGGGAGGGGGGAGCAGTAAAACGCACATGGCATGCAGCTGCCAGCCGGCTGGAGATGGGCCAAGTAACACCAGTTTGCCTCCCGAGGGCAACGGTCTGAAGATTCAGAGACAAAGGTCTTTCCAGCCCCCTCCAGATGAGGCTCCGCCATTTGTGTAGGTCTCAGCTAGCTTAAAGCCTGGTCCAGTTTTAAGCACTGCTAGCACACGAGCTCCACCAAACTGACATCAAAGAGGTTTTACTAGAGAGGAGGATGGACAAGAAGCTGGAAGCAGGCCGAACAACCATTTCAGGAGCAGACACGTGTGGTGGTTTCTCTCATACGCCGTTACTGCATGGCTGACCACTTCTGTCAACTCTCGGATGCTGATTTGCCTTCCAGAACCACAGAGGTAGTCATGATGGGGTTAAGAATATATACATACCTTTTTTTTTTTATTTATTTTTTTAAAGGATTTCCCCCCTCTTTGGGGTGTTTTCACAGCAGCCATCCTCTCTAAGGGGCCTGGGCTCCCTCCTCTGAGAAAATAAGGGCATTATCCCTCCTTATTGATCAGGATGTCAGTGCAGCATTGTTCTTTCTGCTTAGCCTATAGGAAGCAATATCTATTTTCCATTTAGGCATGGGTAAAGCCTTTAATTTCACCATCCTGGCTGCAGCTGGAGTTCCCTTTTAACTGCCTGGCCATGGGAGTGAAGACAGTTTTATATGGGGGAAAATGCTGAAAAGGCCACTTTAATATGTTTGCATGTGAAAAGGGGAGTGCTTTTCCTAGTGCTCAGTAATGAGGGTCAGCGGGATATTACACTTCGCCATATGGCTAATTTGCACAGCAGGTCAAACGCTCTATTTGCTTTTTAAAAAGGCAGCCCTATAGATCGGGCTGCACTGAAACATGACAAAGAAGCACGAGTAAGAGATGTCCCCTACCAGGGGAGGAGGGCAATGCCAAGGAGGAGATGCACACACATCTGCACACACACACCCAGTGCCTGGAATCCCAGTCCTACCAATGAACATGACTTCCACAGGATTTTGCATTTCTGCATTTGTTTGCCACGAGGTAAGGACATGCTGAAGATGAATTAGCGAAGCCTTCCGGTAAGTAAGGCGGCAGGCAGAAAAGGAATGCTGCTTCAGGGAATCCCAATGTTATCAATCTGTTACTATCCACCGAGACACTTGCCAAACAGCGCAGGCTACTCAAATCAAGCTTTCACTCAATTTGCTTGCAATATGAACCTGTGCTAACTCCTGTCCCTGTTCCAAGCGGTTGACGAGCTGCCTGACCTTCTGACTAACGAGCGCTGTTTATTAGCATGATGGCCCTTGTAACCCATGTTTGTCTTGGCACTTCCTCCTCGCTGTGTCCCAGGCCTGACCCAAAGAAGAACTTCCCCTGCAGGGGCCAGCAACAGTCTGCTGTACTGAGGAAAGAAAAAAAAAATCTGATCACTAAAAGATTATGGAGCAGTGGGGCCCGGGCTTTTGAAGAGAGTAAACATTATGATTAACAAGCCTGGCCTTTGTAATCCACTCGCACCCCTCCCCTCCAGACCAGAGTGTTAATTTATTAAATATCTTAACAAAGGGCCTTTATTAGTGGCCTTGGCTAGGCTGGCTCCTTTCAGAACGTGACCAGCTACATCTAATAAAGCTTTAATTGACTACTACTTTTCATAACCTCTGACCTGGGATGACAAACGGGAGGACCATGCTGGTGAAAGGGTAAACCCCCAAGGAGTTTCCATCCTGACCACGCTTAGCAAACCGTGCGCCTAAGATGCATTTGCTTGAATGAACACAACCAAAACAAAAACCGAGGATGGGTCATGCCCATCATTCATACTCTGGTCTTGAGAAGTACTTCTCCCTCTTCCAAGTTATTCCTAACTGGGAACTAAATTTATCCTTGCGATACCCGTTTTAGGTAGACAAGTATTCCCATTTTCTAACCAGGTAAGGAATGGCTGATCTCGTCAGAGACCTGCTGCCACTCAGTCGGAAATGATGGGCCGGACGAAGGAGGTGCTGGGTAAAATGTTAGGCCCCATATTATGCAGAAGATCAAATTGGCTCATAAATTTTAAGTCAAGAGCCCGGTACGATCTGAGGCACAGAACTTTTAAATCATGTGTCCAAGGCTATACAGCAACTGTTTTAAAGCTAGAATTAGAAATCAAAAATTAGTGTCTCCCAGACATGCACACTGGCTTTCAAATGAAATGGCTAATTACTAATATCTTTCTCCCCTGTTCTCTCTCCTCTTTTTAAGGGAACCAGCTCAAAAAAGGAAACGTGTGCATGGGGAGGAACGCAATTATAAACAAAAGGAAGCCTGAGTTTGAGTATTATCATCAAAGGGCTGCATTTTCTGCAAGTACGAAGTGTACAGCACAGTCATGACGAAGCTTACCCAAGGCAAGACCTGCCCTTGGCAACCTGCTGGGAATCTGGGGCCTGCCCTCACTAATCTGATGTGTGACAAGTAACCAACACCTTGATCATTCCTGGAACAACTAAAAGTTGCGGTATGCAGTAGTCTGCCCTGATAAAAGCAACCAGCTCACCACAGGCTATTACCTCCAGTGGCTCCCCACTGCACCCAGGAGTTGAGCACAAAAATGAGGAGAAATCATGGCTTTGGTGCATGCATCTTTTGCATTAAGAACAAAAGTCACCAAAAATACCCATGTGCACACACACGGGATAAACCAGTGATCCTCAACCAGGGTGACCCACAACCAGTGATCCTTCTAAGGCTGCCCCACCAGATTAACACTCGATTCACAAGATAAACCCAGAGATTTCAAATAGGAATCCAGCGTTGAAAACAAGTTGACCCACTGTGGTTCAAGTTCTTCACAATGGAAACTTTTTCCATTAATTTTTCCAAAGTCAAAAAATGACTTAAACCTAAGAGCTGGCATTTTTCCAAGGGCTGCCTTGGAAAAATGCGGTTAAAGCCATTGGCCCATAGCAAATTCTGAAGAGCTCACGTGATTATAATACTTTTCCTTAGCAATCCAGACTGCCAGGACAACATCAAACCCATCCTCCGCTCATTATGCTGACTTTGCTTTGAACATCAGGGTGCGAACCTTGTCTTCAAGAGACGGCTGGGACGCTGTATACTGAAAGTATTGCTTGGAGAACCAGAAAAGGGGTCCTGGCAGTGGAGGTGCTCTTCTCTAACCTGAGTTATCAAAAGGGTAAAGTTCTCCTGGACAGGAGGGATTTTACTTTATTTTATTTTTGAAGAGTGAGGCTTGTGGTTAGGGAGTGTAAAACAAGTTCTCACAGGAACTCGAGTCCACCCCAAACCTCAGCACCTCCACCCCAAACGCACAGCACGGCAAAGGTAGTTGCAGGGCCAGCCATCACCGAACGGCGTGTACATAAAACAACCCAAAGGCATGGCATATGCATTCCCTGCTGACATGAAGATCCAGAATAACAGATTATAGCCATGTTGCTTGACTGGAAGGGGTTTGGATGCCGTGATAAATAACAAAGGTAGCATTAAAACTTAGAATAACTAGTCCCATCGGGAAAAATTAGTTCTTGGCTTCCATCAAAGCATTTTACAAAGCAAAAAACTTATTGGCCAGGCGCAGACATTCAAGAGGTTAAATTGGGTTCCAAATGGCTCGCCCCGGTCTCAGTGACTGGCAATAGGTCTAAACCTGTAACTGAAAAGAAATCCCATGGACTTGAACTGGTCTAGAAATTGCAGAACCTGGTTTAAGATAAACTTGGATCTATGCAGCATCAGACTCATTCGATTTAGTTCAAACTGGTGCATGACACTTCTGCCTACTGCCCTTGCGCAGCCCTGGGGCTGGGAAAACCTAGCCACTGGCCCCAGTTCCAGGGCTACTCTTTTCACACCCCCTTCCCTTGCAC
The DNA here is from genome assembly GCF_001723915.1 of Gavialis gangeticus. Taxonomy (NCBI): domain Eukaryota; kingdom Metazoa; phylum Chordata; order Crocodylia; family Gavialidae; genus Gavialis; species Gavialis gangeticus. The sequence continues at coordinate 1,345,353 of NW_017729033.1, forward strand.
TGGTCTATTTTTTGCTTCCCCCCCCCCCAGCTCTTTGCTCCCCATGAGGCCAGCACTCTCAACCCCCATCCCACAAGCTGCTCCGGGTGCAGCCGCTTTTATCAGCATTCACCACTGCCAGAGCCAAGCAAGTAAGTCCCACTGGGGAGAGGAGCGGGAGGGATGGGGGTGTAGGTTTCCTAGAGGGACCCCATCCCCTGCACATGGTCATGCCTGCCCCCTCCACCTCAGTGGACCCCAATCCCCTCCAGCCTGCACCCCCAACCTCCCCAACTAACATCCCTCCCATCCCAACTTACCTGATATCAGGCAGCCATTTCAAATCAATTTAACCTGCCCCTAATGCCCCCGAATGTCTGTATTAAGCCTTTAAGCTTCAATGGATGGGAACAGGAATGTTGATACACTGCCTTTCACAACCCATTTGATCTTCTTGTTTTCCTGGGCTTGCTGGCCTCCAGTAAAAGTGTAATATTGCATCATGGGAGCAAAATTAAGATTCACTGTGAATTTTATTTAATGCTTGGAATGTAGCTCTGTGAAACTTTGAGACCTGTGACTCCTTTACTAAAGCACAGGATGCTAGCTCGCTGAATGCTTTAAATTAAAGTATTTCTTTAAAAAAAAAAAAAGCAAAGCATAACTACTAAGAGAGAGCCTAGAGTTGTCACGGCAAGGGACTGACGTCAGAAGATCCGGGATCTCTTTCCAGGCCTGCCAGCGAACCTGGGGATGTCAGCTTCTGCATTTCATTCTCTCTGCCTGTAAAATGCTAACCTTGCAGCAGAGCGGTGAGACTCAATTCACAAAGGTATAAAACACAAGCCAGGAATGTTTTTCTTTGCATATAAAAGAGCGACTGAAAAAAATCTATTGCAAGTGTCTACCAGTCTTTGGTTCCTTGTTCAGTATTGCTGCGTTTATTCAGCCCCCAATATGCCATGCAGAACCACAGATTTTCAATTTATCCAAAAGACGATTTCTCCACCTTCCACCACTCTTGGTTAAGTGCGGCTTCTGTAACATTTATTCAAATCTAGAGGAGCATACAACCGAGTGCAGACTTTCTTCCCAATCCCACACCACTTCCAGGACAACCTGAAGAAATCACGGGCTACTTTGGTTCTCACAAATTCTGAGTGATGAGACTTTCAAAGATTAAGTTCTGGTATTTAAAAAAAAAAAAAAACACCTACGT
>NW_017729033.1:1346741-1355412 GCF_001723915.1 Gavialis gangeticus
AAAAAAAAAAAAAACACCTACGTATTTGAGAGGGAGAGAGGGAAAGGGAGAGGGAGATACCCTGGGCTCCTGCCCCCACTAAGCTTCACAACTCCCTTGTCCAATTGTTTAAAAGACAGCTTAAGGAAGGAAGAGCACACAATCTGGAGCTACTGCAGCTGGCAAATGAACTCGATCGTTATCATGCTGATCTTTAAAAATGTGAGCGAGAAACTAAGTTTTTCTTTGTTGATAGCTTTGGCTTTCACATTACTCTGTAGCTAATACTCCTCAGCATGGGTGGGGAAAAATAATGTGCAAATTAAGATGCATTGGCAGATCTAATCCACTTGACTGATTAATAGCCAAAATTATCTCCAACTGGTAGCCACCTCCCAGGAGTTCAAACACCAGAGCACACACAGGAAGAGTGCCCAGTCCTCATATGAAATCCAATTTTTTCCTTAATTCAATCACTTTCATTGGTAGGATTTCTCAAGTGATGAAGTGTTTACTAGGGCACATTTAGGGTGCATGTCTAAGTGGCCCTGTACACACCCCTCCTCCCATGTCCGTTCCCGCATCTGATTCATCTCGCCCAAGGAGTATGCTAGGGACTGAAATAGTCCAGATTCCTTCTCTTTACAATCAAGGAAGTTGAAAAGTCCATTTTAATTCAACTTGAGCTTTAAAAGAATTTTCCTAGAACGACTCATATGTGCATTGCTGTCGCTAGAGCAATCACTCAAGCCGACTGCTGTATCTCTGGCCTTCCTCACAGCCCTACCAGTTACCCCCCACGTAGCAACCTGACTGCGCTTGGCTCCAAACCCCTCCGAGGCAGGGATCACGAGTTCAAGTTTGTTTTGTAAAGCATCCAACACACTTTAGGAACCTCAAGGGGCAATAAATACTTTTAGATGGTGCAACGTGCCCACAGGCCAGCTAGAAAGAACAGCATCTCCCGAGCCATTTGCTGTCAGGGTTATCCAGAATTATAGCCTTGCTTTCTAGGAGTTGGCAGAGCTCCCTGGAAGCGGAGGATCAATTTGGGGGCAGAGAGAGGTATTTAAAAGATATTTTTAAACATGTATTTTGGACTAACCTGCTTTAAAAGTGCTACCAATAAAATGAAAAGTAATGACTCTCCTCTACATTGTTTTTCATCCTCAAAAGCTTTGCCAATGCGCTGACTACAAGCTACAAAAATATGGAGTCAGTGGCAGCATTTTTGGTGAAATGAGGCCATCTCAGAGTGCACACAGCAGCACTGACCCACCGTCTAGGACAGAGGCTCAGCAACCTTTTGCCACCACAACCGGGAGCTCGCAACGTAGCTTCCTGCCACTGATCACAAATCTCCCCCCTCCCCCCACACCAAAGAGCTCTAGCTGCCTGTACTTACCCTCATTGCAGATTTATAGATGTTTTGTAAACATTAGGAGCTGGAAGGGACCTCATAAGATCATCGGGTCCAGCCCCTGATATCTGCCCCTCTCCACTGAAGGTAAGTTCAGACATAAGAAAGCAGCAGGAAGGGCTACAAAGAAGGGTGCTGCAGAGGAGACAGGTGGTTTGGTGTAGCTGGGTGCCACCCTAGTGTGGGTCAGAGATTTCTGGGCCAGATCTGGTCCCTGGTCTAGGACAGGAAGGGTAGAAGGACCGGAAAAGATCTTATGGTCAGGATGCCGGCCTGAACTTGGGGATCGGGATTCAATGTCCTTTGGCTGAAGGCTTCCAGTGCAAATTTGGATAAGCCATGGGCATACTAACAAGTTCCCAACAAGGGTGGGAACCGCTAGGAATAACTAGCGGTTAGGGTATAACTGCTCTTCTCCTGCTGCAAGTGGGGCTAGACCCGATGATCTTGCAAGGTCCCTTCCAGCCCTAATGTCTACGAAATCTATAAAAGTGGGAGGTAGATAACTGACAGGGTTGAATCAGTCTGCATTATCGCAAACCAAGAGTTGGCAGATGCTATGGAGCAGGAACATGCTGAAGTTCACACCGGTGCCCTGAAGCAGCCTGTTGTGACCCCATACCCTTTGCGTCTTGGTTCAAGTTCCCCATCTATAAAACAAGATAAAGGCCACATACATACCTGGGAGAGAAAAAGAGAACACCATTGTATTGACACAGCAGAAGAAGCCACTGTAGGAAGGTCATAAGCTAAACCTTTACAAGGCTGAGAGAGTTGAATTCACATTAAACCATGCAATAAGTTTCATTTGAATACATTTACTAGGGACCACTCTTCCTCATTCTGTTGGAAAGTGCCGCTCCCAGCATCAGCGAAGGACAAAGGAGCACATGCCAACATGAGACGCACTTCTCTAGACTTCAATAGCTAGAGGAAGCCACATCCATTTTCAAGTAAACTTCTGTCCTGTATCTCTCAGAGGAGGGCAAGCTCTGACTGACTAGACCTTTACAGGTTAACAGAACGTGAGCTGGAAGAAAGAAACCAAGCTCCAAGACAAGCACTGGGTAACGTTTTAAATAAATGGCTGTGTTGTAACAATGGAATATTTGTCAAAGTACAACTTGATCACCAGAATTCATCTGTTTTTCATAACTACATTTGACCTAAGCTGCATTGACTGAACAAGGTAGCCTGTGTTTTGCATCCTGCAAAATATGGCTTCCCTCAGGTTCCTCCCCCCTCTCATTTTTAAGAAAAAACCGTAGTTATAATGTGACTATAGCCTAGAGAACTAAAATGTAGTAGGATCTGGCCAAGGATGATGCAGAATGATATTTCCTCTTTACAACAACAGCAGCTAAACATCTTCAGGTCATCTCTCTGGCAATCTCCCATCACTTTAGGTGTCCTACACAGTTAAGCCGTGGCATATCTGCCTTGCGTGTACTGTTTTTCATATCTGTCTGCACTACCAGTCTTCCTTTCCGTTTCCAAGAATATTCCACCACCTTTATTAAGTCCCATTGAACTGACGTAAGTGGAAAGGGTTTACGGTTAGCATCCATTTCATACCATATTTTAAGTTCATAGAGCTTTAGAGTGGATACTAGTTAGACACGAAAAACCAAGAGACAACCGCTCCTCATAAGGTCCCAATATACAAAGCCTTTGAAGACAATATTGCTTGCAATACAAGCTTTGCACAGAAGAAGCTGGCTATGTCTCTTCTGGAAAAGAAATCGGTGCTAAGAATCAGCAACGAAGGATTCATTCACAGGAATAACACCTTACTCTGTTAATACTGCCTTTCCTTTCAACAGGACTACCTCAAAGAGCATGGCGAAAGGTGCAGAATTGCTCCCAACTGAAACGAGACCATGGGGGCAAAGGAAACATGAAAAGAGGAAGACAAAAGGCAGCAGCAAATGGGGTGGGGGCAGGGAAGAAAGAAGAAAAAGCTTTTAGGAAAGCACTAGCTGGAGAAGGATTCAGGTCGTTTATATTTTTCCTGTTTTGCATTTTGTCTTCTTAATCACTACCTCTTAGTACAGAGCTAATAATCACTGACAGACAAGTACTCTGCATTAATTGCCTGGAAAAGGATCACAGGAAATATGCCACTTAAACGGGAGACCTTCACATTAGAAAAAATACTATGCCATTACACTAAAGATGGTTTTATTATTGCTCTCCTTGGCAATAAGTCTCTTCATTGTACCCATTCAACTTCAATACTTTGAAGTGACAAAACATATCCACCCTGCATATGACCTTAGCGGCAAGTAAAAGCACACTGTGCATTGCTAGGGCTAAGACTGTTGTGGGGGGCAGGGGGGAATTAAAGGACAACAAAAAGTCCTTCTTCAGGTATACAGGGAGCAAAAGGAAGGTGCAGGGCAGCATAGGACCCTACAGGGCAGACAAGGGCAGCTGGTGACAGAGAGCAGGGACAAAGCAGAGCTCTTCAATGAGTTTTTTGCATCTGTATTTCCTAGATACAGACCAAGACAAATCTCCCAGTTGAATCATAGACACAGGAGGGACACCCGCCCACCAGCTGTTAGTGCAGACTTAGTGAAGGGGCACTTGGAGGGGCTGGATGTGTTCAAATCAGCGGGGCCGGATGAACTTCAACCAAGGGTGCTGAAGGAATTGTCCTGCCCTGTCAGAGCTGCTGGCACGGCTGTTCAGGCACTCCTCATGCTCCAGTCAGGTCCCAGAGGACTGGAAAAGGGCCAATGTGGTCCCTATGTTCAAGGGGAGGAGAGAGAAACCAGGAAACTATAGGCCAGTTAGTCTCACCTCTGTCCATGGGAAAACTCTGGAAAAAATCATTATCACATTTGTGGGAGCCCAGCAGGAGAAATAATGCTGAAAGGAAATCAGCACGGGTTCACCGCAGGGAGATCCTGCCCGACTAACTTTGTTTCTTTTTATGACCAGGTCGCAAAATGCTGAGACGCAGGAGTCGAGGTGGATGTCATCTACCTACACTTTAAGAAGGCCTTCGACACAATATTGCATCCTGTTCTCATAAATAAACCGACAGGCTGAGATGTAGATGACGACACGGTTGGGTGGGTTGGCCCTGGACTGGGCTCCAAGGGAGGTGGTGCTCTCCCCGACCCTGGGGGTCAAGAGGAGACTGGACAAGCACCAGTTAGGGTCATCTGACCCCAACGCTCATTCCTGCCCAGAGCAGGGGGTCGGACTCAATGACCTACTGAGGTCCCTTCTGACCCGAACATCTATGAATCTATGCATCTCTTGCCAATAAGTGTCAGGGTTAGCTCCAGTTACTGTGATGAGTGCCATATGCAAAGGAGTCACTCTGTCCACATTGTTAGGGTTTAGTTGTAGCTTCAGTTTACAGACTGGGTAAATCAGTAGTCATCCACTTCGTTAGATTCAAGGGCCCCCTTGGAAAATACAGCCCTTCACTTGCACTCATTTCTTGATGATGGAAAAGCAAAAGCAACTATTCTTCTATCGCAAAGGCGGCAGAAAGGCCACAGCAGATCAGAATACTTTTAACCCTATGGATTTTTATCTGAACTCTTTGGGTTTATCTTGCAAGTCACACAACTATGCACACTGAAATATAGCATGGGAACCTGTGGCACCCCCAAAATGACCTTGCAGCATGCTGGTTGGGAATTGCTAGGGAAAAGCCTTTGTTGCAGGAAGGAGGTGGTGATCCAATAGGTGTTTTCCACCTTTACAACATAACCCGGAGACCATCACTTTTCAGCCACTACCGAACCCCCTGCAGTCCAACTGGCAACCTACATGCTCCACAATTCACTGCTGGCTGAAAAAGGAGGCACATGTGGCTCTACCCTGAAAAACATCCATCACATCTTCTGTCCGATGCATTCAATCAGCTCCACTTGCTTTGCTGGAGGAACCACTGCCACGTTTGAATCCCGTCAACATGGCAGAAGTAACATGGCTTGTGGGCTTAGGACAAACAGTGCAGGACTTCAAACTGGACAGAGGGGAACAGAAGTGCAGAGGTGGGTTTGAATCAATTCTTTGTAGCCTGACGTGTTAAAAGACAAATAGATATATGCTTCTATGAAATCAAGGGGCACGCGAGACTAGCTCAAAATGCAAAGAAAACCTGGCATTCAGCAACGAGACTGTAAGTGCCTCCATTCACCTTCCACACAACAGCATTTGTAGGTAGCCTAGCATTTGACCCTTCAAGACAACATGGGGATGACAATAACTCCAGCTTGTGGAGACCAGATGGATCAGGAACCCCAGATTCATAAATACAGGAAATCGCTAAGGATGGGTATGGGTACCGTGCACATATACCCTCACACCCTCCCCCTGGTACTCGGGTCACTGGGTTGACACGACTTATTTCAACTCGGGGCTTATTTACCCAATTAAATTTACAACAGCTCTTTAGGGAAGGGACTGTGCTTCATGATCTGTTTGTATACCATCACCACAAATCTCACCATCCCACAGCATAAACACTAAACAATTAGGCCCACCAGCATCACGCAAATGAGAGCTGTTTGGCAGGAGAATCTGGAAGTCGAATCAGATGCCCCCTTACTGGAAAAGGAAAAAAAAAGCCAACAGAGCACCCCAGATGTCCAGACACTTCTCCAATAATTCACACGCTAAAATACAAACAACAAAATGGCATCTGATTTTCCATGCACTGGCTGTGCAAGATGCAACCCTTGGGACAGAAGAGTTGCATTAAAGTCCTCAGTCCACAGCTCCAGACATACCCTTTGGTTAATATTTGCAACAACTATTAAAAAAAACCAGGAACTGTTTTTATACTGCATTCGCACACATCCAGATAAAGAGCTGTTCAACTTGAAGGTTTCCAAAGCTCTTCAAACTACGTCTCTACAGTAACACCGAAAGGCAGTCGTCTCTGATGTGAGACAATATTAGCCAGGATGGAGGCACGTGGTCAGGGTAGCACCACTCTACACAAGGGTACCAGTTGCACCCCTGATCTACTGGATGCTCAGCCTCTATGAGCAGGCCTTTGGGCCACTGGGTTTTTAAGGTCTGACCCAGGTAATTCAAATGCAGAAGGCTACCTGAAACTTGAACTTTTAACCCCAAGGAGGCAAAGAAATGAGTCAGTCTGGGCCAGACTTTAGATTCCAGGGAATCCAGGTGTTTGCAAAATGGGAGTCAACCACAAAAGGTGCAGTGTATATTTTGTTAAACATATCACATACACCATTGCATATACCTAGCATTTATCAATTTGGAACTCAAATCTTAGTTTTTGCTGCATATCATCCATGAAACAACCAAAGTAGACTGGCTGCACAGCCCCTTGGTAGTGGTATTCAGCCTGCTACTCAATGTGCTTGTCTTCCTTTTTACTGTTAAAACAGCACCATTTCATTAGACAGCAACGCTTAGGTACCCTATTCTCAGACCACAATGGCACCGCTTGTCCACTGTACAGGCTGTGCCTTGTTTCCACATTCTCCTGAACAAAAGAACAGGCCCCTGCAATAGTGGCCATATGCGTCATAAGTCTGTCCTGCACATTGCTCGCCCTTTCCTGCACAAATATTTGTAAAACAGGCTGAGAATTCATGTTCAGCCAACCAAGACCCTTCATAAAAGGAGGGCCTTTATTAAAAACAGGATGACAAATCATTTCCCAGCTACAGTACATATAGGCATTTAAACTGCGAAACACCATGCATAGCAGGAAAACAGCAACCCCACAGCTGTGCAATTCAAAGAAACATGGTGGCTTTTTTTTTTTTTTTTTTTAAACAGCCCTTCTTTAGAAAGGGGAATTTCTGGTCCACACATGACAATTCTCTTGGGATCCATTTAGGTACAAAATATGTTGCTGTAGTATCAGAGTGCAAAAAGTAGCATGCAAAACATTCACAACTTCCTTTGCAAGCTGCTTTTTAAAAAGCACATACTTTCTGTTCATTCCACTGAATAAAGAAAACCACCTCAGGGCAAGCAAGAGTGCCAAAACTTCAGGTATTTCAAGGAATCTAAATAAAATGTAGATATGAGACCTGTAATCAACATTGCCTAATATAAGACAGAGGGAGCCAATTCAGTAGACAGAATATCAGAATCAGGACACGGGGATCCGGCAGAAAACTCTGCACTTCCATGACATACCCGGAGCAGTATCCACACCAGGTACACTCCTAAAAATGTCAGAGGGGGCTGCATTGCTTCATCAATGCTAAGTTTGCCCCTTGAACATTGGTACCAGCATCCTGCTCCCTGTAAGCATAAGGCTGATCACAACAGAAAACCAGAGGCTGTAAAGACCAGTCAGCCTCAAGATAGCATGCCTGCACTGTCCAGCTGTGAACTAATCCCACCTGCAAAAGGAGGGAGGCTGAAATTCTCATTGCAGCAATAATTAGAAAAGCATCATTTACAGGACCAGAGACTTACTTTGGGGAGAGTGGAATCTAACAGCATTATCTGCTAGGGCAGCAGAAACCTGCGGCCTCAAGTTTCACCTGAGAATATACTAACTTTGTTGAGGCAGGCTTTGTTGTGGTGTGAGTGCAATACTCTTCCAGACAGACTTAGCAGATCTGTGTTCCTCTTGAACGCTGCTCCCATCACCCTTGATCATCTTGAGATGTCACTGTATGAACACCTTCAGTACCACAGAAGTACTCCCCAAACTCCCAAAACGTTTCTGCGGCTCTTTTGTCATAGCCACCCTCAGGTGTTTAATTAGGGAGAGAATGGATTCAACTAAGTCAGGAAGATGTATTAAAAGGTTACAGGGACTGGTAACATGCAAGTCCATATTGCAGAATTCAGCACGGTGACTGCATGCAAAAAATAAAAATGGGTGGGTGTTCACCTCTAAAAACCATCCTCTGCAGTCTGTCTTCCAGGGACAAGGAGCCTACATTGGGACTACGGTGGGGAAGAACCATGGATTTCATCCTAACACATCTGTTTTCTAAGCTGAATAGTTGGAGAGCCAAGGCTGTCTGTGATCATATCTAAGCAGCCTAGAATGAACACTGATTTCTTTGCTGCGTCTTTGACTGGAGCCAAGTGGTATCCTCCTGGGTAACAAGGTCACAGGGTTAAGAGAGCAATATGACAATTACAAAAAGCAAATGGAAACAATTATTCCATGGTTACTAAGGACCCAAGGCAATATGCCCCCATTGCCATCTTTTCACAGCACTGCAAGCCTGTGCCTTAAGCCAAGAGCATAGCTGCTAGAAAATTCACTGTATCAGAGCCAGTTCACAAATTGCCAGT
>NW_017729033.1:1360412-1363070 GCF_001723915.1 Gavialis gangeticus
CAGACAGACATACTACCCAGAGTCCATTAGCACGTAATACAGAGTGGTTATCACAGGTCACTGACACCAGTTCACTCTAATGGCTTTTCCTGCGTCCTTATCAATCCGGTGCACAAAGTATCTCAACCTCAGCCATTCCCTATGATCTCAGTACAGTGTTTACAGCTATCTAACTCCACCAGGCACCGGTGGGTCAGCCAAGTCAGCAGACGGGGAGATATGCCACAACAGAACGAAGGGACAATCTGTGAAGTCTCAGATGAACTAAGAGTTACCAAAGGTTTCTAGAAGGAAAATTTTCCACTCAAGGAAGAAAAAAAAAAAAAGGTTGAGATAATTTTAAATAGCATTAGGTTCCCAAGGACATGTGGAAACACACTTTGCAACCCTGGTTTTGAAAGAAATTTGCCACAAACAACCCAAATTGCAGTTTGCATTCCAGTATTAATGAATTTCAAATATTGCAAAAAAGGGGAAAAAGCAGTACAGTTCACAGCAAAGATGCATCTGGGCAGCTGTTTGACTTACTATCATTTCAATAATCAGCTCATATGGGGGATAAACACATTTTATTACCGTCTTGGTGCTGGGCAGCGGACAAGAAGAAAACTAAGAAAGTTCTACTACGATCATCAATAACGGCAGACAAAGCAATAACTGGCAGTCTGCAATGCAAATGAAACATCGGACCAGACATCCCAAGAGGAGGAAGATACTTTGAAGCAGACAACAGAAGAAAAGGGATCTAGGCTTCAGGAGTGACATTTAAGAGATGGATATAGGGAGAGCCTTGCAGTGCTCCATGTTTACAGGGTCCTGAATTCCAGATTAAATCTGATCCGTTTATGGACAAGGAGACTAAAAGCCAGACTTACAAATGCAATCTGGATCCTGAAAGTTCCTGGGGTTCCCCCATGGTTCATGAAACACTACCTCTAATGTTACCTGCAAGCAAAATTTAACCAACAAGCCTATGGACGAGTGATCCAAACTGGACTGCAGCTCCCTCTCCCAGCCAGTGTTGGCTTTGCCTGGGGGACACAAGTAAAAACTGTTTAAAAAAATACATTAGTCACTAAAGCAAGGAAAAGAGGATGACCAGACAGGGAGACCCAAGCAAGAAGGGGAGTATTTCTATAGTTAACTCTCAAAGTAGGACTCGCTTTGGACATCATAAAGTGAATGAGGAGCAAGGCAAAGATGTAAACTGAAGCAGAGTTCTGTAGCCTTAAACCCATGTCTATGTTCAGTTTAAAACCAAACAGACATCTTTGGACATTTGGTCTTTACCCTAACTCGATCCTTTTGGAGCCTGTATCAAAGCACAGGGAACATCCACACTGGCCTCCACAGACACGTTAGAAACCTCAAGCTAGCTGGTAGTCAATTAATATGAGGTTAAAAAAAAAAAAAAAAACTCGAGAAGACAAATCTCAAGACAACACGGGTAGGCCATTCTCACTGCCTGCAAAGAGGAGCCTTTCTTCTTCAATTAACATTCTGCAGCCTCAAGTCAACAGTATTAAAATATGTCTACACTAAGAGTTTCAAATGAACTGAAACACACTTTTCCCCTCTCTTCCTTTCTACATAGATATATGGGGATCACCAGGCAGGTCTACACCACAGAGCTCTGCTGCTGGAGCGGTGCTGGCACAGCCCCATAGCCGAGGGAGCACATGTCAACAGAGGGGTTTTCCTCCACATAGCTTGGCTCTACCACCTCCTTGAGTGGCATGAGCTAAGCCAACGAAAGGCCTCTTCCGTAGGTATTGCTGTGTCCTTGCCATGGCTTTTGCTGGCATGACTTTCATCAGCTATGTGCACGTGATGTCTGTGCATGCCTAGCCCACTTTGCAATGCCAGCAAAACTTCACAGAGAGCCCAAACCTCAAGTGTCACAGATTCTGCTGAAACTACAGCCCAGGATCCACCGACTCTTGTTTTTGACTTGCGCACAGCTCTTAAATTACTGTTGTTGGATGTGGTTCCTCTCCCTACTTGCTTTAACTTATGGGAAACATGAAACAAAAACTGTTTTTCATTTTACATTATGTAGAGCAAAGCAATTGCATGTCTTGGCCTTGAAATACAAGACTCGCAACAGCTGTTCAGAGGCTCCACCAGATAAACCATCTGGCCAGAAGCTCACCTCTCCTACTTTATTTTGGGTATAGATCAAAGCAGCTTGCATGCTCCTTCAGTCAAGGAGAACCTAGAACTTAAGGCTTCAGTGGCAGAATCACAACCCAGATATGCTGTAGTTTGTTCCCTATTTTATAAAAAACACACACCATATAGCTCAATCCAGCATACTGCTCTACTGCTGCTAGAAGCAGATATACATGCAAAAGCCCAGGGGGCTAACCAAACTGCAGATTCACATAAGAATTTTAGATGAGCCCTTTTAAATAATGTACTACTGCAAAATAGGAACTGGGTATGTACTGCTATTTATATGCAGCTCACTTGGCCTAATGGCAGTGAAACCATCAGAGCAGAAAGAGGCTGTCGGGGCTCTGTGGGTTAGGTCTGGGCTCTGCAAGTGACTCCCAACATTACTCAAGGCAGGGCATCAGCAACTCCTGTTTCAAAAGCAGTCCCAACCAAAATGATGGCATGTACCAGGAATAAAAATCACCTGGAATTCTTCCTCTG
>NW_017729033.1:1368070-1368329 GCF_001723915.1 Gavialis gangeticus
TGATGTCAGGTACTACAACGAGGAGTACCATCAGGACACCAAGCATGTGTAGGGGGTTGTTCCAAATGAAACTAATAAGTCGGCAATAATGAAAAAAGATGCATGTCCTATCAAGTCCGATTTTCCCCACGATTCAACATGTTGTTGTAATGCTTGTTGCATCCGGAGAACACAATCTGGATAGAAACCCTATTGTTTTAGATGCCTGGTGAGGAATGAGACTACCAAAACACTCTTCCACACAGCTTGAGTCCTGTGT
>NW_017729033.1:1368409-1371846 GCF_001723915.1 Gavialis gangeticus
CAAAGCAGGACCAGCCCCAGCTACATCACCCCAGCCAAGGCTTTGTCTACCCGGGTCTTCAAACCTCCAAGGATGATGGAGACTGCACAACTTCTCTGACCAACCTCTTTCAGTGCTTCACTATGCTCCACATGAGAAAGTTTTTCCTAATATCCAACCTCAACTTCCCTTGCTGCAGCCTGAGCCCATTGCTCCTTGTCCTGTCATCTGCCCCCACTGAGATCAGTCCAGCTCCATCCTCTTTGCAGCCTCCTTGCAGGGAGGTGAAGGCTGCTATTCAATCCCCCTTGGTCCTCTCTTCTCTTCTCCAGACTAAATCAGCCCACTTCCCTCAGCCTTTCCTCAGCAGTCATGTGCCCCAGGCCCCAAACCATTTTCATTGCCCTCTAAATCCCTTAATCTATTCTTTTAATTTGAAAGAGCTGCATAGCACAGATACATTTGGGGGTTTTTTTAATTGCCACTATTTAAAAATGCCATCGTTCTCCCTCTGATCCTCAGGCCACAGTTGACTGGCCAATATTTTTACAATGAAAGGGAACTGCTGACGAACACCACCATAAAGCATCCCTATCAGGGCCTGTCTTTCCTAGTTCTGTTACAAGTCAAGGACCAAAGCTCAATTAACCACAGGCTGACCCTTGTTCACTTTCTTTCCCTCTCCTTTGCCCTTCCTGCAAAAGTTCAGCACTTCCTGGAAAAGTCTCCCTGCCTGTTTGATATTGTACTTCGCCTTAGTTGCTGAAGGAAGGATTTACAGGTGCCTGGCCCCGTCTGCAAGACCATGACCGAAGGCTGACCTCGTGTTACAATATGTGAACTTCTGCCCTGCTGATAAGGCTGGCAGATATGAGTAGGATTTTTCAAATAATCCTTTGGGAATTTATAAGCAGCACAGCCATAAAACCGAGGTGACTGGAAGGTCGATTTCACTAAAAATAATAAATATTGCAGTGTTTATTCAAAGTGTGCCTTTTTAACTGCAGGCCAAGCATTTAGATAACACTATTGTAAATGACAAATATTAGGATTTTTTTGGTAGCTATTACATTATGATCCTTCCGTCTGACATTGATGTGACCATTTCCCTCGATGCTTGTCTGATCTTCGACATTGTTCCACACTAGCTGGGCCCAAGCAAGCCAGCTCCGGATTCAACCACAGGTCAGGAAGAGGGTAACCAGTCTCTCTGGAGGTCTCTACATAGTTGGGTGCTTTATTTCCCTGTCCTTGCTTTCCAAACACATCTTGAAGTGTCTCTTCTAACTCTCTTGCTTCTTCTGGGCTTTCTGGCCGAGGCTCAGTATTTTGTGGGGTTTGGTCACGTGGTCTCGGCACCGGCCTACGAGACGGGAACTCCTGAATTTTAACCCATTCACCAAATTTCCCCTATGACTTGCCCGTATCAGTGTTTTCACACCCCAAATCTGTCAAACAGGGACCATACCCATTTCTCTATCCCACTGGGGTCCGTATTTGGAAAGTACTTTCCACCTCTATAACGCTAGGTAAAATGCTGGGCCCCAAACAGCTTGTTTCAAGCTTTTTAAGTACCTTGCTAGCATCTCCACACCCACGTGTTGTAGGTAGAAATAGTATACTTCTGCTGGGGGACTGTATTCTACCCTCAGAAGCAGGATAGATTTGATCTAATGCAACTTTTCCCATCCCTGATTAGTTTTTGAGTATATTAGTGAGGCTCCAGATGCACTCTCTCCCAGGACATATTGGCTGAGCTAGCACATTAATTATGCTTTGCTCCCAGCTCCAGCAGAAAAGCAATCAAATCCAGATCTGCTGCATAGCAGTGCAGAGCATTGGCCATGAAACCCATTTGCAAGAGGTCTTGCTTTTTTTAAATATACCATAGTGGACCACACAGCCAAGGGCTTTTCAAGACAAAGAATGGACAGCAAATGCTGTAAGCATTATGTAAACCAGAAAATAATATCATTGTCTAACAGCAAATATGTACTATAAACACCATTGCTCTGAACACCTACTGATGGGGAAAAAAAAAACCTAATGTCCCATTTTCAGCTCTTACATAATAGCATTACATACGCCCTTCCATTAAACAAATATATGTAAGACTACAAGAACAGTCTCTGATTTTGCTTTAATTATACAGATACATCACTAAAGCTCTTCCAAATAAAATGACACTGAAATCTAGTGAGGGCTTCAGACCAGCTGTAATCTCCAATTAGCACACTCCCTGAATCGGGTTTCCAACATAGTATTTTAATAAGAGGCTTTGTCCAAGACAAATACGGCATGAGTACACTCAGTGCAACACATTCTGGGTAGGTTAACTTTTTCATGCCAATAAAACATCACTGCAGTGTAGCCAAATTATGTAATTATTAACAGATGAAGACACACAAAGATTATATATACATTTTTATGATGATTCCTTTCCCTCTGCAAACTCATTTGTACGTATTGCTTGGGGAACTGGCTTGAGATCTACCATAAAAGAAACAAGTCTCTCTCAAGTCTGGCTTCAGGGTAGCAAGCAAGTTTAAGCTGCTGAACTATGCACACTCATATGTACTGCCTTGGCTTTCGACTGACCGGCCACTTGCAAAGAGCCCTCTAAAAGGTCTCTGCAGGAGTTTTAATTATGTGGGAGGAGTAAAGATTGAAGCGTCACTCATGAAGGCCACCTCATCTGCTCTTATTGAAAAGGAAATTCATTTTATCTAGATACCTGCAACACCATGCCTGGGTCAGCAATGGAGAGGAGCAAGGTGTAAATTTATATCATAGGGCTCTCGAGAATATGACCTGGGCCCACTGGTCTGGGCAGATTGAGTGTTTCAATTTCTAGGCTCATGGACTTCAAAATGTGGATGGAAACTTAACTGGATCTGAAAACACCGAGATGTGTGTTAGGAGTTTTATACTGCCACCCAGAGTATTTGAGAGCAGTCCAAGAAAAATCATTTGCAACAGCAAAGACCCTGAGGGCATCATAGATCCTCTGACTTTTCAGGGAAAAAGCTCTGCCTGATGGGATGTTTGGTGAGGGAAAGAAGTGAGCAGGTTGGGTGGTTTCTTAGTTACAAGCTATTATCGCTACACTTTTTTTTTTTTTTTTGGTGGAGGGGAGTTTTTGGCACATTTCTACCCTCCGCTGTGAACATTAGTCTTCCTACAGTGGGAAGGCTTTTCCGCCATCATAGGTGACCAGCAAAGTTGAACAGTTGCTATAAAAATTTACCCTAACAACAAAATAGTGATCAACTAACTAAAAGGGCAGCACAAAACGGTCTTTTTACTTGAACAATATCAAGATGGAAAGGAGGGGTCATCACTAAGGAGGACTAGTCTGCAGTTGCTCGGGGATGTAGGGGGATGGTTAGGAAGGCCAAGGCAGAGATGGAACAGGGGCTGGCTTCCCGGATTAAGGACAACAAGAAGTCCTTTTTTAA
>NW_017729033.1:1372710-1376274 GCF_001723915.1 Gavialis gangeticus
TGCAGGCTCCCACCCTGGGGGTTTTTAAGAGGAGGTTGGATGACCACCTTACTGGGGTCATTTGACCCCAGTGCTCTTCCTGCCATGGTAGGGGGTCGGACTAGATGATCTGCTCAAGTTCCTTCCGACCCTAGAAACTATGAAACGGCCAGAAGTTGCTCTTTCATGCTTACTCAATACATTGCTTTGCACAGATTACAACAGTTATTCTGGTTAATGGAGAACTCTTTTAGGGAAATAATGTGATTCAGAAATATCTATCTAGCTCACTAGAAACCCAGGAACTGCAAGGGTAGGAGAAAGTTTCACTTTATAACTTTGTGGTCTGCTAATATAAATTAGAAGCTTGCTTTTCATTCAAAACCCTTCCTCCACTACAGCCTTCCAGGTATTGCCTTATTTCCCCTTAATCGCATGCTTCTAATTTGAGAAAGCAATCCATTTTCTATCACGGTGTATATTAAAAACACCCACGTATTAATACACATTATGCAACTACTTTTTCCCCAAGCATGTTGATGTGGAGCTGCTCCCTACCCACACCATTGAAAGCCAAGTCACACTTCAGTGCCACTAACACACTGCGCTGTGTGGACTTACCAGTACAGAATATATGTGCAAGCATCGGTGCACGGGGGAGAAGTCCACCAAGTCCTGAGCGCCAGGCACCTACCAAGACACCAAATTGAAAAAGGAAACGATTAACATAAAATGGACAGAACCGGTGGCGGCAATAACAGCATACTGTACATCAATTCAGCTACGCAATATGGAAGGGACTTGGAGGATTTCGTGTGTATTCAAACTTCAATAAATACTGTATAAAGGTTTATTTCTTCAAGCTAGTGCTACCTGATAAAGTTTGGATTTATGCTACATCTACCATTCTGCTTCTTCCCTTCTCGAAGAAGCCAACTAGAATCACTGGGCTCTTTTGTTAATCATTCAGCAAAGAGGTGGAAAATGCATCAAACCAGGATGACTAAAATAGCCGCAGAGAGGTGAGGTGCACAGCTAGAACCTGCTACTAACTGTGCTTGGATATGGTTGGAAATTTAGCCTCTAGTACTGCCGATCTGGCATTTTTCACCAACTTTAACACTGATGTAAAGAACTGACTTCACCATTTCTCAGTCACGTTGCAAATCCAATCCAGA
Source organism: Gavialis gangeticus (assembly GCF_001723915.1). Classification (NCBI taxonomy): domain Eukaryota; kingdom Metazoa; phylum Chordata; order Crocodylia; family Gavialidae; genus Gavialis; species Gavialis gangeticus. Next base: position 1,373,868 of record NW_017729033.1, read on the forward strand.
GCTGGGAAACTACAGAAGGGAGGGCAAGAAAATAAGCCACAAACATGACATTGGCTGCTGTGGCTCCCCTAGATTTCCCCCTGGAATTTGTGGCTCCCCTGGATTTTTGCAAGTTTGAGCATTAGGTCTGTGTCGCAACAGGGCTGATGGCACTCTTATGTAACATTTAAATTATGGTTTGCCTGGGATGGTTAGGATAGGGATGATCTTGCTTCAAGCAAGGGATTGGACTAGATGCGACCTCTGGAGGTCCCTTCCAGCCCTCTTTCTCTAGGATTGTATTTTTGCACATTTTCACCACATGATTATGGTCCAGGTCAACAGGATGTGATCACAGCAGGCTTAAGCAGAGATTACTCTCTCTGGCTAAATCTTTTCTTTTAAAGCAAAGATTAGATTTGCTAGTTCTACATGCATGCACAGCTGTGTAACTATGCATGTCTCCTGCCCCATTCCCTCCATACCCAACCTCCCTTCCAAAAAGCTCTTCAGTCTTAAGAGATCTTGACTCTAGACTTAAACTAGGCATGATTTAGACTGAAAATCCTCCAGACAAGACCCTTCTCTTCTGATGTGACAGTCCAGTGCTCCCAACAATAGCTCCCTAGGGGCAGAAGAGAAACGAGAGATATGCTCCACCTGCCTGCAACACAAACTACCATCAAGACACCCAACGATTCTCCATGAAATAGAATATAAAAGCAAAGAGGTTTCTTTTTTCAAAGTGTCAGCAAGGGTGAACAGTGGTTCCCAAAGCTACTGCTGGTAGCCCCAGGTGACATCCGGCAAGGAAGGTGTAGGACTGGGGGAAGCAGGAAAGGAGCTGATGCTTGAGGGGCTCTCTTACCAAGGAGCGCATAAGATTTTAAACATGCTTTACTACTGAAAAAATATTAAAACCAAATTTACACAATATACCAGACAGTGCTTTAGAACCAATTAAGACCTCCGATTGAAACCTTAAGCTTTAAATGAATTGCTTATTTAAAGCATTTCCAGACACCCATGTACAAGTTCTGTAGAACGTGCATTAAAACCACCTACACGTACTCGAGCCAAGTGCTCAAAAACCGTACTAATATCCAGCCCAGGGTTGAAATGTGCTTATGAGCAAGAGGAACACCCCCTTCCCTTCACATGCATCTACAAGTTTGATTGAAATGCCACACCCTGTCTTTGGGGCTGTTTTCAGACTCCGTCCTCCGCACGTACAAAATGCTGGAAACAAATGACTGCTGTAAGTTTTTAAAACGTTGCCCAGCTATCTGCATTGTCCCTGGACAATGGAAAACAATACTTTTATTGCTCTCCTACCATTCATTAACTTTCCTGGTTACTGTTGTGTAACTTCCACCACGCACTTACCAAAAGAAAACGCCATCAATTTAAGTTTTGTATGAAAATCCTACAGGGCTGGCCCATGAGAAATGCCATAAGGACTGATGTCAGCATGACACCACATTTCTTATGAACTTTCCATTCTGACAATGCTCACCCTACAACATGGAGACAAAGCTTAACATGAAAAGTACTGGAGGGCATGGGAAATGAGGCACCATGAAAGCCAGTGTACTTCCACCCACAACGATAACTGAGGCCTTCAAGAGAATAGACATTGTGGCAGAAAGCCACCTTGGTTTCTCCCCAAAAATCTCTGCCCTGTGACACTGTGACCAAATCTTTGTGCTGTGACCATTTGATTAAGGTGGGCCCAGCAGAGGAGACCACACCCTTACCCTCTCTTTAGGTAACTTGAGCTGGCTGCATTCCTGAGGGAGGGGGGAAACCTGCTCCCTCTGCCTACGGGACTTGCATCACTTACCTGGGTAAGGGGTTTCTACCTGGGGAGCTGGAATGTGCCCAGTAACAGGTGATGTATTTCAATTAGTTGGCTGACAGCCAACTGGGGCTGACCTCCACTGGCCCAGGTGAATGAGGTCACAGGGGCTATATAAAAGTTAGGAGGGGGAGGAAGGCGGGCTCTTCAGCCATGAGGCGGGGACTCAGAGGAGCATAAACATTGGAAAGGGCCCTTTCCCCCAAAAACTCATGAACAAGGAACAGCCGGATGCTAGAAACGATCTCATCAGCCTCTGGAAGAAGCGTGCGAGTAAGCTACTCGAGATCTGATAGATATCTAGCTGGCAGTAATTTAGATGCGTTATCAAAAGGCTACCTCAGCCAGACTTTGCTCTTTAGGATTTCTAAGATATTGCTGCTCAATCCTGTACCATAGTTTACCCTACCCCTTGTAATCAATAAAGTTCTCCTTTTTGACTGGTGTGGGAGACTTATTGAGGGGTGGGTCTAAATTATGCCTAAGAGACCCCTTAGGTCTACGGACTAAGGGAGACTTTACTTTTTGCCCCCAGACTTGGGGAAGTGCCCCAAGTGCCTGTATTGGGTC
>NW_017729033.1:1381274-1388858 GCF_001723915.1 Gavialis gangeticus
GCCCCCAGACTTGGGGAAGCGCCCCAAGTGCCTGTATTGGGTCGAGTACCCGTAGGACTATTAGGCCTGTTTCCCTGAGGATACAGGGCCGAGACAGTCCACTCTCGGGGTGGTGGCGGCACATTACCCCCAGACTAGCGAGTGTGCTCCAGAAGAGGGGTCGGCCAGACATAAGGCACCCCTAGGGAGGCATTTGGAGCCTGGAAGGTAGGCAGCTCAACGCAGAAGCGCCCCCTATTGGCCAGCCTCACGTGGTGGAAATAGCAGTGGGACACGAATACCCAGCTGTTTTCCTGAGGTGGGATCTCTGCACCCGCCACAGCCATCACCAACACACTTTGATTGTAAAGCTTAACCAATCTCCCCCCAAAGCACTTGTCTTACCCTCTTAGCAAAAGCTTTTTGGCTTTGTGTTCAAGGACCAACAAAAGATTTTTCTAAGCCAAAAGGAGAGGAACCTATAAAGCCTCTTAAGTGTTCTGGGGGGGTTTTGGGGGGGGTTTTTGTTGTTGTTTTTTTAAAGGTGGGGGTTGGTGGAAAACAGCCAATACTCTGCTGTCAGCACTTCTACTAATTCTTCAACTTAAAGTACAGAAAACATTTCCAGCCAACCTGAAATTCTCCCATCTTCAAACAGCAGCAAGTCCTCAGACCTTAACACAGGTCATTATCAAGTGCACATCACAAAAGCTGAGCTGTCAGTCCAAAGCTCTCCCTTTGAAGTGCATTGCCAGCTAGAATAACTTCTGCATTAGCAAGATGATAGCTCATTTAGCCTTTAAGATGCGATATCTTTTATTAGAAAAAAGTAGCTAGAAAAAAGTTCTTAGCAACTTTTCAGTGATTGCACCCAAAAGCTTTCCTAAATTCTAGTGAGGAAAAAATCCCATAGTCCTATAGATACTTTTCAGTGCCCATCAATTTGAGTCCTCTATTTTTTGTACTCCTCCAGTTAAACATGCAGTAAGCTCCTTCTGAAGTCCACATCTAGTCAGGCTTTAGTCTAATGCATAATATTTAGCGAGCGTGGAGGGGGCTGCTCCTCATCTCACCATGTAATGTAGAGGTTTTCTTGGGCCAAGCATCTTCACTGGCCTTAAAAAATAAAGTATGTCAATGGAGGAGCTCTACTCCTGGCTTTGCATGTCTCCAGAATACCTCATTTCATCTAGCTAGACATTAATGACACTGAAGTTCTTTTATCCCCATAGGGAGGGATTACACAAAAGAATCATGCTCTAGATCTGCTGCATCTTCTGGCGTGGTCTATGCATACTGAGACTACCTTAGGGCATGGCACACACTAACCTACAGATAAGAGCTTGCTCTCCTGGCACCATCTTGTGTATGCAGTAGTAGAGTTTAGTGGATAATCCTTCAAAATTAGACAGCAAATCCTGGAAAATTAGACCCTGAGGTTATGAACACATGAAAGCCGCATTCATTAGCTGGAAGCAGAGCATTCTCTCTCCGATTATAATGACTTTGGCATAATTGTGAGGGGATACAAGACAAGGATGAAGCCCTGTAGATCAGAGAGAGCTGATCAAGCAATGTTTTCCTGGGAAACCAGTTCATCTCTAGATGCAGGGTCATCTTTAAGGCGGTCTCTCCCTGCTCCCAGAGTGCTGGATAGAGCTGACTTGGAGTGCTGTAGCCTTGGTTTCTTGGAGACCAAGGTCTGTTGTAGCGCATCTAATTTCTGCCTCCCCATCTGCCACTAAGACAATAGCAGATGGGTAAGAAAACGGGAATCTCCAAGTTTAACAAACTCACTCGGGGTGAACTTGGCCATTGCCTCTGAAGCTGCAAGCCAATGCTAAATACTTACCCAAGTAAAAAGGTTAAATACTGTACTTTTCGGTAACGTTCTCTAGGCCACTAATAGCTGCATTTCAGCATGCTCCCTTCCGGATGATAGCAGATACATTTGCACTAATAAATGATTGTTTCCTTTCCTCAGAGCCCCCTGACCCCCCAGCCCATGTTCCCAGGAGACAGAAATACGATCGAGACAGTTAAACGCTTCCTTTGCCATCAGGAACAAAATGCGAGAAGGTATTTCACCACTCGTTTCAAGGAGTTAGTGAGGAAACAAACAGGAGCTGCCTTTTCAATTAACGCGTTCAGATTTGAAGTGGGCTGAGTAAACATTATTCCTGCACTTGCTAATGACATGATGCTTAACCCCTGCCATCTTCATTAGTGCTCCCTCCGGACCTGCTGCAGTTTCACAGCAGATTTCATCACCAAGGACAGCAACTGCTTATTTCGGGACGGACTCCTGCATTTGCAAAGACAGCTCTGTTGCCAGTTGAAACCATCCATTTTCCAGGAGGTGCCATTAAGACAGACATGAAAGTGTCTCTAACTGCCTAAGGAGCTAGGGATCGCAGAGACTTCTTCAGTCGTCTAATCCATCATCCTGCCAACACAAAGCTATTCCTCACCATGTGGTTGATTAGAGTTCTGCCAGCCTAGCTCTAACTATGCCAAGAATCGGGGCTGCCACACTTTCTCCAAAACTGCTGACAGCTCGATAAACCACATCACTGGGATACTTCTCCTAAATTTAGCCTAAAATACTCTAGCTTCATCTCATTTCTCCAGTTTGCTGTTCTAAGTCATTCCTTTCCCTTAATACTTGTGCCTTTCCACTATATGCAGACTTAACAAGCCCCGTGTACCCTGAAGCACACCCCTAAATTCACCAAGCAGGCCTCTCCAAAAGGGCATTTTCACCTTATTCTGAAGCAGGCTGGACATAACGGACACAGACCTAGTCCTGAACACAAGGGGGGCTGGTAAATTAAAATATAATCAAACCATTAATAAGTCCATACTATTCCTCAAGAGGAGACATTCCTACCTTTTTTCTATACACTTCTGCCCAATTTCAGGTTTACAGGGGTGGGGGTGGGAGTAGTACAGCACAAAAAACACTCAGTGAACCAAGCTGAAGTATTTAGAGTCACCATCACACCCCAGCACCAGCGGGGTCAAAAGGATGAGCCCTGTCCCTCCTTCTGGCTCTGCTGCCTTGAGGTGATCCAGTAGCAGGAGAAAAAAGAATGAGAAAAGTGATCATGAGAGGAAGGTACCAAGCAGAGAGTAAGAAGCTGGCTGAGCAGCACACAACACTGCACTCTCTCTATAGCAACACAGGGTATTACATCCACAAGCCTGCCCACTGCCTCCTACCCTGGCTTCCCACAGGATGTCAGTCAAACTTTAGGATACTCTAGGGGCTAAAATATATAGCTCCAGGTTAAAACTGGGGTCAATTAATTCCCTTGGCACAGTGCTACTCTCTAACCCGAAAGAATGAACTCACCACCTAACAAACCCTAACCTTGCCCCTCTATACTTCAGTTTGTCTATTAAAAAAATCCAGACCAAAAACATGCACACTCAAAACCACCAACCAATGCTTCATAACACAGATCTCTCTCACTGGTGAGTGGATGAGAATAATCAATCATGTTAGAGATGCCAATTATGTTATGTATGTTAGCATGTTAGAGATGCTAATTATGTCATGCATTAACAAACGATGATTAGATACCATGACAATGGGTACAGTATTGCAAGAGATACTGAACACAATAGAAACAGATATGTGGCAGGGAGTCAGAATGTGCATGCAGGAATCTAGCAATGCAGCTAGGAACAGATGTTGCATTTATCCCTGGGTAAGTTGTGCCTGTTTGTCCCAAAACAAAGATATCCCAGGGTTGGCATGTACACACATCACCCTTCTAACTGGGGCTTAGTGAGCAGTTGAATACAGTGCCACTTTTCTGCCATCGATTCAATGATGAAATCCTAGGATAACTGTACAGACATACATTGCAATATTCCAGGATAAAGCAATTATTACCTCTTATCCAGGAAACTTTCTTAGGATTTATCCCAGGAAAAACTGGGATGGCATCTATACTACTTCACTTTGTCCTGGGAGGGGGGGGGGGATGGTTTATCCTGGGATAAATGTGATACCCATTTGCAGCCTAAGGCTAAAAACAGTAGTTGGATTCTTCCCAGGACAAAGTCTTTTACTTTGGGTACCTACAGACCGTACAAGCACATTGTGCCATCTGAAGTACCTGTAAAATACCAAGACAACCTCTTCCCACCCCAGCAACTGGGACTAATTTAAGGGAATTTCCATTCAAATTGCATGTGTAAATGACTGTCCCCTGAACCTGTTCTGATGCATGTCAAATCTTGGGGCAATCAGACTGGGGATAAACCAAACATCTTTTTTTAGCCTAAGGGTCAGAAAAAACACACTGTGCACGCACACACACATATATTGCACATTGACTACCCGCATACCTCTTGGACTTCAAGGGAGAAACACAACCAGAGAATTTGGCCCTGATCTGTGGAGCATTCTTAGCATAGTAGGATTTAAACCTGAACCAATACAGAACCAGGTATTTAATGACCTTTATGATCAGTCTGAACCAGAGATGTTCATTCACCGTCAGCCAAATGTATGCAAAAGGGCAAAAAAAGCTCTGATGTTACACAGACTTTTTTCTTCTTTCAACTTAAACACCCATGAAGGACATCAGATTGCCATCCCCAATACACGAGTGCCAAAGAAAGAAACCCTGACCTGGCAGAACCACTGGTTCTGGTTCATTTTGAGGCTGCCAACAAGATGTTGACAATAGCTCACAAGAGTCTACGCAAGAAGTATCCGTTCCGTTATGAAGTCCACTAATCAGCTTTCGTCAGATAAAAGCCAAAAAAGGCTGAATGCAAACTGGTGAGCTAGGTGAGAAGTGCTCTTTGCCCCATTAGCAATCCCCCAAGATATCTAGTCTCCTGGTTTCCACTTTATACAGTTACCTCTTCATCCTCCTCCTCATCTTCAACATCCAGGATACCCGAATCCTGCTCAGACATGGGGCTAGTGTTTTTTACCTCCAAATCTGAGCCTGCACAGACTTCTTTCTTGGATTTCTTTCCACCACCTATCCTGGGATGCTGAGACACAATGTTATCCAGGTTTCTTTGCTGCTGAGCCTAGAACCAAAGCAGATTAAAAGTTTTATGTTAGTTTCTACATATTTATGACTTGGGGACAAGAGATATTAACTATTCAGAAACTACTATAAAAAGGGAGAAATTATGGCACACTTTCAACTCTGCAAAGCTATTTCACATGTTTATTAACCTAGATATTCCAAAGAACCAAAAGACTCGTTTGAAAACCATTTGAGAAATTATACAGTACAACTAAAAGTATATCACGACTCCTTACAAATCGAAATACCATCATCATCAGGCTGCCACACTGATCTATTTACAACACACATGCACGGTATCTTTGACTATAGGCCATATGGTGACTGTCACAAGATTAATTTAAAGGACCTATTAACTCTTGGATATGTTCCTCTTTCCAACCCATGTCAGCACAAAGCCTTCCACATCTGGAATCCAGAGATTCCTGAAAGCATTTTTGTGGTATCCTGGGAGAGCTTAGTTGTACCGTGCTGATCTGTGTGACCTACTGAAAAAGGTACTTTGTCAAAACTCTTGCACTGGTATTATCACCATGATTCAGGGACTGGAACAGGTAACGCAACAGAAATGTCATCACACAAAATTACTGTATGGGCCTCTGGTCTTGATCTTTGTTTCTAGGGGGGATTAGTAGAATTGCTCTGTTGCAAAAACTAAAATTGGATTTTATTATTAAAAACGTGACCGACAGACGGGAGAATTGCCTAGATTCAAAATGCCACTGTGCATCTTCAAACTGAAGTGCAAACCTGGAAATGTATGCAGATGCTATTGTCCTAACCACAAATGCAACCCAAGGCAAACAGGACAGGCTTATTCTGAAGTAGAACCAGTGCTACGCACAGGATAAGATTCATTTGGACTACATCATGTTTTATATTTGTCAGTGATGCTGAGGAAAGAAAGAAAAGAGCTTGAAAACTCCCATCTGAAGGGGTAAACTCATGAATGTATTTGGAGAGCGAGTGGGGGGAGCTGACGAAAAGAAATGTTTGCAAGCATGCTTTCTCCTGCTCTGTTTGCAATCTAGAAACTGTGATATTGCACTACCATAGACAAAACCTGGAAGGGATGGGAACTAGAAACCCAAAATTTTTCATTGCCCAAATTGAGGAGCAAACAAAATATTTAAACAGTGAAAGGAAATCAGAGGTCCACCTCTCCTTTTGTTGTTTTAAACTTCCAAACATATATGTCACATCAAGGTTGACAGCCGCTCTTTTAATATCAATTCCTTAACATTTGTACAACACTTTGCCAAAAGCAGGGTAATCTATCCAGATTACAGCTACAAAGGAGCTGTAAAGCTGAGCTACTAACATGATACGTTAACATGCATTTGATGCGCAAAACACCCCAGGACCTCTTATGCCATAAAACCAGTTGTGTTCAACGTATTCATCTTTAATTAAGAAATATTACATTCAGATCAAAGATCTTTAAAAGGAAAAGATTAAGGCAATAATGACCAGCGTCCGCTGTAAAATAGACTGATGGAGATGAACATGAATCAGTATGAACGGTAAAGGCCAATGAAGCTACTTATTGTACTGTCACAGCACAATCTTGACCTCTAGTGGTTGGAAAGCAGTAGAAATAAGAGTAACTGTGTCTTTAAATGACGAGAAGGGGGAAAATAAGGGCTAAGCAACAGAATTAGCAAAAAGATCCCCTCCTAAATCCTCCTCTCAGCAACAGGGATTTAGGACAGAGTCCCAAGAAAAGGTCAGTCTACCTGCATTGCGGAAGAGAAGTCTTGCTAACACCTGCCATACTTTAAACTAGGAAACCTAGTGGTATACCCTAGATTAGAGTCCAGGAGCTCAACTCCATAGAAACCTGTTGCAACATCATAAAAAGGAGAATGATGAGTTAAAAAATAGCAATAAGTACTTGCTCATTTTGCAACCCAGAGATCTTGGGCTTGATTCTGCTCTCAGCTACACCCGTTTACATCATCGACTACTCAAGTGAAGCAAAATGAGGCTGTAACAGTGAATCCATTGTAAGCCATACCAAAACAAGCCAGTGTTTCCCTGAAATCTCTTTAGCTTATATAATCATGTTTCCACTTGCCCTTTTTAAAGAGAGAATAAGCAGAATTGTCTTTCAGTGGACTCTCTTGCAAAGTTTTCCACAAAACAGTCTTTAAACGGATCATTAAACAGGTTGTACAAAGAGAACGTCTAGAAAAAGTAAATGAAAGCAGTCATGGGAGAGCAGAGCCTGACTCGGTGCAGCGAGGATGCTGCAGCTTAATCTGGTCTTTCACTGCCCAAGCTCGAAATATAACAGCCTCAGCAAATCACGCTGGAATACAGAGTTAAAGGAGGAGAAGAGAAGAGCCCTTAAATATGCTCAAAACATCAGAGCAGAGGTAAGGTTGTGCTCCTTCCGGTGTGTAGATTAACACCTTGCTTTTGTTTGGAGGCAATACGCTCACCAATTCAGTTTACTCTTACATACACAGTATTAATAGCAGTACCAAATAGGTTTTGAACAATTGAAAAGATCAGAACCAAACCCCCCCCCCCCCCCCCCCCC
>NW_017729033.1:1389078-1390283 GCF_001723915.1 Gavialis gangeticus
CCCCCCCCCCCCCGACTGAAATATACAGACAGAAACGGTGCGCCCAGATTGGGGTGTTCAAAACCCTGTTCTGAAGGTAAACCTTCCTGAGGTTGAGCTAGTCTGGATTCACCCTGTTAAGAGAGAAGGGAATTTCAGCAGCAAAACCAAATCCAAGCCCCTCTCTGAGGTTTATATCGTGGTTTTAGTTCAAGCCCATCTCTATTAAAGATTATTCCTCCTTATTTTTTCTATCCCACCACCCACAGATCTGTGAAAGGCAGTTAGAGAGATTCCCATGACGACTTAAAGCTTCTCACCGTGCAAAGAACAGCTGCACACTTTTATGAACTACAAACACGTCCCCGACAATAAAATAAGCCCCTCAAGCACGGAATTTCCTAAAAGGACGACATGCATCTTCGTTTAGCTCAGAAACTGCTTAAATTATGCCTAACAAAAGCAACACAGCCATCGTTTCACTCTGGAGGAGGTTCTCACACCATTTGAATGCTTGGTGTTGCCAACACGCTAATACAATATTATGGCAGCTTGCATTTCAGCAACACTACACATCCTCTCCTGCAAGTGTGACAGCAAACCGGAGGAGTAGTCCACAAAGCCCAGATCCAGAGAGAAGGGTGCAAAACGGGTTGATTTGGTAATCCAGGTATTGCATTAAGCTCTAGTGGTGGGGAAAAGAGGGGGATTGATTTGGTATTAGTTGTGGGTTTGGGTTTCATGGGGGGTTTTTTAAAAGCTTGGCGAGAAGCAAATATGGACTAAAGTATCCTGTAAGTGAGAAATATCAAGTTTTCTTCAGCTTCAGCAGACGTGGGTGAAGTCACTGGAGTTTCAGTTTCACCGTGTGCAACAGCGAGTCGGGGAGAGGCCCAAAGGAAGCAGCACACATTTCACCGCCAGCCAACTCCCCCTTGCCTGCACCTTCCAAGCCCCCTTCCCTTCTGGGTTTTGGCAAGGAGAAAGCTCTGCAATATGTTTGACACTGCACATAAAGAATGAAAAATGACCTGCGGAGCAGGCACATTTGGATTTTAACGTTCTGTTTCACATAAAGGCATCTGTAGGAAGCCCAGAGAAGAGGCCACATCAAAGCCCAGGCGACACTCCTGCCTGCCCTCGGAAAATAGAGTAACCTGGAGCTGAAGGGAAGGAGGAAAGCCCTCAAAGGACCAAAAAAAAAAAAAAAAAAAATATAAAAATAT
>NW_017729033.1:1390432-1396801 GCF_001723915.1 Gavialis gangeticus
TATATATATATATATATATATATATAAAGCTTTTACCTTTTGGTGCGGTTTACATGAAAGCAAGTGCATTTTTCTATTATTCTGTAAAATTACCTCTATTATCCAGGACTATCAATCTTTCCAGGCTCTGCTTAATGTGACAGTAAAAGAGGGAAGTTTAAAAAAAAAGGCTGTTCATAACCGACGTTATATTTAACAATAGGACATGAATTGTTTGATTCACGTAGCTTAAATTCCCTTTAGGTGCAGCTATTTACATATGCCCACAGGGTAGTGGCAGGACAGGCCAGGTTGAGACAACCGTCCTTCTCCAAAGCCACCCTTTGGGGTGCGATGGGGAGGGCCGAATACCTCAGGTTGCAGGATGCAACCTCCAAACTGCTGGTTCAAATGCAGGTGGGTGATGATCTACATTTGGTCTGGTCACTGTCTACAGCTGGCTGGTGGTTTCTGTCCACTCCCAGACCTGGCGACCACTCACCTAACCAAAACCCCCAAAACAGCAGTTCTGCTTGATGGCATTCTTGGACACCACGGACTGAGGAAATGAGCAGAACAGGCTATTTTCTCTTGCAGCACACAATCAACATTAGCCAAAGGCCCGCTTGCAAATCCTCATTTTGCCGTTCCACCCTTGTACTTTTGCCTCCTTGATCAAAACACTGGAGAAAGAGAAGAGCAAGACCACAAAGATGGGTCACTAACCGGGTGGCAAAGAGAACATGATTACTGGGGATCATGCTTTATAGGTCAAGCGAGACTCCATTTATTCTTGGTGGAACAAAGCCCGCTCAAACAAAGTCCTCATTAAAATGTATCCTCCTCCTCCTCAGCAACTAACAGTTTTACAAAAGCAATGCAAAGGTGGATTTTTTTTCTATTAGTTTGCAATGCTGAGGGCAAGCACATGTCAGATCTTCACTCCCGGCACCCCTCCCCTGGCCACGAGACTGACAATATTTACTATAAAAGAGAAATTCTAATTAGCTCTTTCCTGATGAGGCAGCAGACAAGAACAGTAAAGGAAGATTTATGATTTAAACAGGACTGAAGTATCGCTGTGGTTAGCTTTGGTGGTTTTGATTAGTTACTGAACATTTGCTGCTGTGATTGTTTTATAGACCCTTCTAATGGACTGAGACGTGGAACTTTAAAATATTGTTTCACAATATCCCTAGGAATGGAATACATATTCCTTAAAACAATATTACGAAAAGCAGACTGGCTACGGGGGAAGGAAGAAAGTTAATAAAAAATGACAGTGTATCTGGCTCCCTGCCAAAGACCCATTTGAAAGTTATAAAATCCCTCTCAGATCAGATAAAAGTGTGTATTATTATTGTAAGGTGTAAACTCAACGCACTGACACAGCTTCTGTTTTAAGTTTTAGTTAAAACTCAGGCACTTGTCAGGACGATAAGGGCTTTTGCCAATCTGCTCTCTCAGCATTAACACGTTATCATGGGGTACAATTTGTCAAAACTGAATCCGACACAGTTCACTGTCAGTGCAGGAAACGGGGCCCAAGGACGTGATTTTTACTCGATGCTTGGTCTTAAAAAAGGCTGAAGGCGTACATCTCTGAAGAGTTAATACCTCTCCGACACTTCCAAGTTAACACCCAGGGCAGAGTCCTGAGAGCATCTATTCTCCTTTCCCAAGAAATGACCTAACCCCTCCACACCCCAGTGCTGGAAGCCAGGTTGTGAACTTGAGCTAATACAAATGATGGCAAATACCAGCTTGCTGTAATGTAGACTTACTGGACAAGGCACAAAACTGGGAGCCAGGAATTCCCGGTGCTACTTACTGCCTCTGCCCTGGGGCGAACAATTCAGCCTCCGAGACACACCTGCCCCATCTCTGAAACGGTCACCACTATATGCAGCCTGCATCCAGGTTTCATAGCAATTAACAAGTTTACATTCGGTCAAGGTCTAGAAGTTTTAATGCCCTTTATACAAACTATTAATTACTATTATTTTGACAGGTTGAGAGACGCTTACTACCAGGCAATGAGTAGTAAGGAAGATCTAAAACTTGAAAATGATTCTTCAGGTTCAAGGTGTGGTCTTCAAAATGCTCCCAGTTAAAAACTTTAGCCAGTCAAATGAGGTGGATCAATTATTTATTGCAGAATGGGGCTTAAAGACATTTTCTGGGTTTTGTTTTGGTTTTTTTTTTAGTTAGCTTAAGAAAGTCTCTTTTCATTGCAACATGGCTCTAATAAGACCCCCGTGCATGCATACCAGAAGTGAGCAGACGATGGTATGTAATTACATGATTAACAGTTTGCATTTCTCTTGCGTACACAGTATAGAAGAGCTGAGAATTATTCATTTTACTGAGTAAATGAGCAGGCCAAAATCAGTTGCAGCAGGAGTGCCCTATTACATTTCCCAAGCACCATGCTTTAACAGAGCAGAAGCTGGTTACCCAATAAAGATCTCAAAAACTTCAAAACTTAAAAAAAGACCAAAAACCATTCTGACTGCTGCTTTATAATCCAAGGCAAAAGTAGGTGATTGCTCCTACTCGGGTAACTTCATACAGCCATCAATTCCCACTAATTCCTATTCAAAGGAGTTTCTGATTGTAAATATTACACAAAATGTCCTGCCCTTCACAGAATTGCACGCTCTGCCTTTTTTTGTTTTTTGGTTGTTGTCTTTTCATTGAGCACTGAGGCTACAAAAGATGCACAATGTCTTTGTTGAAATTTAATTATGCCTCCAGGCAGAAGTGGAAACTCTTAGACCTCAATTTCAATTCCAGTTGCATTAATCAGAATTATCAATCAACAGGAAAAGTTGGTGACTTTTCATTTTAATCATGGAAAAATATGGATTTGGAGTTATTTTTAATCTGAAAATGGGGGATTTTTTTTTTTTTAAATCAGAAAAAACCAGCATCCCTGCTCATTAGCAAAACGTTCCACATGTGCATGTCCTTCACAGGACTGGCTGCCTGTTCTCAAGGGGACAGACAGCCGTTTTAAACATGGCAACCCAACTCACCAGTCCTTTTCCTTTCTTTAGAGGGCAGCCCTCTGTTTGCTAGCCCATCCATGCCTCCTTCATGAAAACTAGTTGCTAGCTAGCACAACTATAGCAGTTTGACAAGAAAAACTCTTGGAACAGCAATATCAAAAAAATTTGGAAGATGTGCATTTGGAGTAGAGACTGCCTTTCAGTATGCGTTTTAATATGCCTAAAATAATATGCCACAATCCTGGCAAGACCCCTGTGAAGCTCCTCTTACACTGACTGTTACTATCGATTGATACCCCCTTTCTTCAGAGGGGAACTGGAGGCACAAAAAGGTTGAGTAACACAACAGGTCCATGCCAAAGCTAGGATTCAGTGCCTGGGTCTCTGCCCTGGCATTACTTCTCTTAACTTGGATGCTTACTAAATAACTGCAGGACATTTTTGAGCAGCTCTCCAATTTTGGCCCCAGCTGTTTTCTTTTGAAAAAGCCATTTTGTCTGTGGGAGCTTCAAAGCTGCTGCACTTCACAACACACTCTACATGCCTCATCTAGGACATCATAGATAAAAGCAGAATCTGGAAAGGAAGCTTGTTTCCATTTGCCAATTGGGTTTTGTTTTCTGTCTGAGAAACAGCCCACTGGATTGAGAGAATATTCTGAGCGCCTATCTTAGACAATCATGATTATCCGGGACCATAGGAAGATACGGAGAACTACTCAAGGATGCCGCCACAGAATCTTGGACAAAATATATCATTTATGGACTTCTCCCAAGCCAGCCTGCAAGTCTGATTAGCCAGTATGAAATATCTGGGAAGACGATGGCCTTAATATCAGTCAAAAAAGAGCTCTCGCTACAAATCTAGACTGAGTCAGATCTTACACGATGATTTGAGATAACAGGTCCCACAGCTGGTCTTCAACAACTTCAAAGCTATCTGTAGTCTTCCACGAGTTGGAACAGATGAATGATGTTCCCTTCTGGCCTCTCTCCATGAGAAACAGAAGGATTCACTCCATAACTAGGTTGTGCAGAGAACTGCTCATGTCTTCCATCACATCTGCACCAATGGCTCATCAGGTCTGGGAACTTACCAGTGCCCCAACCCGCTTGTGCATCTCCTTCCACTCATTCTACCTGCCTTTAACTTCATCGCAGGTGGCACAAGTTCAACTCTCAATGGCCAGCATCTCAGCAGTCAAAAAAAAGGGTGGACGGCCATAGAATCACATTAAAACAGAGGATCTGGAAAAGCTGAAGGGATTCCCCAATACCCGACTCAGCTCTCTCTCTACGTGGGAGCAGAAAGCAACACTGCCACTCACCCCTGCAGAAGATTCCCTTATTTGCACAAGGAACGCCCAATTCCCTTTAGTAATGATGAAGGTGGAAATCATACAGCCTACATCCCAGCTAAGTTGCAGCAGTGGCATCCATTCCATATCACCAATTTATACCGTGCCCACAGAGTTCAGGTACTGAGCACAGGGACAATGGTGGTGTTGCTTCTTTCTTTCTGCATGAAGATCACCTCAAAAATATATCAGAACACACAAAGCTCCCACCAAGGAACGTTTCCTATTGCTATTTCTACTTAAGTTAGCAGTTTTGCTGACAGCCCAAGCAAGACCTGATGGGTGTATCCCAAGCAGATCTCTAGTCTTAAAGTGAAACCTCAGCCTTGTCCACCCATAGGCAGAAACCCAAGGACAAGCGACAAGCTTCAAGGAGTACAACTACTGGACTAATCTCCATAGCAGGTCTTCCTGTAGTGGCGATTCTCAACCAGGGTGTCTTCCTGTGAGATCCTTTGAAGACTGCCACGAAGGAGGAGGAGATAAGCAGATTGGCACAGGATCTTGTCCCTGATCCTCCCCAAGCAGTGCGGGTGGGGGTAAGCACTGTAATACATTCATTTGGTTTTGAAATTAGGTGCCACTGAATTCCCAAATATTACAGAGGCAAAGCCTCAAGTTCAAAAAAGGTTGAGAACCACCTGCCTATAGAAAGGAAAGTCACAACTCCTTCCCAAGCATCCAACTCAATTTAGGCACACTTAATTAACGAGGATTGGGACTAACAAATTCGTATTTTAGGAAAAGCCCACAAAAAAAAATCACGAGGGCTATTCTGAAAGAGTTTATGCTGGAAAAAAAAGTCAGAGCTGGAAGCCTTGAAAAGAAAAAATCCTTTATTCTGACAAAAAATGAGTCAGAAATATTTTAGCACTAGTAGGCTCAGAGACTTCATTGAGATTATTAAAAGCGAGCCAAAAATGTCATCTCTGGAATCCTCTATACTCTTCTCAGATGGTAAAGACTGGCCGAGATCGGAAGTCCTGAAAGACCCATCCACCCTACTGTGTCTCAGCCACACCAACTCTCTCATATTTTAATTCTCAACTAAAAACATTTTCTTTTGCTTATACATAAGATTAACTCATCACATTTCTGATAGCTTATCCTGTACTCACATGGACATTTGATGTGTGGACATACCCTCAGAATTAGCATTATACCTTTTCTTATTAAAAACTTCTATACAAAAGTGACAGAAAGGAAGATAAAAATACAACTGCCACTGCTCCTTAAGTGTCCAAGAATAATTCTGTCCGTCTCCTAATTTCTCCAGGGAGGAAAATCCCATGGGAGGGTAGGAGGGAAAGAAAAAGCCGAGGGAATAAGAAAGTCACCCCTACTTCTGCAAGCGCATCATCTATAATGGATACTTAAATGCATATTGGGCTTTTTTCTTCTTTTTAAAGAAATCATATCGTATAGAAGCTACGTACGAATTCTCTTAACATCTTTCACTTAGATTGCATTGGGATTTTAAATGCGGGATGTAATATCCTATTGATAAGTACACCAATTTTTCAGCATCTGTTCTGCAAGTTTTTAAGAAAGATTATGAAAAGAAACAAAAAAGGAGGAGGACTCCTACATAAATCCACTCTTTCAAAACTATCTAGACAAAAAAAACTGATCAAAAACTGAATTTATCAGTAAATATACTGAACAACTACCTCCTTCAAACAATGTTCCTAAGAGAGACTTCTCCCCCCCACCATTGTGTATTATTTGCACTCCGCTGTGATTTTTTTCTTCTAATCATGCAGTATTGTAAATACTCCAGGCTGTAACCCGAGACTTGAAAGTAGCTCTTAATTCCCATATAAATTAGCTTCAAATTTATCATGGTTAGCAGTCTCAAAATGAGGAGAAACACTTCATGGAGATTTAAAAAATATATTTATATTTATATTGTGTGTGTATATCACACACACAAACCTCTACACTCAAGTTTCAGTACTGTGTGTGCAGAATTATACCGTAAAACCCAGTGTTATTTATTGTACATGCTCTGCCCTCTACAGG
>NW_017729033.1:1396812-1399297 GCF_001723915.1 Gavialis gangeticus
GAAGCTACGTACGAATTCTCTTAACATCTTTCACTTAGATTGCATTGGGATTTTAAATGCGGGATGTAATATCCTATTGATAAGTACACCAATTTTTCAGCATCTGTTCTGCAAGTTTTTAAGAAAGATTATGAAAAGAAACAAAAAAGGAGGAGGACTCCTACATAAATCCACTCTTTCAAAACTATCTAGACAAAAAAAACTGATCAAAAACTGAATTTATCAGTAAATATACTGAACAACTACCTCCTTCAAACAATGTTCCTAAGAGAGACTTCTCCCCCCCACCATTGTGTATTATTTGCACTCCGCTGTGATTTTTTTCTTCTAATCATGCAGTATTGTAAATACTCCAGGCTGTAACCCGAGACTTGAAAGTAGCTCTTAATTCCCATATAAATTAGCTTCAAATTTATCATGGTTAGCAGTCTCAAAATGAGGAGAAACACTTCATGGAGATTTAAAAAATATATTTATATTTATATTGTGTGTGTATATCACACACACAAACCTCTACACTCAAGTTTCAGTACTGTGTGTGCAGAATTATACCGTAAAACCCAGTGTTATTTATTGTACATGCTCTGCCCTCTACAGGTCCATGTGGAAACTACAAAGAAAACTGTTTTTTAAATGGTTTCTCAGCATCATAGGTGCATGGCCTGTTGTCCTGAAGGGTCAGAAGTTGAACCCTAGAAGAGGATTTTAAAGGGCTGTTATACACATCTGATTTTTTCCCTGCAGGACTGGTTACTTGCCTTTGACCATCACACACAAGGGAACTACAACAATAACTTCTGTTCCATCTACCAGGTGATCGACGAGTCAACAGTTTGTAACAGGGATGAAATCCTGGTTCTGCTGAAGTTGATGGGAATTTTGCCACCGACTTAACGGAGCCAGAATTTCACCCCTTATACATGAAATATAAACTAGATAAGATCTGACACTGGACAGATTCCCATGTGCTTTACAACTCGATATTGTGAAGATAAATCCCCCTTTTTCAACACTCCCACCCCCTTCACAAATACAAAAGATTGGCCATGATAACCACACAAATCCCAATGCAAAATACACTTTTAGTAAACAGATCTAGGATTACAGTATTTTTAATTCTAGCAATAAGCAAGATCTTATCTTATAAATATCCTAGCAACTGACCTCAACAGTCTCCCCATTTTGGCTAAAACGGACAAGTCAGTTAGAGCCCACGGCTGTTACCGTTTACATTATTTATTTCACAGAAGTATGATATGCATTTCAATCCCCCTACCACTAGCTCTTCTAAACTTAGGAAGATCAGCAACATAACACAGTCAAGCCATTTGATCCGGAGGATGCTTTTCCTCGACCAAACTTAGCAATTTCCTGACAGCATCGCTTAAAAGTAAAGAAAGAAAAGATCAACATTAGTTTTAACAAAGTAATGCATGTATTGTTATTTCATATCTTTTTACCCTAAGAGAGCAATCACCATATAATAAATATATTCACACAAGTTAAACCTACACTAAACATTCTCATATAACATGCTGCATTTTTATATTATTCACTGCATGGCACTAATAGCCCAAGAGGGGAGGCGTTAAAGCTGTATCAGTCAGAGATTGATCACTTAAAATCTAGCATAGCTGTTCTTCACAAAAAAATACCCACTCAGCTGGAAGTGTCCTCGCCTTCACTGTTCCCATACAATATGTGCAACTCAGCCCTGTGGATACCAATAACTTCAGAGTCAAACTGGTGCGCCTATCTGTTTTTCAAAATCCACCAAAGGGCAGTAAGAGTGGCCCAATTTTGGGGTATCCTGGATACCTTTAGTTCTCAGCTAATGGGAGTGGAATATGAAATTCAGATTGCTTATATCTGCATGTCTTAAAACGAGATTAAAGGCAACTTGGGGACACCACAGTAGAAAATTCTGGCCTAAGTAACTACCCCAAGGAAGATTAAAGTACTTGTCATGTTCAACACTGAACGTACGTTACTGCTTAATGTGTTTGTGGTCACCCAGCTTGAACGCAGCCACTATTTCATCAAGTGAATTCTGCAGAGACTGATGGGAAAAAAAAATCTCTTAAAGCATTTAAGAATTAGTAGCATATTTTACTGACAAGCTTCCTTCACAGTAGGACGTCATATGTCAGGATTAAATAAAGAAGCATTTTTCAAAGGGTTTTTTTGGGGGGTTTTTTGTTTTTTGTTTTTTTTACAGTAAGTAGGAATTGGGGTAACTAGTTTCAAATATGGTATTTTTGCATACTTGTAAGTCACCTCTGATGGCTTAAATTTCTAATAGATGCAATATTTTAAGACAATCCAATGTACACAGTATCAATATTGCAAAAAAAGATGACAAGGAAAAAGAGACAGACTATATACCGACTTCTGAAAAATAATTTTCCAACCCTTTTCATTGCCCTAAGTTTGCATTATGAAGCTGAACTTGACAAGCCTATCTTGTATGTAGGACCAGTATGTT
>NW_017729033.1:1399308-1400424 GCF_001723915.1 Gavialis gangeticus
GTTCGTCTCCTAAATACTAAACATCTTCTCTAAAACTGCTTTCACAAGGCCTTCCTGTATTTTGATGTCCTGGTCCACCATTCTGCTTAGCGGGGTCACTCATGGTATCACACTGGCCCAAGCTGAAGTAAGGCTAACCAAGAACCCTGTCTTTTTAACCACCTGTCCCTCTAAAGAGCACTTAACATTTCACAACTGCCCGACTGCTAACACCAATTAGCATTCAACTTTTCTGCTTACCAAAAGGTTGAGCACACTATCCCCATCTAATAGTTATGACTCTTGAGCATGGGTTTCAATTCCAATGGCAAAGCTCCCCTTGATTTCACATGGGACATAATTTCATCTATGAAGACCGAAACATGTACCAACTGATTTGCTCAACCTTCTCGCAACCAAATGCTCCTCTCCCAAACGTGAAGCCCATTTTCTGATCACTAGACACCACTCTCTTGCCAGTGGCTAGGAAATGCCAATATATTTCTGCCTACAGACTTGGAAACCAGTCAAATTGAAAAAGACCAAAAAAAACTTACAGCCTTCACAAAAAAGTGCCATTACAAAGTTCACATTTCTTTGACTTCTCCCCCATAAAAGAAAAAAGTTTTATAACCCTCCTACATATGGCACTCAGGTATAACATACAGCAAAGAATAATGCCCTTGACTACATTTCATCAAATGTAGTAATGTTTCATCATTGGCAAAGATAGCTTGGATCCTATTACTAACTTTTTTCCATTTTTAAATTTACTAGCTAATTTTTATAGAAACAAATAAAGGGACCTGTATATTATAGATGTAATAACGATAAAACACACAAGTCTGAAAGAACCACAAGGAAAATCTCACCCTTTCCAATTTTAATTTATAAGCTATAAAAACCAGCATGCCACAATTGTGCTGGGTGTTTTCCCCCTGCTTGTCTCCAGTAGCTCTCTTTCAAGCAACTGGCTCACATGCAGCCCAGCTGTGCGTATTTAAAGCAGACAGGTGCTGGAATCTGGATGGCTAGACAGCACTTAGAGGCAGTGGGCAAATGACACGCAGCTCTCTCACAGGTAAATCCACCCGCTGTTGATAAGTAAAAGGTTTTTTTTTTTTTTTTTTTAAAAGG
>NW_017729033.1:1400523-1404973 GCF_001723915.1 Gavialis gangeticus
TTTTTTTTTTTTTTTTTTTTTAAAAGGCAAGTTGTCAAAGCGTCACCGAGTGAGAACAACAGGGAAAGTTGAAGGAGCCAATTCAGATATGGCTTACAAAGGATGTAATGGAACGACGCATGCTTTTTCGAGAGTGCAGTTTGGGCCCAGAAAAAGCATAAGCAATTGACTGAAGTTCTAGGTTGAGAGACATTTCTAGGATAAAAAATAATAAGGGTGGAGCCCCAGAAGGATAACACTTCACCAGCAGCAACTTTTTGGACCGACAAAAAGAGCAGGGTCTTGCTACAAGTCGCCACAATGAACCTTAAAACCAGTATTTAACACAAAACAGTTGGCCTGGTTAATCTGACTTCATCACAGGATAAGAGAAAGCCCAGAGCCATCTCTGTACTTCAGAGCACCAAGAAATGGAAATGGTCCACCAAGCCCTTAAGAACTAAGGCCGACTTGGCTGTTACTTTACTTCTGAACTCTTTTGCCCTCCAAGGCGTTCCAGGAAAACATTCCTTGTCCCAAGATGAATCTGGCCTGCACATGGGATACGGATAAAAGGTGGTGGTGGTGGCAGCGGCGGCGGCGGACAACAACATGGCCTTCAGCATGTTTATGGGAACATCTTCAACAATGCAAGTCAGCCTGGGGTGGAAGTATGTTGTGAATTCCAACCTAGGGCTGGGAAACAAACATGAGACGTTGCCAACACACATGCTTCTTTTTTCAGAACGTTCCACCCATCTTGGAGTCTCCGGACAGCTCAGAAGCTGTTTTTGACTTCTACAACAGTTCCTTTTTTTTTCCCCCCCCAGTTCATTGTGTTTGTCAAAAAAAAAAAAACAAAAAACACAACGGTAGTGAAAGGCAGCAATGGTTATGACTGCTCATCTTTATGATCAATCATTCGCTTCCTATCCTTATCGTTTGAATCCAGATTTCAATCCTTACATCTTCAGGCATCAGGTTTCTTCAGCTGATACTGTGCAGAACCCTTCACAAACAAGCCAGGATATGTATTTTAGTTCCTTTTCTGATTGAAGAAATATGTTAACAAGCTGGGAAGCTTATGCATCGGGCAGTCTGCCCAGCAGGTCAACGTACAGTCATAGAAAATGAAGGTTGGAAAGGACCTCTCAGGAGGTCACATCTAGTCCAACCCCCTGCTGAAAGCAGGACCAGCCCCAAGTACATCACCCCAGCCAAGACTTTGCCTACCCAGGTCTTAAACACCTCCAAGGATGGAGAGTCCACAACCTCTCTGGTTCTAATGCTTCACTACGTTCCTCGTGAGAACATCTTTCCTAATAACCAACCTCAGCTTCCCTTGCTGCAGCTTGGGCCCATTGCTTCTTGTCCTGTCATCTGCCCCCACTGAGAACAGTCCAGCTCCATCCTCTCTGTAGCCCCCCTGCAGGGAGGTGAAGGCTGCTGTTCAATCCCCCTCGGTCTTCTCTTCTGCAGACTCAGTCAGCTCATTTCCCTCAGCCCCTCCTCACAAGTCATGTTCCCCAGCCCCCGAGATATATTCATTCCCCTCCACTGGACTCTCTCCAATGTGTCCACATCCTTTCTGCAGTGGAGCGCCCAAAACTGGACACAGTACTCCAGATGTGGTTTTGCCAATGCCAAACCGAGAGGAATAATCACTTCCCTCCATCTGCTGGCAATACTCCTACTAATGAAGTCCAGTTTGCTGTTAGTCTTCTTGGCAACAAAGAGCACACTGCTGGCTCATATTCAGTTTATGGTCCTCTATAACCCCCAGATCTGTTTCTGCAGAGCTGCCGCCCAACCAGTCGGTCCCCAGCCTGTCCCAGTTCATGGGATTGCTCCATCCTAAGGGCAGGACTTTGCACTTGTCTTTATTGAACTCCATGAGATTTCTTTTGGTCAAATCTTCCAATTTGTTCAGGTCTCTCTGAATCTGAGCCCTTACCTTCCAGCATATCTACTACTCCCCACAGCTTGGTGTCATCTGAAAACTTGCCGAGTGCGCACTTCCATCACATCTTCCAGGTCGTTGATGGAGATATTGAACAAAATTCGCCCCAGGACCAACCTGTGGAGCACTCCACTCGATACTGGCTGCCAATGAGACCTTGAGCCATTGCTTACTGCCATTTAAGCCTGACAATCCACAGTTTTCTATCCAATTTAAGAGTCCATTCATCCAATCCATACTTCCGTAGTTGTTTGCAAAAATATCAAAAAAACTTGCTTGAGTTTCATCATGTCCACGGGTCTCCCTGCATCCACAGAGCCAGTCATCTCATCGTTGAAGGCAATTAGGTTGGTCAGACATGCCTTGCCCTTGGTAAATCCAGGCCAACTGCTCCTAATCACCTTCCCCTTGCAGTGCTTTGAAATGGATCCCTTGAGGATCTGCTCCATGATTTTTCCAGGGACTGAGATGGGGCTGACCAGTCTGTAGTTCCCTGGATCTTCCTTCTTCCCTTTCTTAAAGATGGGCACTATATTTGGCTTGGTCCAATCTACTGATTGCCACATATTTCCCAAGGTAACAGCCAGCAGCCTTGCAATCACCTCGGCCAACTCCCACAGCAATCATACAGCACTTTTACAGAAAAGTGCAACTTCTCTTTTCCTTGCAGTAGCTTTTGATCTGCTCAGGGTCACCCCTGACAGTATCATTGGTACCCACGTGAATGAGCAGCATGGTGTAGTCATCAGACAGCCGTATGGTTCTCAGTAATCCCTCCATAACCTCTCGGATCTGAGTTCCCAGCAAACAGATAACTTCTTGAGACAGATCAGGCCAACAGATTCTTCTGCAAAAAGGAGTCTCCAACCACCACCACCCATTGCTTCCTCTTGGTCACAGTTGTCTGAATCCTCCCAACCCTGGGGATGACTGGCCTGGTCTCTTATACCAATGAAATATGCTCCTTCTCCTCTGTTGCGAGAGCTCCATATCTATTCTCCAGGTAAACTGGTTCAGGTGGGGATGAAGACTTCCGCTTGCTGCCAGAGGTCACAAGCTTCCAGCTTCCCCCTTCCTGGGAGTCCATGTCCTCTTCCTTCTCTAGCAGTCCTTCCGCCGCAGTCCTAGAGGTCTCTTCCAGCATCAAATCAATGAAGTCCTCGTGGCAAAGGATGCTTTGGAGCTTATTCCAGTCTGGACACCCTGACTGAAGAAATTTTTCCTAATGTTAAGCCCAAATCAGTCTTCCAGGAGTTTGCAGCCATTACTCCTGGTTTCCCCCCCCCCCCAAGGATGCCCTGGTGAAGAGTTGCTTACCAATCCCTTGATGTACTCCCCTAGCATAGCAGTAAGCTGCTACCAAGTACCCCCTCAACCATCTCTTCCTCAGGCTGAAGAGTCCCAGCCTTTTCTCGTATGGCTTGCCATGTAAGACTCTGATCACACAGATGGTTCTTCTTTGGACTCTCTCGACCTTGTCCATATCTTTGTTGAAGTGCGGTGCCCAGAACTGGACGCAGTACTCCAGCTGTGGTCTCAATGCCAAATAGAGCAGAAGAATCATTTCCTTGGCTCTGCTGGAGATGCATCGATTAATGCATGCCATAGTACTATTTGCCCTACTGAGTACAGCACTACACTGATGGCTTATGTTCATACTGTGGTCAGTTATTACCCCCAGGTCCTTTTCACTCCTTGCACTGGTCAAGTTGGCACTGCCAAGCCTGTAGGCATGTTGTGGGTTGTTTGTCCCCAGGTGGAGCACTTTACATTTCTCAAAGTTAAACCTCAGCTGGTTCCAATCCACCCAGCTTTTCTAGGTCCGCCTGTATCTGCAGCCTATCTTCAATCTTGATCATGCTTCCCCATAACTTGGCGTTGTCTGCAAACTTGCCCGGTGAGCTCTTTATCCCCACATCCAAATCACTGATGAAGATGTTAAAAAGCACTGGACCAAGCACCGACCCCTGCGGGACACTGCATGCCACTTCTTGCCAGGACGAGAAATCTGTTCAGTAGGACTCTCCAGGTCCTACCCCACAGCCACCTTCCTACCCACCTGTCTTGCAGTTAAGGCCGCAATCCTCCAATTCTCATGAGAACATTGTGGGATACAAGAAGCTGGGTGAACGGAGTCACCGCCAAGACAAAATAAACAAATAGAAGTTCAGTTTTCATGCCCGTTCACTCACTGGCTTATTTTCTGCTGACAGTGACAAAGAGGTGGCTAATTAGCATCAATTTTACCCTGACATTGTGTGATAGGAATACCTGCTTCCTCAGACCTGGGCAGACTGCCAAGTTCATTTCACCAGTGCCTGAGAGGAGACAGGATTTATTTGTACCATCAATGGGCAGTTAAGCAAGAGGGCAACAGTACAGAAATTGATGCGTCATTTTTCAAACCACAGTACTTCAGCAAAAAAAAAAAAAAAAAAAAAACCATGAGGGCTCTCTAAAATGCAATGATTTCATCAGAGCACCAATACTGAGCACTAGATTACATGAAAC
>NW_017729033.1:1409973-1412869 GCF_001723915.1 Gavialis gangeticus
AAAAACCATGAGTGCTCTCTAAAATGCAATGATTTCATCAGAGCACCAATACTGAGCACTAGATTACATGAAACTGTGGACATTTATGACTGTTTGGTGTGATAAGTAATTTTAGAATCAAATTTCTAGGTCAGTGCCACCACTGCCTCCACCTTTAATTTAACTCTTAATTCTGATGTTACAATGACTGTACAATATCTTGATAACTAAACAAAATATGCAAGTACCTAATTAGGGTCTTTGTAGTACACCATCTACCAATCCATGAAACAAGGGGAAGAGAACAAAAATACCAAAATAAGATTTATTCCTTCTCCTGGCGTGGCAAGCAGTAGAAGTGTGAAACTTCCTCATGAACGTAATACGACTTCTTTCCTCATGCCAACAGCTCATAACAGGCTGGGCCTGAAGACTGCTGGTGGTCCATAACTCTAAAGAGACCCCATCAGCAAAGGCAGTAAACTGTTTTCTAAACCATTGGGGATTTTTTTGTTTACTAGTGAAAGAAAACTCCAAATCAGGTTAGGACTTGGCAAGAAGGAGGTTTTTTTTCTCTTGTAAGTAACTGGACACAGATACTAACTTTTAGCTGGAAGGATCTCAAACAAGTAGGTTAGACCTGCTGGACCTTGGAGAAATCCCAAATTAGGTCTTTATTTCCCTATTATTAAAGTGAATACAACAAAGCTTTCCTCTCTCAGAGAACACAAGACTCTGAATTCATTCAAAATGCTTGAGATCCTTTCACAGAAAATACTAGGGGAAACGTTAAATAATTGTTGTTCATCTGGTCCCCAAGTACCTAATGCAAACCTGCTTCTATGCTCCTGAATCTTCTTACCTGTAAGTAGATGACACCTTTTTTGCCCACAATGCAAAACAGACTTCCTTAAAGTGAATTTTATAGGCTCTGCCTGGGTATGGAAGAGCAGGATGGATGGTAACACCATCACACATTTCAACACCAAAATTCGTATCCCTAGCCATTGGCAAGATGGAAAAAGGAGTTAATCCTGACTTCCAGTTCCCAGAATGTGTTTATAACCCCACCACTAACAGAAAAAAAAAAAAAAAGTCATCTGAAGAAGTCTGCCCTACAAATCATTAAAAAGGCAGCAAAATATTCTGCCCCCTTTTTTTTTTTTTTTAAAACACAAAATATATACCCTTTTTGGGTTTTTGCCCCCTTTTTTTTTTTTTTTAAAACACAAAATATATACCCTTTTTGGGTTTTTGCCCCCTTTTTTTTTTTTTTTTTTAAACACACAGTATATACACTCTTTGAGGATTTGTACCGACTTTGTAGGAGCACTGCAACTTGTTATAAACTATTCAGTGAGCAGGCAGGTGGGGGTCTGATTCCATACAATGCGGAGAGGATACAGACCAGGATTTCAATCATTGCTCTGCTAACAGCTGTACAATTCAAGCCAGAATTAAAACTTAGTGTGTGGCTAGTGAAATGTCTCATTCTTTTCCCTTTTGCTGGAGCGTTTTTTAACAAACAACGCTATAAAAGTTAGCATCATGCTTTGGAAGTGTCTAGAAACCACTATTTTAACAGCTGGAACATGACTGTGTCTAGAAATATACATTAGCTTTCTACGCCTATCCTGGTGGTCATACAGGCGATTTTTTGTTCCCACACTGGAAAGAGTGGAGGGCAATAATAAGAGGGCTCATCCAGCTTGTGGAGGAAAAAATGGTTCTTTATGCATTTCTGAGGGAAAGTTCAGAAGCTCCTGGTGCTTCCCACTCAACCTCTCACAAGCCACATGGAAAGCCTAGTACGCTGCACATGCAACAAAGAGATATTTGGCGAGATGTCAGTCTTCTCAGTGAGTGTATAAGGAATAAATACCCTTCGACCCTATAAAATCTCTCAGCATCAAGGGGTCCCAAGGAAAGGAAAGCAAACACACAAGGTTGGTACTCCAATGCACAGAGAGCTTTACAGGATGGGAAGGCCCGGGTGAGGGAGATTCCTTACCCTCCAATGCTGACCTCGTGAAGGAACACCTTAAGAGGCTGGATACCACCTTCAAGTCAGCCAGCCCTGACAGCTTACACCCCAGGGTACTCAAGGAGCTGGCTAGCATCATAGATCCATGCCAAAGGCTGGGGTTCGAGAGCTCCTGGTGCTCCGGTGAAGTGCCCAAGGATTGGAAGAAGGCCAATGTGATGCCCACCTTCAAGAAAGGGAGGAAAGTGGATTTGGCTAACTACAGCCCGATCAGCCTGACCTCTCTCCTGGGGAAGGTCTTAGAAAAGATTATCAAAGAGGCCATCCTTAACAGACTGGCCAATGGCAGCATTCTGAGGGATAGCCAGCATGGGGTTGTTGCGGGTAGGTCTCGTTTGACCAATCTTATTTCCCTTTACGACCAGGTGACCTATCACCTGGACCAGGGGGAAGAGATTGCTGTCATATCTTGACTTCAAAAAAGCCTTTGATCTGGTATCCCATGATCACCTCTTAGGAAAACTGGCCAACTGTGGCCTCAGCTTCACCACGATCTGCTGGCTGAGGAATTGGCTCCGCAGTAGGACCCAGAGGGTGGTGGTTGACAGAAGTCACTCATCATGGTGCCCTGTGACCAGTGGGGTCCCTCAAGGCTCTGTCCTTGGACCCATATTGTTCAACATCTTCATTAATGATGTGCACATTGGTATTAGAAGCAGACTGGCTAAGTTTGCCAATGACACCAAACTTCGGGGTAAAGCGTCCACACCTGAGGATAGCCTGGATTGCCCTCCTGTCCTTGACAGGCTCAACAAATGGGCGGATGAGAACCTGATGGTGTTTAACACCAAAAAATGCAAGGTTCTCCACCTTGGGAAGAAAAATCTGCGGCATCCTTATAGGCTCAACAGTGCTACACTAGTTAGCACTACA
>NW_017729033.1:1417869-1418142 GCF_001723915.1 Gavialis gangeticus
CCTGATCAGAAGTCAGGAAAACAGACCTTACGATGAGTGGCTGAGAGCCATGGGGCTCCTTTGCCTGGAAAAGTGCAGGCTCAGGGGTAATCTGGTGGCCACCTATAAGTTTATCAGGGGTGCGCACCAGGATCTGAGGGAACATCTGTTCACCAGAGCTCCCCAAATGATGACAAGATTGAATGGTCACAAACTCCTCTATGACCATTTCAGGCTGCACATAAGGAAGAACTTCCTTACTGTCCGAGCCCCCAAGGTCAGGAATAGACTGCC
>NW_017729033.1:1423142-1432773 GCF_001723915.1 Gavialis gangeticus
GACATTTGGATGCTTATCTTGCTGGGATCCTATGATCCCTGCTGACTTCCTGCCCCTGGAGCAGGGGGCTGGACTCGATCTTCTGAGGTCCCTTCCAGCCGTAATGTTTATGAAATCTACTCTCGTATAGAGGGGAAAGTGTCACCAGAGATGCTATAAGCAAGTTTTGCCATTCACCCCATATTTTGGTGAACTAGCTACATATGGACTGAAGAGGCATTTTGTTATTACTGCTTACTGGAACAGTAGGGCCAATCTGCTGAGGCAGGTTATCAGCCCATAGTGATCCAAACCTGCCAGGACCAGGTGGTTTGCCTGGAGCTTCAAAGTAGTGCAAGGCTAACTTTTTTTCTTTCCAGTTTGTTCATACAGAAAAGTGTCTCAGGCACCTTGATCATTTGCTTTTCAGGCAGCTCCAAGGAGACTTTTGTGCAATATTAGAGTCCCAATGGGACCTGACAGCACAATCCACTTGAGTTGGGCAAGTTGGAAGGAGGAGGCTTCATGACGGTCAAAGAGCTTCTTAGGGGTTTTCTTTGGATAACCTTGGCTGACCTTAGCCTGGTGCTCTCAATGCACCCTCAGACGGGAGATCCTGTCCACTTCACCTTCAGGAGACAGTGACTCTACTTCGACAGCAGAGGCCTTGAAACTCCTGCTTGCTCTCGCAAAGCTGGTCAGCAGCTTCTCCACGCTCCTCAGATCCCAGCGGTCACTGAAATTAGAGACTCAGGAGGCTACATCGCAGTTAAATCAAGGAGACCACAGGCTCTGCAAGGCAATTACTAAACCAGTCACACTAGTCAGATGCAGCAGAAGGTTCATACAGATCTACAAAACCCAAGAAATATCTGTATGCAACAACTTCCTTTCCAATGTCTTCATCAGTGTTGAACCCTGTAGGTTTTGGTCCTTCAAGGATCCTAAAACCCACCCTGTCCTCAAACTATTTCTTACAGGTACAGTCCTCCGTGGCCCACAAATGATGAGGACCAAAGGGGGAGGGAAGGGAGGGTTTGCTTCTGCTTCCTTGTCTGGGAACAGGCACTCCCACATGATTTTTGGGCTGTACCTCTCCTGCCAAGGGTCCACAGGTAGTTCAGTGTTCACCACTGGGCTCTGGGATTCAGTCATGATTTACCATCAGATGTAGAAACACCAGGCTGCATTATGAACACTAAAGTTCATATTAGTAGGATAATTCACTGAATATTTAAAAACACTTGAAAAACTGTATTATGCAGATATTTTGACTCCAAGATCAGTTCCAAGATACTAAAGAGAAAGCAAGTTTGGGGCAAGTGAGATTACCCTAAAAATCATCCTGAAGTGTGAAATCAGCATCAAAAGGAACAATCGCAGGGAAATTTTTCCATTCTATACACTCTACTTTGGTTTCTGATGCTTGTGCATTTTCTCTACAACCATAAAATATATTAAGATGTTTTTACAGTTATGTTGGCCATGCTGACAAAAGTGCACATCAGGAAACGTCTAAAGAGAGCTCTTGGGTTTATCCTGGGGCTGACTGCCCTATGCATACAGCTTGATAACAATTCACTCAAATTATCCACTACTGTCCTGGGGCAAAGTGGTAATTTGGATTAATAAATACTTCACACAAATACTTAATGTAGGACAATAGGTTTATCCCTCTGTAGGATCCCAGGATAAAAAGCTTTGTCCTAGGAGAAATCTGATATCCATCTGAGGCCAGTTTTTAGCCAAAAGCAGCCATTGCACGTAGGCAACAGTTGCGTACAACTGTAATACACGGAAGACTTGAATTCTTTGCACTCTCAGCCTCCTTAAAAAGGAAAAGCTTCAAACAACAGGGGATGACTTCCTGGATCTCTAACATGTCCTACATTGCTCTTGTTCCTCAGTGATTTAAGGTCACACTCCATGTGCTTTAATTTTCTGTTCCCCTTAACCCCAACCAGTCTCATAGAAAAATATCAGAAACGTGAACATTTTCTATATCTTAAGTTTTTTGCTCTCTTGTTACTGGGTCATGTTAAAAATAAGCAGAACTGGCAAGTCCTACTTAACATAAGCTTTCAAAATGTTAAGTGAAGAAAAATCTTTTCTTCTTAAATGGGCATAGACTGGTTTAAGAGTTTAAAATGTGACTAACAGTTTTCTAGTAAAATATCTTTAATTATTCATTTTTTTTCCTTTTTGGTTTTGAGACATGTTTCAACTTGCTCTTTCCTATGTGGGAACAGACCTACTAGAGATTTAAGGTTTTCTACCTTCTCCAATGATCTCTCTTTTCAGAGCACTGTTTCCCTCAAGTGCTGACTCTTGAACCATTAAGCCTTGTAGTAAGATATTTAACAGGCAAACTTTTACCAAACCACTCCCCTATCCACCCCCACCAAAAAAAGTTGCTTTAAAGCAAGTCTATCCTTTCCTCCTCACAGAGCAGTGCTTTATATTCAGTACCAAAAAAACCTACATCAAAATATCTTACCTAAAACCTCTCTGCTAAAGTCAGAACACTGTGATAGTCCTCATTAACCAACTGGATACTGTAAATTAAAAAACTGAGGTCGGCTCTCAAGAGATGCTGAAGCTAGCATATTAATGCCAACTATAAGTTTCTGCACTGCAGTTACCTGTGTAAGAGTTCTCTATAATTGCCTAGAAACTGAGAGTATATACCATACATAGAGAAATATATAAAAACACACTGGGAGAGCTTTGAGCAATCCTTTTGAATTGGGAAGCCAATATCAAAACCAGAAGTCCCCAAGATAAATCAAATGGTAAAAATATTTGGACATCTCTGCAAAAATATTCTTACATTCATATATACAGTAGGTTTTAATTATATGGTAATAAGGAGCTATATGCATGCACATTTTTTCTGATTTACTAGATCACTTTTTTAAGTATAAGTCAGGTCATTTTAAAAAATTAAATAATTAAAAATAGAAACAGCACTGTGGCAAACATTTGATTCTGAAATTTTTCCAAATGTTTACTGGGACTCCAACTGATTTTAATGAAAATATGGTTACAATTTAAAAACCAGCACTTTTATGTATTGCATAAGAAAGGTCCCTACAACGCAACCTCCAGGGCATTTTTAAAAATCCTAAAATGGTCGCAGGGTTCCCTGGCCAAAAGCCCTAAACGAAAACCAAAAGATGTGGGTTGCAAACTATTCCAAATATCCACAACAAGTGAAACTGGATGTAGAAAAATATGTTCTCAACATTTACTTCTGTTTATGATGAAACTGGAAACAGATGACCACTAACAACATATTGTGTGAACGGGTAATTAACCAGCTGCAGATGGAGCACGGCTGCTGACAGTTACATTCACTGTCCTGAACATTTCCACTCCGCTCAAGCAGAAAGGTTAGTGAAAGGGTAACCTGGGATGCCCATTTCTGCAAGATGGGGTCTATGAGGGGGAGAAGAGGAAGAGGAGTTGCACTTGATGTAAAAAAGCCATACGACTGCTCAGAGCCCCAGTATGAAAGTGGAGGCCTGTTGAAAGTCTCTGTTAGGGTCAGAGGGGAGAGCAACAAGGGCGATGCGGTGGTGGGGGTCTGCTATAGACCACCAGACCAGGAAGATGGAGGTAGATGGGGCTTTCTTTGGACAGCTAGTATTAGTTTCCCCGATCATAGGCCCTGGTTCTCATGGGGGACTTCAATCACCCTGGTATCTACTGGGAGGGAAATACACAGATAATCCAGGAAGATTTTGGGAGAGCGTTGGGGACAACTCCTTGGGGACAAGTGCTGAAGACAGCCACTAGGGGCCATGCTCTTCTCGACCTGCTGCTCACGAACAGGGAAGAACTGGTAGGGAATGCAGTAGTGGATGGCAACTCAGGCAGTACTGACCATGAGATGACCAAGTTCAGGATCTTGAAGAAAGGAAGTATGGAGAGCAGCAGAGTAAGGACCCTAGACTTGAGAAGAGCAGACTTCAACTTGCTCAGGGAACCGATGGGCAGGATCTGCTGGAGGCCAGTCTGAGTCCAGGAGAGCTGGTTGTGCATCTGCGATTCTATATGTTCTGCCACATTTTGGAGATAGCATGCTTAAACCAATGAGTGTCGATTGGAAATGAGCAATGCCTTTCAGGCTTGTTTAAAAAAATCCTTTTGTTCTTCCAAGAGGTTACAACATGAAGGTCAATTTTCAGTAAGATGGTTCATAGGTAGTACAATACCTTTCACAACTGCTTGGCTGACCAGAAAAAAAAATGAAATAGGAGTCTACTTCAATGCTGATACCACACAGCACATGGAGAATGCGGCTCTTACCAATCGACCTATTTTTTCTTATACTAGCTCCCCCCAGTCTTTACATAACAGCTTGAGATCTTATCCCCTTTTCTCCCCCACCACAAGCTTCCCCACAAGTTAGTACTCTGGCTCTTTATTTCACTACAAGCTTTAACCCACTGCCGGGCTTGTTTGATTTAAATCTGCTCTTTCCCTTTACTCCAAGATCTTTGCAATGCCAAATGGAGGAGTCGCACTGGCTGCTTCATTACCTGCACTGATCTCCCACGCAGATTAACTTTTCACCCCTAAAAGCTTAGGAAGATCCAGTCTCTGTCCACTGCACCATGCTAACCACATTTCTTGGGGTCTATTTCTGAGATACCGTGCACCTGACATGCACTTGCACTGTTCTCTCTCAAACCCACTGCCTTATGCGGTTATTCCTCACCCCCCCCAGCCCTCAACTGTCCTTTAGTTAGCGCACACCAGACCAATAAACTTTGCCTATTCTTATTCCCATTAGAAAGAAAAACACAGCAATCATTGCATCAATACAGGGATTGCTAAAGCTCCAAAAGCACTGTTTGCTTTTCAAGTAATTTAGGAATAAGCAGAGAGCACTGCCTCTTGCAGGTGGCACCATGTTACACAGAGATTTCAGTAGAAGTGGGTGGTTGTGAGGACCATAAAGGAGTATACAAAATAGAGAGGGCAGTTCCTCCTAAGCATCTAATGATGTGAACTGCTGTTTACAAAAGTAGGGTTGGGCATTTTATAGTTGTTCGGTTCGGAAGGGACCTCAATAGATGGAGTCCAACCCCCTGCCCTGGGCAGGGAAGAGCGCTGAATAAAGTTCAGGCAGTTGACCAATCAAATTCTGGTCAAAAATTGTAAAAAATTGCCAATAGATCCATATAATACACAAAAAGCATACATTTTCCAGTTAAAAAAATTGTCAACATCTATTTTTAAAACCATATTTCTGTCTAGAAAATTACAAAAAAAAATGTAGGTTTTTTTCCCTAGGTTATTTTATTTTAGTAAATCGGTCAAAGATTAGCATTCAATTGACCGGTCAATTGAATAATATTCGACCAGTCAACTGACTAGCTCGCCAACCCTATAAAAAAGCTTATGCATCTCCAATTTAGTTAGTCTGTAAGGTGCAAAATATACCCTGCTTTCTGCCTGGCTTCAGACTAACATGGCTAACTACCTCTCTCAAGACCACATAGAAGCAAATTTTAAATAAGGAAGGAGGTAGGACATGAAATAATCTGGCTACAGAAGTTATATTACTACTAGAAATATCATCATCAGTGGATGTCTAGCCAAGTGCTCCATGTTTTACTGCAAGTTCTGGCACAAGTTTGACGCCTACATTTACACAGGTTTCCCCCCAACTTTGTAAAATGGAAGATATAGTACCAGACCCACTTGTGACGGTTAAAATACAAGTGACCGGGACTTGATCACATCTGTTACGTAGAAAAAGAATAAAGTCCGAACTAGTTTGTGCATACTTATGTTCACACACACACACACACACACACACAGAGCTTTAAAAGGGGCCAACTTCACAAAAGCTGAAAACAATTATGAGCCAAATCAGTTGGGAGAAAGAATTTAATCAGAAAAATGTGAAGGCTAATTGGGAATAGCTTACAAACACTTTACTAGATGCTCAAAAAGCCACAATCCCACAAGCAAAAAGGCAGCCACCCGAATTTAAAAACCAACCTGGATTAGAGAAGTTACAGAAGCTGCAAATAAAAACATATAAAAAATGGAATAAAGGGAAATGCTGGTAACAGCTATAAATCACAAGTTAGAAACTACAGAAACACACACACAAGCAAAAGGACAAAATAAAAATCTGAATATACCAGGAAGAGAAAGAATCCTGCAAGGCACCTTAGACACTAACTGGGTCAGAGACACTGCAGACTAGCACAGCTAACTACCTCTCTCTTAAAACAAATGATCAATAAATACAATTTTTTAAAATGGTATGGGTCCGTTACTAGATGGAGATGGCAAAACTTTCTGGAACCCTGGTTCTTATAGCAATACCCACAATTCAAGATGGGATACTGAAAAAAAACTAAAGACTTCTTGAAAAGGAACCAACTCATATGGCAAAGAATTGAAAAATATACTACGCATTTTTAAGAGACTCAAAGTAGCTCAATTTACTTAATGTAACCAGAGATAAAATTTGGTAAAAGGGGAAGTGGTTAGAGTCAATAAGTCCCTACAAGGTTGAATAAAACATTGACAATGAGCAAAAGAACAACAAGATCCAACAGCTGGAAGCCAAAGCTAGACGCATTCAGACTAGAAATAGTGCTTTAAAACACAAAAACACTGAGAATAAAGGAAATGAAGTGATAAGAGCAAGCTCATTCTGAAGTAGGAGATAGCAGAAGATTGCACAATCTAATGCAAAAAAACTCTTCAAAGACAACACCACAGCAATCAACGTACACTGAATGCATCTACAATTCTTCAGAAAGCTAAAGGACAAAGACTGGAGAGAGGGAAAGAAAAGATAAAGGAACAGACAAGCAGGACAGGTCAATAAAAGAGAAGTCAAGTCATTAACCTGATTCTTGAATAATGGGAATCCAGTAAAACCAAATGGTGGATGTGTAAGATGAAAGATGGTCATAGACAGAGCCCATGGGGAAGCTGGCATTCCCCCACCCCCTGGCCTGCAGGAGTTGCCCAGCAAGGCTGGGGGGCCAGGGATTGGGGACCCCCACACCTGTCCTGCATGTGCCCACCTTAGGGACCTGGAGGTGCGGGTGAGGGAGCTCCAGGAGGAGGTTAGCAGGCTGAGGGGAATCAGGGAGGTGGAGGAAGAAATTGACGGCTATTTCCGTTCCCTGCAGGGCCACGCACCCCGGGAAGTGCCCTCCACTGCAGAGTGGCAGACGGTCACCTCCAGAACCAGGGCTGCTCGTAACACAGCAGTACCAGCTCCTCCAGTCCAGCTGGAGAACAGGTATGAGGCCCTGGCAACTCTGGCGGAGAAGGAAGGAGAGGAGGAAACTCCACACTCTCCATGATCCCAGCAGGCTGAAGGAGCCAAGCAGTCCCAGAGGAGAAAGCGTTGAGCGATAGTCATAGGCGACTCCATCCTGAGAGGTATGGAGGGCCCCATCTGTCGCCAGGACCCCTCAACACGCAAGGTCTACTGCCTACCCAGAGCAACGATTCAGGACGTGAAGGGGATGATCTAGGCCGTGATCCAGCCCACCGATTACTACCCCATGGTCCTAGTCCATGTGGGTACTAATGATGCAGTCAGGAGAAGGCCTGATCACCTGATAGCAGACTACCATGCTCTAGGGGGCATGCTGAAGGAGGAGATAGACACACAGGTGGTTTTCTCTTCTGTCCCATCAGTGAGCGGACGTGGAAGACGGCATGCAACGGGCACTGCAGAGACCAACTGGCGGCTTCAGGAATGGTGTCTCGAGGCAGGCTTTGGCTTCCTCGACAACAACCCGCACATCATGACAAGAGACATGCTCGGGTGGGATGGGCTCCACCTTTCCCCTAAAGGTGGGTGTGTGTTTTCTTCTAGGTTGCCGGATCTCCTCGAGCAGGCTTTAAATCAGGCTCAACAGGGGAAGGGGAAGACGAGGGCAAAAGAAGCCTTGGACTGCCAAACCAAGCAACATCCACAAGTACAGCGAAGCCTAGACCAACGAACGGAACATATACACAGGTAAGCAACAGGGGCCAGGGCAATGCTGACATTAGGGGGCCAGTGCACACATCCTCAGGAGGCCTCAAATGCCTCTACGCAAATGCTCATAGTATGGGGAACAAGCAGGAGGAACTTACCCCCCTGCTAGCCGACACCAACCCAGACATAGTGGGTCCCACCACGTTTCAGTGAGCCCCAACGCATGACTGGGCGGTGAATATCAAGTGCTATCGACTGTACAGGAGGGACAGGACAGGGAGGAAAGATGTGGGATGTGGCGTTCTACATTAAGGAGGAATATACATCCTCTTCAATTAGCAAAGAATCAGAGGATGGGCACACAGAAGTGCTCTGGGTTAGAATACAAGGCAGTCGAGGGGAAAGAGATTTCCCTTGAAATGGTGAGGGTCGACTACAGACCACCCAACCAAGGGGAAGAGCTAGACCAGGAATTCTTAAGTCAGCTCATGGAGGTAGTTAGGTCAAAGGACGTGGTCATCATGGGGGACCTGAACTTTCCAGACATCTGCTGGGAAGAGCAATCAGCCAGGTCTGACCGCTCACGTAGGTCCCCAGCCAGAACGCAGGACCTCCATCTAACCCAGGAGGTGCACAGCCCCACCAGAGGAGACGCCTTGTTGGACATGGTACTGGCCACCGGCGACGACCTGGTGAGGGGGATGAAGGTGCTCAGCCACCTGGGCGACAGCGATCATCGCCTGCTGGGATTCACCATCCAGAGCAAGGTGGCAAAGGCCTGCAGCAAGGCAGCAGCCCTGGATTTCAGGAGGGCGGACTTCAATAAGCTAAGGAGAATAGTCAGGGAAGCACTGAGGTCCTGGAGAAGAGGGGAGCCGGCTCTCCAAGAAGAGTGGTTGCTCCTTAAGGAGACGTCTCGATCCTCCAAGCCCAAACGGAGATAATCCCAACACGGATCAAAAGGGAGCAGGAGGACGCAAAAGCCCCCATGGCTCACCAAAAGCATCCAGGAATGTCTCCTAGCTAAAAGGGAGGTGCACACCCAAAGGTAGGGAGGAGCCATCACCAGGGAGGATTATACCTCGGTTGCTCAGGGATGCAGGGGGGTGGTCAGGAAGGCCAAGGCGGAGATGGGACTAGGACTAGCTTCCCGGATCAAGGACAACCAGAAGTCCTTTTTTAAATACATAGGGGGCAAAAAGAAGGTACCAGGTAACATGGGGCCCCTGCAGGACACGCTAGGAAATTTGGTCGTCACACCAGATGACAAAACCAACATATTTAATGATTTCTTTGCCTCCATTATCCTGAGCAGGGACCAGAACAGCCACCCCCCTGCTGGGCCTCCCTTAGACCCCAGGGGAGGCAAACCTAGGCCAAGGGTCAGGGAGGATCTAGTCAGGGAACTTCTGGAGGGACTGGACGTATTTAAATCAGCTGGTCTGGATGATCTCCACCCCACCAAGTACTGAGAGAATTAGCTGAGGTCATTGCGGGACCCCTGGCATGGCTGTACGAGCACTCGTGGTGCTCTGGTGTGGTGCCAGAGGACTGGAAGAGGGCCAGCGTGGTTCCCATCTCCAGAAGAGAGAGGAAGGAGGACCCAGGAAACTATAGAACAGTTAGTCTTACCTCGATCCTGGGCAAGCTTTTTGAGAGAATTATTCTGGCACATGTCCA
>NW_017729033.1:1432835-1433198 GCF_001723915.1 Gavialis gangeticus
GGTCCTGTCAGACCAACCTGGTGGCCTTTTACAATCAGATCACCAGATCATTAGATGCAGGGGTAGCAGTGGACATAGTCTTCCTGGACTTTCGGAAGGCCTTCGACACTCTCTCACCCCGTTCTCATTAAGAAACTGGGGGCTGTGGTGTCGACACCCACACAGCCAGATGGGTCGCCAATTGGCAGGAGGGCCACACCCAGAGAGTGGTGGTGGATGGGTTGTGTTCGACCTGGAGGGATGCGGGCAGTGGGGTTCCGCAGGACTCGGTCCTCGGACCCACACTGTTCAACATCTTCATCAGTGACTTGGACAAGGGGTTAAAAAGCACCCTGTGCAAATTTGCTGATGACACTAAGATGT
>NW_017729033.1:1434190-1435153 GCF_001723915.1 Gavialis gangeticus
GAGGCGCTACTTCACGGTCAGGGCGGCTAGGGTCTGGAACCAGCTTCCATGTGAGGTGGTGCAGGCTCCCACCCTGGGGGTTTTTAAGAGGAGGTTGGATGACCACCTTATTGGGGTCATTTGACCCCAGTGCTCTTCCTGCCATGGCAGGGGGTTGGACTAGATGATCTGCTCAGGTCCCTTCTGACCCTGCAAACTATGAAATTATATTTGATTTAGCGGTTTCAGGAAAATCATGAATTAATTCAAATTGGCCTGGATAACTGACACCTACCATCTTGGTTGGCACCAGGGAGTGAAATGCAAGAACCTCTAGAGCTGAAAGCCGGTTTACAGGCTTGAATAAAACAGTCACTGTGTCAAGGCAATGTTGGCGTCTGAGGGAAATCTGAGGGTTATTTATGATAACCTCTTCCCTGCAAAAATGAATTCTCCAGAGTGAATGGAAAAGCAAACTTTATGAAAAGTGAACAAAGAACACCACAATATACATCCTGATGTACTTTTATAATCCAAACAGAAATAAGTAGTCTTACAACTTCAAATCTCTGTACCTTAAAATCTTAAGAATTGTTTTTAAAAAGGTGGCCAGCCTATTAGGAGATCTTACCAAAGTGGAAGACTAAGAGGCGTTGGCTCTTCATTACATCTGCAGATGGAAACCTCGGCAAAGGATGCCAGAGGAACTCTCCCAGAAAAGGGAGCCCCTTTTAATCTCCTTCTTCCAACAAAAGCAGCTCTCCACCCCAGGGTGTTGAGGGAGCTAGCTGGGGTTATTGCAGGGCCCCTGGCACGGCTCTATGAGCGATCGTGGTGCTTGGGCCAGGTGCCAGATGATTGGAAGGTAGCAAATGTGGTCCCCATCTTCAAGAAAGGGAAGAGGGAGGACCCGGGCAACTATAGGCCCGTCAGTCTTACCTCAATCCTGGGGAAACTCTTTGAGAAGATCATCAAGGAGCACAT
>NW_017729033.1:1435772-1450937 GCF_001723915.1 Gavialis gangeticus
ACTACTTCACGGTTAGGGCGGCTAGGAGCTGGAACCAACTTCCAAGGGAAGTGGTGCTGGCCCCTACCCTGGGGGTCTTTAAGAAGAGGCTGGATGCCTACCTGGCTGGACTCGTTTGAGTCCCGTTTTTGTTTTGGGGTTTTGTTGTTCTCCCGCCCTGGCGGGGGATCGGGCTAGAAGATCTACTAGGTCCCTTCCGACCCTAAATCTATGAAACTATGCAACAAAGACTTACAACATTACTTGATCAGTACAAGATAAATACGGTCAGAAAAACTATGCTCTTACATCATGTTGTGGCCATGCTGGAGCATACTGACCTGCACTAATCAAGACCTAATTGGACAAGCTTTTCCTAGGATGTTCCCCTGCTTATGACTCAGTTCTTTTTATGCTACTTCCTTTAACTTCACTTGCACCAAACTTGCCCCAACTTAAAACTTAACTCATCCAAAGGCCAACCAGAGCTACTGTAATGCAAGCTAAAAGGATTCAAAATTAACACAAAGGTCTACGACAGGAACCATAACCTCTGTCTGGCAAGATATCTAGCGCTTACTGGACATCTGTAATGGACAAGTGAGAAGAAAACACACATCTTAAGATCAAGCAGCTATGAAGGACAGAGAAGTGAAGCTGTCCTATTGAATCTCAAGCAGATGCAAGAGCCAACCAGTTTAAGACTCCATGCTCAGAAGCCCAGTGCCACAGATCAGGAAGGCACAGTCCCCCCTATCCAGCACCAGTCATACTTGGGATACCACTGAAAAGAAAGGAAAAGACAAGAAAAACAAAAAAGAATTAAGGGGCTGAATCTGATGAAAGACTAGAAGGAATGAAAGTGCATTGCCTCGCTGCACAAGGAAGACAGAGAACTTGTAGACAGGCATTTATTATGGCAAGACTGGGTTTTGCTGCAAGGAAGATATCTGTGGGTCCAAAGATGTCTGATGAGGCCAGTCTGGGATAGACAGACTCTGTTGCAACGGGGACGTGTTTCTGGGCAGGGTGGGTGGCTCAGGATTCTTGATTTGGTCCACAACACTGTTTCAGCAGCTCCCACTTTTTTGTGTCCTGTCCAGCATAAGGGTTGAAGTAGTGAGATCCTTGCAGCAGATTCTTTCACCACTTGGGAAGGTCCTGGATGATCATCTCCTACAAGTTGATATTACATTTTTTTCAAGTTGGCCTTGAGGACATCCTTGAAGTGCTTTCTCTGCCCTCCTCTTGAACGTGTACCTTGACTAAGCTGGGAGAAGAAAAAATGCTTCGGGAGCCTGGTGTCAGACATCCAAATGATGTGGCCGGCCCAGCAAAGGGATGATCATCCAACATCAACTTGGATGTTTGCGGCGTTTGCTTGCGAGAAGACACTAACACTGGGACATCTGCCTTCCCATTGGATTTGAAGGCTCTTCTGTAGGCAGTGTTGATGGTATTTCTCCAACAACTTAAGTCTATCCTATACTTTGTCCACATCATCTCAGCTCCATACAGCAAGGTGGAGATCACAACTGCTTGATAAACCATGAGTTGGGTTTTGATTCTGATATTGGGATCTTCAAACACCCATTTCCTCAGGTGTCTAAATGCTGTACCTGCATTTTTAATGCAATGTTGGATTTTTTTTGATGTCAGCCTTCTGCAAGAGAGCTTCTGAGGTATGGGAAATACTCAATGGTAACCAGAGTCTTGCCATGAATCTGAATTACTGGAGTTACGGGCTTGCTCATTAAGAGCTTCCTTGGTCTTCTGAATGTTAAGCATCAGTCCCATTTTCTTGTACGTCTCAGTAAAGACCTCAACAGTTGTCTGAAGGTCTGCTTCTGAGAAAGCATACATTATAGCACTGTCAGAGTACTAGAACTCAGTGACTGAAGTCGAAGTGGACTTGGTTTTGGCTCAGAGTTGGCTGAGATTAAACAGCTTACCATCCAGTCAGTAGTTTAGCTCCCCTCAGACAGGAAGCTTGTTGGTGGTCAGATGTAGCATCAGGGTAAAGAATAATCGAGAAGAGTGTTGAAGCAATGACACAGCCTTGCTTAGCTCCCAATCTTAACCTCAAACAGATCTGTGATAGATCCGTTACTGAGAACCACCACTCATCATGGAGCAGGTAAAGAACGGCGACTAATTTTGGTGGCCATCCATACTCCAGAAGGATCCCCTCCACCACACTTCTTGGTTGACAGAGTCAAAGGCTTTCGTGAGGTCAAAGAGAGCCATGTAAAGAGGTTTATGTTGTTGCCAGCATTTTTCCAGCAGCTAAAAATACTACACCAAATCTAAGAGATTGCTTACTGTGACCCAAAGGAAAAAAAAAAAGGAAAAAGGCAAAAAGGAGAGCAAGGTGATTTGTATAAGGCCAAAAAAGAAGGCAATATGGGGAGGCTTAACAGTGTTCTTGGACAAAGTAGCAGGACAACTGATTGTCATCTAAAACATGTATGCACTAATGTGGGAAGCACAGGGAGTAAGTAGAAAGAAATGCAAGTCCTACATCATACTGCTTTGATGATGCTACCTGGATAGTAAGGTGGGGTAGGGGGAGACTTTGCATAATTGAAATATGTTTTCATGAAAGGGTATAGCTTGGGGCTCAGCAACCTATGGCCTGTGGGCCAGATCCGGCCAGTGAGCTGACCGATTTGGAGCTGCAACAAGTCAGGAAATGAGCAGCACATTCCAGCCAGAGCAGCAGAGGAGACATCTCAAAGGTCTTATTTGCCTGGCAGGTTCAGTTTATTCTCTGCAATGACAGGGTGGGGAAGGGGTATCCCCAGAGTCTTAAAACTTGCTTTTTTTTTTTTTTGTTCCCTTAACTGCATCTGCCAATTGCCAGGTGGTGCAGGGGTGGCCCATGGTAGGAGCTGGGTTGCAAGCAGCAGCCTATGGTGGCAAGAGGTGCCAACCCACAGTGTAACTTGTACATGAAGGATAGGAATCACATTTAGTACCATCTCTGTGATACCCGTGTTGCCTCTTTAGCTGCAGGCCTTCATCTATCTGCCTAGACCGGTGGGGGCCTTTTTAGCAGGTGTGCCATAAATTAGACCTGCACCCTCCCCAAGTGCCACTCCAATCCCCTTCCTGCTCTGTTTTCAACTTCTTCCCCTGTGCTCCCTGCCCAATCTGCTGCTCTGCTTTTTGCTTCCCAACTGTCTGCTGCTGCGTTGCCTGTCGCCTTCCTGATCTGCCATGTGCTATACTCAAAGGCAGGACTGCCAACTGTCTGGCAGTTTACACACAATCTGCAGAACAAACAACAAAAAAAGTGTCCGTAAAGTCCGTAGAAACACTGAGCTGCTCATAAACAAAACAAACTATAAAACTATGAGCTCAACTAAAGATACATCATCAGACCAAGGCTGGATGCAAGTGCTGATGGGCAGACGGAGCAGAGCAGCACCACCTTGTACCCGAAGACTGCAACTTCGTGTCCCGAGAGAGCTCTCCATCACAGCCCTGTGGCCCACTGAAGCCTCCATAGCCCCCTCCACCCTAGCCATGTGCTGCCACTGCATCCTGTTGGCCACTGCCTGCCTATAATGGCTGTTCACCTTGAAGGCAGGCAGGTCTGCATAGTCCTAGGCAGCCTGAGGCACCTGGCAAAACAGAGAAGGGTGGGAAATGAACTGTATTTGCCCAGGTTCCCAGGTGTGGGCTTGAGCCTGATTTAGGAAGTTGCTGTTAAAGTCCTAAATTTGAACTCAGCCCTTGTTCCTGCAGTCCTGAGCCTGGCAGAAAAGTTACATTACCATTAAAGTAAAACACACTTCAGAAAAAAAGTTTGGCTGTCTGTAAAAAGTTTGCAGATTTGTTAGTAAAAAAAGTTATTGGGTTGGCAACCCTGCAGAGGGTTCTCATGGTATGTGGGACACCCACACGCTCAGATATCCTGGTGATACATGCAGTGTTAGAACACGAACAAAAACAAAAAACAAAACAAAAAAAAACCACAGAAGCTCTGGTATTGAAAGAAAAGCATCAAAAATGAAATCCCAATTTGCCTGTGCAGCAATGGCCAATTTTAATGCTCAGCATGAGAAATGTAATGTAACAGTAT
The DNA here is from genome assembly GCF_001723915.1 of Gavialis gangeticus. Taxonomy (NCBI): domain Eukaryota; kingdom Metazoa; phylum Chordata; order Crocodylia; family Gavialidae; genus Gavialis; species Gavialis gangeticus. The sequence continues at coordinate 1,439,839 of NW_017729033.1, forward strand.
TCATCAAGTTGCAGTTGTTTTTCCATCTCTAATGAAAGATATAAAACCAAGCTGAGTTTGAAATTTTAAATTTCAGCTGGTTTTATGTTTTGTAACCAGGGACGAAGGGACAGTTCATGCTTATGTAACTCAAAATAACTGATATTAAATTTTCCAAGCCAGCTCTCCTTTGGGTTGAAAATAAGCAGGCATGTCTTAAGACTGAAGTCCTTTATTTGAGAAAGTAGTAAGAAGATGAGAAAAAGAAGGATAAGGGGACCAAGACCACATCTCATCTTTAACTATAATATTTGCTACGGGGGAATGATAACAAATATATGCCAAAGACCATCAAGGAAATACTTTCCAAGTAATCAAAACTCTGGTATGTATAATTTCCCCTGCCACCAAGGTCAGTCATCCTCAATTGAGGCAGACCTTTATTCATTTTCCCGTAACACAGCAAGTTTAACAATCCAAGAATTTTCTAGTGTCATCAAAATCCATAAAACACATTTTATTCTATCCAGAAGAACATTGAACTTGGCGGGACAGAGTACCACAGCAGTGGCCCCCGTTCAAGAAAAATCCTCTTTCAAAGAATCGAAACATCTTCTAAGATGGAAATGAATTAGGTCTGGAAAAGGGTATGTGTAATCCAAATAAAAACACTCTTCTCCTGTAAACAACAATACACAAAATGTACTTTGCCTTTTAATTACTTCACAAATGGCTCATTTTCAGATCATCGTAGGACTGGGGCTGGCAATCTTTATAAGCTGTGAACTAGAACAATGCAGCCCCAGCGTGGAACAGGTTGGGTGGCTTTGAAGGCACATCAGTGGGGGCGGGGGGAACAGGGCGGCCTGTGCCTGTGCTGCTGCTACTTCCCCAGGCTCCCATTCCCCAGCTGGGGCTCAAAACAGTTTCCATCTGATGGTGAACTGAGCCAGGAACGAGCACCAAGAAGTTACACCTGCCCTGCTGTCATTTCTCCCTGCTTCCCCTCCTCGCCTGCGTCCTGGCCGTGGCTGGAAACTACCTAGCCCCCGCTCAACTTGCCACCAGCCAGAAGCTGCTCCCATGCTGCAGCTCGGCAGCATGGGGCTGGGAGGAGCAGCAGCAATACAGGCACAGCTTCCAGCCAGCGCAGTCAAAACCCTCCATCGCAGACAAGACCCAATGGCTTCATGGGCTGGACTCAACCCGTGAGGTTTTAAATGCTGCCTTTCAGATGACAAACTAAGAGCACAACTTCTAGTCATTAATGAAGGTCTCATGATGCTATAAAAGGTGAGGAGGTGAAGGAACGTGGAGAAAGTCCTTAGGATTAGGTCAATTTATAAAATTCATGCAACAAAGTTCTGCTTTTCTCGTAGCTGTGCACTAGTCTACTTCTAAAACTGGAAAGGGACAGCAGTGTTTTAAGAAGGAAACTGCATTAAAATATGGAAAGTTAAATCAAGTCCCCTGCTGAGGGGAACACCCCAAAACACTCCTCTTTCAGTTGCCACGGGCAGATTAGGTCCATCTGTTCCCACACAGGTTTTGGCAAAAACAGACATTCCTGCAGGACACCCTGAGGTCCATTGGAATAGATCCCACATCAAACAGCTTTAAGTTTATAGGCAAAAATGGAGGCACTTCTTGGAGTTGGGTGGTCTCAAACTCAAAGGGTCTATGAAATCACTCAATACATGGCTATTTCTTCCACAGAAGTAGATTTGTGACCAAAGTCCACCATGCCTCGTCAAAACTCAACTTATTCACTGCATTCTCCTATGGCAGACTAGAAAAAGGAAGCATTCACCCAACAAACTGGCATGCTACAGCAAAGCTGTTCCAGACTAACGCTATGTACCCATGGCCTAGCAGACAGCACTCAATGACAACTCAGCCAATACAGACTCGATTCCCAGTGCTCTGGCTAACTTGCCAAGTGGCTTGGGGCAATTCACTTCACCCCCCTGCGCCTGTTTCACTATAAGCAAAGTGGAGAAGGAAGCTGACCTTCACAAAACACTTTGAGATCAGTTAACGAAAAGCACTATATGGAAAAATACTTCCCATTCATCCTATATAGAGAGGTGGATATAAAATCAAACAGCTAACAGTCCAAAAGGAACATGTGATAATTGACACATGCAGAAAAAACACTACGAATTTGGTGCATCTTGCTTGATAGCAGGATTAGGAACAGAAATAGCGAGTGCCAGAGTATATAAACAGTAGATGTCGACAGCTTTGCTCTCCCGTTTTACGCACAGACTGAAAGGCCAATCTGTACACATGCTGTATTCCAAGAGAAGTTATATTCAACTTCAGCTCCAGTGTTTTTTCCCCATCATTCCGTTTCTAGACAAGTTTCAGATTACTTTGAATTTCCCTGGTCCCAATCCTTACCTGTAATTAAATGAAGGAATAACTTCCAAGTCTATAAGAGCAAACATAGTAAAATTTAAGAGTTTGAATCATCTCCCTTTAAGTGATTTTCAGTAGACAAAAAACCTGTGCAAGGGGGTAAAAGGGAAAGAGCATGCAAGGACTGGGTAAGCAATCATCCTCCTATCTTCTGTACCCACTTTTTCTTTCAAATCTTCAGGTCGTGACAAAAACCTTTCTAACCTTCCATTGACATCTCATTTACCATCTGGAATAAGAGTTTTTCCCAAATCCCAAGCATGCATCAATAAAATGCTCTGTACGTCATGAATTACCTCCAGAATCCTGCACGCTAACAGACACAAAAATAACCAGGTGAGTCAATTCAATTTTTAGACCCATCTGAATGACTCGTGCGTCTCACTCGACTGTAAATCCACCACAGAACAGATTTCCAAAGACCCACCTCCAGTATACAATGACCTGACCTATGGTTCACATTTGGTCAGCATTTCCAACAAAGTTTCCAATTGATTTTACTGCAGTTTCCAACTGAACTAACATTTTCCAAACCTTCAAAGAAATTAAGCTTCCTCCATGTACTGGACAGTCTTAGGTAAAACAAAAAACAAAAGCTTTCAAGACCTGATTCTATAGGAACCTCTCTCATACATCAGTCCATTACTGGAACAAGGAAATATTTTCCACCACATTTTTACTAAGGCCTGGAAATAAAATTAAAAGCAAAAAATACATCAATCACTGCAAGGAGAAGTTAGATAATGCACTAAATGCTTAAATAAAATCAGGCTTGCAATACTGATCATGAAAATTCAGCAGCTAAGAAAAGAAGGTCTGCTCCATCCTAACCGTGACAAAGAAAGAATTCTTTGAAAATGCAGCCAAAAAAGCAAAGTTTATTCTAGGAAAGCGTGAATGAGGAGAACATTGCATACGTAAACTGTAGCAGCACTTTTCAAACTATGGTTTCAGAAGTCTCTGTGGTAATCCACAAACCCACCAGAACAGAGAAAATCCTGGTGGAAGAAGAAACAAGGTACATCAGGTTCGATCTCACTTCGAAGAGGTACAACAAGATGAAAAGCCCGTAGAATCCAATTCACAATATTTCAGTAGTAGCCCAGGGAAACAAACCCACCAATGAGCTTTCTTGCTGACCAGCCTTGCCAAAACAAAGCTTTGATCCTCAAAATTGAACCTGTAGGCAGTGAAGCAATATTGGTAACGAGGTCTGCACCACGGGAGCTTGCAAGAGGGTTATCCTGAATACTGTAGTAGGAAGAGAGATGCACAAAGTTCTTGAGTCAGAGGTGATATCTTATTAGACCAAGAAAATTCCTCTCTTTGCAAGCTTTTGGGCTCATACACCCTTCTTCAGGCTGAGGAGATCAAAGACTGTAAATGTCCTACTAGGTAGAAAAGAAACTATTTTGCAGAGGGGAGATAGAGGGTGGAAATATATTCTCTCAGATAGCTCCGAGTCCGTTTGTGAGAGTGTTGCCCTGTGATGTGCAGATTAAGCCATCTTCTTCCCTGGAGATGTCCGATGTCAGAGTCAGACAGGGACTTCCTCAGTTAGCAATGAAGTTTACTTTTCCAAACAGCTAAAATATGGTATCTTCCATGCAGTAGGAAAAGTTCTTTTAAAAGGGCAATTTACAGCTCAGGGTGGGAGTTCACTGAATGTGGATGGCTCAGTCCAACAATTCATTCGATGCCATGTGAAAAATGCTGTAGCTTGTCTGCTCGCTAAAAAGGTACTAAAACACTGCATGCTCTACTTAGTTCTCTGCTGAACAGAATTTATTTCAAGGTTGCCTTCCAAAGTCCTGAGTGGTATTGGCTGAACTAGCCCAACGGCCATCTCTCCTTGCCCTAGCACCTTGTATGATCACATGCCATGATAAAACAGTATTGAGAACAAAATGGAAAAGACTTAGAGATGAAGGAACCAGATTCTTTCATACAAGTGAAGGAGGCCAAGGCTAAAGAACTTGGCACCCAATTAAATAAAAACCACTGTTAAGCACTAAATGTACAACCTAATTCACTTTGACTTTTTTTTTTCTGCATTTATCCTCTCAAATGGATCAGAACCCTTACATTTTTACCTGAAAAAAACAACTCTCACAAAGTCAGTGTTTTGAATGTATTCCTTCAACAAAGCTAGAAGGGAAAAAATTTTATTTATGTGGGTTTGAATCTTTGTGATTCTTTCCCCAGGAGCAGCACTGAGCTGTACCTTGATGTTGGAAGATGATAAGAAAATCTAAATAAAGACCAGGCATATTTTCTGTCCATATGCAAACTGCTCTGGGGCTTCACTGGGATCATACATCATTGCAACACGGTACATTGCTTACCAAATGGCAAGGAGATGCATATTTTACTCTGAAGTTGTACCATCTTGTCAATCAAACAGCTAGCCTAGTGATAACGGAGATCCTTCAGATGGCATAGTCAGATGAGGAGTAATGGCGCCTCTCTCTCCATAAATCTAAAATACTGCAAAATCTTTCGTGGAAGAGTCATAGAAATAACTAATGTGCTGTCAAAGAAAGTTGGGCTAAGGGACTTATTTAAATAAAACTATTTAAGAGAGGCTGTATGATCTAATGGATTGAGCATAAGACTTGGAACAAGGACCTCGGGGCTACCCCAAGCTATGCCACTCTACACACCCGAGATAAAAGAAACATCTCATTCCTCCCACCTCTCCACTTTTTGCAATGAGGTCTACCGGAGGTTTTCTTCATTCTTAACAGCAAAGGATCTATAGAATTTGTATTAAAATCCTAACGCTATATAAGATGACTATTCACTGACAAACCTATCAGAAGGTAAGGCAAGAGGAGAGGTAGGCATTTGAGTCATCAGCGAGAGTTACATATATGCACGTTTTCAGGAGATTGTGCTAGTCCACTGGATTGCAACAACTCCAGAAGGCTCTGCTGTGCAAGAGAATAATATTTATATCTAACATAAATCTTGAGCATATCAATGCAGGAAAGAGAAAGGAAAAAGACAAGAGCAAGAATAAATACCTTTTAACAGCTTAACAAGGCAACTGCATATCAACAGATCCATCTAGTGAGATAAAGTGATAAAAAGAAGTTTTTAAGAGATATTATTGGCATTAAAATTGAGAAAGAGAGCCTGGCATATAGGTTTAGGAAAAGTATGTCACAGAAGAGGCAGGCAATAGGAAATTCCACAAAAAAAAAAAATGAACAAGAATTGAAATGGTAATAAAGTCTGGGGGAAAGGGAGGACGAATTTTAAATGTGTGCCATAAAGTGTAAATGCATAACGAGATCACAAGATGGAAGATGCTGTAGCATTGCCATCTGCCTTTCCCACAGGGATGTGCAAAAAAAAAAAAGACTTTTTGAATATACAATTAATCATCTTCAAGGCAGGTGATTCTTACACAAGCACTTGCACTGCAGTTTATCTTCCTGAACACTAACTCAATCAATCAATCCACCCCCAGAGCTAAGTGTTTTGTCTATTTTCAGCCTGGGGCAGCCAGTGAAAGAAGTTTTGGCCAGTCATCTAGCAACCTTATCCCCATTTCCCAGCCAAAAGGCTATAGTGATGATTAGCAGCTTCAAAGTACCTTAAACAAATGTAACAGGGCAGCAGATTCAAAGAGATCCATGTTTTACAGAGTAAGCCTACCTTTTAAGAGGCTTTTCAGTCTTTAAAAACAGTCCCTCTTTTACACACTAAAAATCACTTGTCTTGGGAGTCTGTACAGCTTGGTCTGACTGTTGAAACCTTCTGCTCTACAAACTGTAAGTTATTACGGAATCAGGCAGGATCCTTTGATGTGGCATTAGCAGAGAGGCCCATCTAACATGAGGAGCATTTTAAACATCTTGAGTTTTGAAATCAATTGCAGAAAGAAAGTGTGTTCTCAGTTTACCCCAACTCGCTGCAGCTTGAGAAGAGATGGGCAGCTTTACGTGCTTGGCAGCCTAAGCAAACGCCATCTGAAGGAACACTTGTGTCCACCTTTAGCAAGCTTTCCGAGAGTGAACCAATTTTCTCCTTTGTATCTTGTTTCTTTGCAGGTTCCTCAAGAAGTAAACATGAACATTTTAATCTTAACGAATGAGTTTATGCAACTCCCTCCCTTTCCTCTCCCCCAGCCAATATATGCAAAGGAATTTTGGTAGCCAGAAATCATCCAGGCACGAGGATCTGGCAAAAACACTGGCGTTGGAGGTTCGCATCCTGAGAAATGCCAAAAGTTCTTCAATGCCAACACACAAGAAGGACCTTGGTTTTCAGTCATATTCAACAAACAACCCAAAACAACCCTCAGAAACACTGCCACCCTTCCCTAGAATCCCCCCAAAAGGGTGCAGACAACAGAAGGGACAAAACCAACTACCGATTCTCTAATTGAAGACCAAGAGGTGAGTGGAAGGGGGTTGCACTGATCCACTGAAGAACTGAACACACAAGCACGTGTGCACGTCACGTTTAAAATGATGGAGACCTGAAATGCAGGCAATTCTTCTCTGTGTGTGCATCATCCAAGGAAGAAGGTGCAACCACATATTAAAGGGTTATTTAGGTAATTCCTTGGGCTAATAAAGTTTTTCTTCACTGCACTTTCTGATGTGCTGCCCAGTCTAGCTTAAAGAAAACCCAACAAGGAGGACTGCATCGCCTTTGCTGGAAGATTATTCTACTGCATAACACAAGTGTCTATCAGGATATTGCTGTTGATATCTGCATTTTTTCTTCTCTAATTTCATTTCATGGACACGTAGCCATACCTCCTTATGCCTCTTTTTTGACAAAAGGTACAACATTTGAAGGCTGTCAGACTCAGCTCTCATGACCAAAATTAATAGTTTCTGGAGAAAAATATATGCTGTTAGATCGCTCTAAAATTTAAACCAGTTTTCTTGATAACATGACACCTGTAACTAAGCACAGTAGCCTACATGCCAGTGGAGCTGCATCTGAAGGAGCTCATTTTAAATGTGCCCCATGACAGGATGCACCTACAACTATAAACACATCTGTTCTTCACTGCATTAAACCAATTTTTAGAGTTGTTTGCCCATCACTGTACACTATCCTCTTCTCCAGCATTACTGCCTTTCAGGTTTTCCCATTATCCTCAGTTTTTCTAGATTATTTTTAATTGAATCCCACTTTGATACTCATCACATGTTTCTTTGGAGACCTCACATCAAGGTTCATTTCCTCCGTGCTTCCAGCTCCTCCTGCTGAAGTGTCATCTGAAAGTTGTACTTTATTTAGGTCATCAGTTCAAGCACCAAATTAAGATGCAGGCTAACCAAGTAATCATTTCACTAGACATCTCCCCATTTAATACATTCCCATACATAATTAACTTTTTCAAGTACACAGCAAGCCATTTTTCTGTCTATCGGGCAATATCTAATAACTGGATCCAAGTATATGGAATTAATTGTGTAAATAACCACAACAACAAAAAATGTTATTTAGCTAATTAACGTGCAAATTTAAAAAATGAGACATTCCGAATATGCTGCCATCATTCAGAACCACAAAGGGACTATATTTGCTTTACATTACCATGGCAGGCATTTGCCTTTTTCCACATGCAGTCTAAAAAGATGGCACTGATGCAAGCAGCAATCAGCAAGATGAATCACAACTGGTCGTTTCCTTGCAGCTCTGTTGGTCAGAATAGCTGGTCTTTCATCTCCAATTCTGTTTGTGTTGGAGGTATGTAAATCAAGAAAATATGGAACTAGAGAACAATAAAAATGCAGGGATACTGATTGTTCCGGTACGTCTTCCAGTGCTTCATGTTCTTCCAATGAAGAAATGCTGAGTAGTCTCCAACACATGGTGCCTTACTCTTGCTATGTCCTGTTAGAAGTTGTACAGTAACAGAACCATGTCTTCAATCCATTTCTCCAGGAAGTTAATGGCACTTCATAGAAGGGAAATCAACCAAGTGGGAAGGGGACAAGCCAGAGGCCATTCACCGTAAACCCTGGGGTCCCTACAATAGAGTATCATTTTATTTTACTAATTTCCACAGGCCCCATATAGTATCTTAGACAATGAGGGCAGGAAGGGGCCTCAAGAGATCACATCTAGTCCAACCCCCTGCTCCAAGCAGGACCAGCCCCAGCTACATCATCCCAGCCAGGGCTTTGTCTAGCTAGGTCTTAAACATCTCCAAGGATAGAGATGCCACCACCTCTCTGGGGAGCCTGGTCCAGTGCTTCACCACTCATGAGAAAGTTTTTCTTAATATTCAACCTAAGCCTCCCTTGCTACAACATGAGCCCATTGCTCCTTGTCCTGTCATCTGCCCCCACTGAGAACAGCCCAGCTCCATCCCTTCAGGGGGGCTGCAAAGAGGAGTTGAAGGCTGCTATTCAATCCCCCCTCCATCTTCTCTTCTTCAGACTGACTACAACCAGTTCCTTCATCCTGTTCTCAGAAGTTGTGTCCCAGCCCCTGAACCATTTTCAATGCTCTCTGCTGGACTCTCTCCAACTTGTCCACATCCTTTCTATAGCGGGGGGCCCAAAACTGGACACAAGACTCCATACGTGGCCTCACCAGTGCCAAATAGAGCGGAATAATCACTTCCCTTGATCTGCTGGCAATGCTCCTACCAATGCAGCCCAGGATGCTGTTGGCTTTCTTGGCAACAAGGGCACACTGCTGACTCTCGTTCGGCTTATTGCCCATTATAACCCCCAGGTCCTTTTCTGCAGAGCTGCTGCCCAACCAGTCAGCCCTCAGCCTGCACTGAGGCATGGGATTGCTCCCTCCTCAGTGCAGGACTTTGCACTTGTCCTTGTTGAACCTCAAGGGATTCCTTTTGGCCCAATCCTACAATTTGTTGAGGTTACTCTGAACACTAGCCCGACCCTCCAGAGTATCTGCCACACCACCCCCAGTTCGGTGTCATCTGTGTACTTGTTGAGGGTGCAATCCATCCCATCTTCCAGACCATTAATGAAGATATTGAACAAAACTTTACTTACTGATTGATTACTGAAATATCAACTGGAAAACTTTAAATTTTAAAAGTACACAAATTAGGCAAACCAACTAAAATACATGCATTAAATGCTAAGCAAAAATTAAAATTCTTACAACATACAGGGTCTGCCACTATTTTTCCCCATTGCTATTTCATGGGAGGACACCATGCTGCTACACAAAAGCCTTATTGCTATTCAATCAAAAATTGGCTTTTCATCATTTCATCCAGATGGTTATCTTGCTGGGATCCTTCGACCCCAGCTGACTTCCTGCTCCTTGGGCAGGGGGCTGGACCCGACAATCTCACAAAGTCCCTTCCAGCCCTAATGTCTATGAAACCTATAACTGGATGAAACCATCCAGGGGTCAAGGGACATCTAGGTCAAACATATCACAGGCCGTTGCCAGCATGAAGGTGCCTGACCGAGAATCTACCAAAAACAAATATGAAGGGACAAACTGACCCGAGCCCTCCCCCCGCCCCAGACCTACAAAGACTGTGACTGCCATTGAATATTTCCCAGCCCAGCAATTATAAGCCACATGCTAAAACCACTGTCAAAGGACATCCTACCACCTTACAACTCTGTATGGTGTGGTTACCATGTGCAGGGTTTTCCCCCTTTTCCTATCACTGGAGCTTCTTAACCATTTACCCTAGGCTGTATCACTAATTGCATGTTCAGATTGCAACAACACACATCAACTATGCACCCACATAGCTACCATGCCAGGGTCCTTTACAAAGCCATGTAAATAACGAATTAAATGATGAGACCCAACCCAGTTGGGACAAAGAGAGACCGATGTCATACCAAGCACACAACTTTGTCTCAGGAACTTGAGTCATTACTCTCCATTCTTATAACTTGAAAATGGGACTTCTCCCTTCATTTTTTCCACCCTCAGAGTACACGTATAATGGTAGTTACAGCTTTTTATCTACACCTTGTAAATCAGGATATCTAATTTGTCCAAAAGCAATGGTGTTTGAATCTCCAAGTCCATACCTACAGTTTTGCAAAAAGAAAAGACTTGATAAAGGGGCTCACTTATTCAGGTCCTCCTTCTAAGACCCACTGGTAACACATGCACTTTGTGTAGTCATGCTGCAGATGTGGTGCACTATCCCATTAATGCCCTTAAGTTTGAGGAGTTGCACATAAAAAACTGTTTTTTTTTTAAATTAAAATCAATTACAATGATTTTGAATAGATTGTAAAAACACCCCAAAATAAGGACCTGGCCCCTAAACATGCTATTCCAGTAGGGCCCAGACCCCCATCTAAACCTTCGGACACTGCTGCAGTACAAAAAAATAAACAATTTTACAGACCTTAATTTAATCCCCTACATTCCTGTGAAGTAAGTATTATTAGTCCTCTTCAGTAGATGAAAAAATTGTGGGAAACAGAAGGATAACAATTTGCCAAAGCCACCCATCAAGTCAGTGCTAGAGCTGGGGCTACAAGCCACAAGTGGCTAAATGAACTCCCTTCTCAATTATAGGGTTGTATTTAGAGAAAAGAAACCTACTGGAGGTCATTTTATGCATCCTCTCATCCTTGCCTCAAAAGACAAACTCTAAAGGCTTGTTCCCTACAGAAGATTTCATAGTTTTGTAACTGAGGACTGAGATCCTGCAGTCAGCAAGCAGCTATAGACAAGGGAAGAATGTCTTTTTTTTTTTTTTTTTT
>NW_017729033.1:1451040-1462138 GCF_001723915.1 Gavialis gangeticus
GAAGAATGTTTAGTCTTTTTTTTTTTTTTTTTCAGCTTTAAGATTAAAGGTTATTCTAATGAGTGGAAACATTTCAGCGTATTAAACACCATGCTTTTAATACCTCAATTCCTACCCTTGTTAAAGCCCCACATTAAAATATAGCTTCACAGGAGGTGAGGGAGAAAAAAAAAAATACATTTTGCTCTCGTTTCACAGCCTAAATTGAAACTCATGCATTTTCCCACTGCTTTATTTAAACCAGACAGCCTGCCTCGTAGAAACACAACAGTAGGTGCATCTTCATGTGGAATCTGTCTCTTGCAAAGCTGATCATAAACCAGCAATGTTAGGAAAAGCAAAAGTTGATGTTGCAAGATGTTTTTACTACCACCAAAATACATCCATTTCTATTTGATTCGAGTGGCTTTACATGCAGCCAAGAACATACGGGTTCTCATGGCAAAAGGCCACAGGTTACTCAGCTGCAAACGGCTAAGGAGGCCGATTAGATGGATTAAGTGAGCAGTACTGACATAGCAGGCACTCTTTCCATGCAGGCTCTTCTCAGAAGACGAGCAAGGAAAGCAAGTGGTAAATGTAGTTTAGTGAATAAAAGCAATGAATTACAAATCAGGACACCTTACTTCTAAGTTTCCCTCCAGCACTAACTTGCTATGAGACTTTGGGAAAGCCGCTTCATCCGTCTGATCATTTCACCATCAACTGTTTCACAGCACATCTGTGCAGCATCTACCATAATGGGGTCTTAATTACTCTGATCAGCTATATTTGAACCAACTACTATACTGTGTGCACTGCTATACACGTGTGTTTAATCTGTGAGTGATCAGCACTGTATACAGTTAAACAGCAAATGGTCATAAACTTCACGCACCAGCATCTGGGGCAGCACATTTAGCAGGGGGCTCTCCCATTTGCACAGCTGGCTAGTAAAGAGCATTTCCCCTCTTCTGCTCATGTCCATTGGCAGAAAAAGTGTAGCATCTTCTCCATGCCCTCAACTCTCATGGCTTTAAACAGGCGCAGGCCCACTGGGTCAGGTCCCAAGCACTTTCTTCAAAGATTCGTTCAGGTTTGGGCCTTCTGGGCTGGCCCCAGTTGATCCCAGATAGAAGTCACGGTTCTTAACTGGGCCCAGACCCAGTAATCCAGTGCTAGCTAATCCAGCTGCCCAACTGCTACACGGAGTTTTGCATTGCAATGGGCTACGTTGTTCTTCTACCGAGCTACACAACCAAACACCACAAAGCTATGCTCCTGGATGGGTCAGCCTCATTTTCCCTAGGCTCCTTCTCTGTGTGTCAAAATCTCACTTCTGCCAAAAAAGTTTTTATTCAATGTTTGCTGCTTGTTGTAGATCTGCTGGTTTTCTCCTCCACTGGGGCCAGCCTGAAGACCTTCAAACTAAATATTTATTTTCCTTTAGGTTTTATGTCCCTAGCTTAGGATGGATTTACTATGGATGGATTCGTTGTGGATTTGCCCCAAGGAGGTTCCTACCTCACTGACACTGCAGCCCACACTGTCTTTTTATTCTGCATTCAAGTCAAAAGGTCATCTCAATCCAGCCATCCGTGACCCAAAGGCAACCCTTATGTAAGCTGCCTGTCTGTGCACATGCTGGGTGGTCTTGAATTGACCAGCACTGGCAGGATAGTGTTTCATTCAATATTTGCCACTCCTTTTTGCATGAAGGCCCAGCAATTAGAGGAATCTGCAGCGACACCCAGTGCAAGACCTCACCAACTGTGGATGCCAAAACACAGGTATCCGTGGCTGGAAAAAAAAATCAACAAGTGCCTGTGTTACACAACCTGGCTATCACAGCACGTGGGAAAATGCAAATGCTCCAACTACGAGGGGGCGGCTGACGGTAAAAAGAACAGACGAAGACGGCACCCAAGATCCACCATGGTGGGAGTTACCGAAACACCCGAGATCCACATCAAATTCTGTAATGATTTCCTGCCTATCCTAGCTTTGGAGCAATGACCAAAATGGACCCTGCAACACTTGGCTTATATTCTGGCATTTGGCAACAGCTAAAAAAACGGTTTTCTAGCACAGAAAACCCTTCCATTTGGGCCGAAACATCTACCGGACATCTCGACGGGCCAAATTCCCAGAACAGAGAAATTGAAACCTCCAAATGGGGGGAACAGGCTAATTACCTGCCAGCAACCTCAGGAGTGGAAAGCCAAGGCCTTAACACAGCATGTTACCATCTGGCTACCACACAGTATCTGGGAAAATGTTATTGTTCTAACTGAGTTTGATTTACTTGTCAAGATAATTGTTTCAGTATTAATTAAATGTTCCCTTCTGCAGCTGCAGGGAAAGCTCACATGGATAGTGCACTGATCACACAGTGCACACTTCCCTTGAATCAGAGCTGAAGCATATGGCATCCCCAGAGCAGGTCCGTTAAATATTTTGCCTTAATAAATTTTAACTGGAGAATTCCATACCACTCAAGTACCCACAGGTGAATTCGGCATTGCACACAAAAGTCCATCAACAAACAAGCTTTACAAGAGGAATAAGCAGTCCTCTGTTGAAAGCTCAGTGCACGAGTCCCTACCATCTGCATCTGTCTCATTTATGTCCAAGAATAGCACTGACTCAAGACAACGGTACTTGGCTCCCGAACAGTGTTTCTCAACTCCAGAACTGAAGGCACTTCAAAGCTATCCTGCCTCCCAGAGGTACCCTGGGGCTATCTCCCCCAGCACGCGGTGCAGCATGCCTCAGCAAGAACAGCTTCCACCGCGCCTGGTCTTCTGGATGGTCAACTCGGGGACACTGTCGGCAGGGTTGGTTTATGTTTTCGGTTCACTATTTTAGGCATGTTTTTTCTACGAAGACACTCAAAGCCACACAGATTTTGCAAAATGAAACCCATGCTACATGATTCACTTTGTATTGTGTGTTGCTCATACTGACCTCCGTGTTAGGTATTTTTTAAAGAACACAGAAAGGGACCATATACCAGCACTGAGGAGCTCACAGGTGGACAGGTAGGCCAATAAAAAGGTACGGCAGCAGTTCCCAATCTGTGGTATGGGTACCACCAGTGGTACACGGACAGCCCGTCAGTGGTACACATTAACAGATTTATTATAGTTACTTTATATGACAAAAGTTTGCTGGTGGGACTTAAGGCTGCATCGTTTTAAACTGGTGGTGCACAACATCTCAGTTTGGGAACCACTGGATTAAGGGAAGGAAAAAAAGAGAGGGTTTTTTGAATAGGAATTAGTTATTTTGATGCAAATTGGCTAGCTGAGTGGTATAAGCATATCATTCCTCAAAACAAAGATGTGTGCATTGTCCTACATCAAACACTTGAAATTCTTTAAATTAAAAGCATAACAGAGGAGCCACCAATCTGCTATCTTGCCAGTCCCATCACCACTTTGGCCTATCATCCCTAGGAGATCCATCACATTGAGACATTTGCTTTTTCAGCACTTACCCCATTATACAGTTTTGACCAGTCTGAATGCTGTAAAGGCATGCTCCTCTGATGCCATTCTGGCTGCACAGAATCATGACCTTTAAGCATGTAGAGCTCTATGGTTTCACGTGCACAATTTTCCATCACTTTGATAAAAGTAGCTAATAGCTTGCTTCTCTAGATCTTCCATTCTAAATGCTAGAAGAGATGGAACAAATTTGAGGCTACATTCCTTTGGCCCCATTTCACCCTTGTTCTGGGTTCAATTTGTGACCATTGCATTTGGAAAGAGTTGTGTTGACTAAGTATTAGAAAGCATCCACAGCTGCTTAGAACGGATTTTTACTTTGCATTTGCATAATTCTATTTCTTTGTTGTTAATTATATCAAGGCATTTTTCTATTGAGATTATAGGCTGTGACATTGCCTTTGCAATGTGTGAAGTCTCTCCAAAACCTCCTTTAATTGCGTTAGGGTAGCGTCTCTCAGTAGAGTCCCATGCTGTGTACATTTGTGCTGTGTTTTGATCAAAGTCCTTTTCATGCTTGGTGCAAATTTCAACACTTGCAGTAGTTGGACTCTCTAAACCAAGTGCAGGTCTTTGCCTATCACCACTAATTGTTCCCTGCAACTCTGGGGAATGATTAGACACTGCTCCTGAGTGAAGCTGACATTAAAAAGGCTGCTTGAAGCGCCATGACTGGTAATTATTAAACCCCTACCTGTTTAATTAGGACACTGAAAATGCTTAAATTGTAGAGAGAACTCGGTACCCTGTTCTTCAGCTAACCTACACAGTCAATCTCACAGAATGAGAAGAAACTTTCTACTGTTTTTCAGATGAGCATGAACTAAGAACTCTAACAATTGTTAAAGAATAAACATCCATTAAATGTTATAGTTGGGAGATGCCATAAAAAGAAAAAAAAAAACACAGCAAATTTTAGGTATTTAACAATCAATGAAGGTGATCATCATTACACCCAGAGATTTATTTTGAATCTGCCTGATTTCAGATGGTTTAAGATAACAAAACTTCCTCTGTATCCGGAGACCTCAGGGTTCAAATTTAGTATATATGCTGCCGAAGGAATTATGCAACTTGAAGAGACTACATTAAAATCGGATCCAAAAATCCCTATTTGCTACAGTTTGAAAATCATGAACGAGATCACTTGCCTGGGAAGCCTGGGAATGAACCTGCTAGAGATCATTCACCATCTCACAGCTTAAGTCCTGCCACAGGTGAAGACCGTATGGCATTTGCCACTTCCAGATGCAGAAGTTAAGTCAAATCTACCAAAACTGATTTACAACAGGTGGGGATACTTTAGGATGCAGGTTCTTTTCTGCTTAATATACTTTCTGCCGTGTAAACTATATCATTCATCTCCCCTTAAAGATTAGCTACTCTCTGGGGTAGGTTTGGTTGTTTCCTTCCAAATTAATTTACATTTATAAAAATCCCATTATATGACAATAACCAGAAAAGAGTTACACACAGAAGTAATGGTGCTCCAAGACCAGGGTGCAAATTATGGGGGAGCTCAGCCCCCACCCCCCAACAAGAGATGACAGCCCCCCTGTAAGATCTGAAAACCATATCGGGTGGACTCCAATTACATTGCTCCTTCCAATGAGCCTGTAATTTTTTTGTACACCCCTTCCCCCCCCCCCCCCCCCCCCCCCCCCCCCCCCCCCCCCCCCCCCCCCCCCCCCCCCCCCCCCGCAAGAGTCAAAGTGTAATTCAAACCCTGCCCAAGACTGCAATGAGTCCTTGCATTCTCAGCAATTAGTACCATCCTCACTCATTCTGATGCCCATTCCCTGGATTTAACAGAGATCTGAAGGAGCCCCTCCATTATCCAAGGTGGCATCTGACACGAATTCTTTCATTGTGGACCCCCTAAAAAAATTAATCTGATCTTCTGCATTCAGCAACTGAAAGAGTAAAGCATACAACAGGATCTTGATCCCTGCCAGTTAATAGACAAGACACGACACAAAGGCTGTAACAGGAATTCTTGGATAGGTCTCAACTTGTGATCTACAGAAGTAAGCTTGTAGTAAGATGAGCATTCTCCACAGGCTCCAATAAGGAGATTTTGTTTCTGGTAACATGACCATTTTTCCTTTATGACCATCTTCATATTCAGGAATGCTCTTCTGAGATGAAGCCTTGTACCCCATAGCATTAAGCTGCAGCCTACTGCTGAAAATCTGGGACACCCCACTTATCTGCGTGAATCCAAATGCAGAAATTGCCTCAATTACTCTCCATCTAAAGCCCTGATTAGCAAAGTTGTCCAGGAAGATGAGAAAAATGATTTCCTCTCCTTAAAGCCACATTCAGACTCCTTCAATCCCTGGAAAGACACTACCACCATCCTTCAAATCAAATGGCAACAATCGAAGGGGAAAAATAAAAGCTGCTACCCACATGCAGAACAGAAGAGCCATGGGTAGAATGGCAAATGTGAAAAGAAAAGAAGTCTCCTTTAGGGCCTTAATTTACGCAGAGTCTCTCTCTGCTGGCTAATTAGGTGTACAAAGAGCTGACTCCCAAAGTCTAGAAACAAGAGGAGGATTAAGAGCTACTCCAGTCTGACAGACGGCCGACTTTCATTCACAGCTTTGGATTTGTTCCCAGATCTCAAAAAATAAAATAAAAAATAAATAAAAATAAAAAAATCAACCGACAGAGAAGTTGCCATGTTTCTTGTACAACTCCATGGGTGCCTCCACCCCTGACAGACCCCACTTTTGACCAGAGCTGTTTGCTCCTAAATTGTAGGACCTCAGTATCATCCAAGTTTTACTCAAATTGCACAGACAGCACCAAGGAGATGCATACCTCTTCCTCAGCACCCTCCATATTTGCTCTAGTTACCACTTGCAAAGAACACACTTCTTCAACCTGCCACCAACCTGTACTCTTTTTTGTATAGTATCTGGCAAGAGCCATAATTAAGGACTTTTCCAGCAACTCCAAGTAGTCTCAGCTTTCTCTAAAGCAGAAGCTATGAAAAATAACTTGGTATTACTGCACGGTGACCAGCACCAGCAGCCAGAAATGACTACCTGAATGTCCCAAGGCTACGTGCAAGTCCCCATGTCTTTATTATATGCTACAAGTACACGTAGGGAGGGATATACAGCTATTGTTTTCCTACAACAGCCATCCCAATCATAGGATCAATACTTTGCCAAAACGACTCATCCAGTGGGTTGTTTGAGGTCTCTGCTTTTTGCACATATTTACGTAAAGGTTTGCCTTAAATCTGCCAGCCTTTATCTGCCAAGAAAATAAATTGCTTTTATTCATGTGCAGTACCCGCACAAAAGGATCGTTTGGTCCAAGACTTGGTCATCTTTGCACGTTCATGCAATGCTAAATTCCACTGGAATAAACATAAAGGGGGAAAAAAAGCACTAATTTATTCCCCCCAAAGAACATTTCCCCTATGATTTCACATCAGAGGCCTGGGCAAAACAGGGCCTAGACATTTCCTCAAAGTTATTGGTAATGGCTCATGCCGTCTTTGACCCAAGAGAAGCTGATCTTGTAGTATACTCCCCGCTACAGGTGTTCTTTTGGGTCTCTTAAATACTGGCTTCGGATTCAAGAGTGATCCTTCCCCAAACTCTAGCCCATCCCCGCTCCCCCCAAAGAATACATATATAGGCCCACCTCCCTTGAATGAAAAGCTCACACGCACACACACAGCACATGTTTAAGTGTTTTTCAGAAGGGGGAAGGATTTCTGTATCCAGATCTCAAACAGTTTTATTTCAGGACTTTTAAAAAACTTAAAGTAACTTATGGTTTCTCTTCTAACCAAAAATGAAAAATTAATATGGATGCAGTGGTATTTTTCTTGGTAACTATCATGTTTTTCCAATTCTTTCCATGTTATTGCACTCCAGTTTTATATATAAGCATTGTTTGTTCAGCTGATCCACTTCAGTTTATCCCATATGATTAAGACATTCATTTGGAGTTTTGGACAATGGCGACTCCTTTTTTTCCTTTCAGAAATCAGGAGGGATTTATACTTGGTACACTAACTATTTTTACCACAGAAGACAGCTTTAGAGTTGCACTGATATTGGATGTTATATCAAATTTGAATAGACTTGTTTTATACCATGCCATCCCTTTGTATCCGAGCCTCTGCATACTGCAAATTTAGACAAAACAGATTCTCTACTGCAGCCTCTTAAGACAACTGGCAGTGGAGACTTAAAGGCATTAGTTCCCCAAATTTTGCAAGACCAGCTTTAACTACAGCAGGAGTTATGCACATGTAACCAAGGGCAGAATTTAACTAAATGGCCATGGGATATAGAGCTAGTACAGGCGCAAGATGCAACTAAAGCCCATCAAAAGAAAGAACATGCTTACGCTTAAAAGCACAAATTCTTGTCTATACGATTTTTTTTTTAGGCTCCAAGTTAAAAGTGACTTCTTTCAACATCATTCTGATCGGTTTCTGAAAAGAAGTGCCTTCAGTCATTGGCAGCAGAGCTTGGGGGGCAAATGCAATTGGTGTGGTTTTTATAATCACTTCCCTTACGCCCCGTTTCCAAACCCGTTTCTCTCATCTGCTGCTGCGTCCAAACGGAGAACACACCAAGCCACTCAAGGGGAAGGGAGGGAGAGTGAAAACCACCATCCATAAGAGGACAGAGGTAAACACTGATATAAACTGTACCCCTCCCACTCCCTCCTTCACTCTTTTCATTATAGACATTCATGTGCTTATCTAACATGCTCTTAAAACACACCTCCAAGGCTGGAGTCTCCACAGCCTTGCTGGGCAATACATTTCAGTGAGAAAATGTTCTGCCTAATAACTCACCTGCTGCAATTTAAGACTGGGACTCCTTGCCACAAAGAACAGCCTATAACCACCCTTCATGTATCTGAAGATCATTATCAAATCCCACTTTTCTTCAGACCGGTTGCTCCAAAACTACTATGGTAATGGGGGCCATACGGACGAAGGTGCTGATTGCACCAAACTACCGTGGACAACTAGTCACTCCCCTTCAATAATGCAGCATTGGTTTCTACAGCATCATATTGGAGGCTTTAAATCAGATCTAGGCCACAGAGTACTGGGTACCAAATGGTCCCTGTCCTGAAGAGTTGACGTTATCCAGACCTGTGACGACTCCACTTTGAAGTGACCCAGTCAACGGCTTTTCTACCAGTTCCACTGCTCTGCTCAGTACTGCTGCCCAGTTTTGGCCATCGCATTTTAAAAAGGAAGTAGAGAAATGGGAGAGCATTAGGCGTGCACGATAAAGATGGCCAGGAGACTGGAAAGCAAGCAGGACAGAAAGGTTGAAGGCATGTTTAGTTTGGAGACAAGGAGATGGAGGGGGGACATGATAGCATCTCTCAAATATTTAAAGATCTATGCAAAATTCAAGCCTGCCCCATCAGGTCTGCATGATGGAGTGGCGGGAGAGAACAAATAAGATAAAAAGGTGCAACACATGCTCTAGAACGAATGAGTCAAACTCCTCATCACAAAAGCCCCAAGCCACAGTCTGCGCCACCACCACCGGCAGTTTGCAGAGATCTAGCTAGACACACAGCAACAGGTCTTCCAAACATCCAGCTAGCACTGACATCAGCATTAAACTGCAGCTGCAATGCTGACAAGTAACAAACCCTTGTATGGGATGGTTTGGACAGAGATGATCCTGCTTTGAGCAAGGGGTTGGACTAGATGACCTCCAGAGAGCCCTTCCAGTGCTTCTTTACTGTGATTACTCAGCCACAGAAGCAGTCGTGGAATTGCAAAAAAGAGATGAGAGCCCGTCCATATGACTAAAAGGGGAAGGCATAAGGTGCATAAAGCAGCCTCTATATTAAAATTGCTGCCTGTGCTATAAACATTTAGGTACCCTGGACTTAGAGCTTGAACCTCCTGGAGACTTCTTGCTGCCAAAGAGGATGCCTGCAGCAACAACGAACACAGACTTACTAGCTTTCCCCTAGACGAGTCACTCAGCAAGAGCACTCTTAAAAACAGCATTTTTGCAGAGAAAGCTGTATACTCCCCGATGGTAAAGACGCGTGTCTAAAACAGCTCCTGAGGTTAATTTACTAATTTTGCTCTGGTTTTCAGATTAGCTAGGTTAACCAGTAGAAACCCAAAGGAAATTGTCAACAATCACTTCTTTCCTGGGGGGCAAGGAGTTAAGACTTCTATCCCGACATGTGGAGCCTATGTCTGGTTTTACACTGTTGTTTTTGGCTCTTCAAAGGAAGGAAATTAAATGAACAAGTTCATTTTTATCCTCCCTGAATGCCTGAATGTTTAGATGCAGAGCCCTGGCACTGGGATGTATACATACCTCTTTCTTCTGGCCATGCCTTTTTATCAAAGCTGTTAAATTCAGGAGTCCCTCCAACATAATCCCCTGCAATTGTTATCACCCACACACTCAGCTCCCAATAAATGCTCCAGCCACAAGTCTGCCTTGGCAAGATTAGTAGATCATAGGCTATTACAAGCTAGTAACCAAGGCACATGGATAGGGCACTTCCTGGTCCTGTCCAGCCAGGATCTGGTAGACTGTCTGAACAGACCCATTTCAGCATTAAACTGTTCACATGATTTGGCTTTTTAGGACCTGTGCACCTCATCCCTAAAAGGAGCATTGCATGAGTTACAGGAGGCATCTCTGGAGAAGCCACCAGCCTGTCCAGCACTCTATAAATCACACCCAAAACTGTCCCTGCTCCAAGCAGCCTACAGCATAACTCAGACCCAGAACAGCTCACTCTCCTGCACTAAAAGTGCAAAGGAAGCAATAGGAATTGGAGCTTGTGGTAGAGGTGATATCTTTTATTAGACCAACTAGATTTTATCAAAAACATTCTGTAATTGCAAGCTTTTGGGCACAAACACCCTTCAGGCATAGGAGAAGAGATTGTAAGAGGTCTCCTGGGCAGAAATGAAAAGTTCACGTGTCATAGGAGAGTTGAAGGTGTGGTGAAATCTCCTTTTTGGAACAGTTCATTTCATCTGCAGATTAGGCTCAGACAAAAGTTGAAATAGTCTGAACGGTGAAAAGTTGAAACGAATAGTGCCATGAAGACTAATGGGAATCAAAGCTGGCCACGGGGGCTGCTACCAGCGAGAAGCTGGTAAGACAATGTGACCTGGGTCAAGATTAAAACTACAGAAAGCAGAAGAGTTACTGGGGTTTAACAAAAGATTCAGAAACACTTTTCTTGGGAGGTTCTTCCAGGATAAGTGAATGAAAGCATAAGGGCTGAAGAATTTAGCTTTTAACACGGGAGTAGACAAGCGCATACACCAAGGAGACACAGAAGCTACTGTTTGTCAACCTTATTTCTAGAAAGAGGCCAACAGCCAGATTTTTAGTGAGATGTAGGTGCCCAATAGGAAATTAGTCAAGCTGTAGGTCTCCTAGTCCAAAACATCCCAGCACAGTAGCAGTCTAACCCATGGAGGGTCCCAACCCACCCGGCATCTCCTCTTTGGACCTAAAACTTCCCTATGCACTGGTTGCTCTGCTTCTGCATGTGCCCAGAGCTGCTCCAGCCTGCAGGAGGGTTAGGGGGGTGTGGCACAGGGCGTGAATCCCCTTCGG
>NW_017729033.1:1462149-1463482 GCF_001723915.1 Gavialis gangeticus
CTGTAATTGCAAGCTTTTGGGCACAAACACCCTTCAGGCATAGGAGAAGAGATTGTAAGAGGTCTCCTGGGCAGAAATGAAAAGTTCACGTGTCATAGGAGAGTTGAAGGTGTGGTGAAATCTCCTTTTTGGAACAGTTCATTTCATCTGCAGATTAGGCTCAGACAAAAGTTGAAATAGTCTGAACGGTGAAAAGTTGAAACGAATAGTGCCATGAAGACTAATGGGAATCAAAGCTGGCCACGGGGGCTGCTACCAGCGAGAAGCTGGTAAGACAATGTGACCTGGGTCAAGATTAAAACTACAGAAAGCAGAAGAGTTACTGGGGTTTAACAAAAGATTCAGAAACACTTTTCTTGGGAGGTTCTTCCAGGATAAGTGAATGAAAGCATAAGGGCTGAAGAATTTAGCTTTTAACACGGGAGTAGACAAGCGCATACACCAAGGAGACACAGAAGCTACTGTTTGTCAACCTTATTTCTAGAAAGAGGCCAACAGCCAGATTTTTAGTGAGATGTAGGTGCCCAATAGGAAATTAGTCAAGCTGTAGGTCTCCTAGTCCAAAACATCCCAGCACAGTAGCAGTCTAACCCATGGAGGGTCCCAACCCACCCGGCATCTCCTCTTTGGACCTAAAACTTCCCTATGCACTGGTTGCTCTGCTTCTGCATGTGCCCAGAGCTGCTCCAGCCTGCAGGAGGGTTAGGGGGGTGTGGCACAGGGCGTGAATCCCCTTCGGCTGGAAAGAAAGTAGAACTAAGGTCTCTCCCACTTCATAGACAAGTGCTCTAAACATTAAGCAAACTGCACACAAGGGAGGCAGCACTGTCACCCATGGCAGAGGCAGCACTCCTTTAAAGCCCTGCTCAGTTTGAATGAAACTCCTATCCTCAAAAGATGACCCCAGACTCTGGGTCCCAGGTGGGCAGAGGCATGCCCCTTGCTGCACTAAGTCAGGCTCCTCAACCCCAGAGGTACCCTATGCTCAGCCTCCAGCTTTGCTTTTTGCTTGCCCTCCCATTGCCAAAGCACCTAAGCATGGGTTTGGGATCCTGTTTTAAGACCCTGGCACCTCAAAGTTAAGCAAGGCAGCTCAATGCTCATAACTGTAGGCACTCAAGTCTTTAAATAGACTTGGCCCTCTGCCTTCCTATTCTCTGGGCCCATGCTTCACTTTGTTTCCATTCCTCCCATGTTGGCCTTCTTCCCACAGTCTTTTCTTGACCCTTGTCCCCTCTAAAACACTCTCCTTATTTCTCATTGGCAATTTCCATTAAGAGAAGAAAACAGAAGTAGTGAGTGATTTAAAGGGGGGGGGGGGGAAAAAAAAGAG
>NW_017729033.1:1463493-1471494 GCF_001723915.1 Gavialis gangeticus
GAGAGTGAGCGCACAAGAGAAACAGGAAGAGGTTTAAGGATAGGAAACCAAAGGAGGGGCTATCAAAAATAGAAGCTGACAGTGGCTGCTAAAACAAAATCTGGAACAAATTGTGCCCATTCCGAGACTCGAAACTGCATCTGACTCATTACCCTCAGCCACCCTCCTTCCCCACGGTTTATCACTCATTTGTTCAGCCTTTGCTTAAAACCAGCTCAAGCTCACAACCGGCATTGCCCTTTCACACATCTGTTCAACAACTGGCTCACGGGGGTCCTCCATGTGACTACCACTCTGGGGTGTCACTAGTCTCTGGATTTCTGAGATTCAGCTTTTGACATTACCACCTATCTACTGAATCAGCTAACCTACAACAACCCATCGTGTAATTTTTCGAGGCTCTACAAATACTTTCTGGCTCATAACCCAATACAGGAGGAAAACATAGTACAGAAGCAGACCATAACCACCCAGCCAATCCAAGCGAAACAGAGCTCTCATTTTGTAAATACCAAGGGAAGTCTCCCTCAATTGCCATGGTTTTTTAAGTCAATTTTTACACCAGAATTGAGACACTAACCAGCTTTCCCCAAAATGGTAGCTTAGAGCAGCCTGATTCTGCCTCCAATTTGGGAGTTTAAACTCGCTGCAGAGACTTAAGAAGAACTCGGTATTTCTGAAGGCAGAGTTTAGAGACAGCGTTTCCAGCAGCCACAGCTGCCGGGAGCAAAGTGCTCTAACGCACAGATTACAAGAAATAAAATAGTTAATACCCAGTGAAGTCTCTCAATAAAGCAAAGACTCTCTCTATAATTGCCCCCTGGGGGAGTGGAGCAAGAGCAGAGTGCAAGAGACCATCAGAGCTGGAGGACAAGACTGGCAGGTTAATCCAGGATGAGAAGGTAGGGGCAAACCAAGCGGTAGATATGGTTCAAGTCTCATTACATTAGCCAAGTGAAAAAAGCTCTTTGTGCGCCTCACTCTATAGAAACAAGGGGATGTATCCCAGGAACCTGAAAGACTCTACACTTGCAAATGAAAAAAATATTTTAAACAGCCATAAATGTGTAAGACTCTGTGGGTCTCTCCCCTACCAGACACCCCGAGGCTGAGAACAAAAAAAAGGATTGCAGATGTGTACAAATGACAACATCCATCTCCTTCCTTCCAGATCTCTTTTATATACATATACATACACACACGCTCTCAAACTTATATCACACTTGGCCTCATTAGGAAAGATTATTCTACAGTTGTCCAC
This sequence comes from Gavialis gangeticus, assembly GCF_001723915.1. NCBI lineage: Eukaryota > Metazoa > Chordata > Crocodylia > Gavialidae > Gavialis > Gavialis gangeticus. The sequence continues at coordinate 1,464,755 of NW_017729033.1, forward strand.
CGTGAGGATTTTCACATGTTCTTCTGAAGTACCTAATACCTAGTGCCCATTCTCAGACTGAGGATGACACTGGGTAGAGTGGTGTCATCTAGAAGGGCAGTTCCTACAGACAGCATGCACAGAAGTTTATTATATTTTTAGGAAGACAACAAATAAAATGTTATTACTTGGATAATTTTGGCAAATGTCTTCCCAATGATGAGCCAAAGCTACAATCATGTGAACCGATTACAAGGCATAGCACAGATGTATGAGGAAAGAGCGAGTTTCTTCTCAATCTCCTCATGCACTTCTGCACAGTCTTTAAAAAAAAAAAAAAAACCACTATGCTCAGCTCTTCAAGTCTTCAAACAAACGTCATCCCTTTAGCCCTTACAGAAACATGTATGGGTTGCCTCCAGTCACCTTTGGGATGGTTTCCATATAACCTGTCTGGCATTAATAAACTCCAATGCATACTCAATGATACTACCACCTAACAAGGATTTTTTTTTTTTTTTTTTTAAAGTCCCCAGTGAATTCACAAAGCATTAACAGATAAAATGATACAAGTATTCTGTAGGCCTGGAAGAACTCCCAGACTTCTTTTAATAGGGTGGAAACTACTCAGGTCATTCTGTTTGTACAGCCAATGATTTTAAAGTTTATTCTCCCCAAAATAAAAATCAAATGAGTTCCTTCTGGAAGATCGGCAGCCTTGTAAGCAAGTCCAGCATGCTAGATCTTAAAAATCAGTAAACAAATACTTGGCATCCAACATCACAGCACTCTTACAGAACTTAAATCCACGCCACTTGGACCTTCATGCTGGCTGCTATGCCGCTCATCGTGCCCTTTCCGAACTTCACATGGGAAGAGAGAGAAATCGCTTCCTTCTGCTACGAAGGCAGTAGCCCTCTACCCCTCTTGAGCAAAAGACTTTCATTAGAGAGTGCTCCAGAGACGCCGCTGAGCAGTCCCAACGTTATCCAGTAAAAGGGGAGGGTGGCGCACACAGAACCAGCTCGATAAACTAGAAACCATTCATCATCTTTTGTAAAGCAACATTAGCCTTCCTGCATGTTTGCTTTAAAGATATCAAAATTAGTAACTCTAGAAAAAACACAAACACACATGTTAGGCCTAAAGAGCAATGATGGTATCGTACATCAGAGTTAAGTTCCTGAAGTTTGCTCCCGCGGTGAAAGGCACTAACCATATGACAGCTACATAACATGACTCAGTTGACAGGCTCGGTGTGGACCGGCTGTCATTTGATCCATACCAAGCAAGATGCAAGACAGATGCAAGCAATAAGAGGTCCCCTTGCTGACAAAGTGAGATGTGTAATCCCAAACTAACACCTGTCGCTCCACCGAGTGATACCAAGGCAAGCTTCTTCTTCGTCATGTCCCCAGTCCAGCCCTCCTATATGGTCTGCTCCCATTATTCCGCGCAGGTTGCTGCTTCTGGTGCGAGTGTTGCCAAATCTTGTGGTGCTACAGGGCATCTCAGGAGACGATCAAGGCAGGCTATGCTTTCCAGCAAGCAGAACAGGGACCCGAAAAGCTGGACACTCTTCTTCAAGTCTCGATTCTTCTTGGAAGTCAGTGAACGACCGAGAGCTGCAGCACATGAAGGAAGTCCAGGAACCTCCGAGCTTCACAGAACAGCTCCAAAAGCATGCACCTAAATCACAGTAGAAAAATGATCCGGAGTGGCCAGTGACACTGGTTTCCAGACCTCTCCTCCAATCCAGCACATCAGGGCAATACCTCACTCTCCCTGAAAAATACCAGTTGTTCAGCCGTTTACGTAGGCCTATGCAATTCAATCTTGGGCAAGACCCTCTGCTTTGGCTGTTCAGGGCGCACTTCCTCTTTATGCATTGCAGCCCTGAATTTTATAGGCAAACCATTCAAAAAGTCTCAGCCACCAAACCTACAAGAAAGAACACGATCAGTGCTAGGCATGCAAAGAGCAGTCAAATGTACTTTACCGTCTCAAAAAGCACCTTCATTTGTTTCTGATCACCCTACTGGTCTGGCTCCATTCTTTCTATAGCTAGGAGTCAAGTGCTGCACCAGCGAAACATTCAGTTTATTCACACTAACTAGCTCTGTGCAAACTCAGAGCCCCTTCAGATAACACCAGCATGCTTTACAAGAAAAAGGCATGCAGCTCCTAAATGAGCCAAACTGCCTGATCAAGCATCCCTCAGCAGAAAGATGCCTATTCTATTCTCTCCCCATCTGTACAATTTTTTTTTTTTAATTGATGTTCATGAAGTTGTAAATGTTCGATTGGTGGAAGAATGCAGGGTGCAGAATGTAAAATCTGATATCCGAGTAGTTATCGCCAGAAACTAGCTCCATTTTTTCCAATCTGCTCTGCCTGCTTGAAGCCCTTCTGACTACACTAAGTGCTACACGTAACGCAGCCGAGCAATTTCTACAAGCATCTCAAAGCCGGGTAGGGGCAAACAGGCTGCAAGATGACCAGCAAATGGTCACACACTTCCAACACGAGCAGTGGAGAAGGTCCTTTCTATGGTAAGGAATTAACTGTAATTTTAGTGTCAGGACAACTTATTGGCTAGGGATGAGGAGGAATGGACCTTGAGTTTCCACAGGTCGCCCCACCCACATTGCAGATAAATCACTGCTGTCGTCACCCATCCAGTCCTGAAGGCCCATGCCAAGCCCTATCAATGAGGCTTCAGCATGCTCCCCTCTCACCCTGACTCTCATGAGCACACCAGTTTCAACAATCCTTGCACTCATCCACTTAGTTTGGGGTTCCTGTTCACTCCCCAACGTTTTACCCGTGAGAAAGGGAGCGAGAGAAAATCCGTTCACAACTGCATTTCATTTGAGTCCCCCACAAGCCTCCATGAGGTTCTTTATCTTGTTATTCTAATGCAAACAGACTTCTGTGATTTTTTTCACATCCAAAATTTCACCATTGCAGTAACCACAATCCTGGCAGCCTCTCTCCAGCCTGGAAAGGGAACAAACTTTCAAATCATTTATAAATAACCATTTCAAGAACACAGCTTTTATTCTTTCATCCCACAAAAGGCAGAAATTTCGCTCGGAACCACAAGCTGTCAACTTCCCAGCAAACCCGAAATCCTACTTAACTCTCTATTGTAAACAGTGTAGTATTGAGCTACCACATCAATAAATAAAATTCTTGAAGGAATTATTTCTGCGTTTGATTCACATTTGTTCTGCATATGCCACTGAACCCAAGGTATTCATAAAGCTCGACTCCTAAAAGCCTCCGCTTTCAAGAAGGACCATGCAGAAGGGGAAAGAAATAGCCTTCCCCAATCCTATCATTTTAGCCTCACCCCAAAAACCAAGTAGCACACCAGAGAGGAGGTTCATCTTATCAGTCTCCGCTTGAATATGTTTCTTGGGTCAGAGCTGAAGGGATTGAAACATCCCATTAAAACTTGACACCAACAAAATCTCCCTGGGTGGGCAAACTGATCCAATTATACTTGATCCTTCAATCTGGAGTCCCCAGGTTTTGTTTGTTTTTTTGTGTTTTTTTTTAAAAAGGAGGAAGAAACCCCAAAAAACTTTGGCTTTGCCAACACTTTCAAATTTGGTCCCTGATATCTGGTGGAGATTTTACAGTTCATAACCTTTGTGGAGAAAGGCACGGGTTGCTCTTGGAAAGGAAAGCAACCAAGGGAAAGAGTGACTCATTAAGCTTGTGCCATCTAAAGACTGGGAGAACCGTTTTCGACAGCTGCCAAGCCATCACCCAGCTTAACAGATCTGGGCGGCTATACCCGATTTAACAGCTACCTAAATTCACTCCAGAGGTGGCTGCACTTCAGTGATGAGTGGTGCAATTCCCAAGCAGCTTCTTAATGGCTTTGAAAGCCTTCAAAATGAAAAGGTGATGAATCCAAGACAGATATAATGAGGAGAGGAATGTCCTCTAATTACTTGAGTAAAGACCTGGGAGCCAAGAATAACTCTGGCAGCCTCCTGCGGGGTCAGGGTGGGAAGGCTCTCCTTGCAGACCTGGGTGAGCAGCTGCACACTAGGAAGGTGATCCTCTGCAAACCCAGTTGCAGCAAATTAGGCTGGGCCATCTCCCTTTGCACCCAGAAGGACTATGTATGCAGCAAGCACCGACACTGAAGAAAGCCAGGGAAAGAAAAACTTCTTAATTGGGATTGGTGAGCAGACAACTCGTCCTGAGCAGCATTACAATTAGCTAAGATTTTTAGCAAAAAAATCCCTTAAGCAAATGCATATCATCAGCCTTCATTATGAACAGCTTGGCATTCAATAGCAGGAGAGCATACAGGCTGACCATTTCAACTTTCTGCAGTGGGTGTCTGGTCTCCTTGAAGTAACAAAGAATTCCTTGGGAAGATTTCGGAAACAGAAGGATTATTTAGCCACCCACATACCGACAAAATTAACTAGTCATGGAAATTCAAGATAATAAATGCCATAATTTTGCCTTAAACTTTGTGATTTTTTTCCCCCTTCAGAAAAGCCTGTTTCTAATTTATGAAGAGAGGGAAAAAGCCTCATTAGTTTGTTTTTCCGTGGACCAGAACTCCCAAAATATAAGAAAATTAACACACTAATCTAAACACACCACCCGAGCCTGGTCTTCTACTTGCGTTGCAGGAACAGAAGTTACCCAGACAAAAAACAGCCTCTCTTCACTACTGAGAAGCCTCAAGTTGAAATCCTGTTTATTCAACTTGTATTTTTTAAGAAAAAAAAAAGTCCTTTATTTTTACATGCACACACTTTTAAAAAGACAGGACTAAGTAAATATCACAATTTAAAAAGAGGAAGGAAGAGCTCAACTGCAGCACGTTTCGAAAGCTAAGAAAGTCAAGAAAGAAACAAAACTGAACAATTCTGGCTTTCTGCACAGTGCATGTTAAGTCATCGTTTATATTATTAGGCACTTTAACTAAATCATGCTATGCTCCAATAGTTAGAGTTCTTAACGGGGTGGGGGGACACGGACAGTAGCATGCACTGCCAGGACCTCATAGAAGCATAGCAGGATCCATACAAAATACAGGAGCTTTATTTTCAGGTTTGCTCCAAAAATTTACATTCTAACTAGCGAAAGAAAAAGCAAGAGGACATTTACGGTTGAGGCAGCCGAAGTCTTACTACATGCTTTCTCTACAAGATGACATGACTACTTCAGGTGATTAGTCAGCCTAGTACAGGAGACCCTAACAAGGCCCGGGACATCCCGTAACCTTGCAGTAGCGCAGTGGAGAGAGTGCTCTGCAAAGGTGGCTGAAAGAGGCATGGCCCACATGCCACTACATACCAAATGGTCTTGAAGCAGGTGGGGACTGGCTAGGATAACAATGATGAGATTGTGCAAGCACCTGAACCTAGATCCTCAAAAAACACTTGCCAGGAGGTACAGTAAAGCCACCTCTGTGCCTATGTGTTACTTTTTCTAAATGCAAAAGGCGTCCGTGTTCTTGGGACTACAGTGGGTAATTTTAATATTAACCCTGTAACGGGTCCTACCAACATTGCAGTCTTCGGGCAGTTCATAGGATGCATGCTTATGCTCCATTTTTTTTTTTTTAAATCTAGTTTATGATGTTTGGGTCCAGGCCACTTTCTTCTCCAAGTCTACATGAAGCTGAGCACACACCAAATGGGGTTACAATAGTTTTTAGGGATTTTGTTTGGGTGCTATGTAAAAGCCAAAATAGAAACTACGTAGCCGTTCTTGAGGGATGACAGCATGCGACTTTTCGAATTATTAGCTATTAAAACACCAGTTGGAAGCACCTATTCCATCCTTTTCATTTATGGGACAGTGCACCTGACCAGAGGCACAAACGAACCCGGATCATTCATATCCAAGTAGTCTGCAACCCGCTTAGTTTGTAAAAGGTTGCCAATGAAGGACAAGCCCCTCAGTTATTTGCTGCAGCATTCCCTTCACAAGGTGCTGCTCCTCTGATCAGCTGGAGCCCATCAGCGGTCCTACACAGCTGATCAAAACAGCAGCACCCTTTGAAGTAAAAGCCACAGCTAACAGCTGATGCACTTTGAGTCTTTGGTGCAGCTCAATAGCCCCAGTTGGCTCAAAGCCTCACCCTCACATTGGGGTAAGGAACCTAACCTGGCATAATATCCAGATTGTACTGCAACATCAAGGTACATGCATGGAAAACATTGCGCTTCTGTTCAAAGCTTTTGATAGAGCCGTGATTCTCAGTGGTGGTGCTGGGGTGCCCTGTGGTGCCACCAGATCCTCTGAAGGGTGCCTTGTATGCATGACAAGATAGGCAAGTTGTAATGAGATACACAGGTAAGTTAAACACAGGCTCAGGCCAGTCCCTGCATGAACGATGCCCCACCTGTACTGTCCAGCCCCTCTGCAAGGAAGTAAGCACTATACTATATAAATTCATTGTTGAAATTGGTGCCATAGCTCACAGACGTTATGGAGGTGCCTTGAGTGCAGTGAAGGGTGTTGAGTCCAAAAAGGTCATCAACTGCTGTTGTACATGTAGAAAGTTGACAGGGCTTTGGTTCACAGGGCAGGGAGGGAGGGGAAAGGATTGGAACAAAAAAAACAAAAACAAAAAAGACAAAAATGACACCAATATATTTAAAATCTAAAAAAAGGAAAAAGCTTTTATCCCCATACGAGGTGCAAAGGGCCTATGGAGCTCTCTGCCACAATGCAGCAGATGACTTCTGCAGGGTTCAAACATCCCTCTGCCCCCC
>NW_017729033.1:1471693-1475017 GCF_001723915.1 Gavialis gangeticus
CCCCCCCCCCCCCCCCAAAAACACACCACAACTTGGATGTTTGTTTATTTGGACACTAAAAACATCCATAGTTACAAGACTAGTGAAGATTAAAGCAAAACCACCAAACCAGAGAGTCTTGGAAAGGACAAAGTCACTGCTTTAGAGATTACAGACACTAAAGGGGATGTGGCCAGGGGGAAAGAAGGAAAAAACCTTTCCCCATCACTTACTGTAGGTTTTCTGAGAAGCAATCCAGAAGTCAGTGCACTAGACGGAGATTGGACATCTGGGTTCAATTCTCAGATCCACTAATGATCTGCTGCTTGAGCACGAGCAAGTCTTTTTTACCTGCCTGTACTTTTGCATTTCCCTTCTCATTTGGTCCGTCTTCAAGATTGCAATGGTTTCTTTTGTCTCTCTCTACAGTGCCTAGAATAATGGGGCCTGTAGGCCATACGGTAACAAATAATAGTTCATGCACCATACTTTGAAGCAGCTCACCTGGGAATACTGTAACTAGACAGACCAGATTAAAGATATGAAACTTTCTGTAAAAAACCCAAAAAATGGGCACAGTGAATTAGACGCACATGTACGACCCCTCAGAATTATTTTTAACTCATTTTTAAGTGCTCCAGTTTCAAATTGATTGCGTCCTTTTAACACAAAGCCACATTTGTTTCTAGCTTCTGTCTGTGCAACATGAGCTTTCTGTGGAAAGATTCACTTCCCTCCATTCAGAAATGACATTACAAACAGAATCAAACTATTTAAAGTCAGTCGAGAAAAGCCTTTACTCTCCAATCTTTGGTGAAATGGGACATAAGGGATTGATTGCTCAAGTCTGAAAGTTACTTGGGCCTCTACTGAGATAATCTTTATAGATCATAGGATCTATTGAAGTGGTTTCCAAGAGTTCAATCCTCAGATCAGCTTGTCAAACTTTAGGGCCGGTAAAGTCAGAGAAAGAGCAAAAAATGGTAAGCAACTGTCTTCAAACAGAGCACACGCACACACACCAAAAAAAAAAAACAAAAAAAAAAAAACCACACAGCAGCACAATTACGTCCTGCTTTTATGCAACCTTTTCCATAGCAAAGTCCCAACCACACAATTTCATTATCACTGCTGAATTCCTTTGCAAATGAAATAGTGCGGTGGAATGAGGATACTTCTCACTCTAATCCTAAATACATCTAACATTATAAAGAACCCAGACAGTTGTGACAGCCACCAAACCAAATGCTTGTAGCCTAGCCGTGAGCAGAGTGTTTTTTTAATGAAACACTAAGAAAACCACAGCAAAATGTACAGGGCATCTGTAGACTGGTACCCAGTCAAAAGAGGACATACAGTACACACAACCTATGAAGGACGTCATCGGTTAAAAGGTCAACTTACATATATCATGCTAAGTAGGATTTATAGAAGGGTAGGAGGTGTGAAAGGAAAGGAATTGGCATATAGGGAGGAAGAGGCTGATCCAAGTGTCAGAAGCATAAAAAGGGAAATCACAGAACCATAGAAGTCGAGTCAGAAGGGACCTGATAGATCTTCAAATCCGAACTGCTGCCTGGGCAGGAGAAAAACTGGGCTCAAGTGATTCCAGCCAGGTAGGCATCAAGCCTCTTCTTAAAGACCCCCAGGGTAGGAGCCAGGGGGCACCAAGGAAAGAGAAGGGGGTGGAGAACGAAAGTAAGAGTCAGAGATGTCTGTGAAGATGGATTTGCAAAGACCCCTTCAAGAAGTGGTGCAAGTGAAGAAATACTGTGTTTTATATGTAGCTCAATTTGACTTTAGAGGCAAAGACGTGTTTTTTAACCTGTTTAGCTTTAGCTTATTACAATTCATTCTGAAACATTTTAAAAAAAAAAGACATTCTGGCATCTGCAAGCCCTCTCAAATTGATGTTAAAAGGACAGCTCCAGTACTAAAAAGCATTTCTTTTGGAGAAATGCATTTTACAATACCTATTCACACACTCCTCACTGGATCCAAATGTCAGAGACATGTTGCAAGCGCTATCCCCTGCACACCAGAGAAGAATTTCGATTTGCACTTCACATTTGTTTCAGCAGCGTTGTGCTCTTTTGTCTGGAAAAGTAATTTTTCAAATGAAGTGCTCAATCCTTCATCCCTCAGTACAGTACAGCAAAAAACATCTTTCACGCACAGTATGGTATACAATAGGCTTTGTCTTGTTAAACAAAAGAACATGGACTTCCTCTCAATTGTTTCCAGCTGTTTGATCAAGGTTTTATGGGATCAGAAGTCGAGAGCAATTGGCATCTGGATACCTGCATAAAAATTAACATTGAAATCTGAAGAGCTCCATAAGATTAACTGATCCAATTATTACTCCAACAAAACAAACAAACAAACAAACAAACAAACAAACATCAAATAGTGTTTCCTGAGAATAGAAAATACTGGTGAAATGTAATGTTTGTGCACTTGGAAGCAACCAAGTGTTATGCAATTTGCTATTGGGTGGGATTGTTTGCTTTCTTCACTGAAGACACGAATGTCTTCTGATTGCAACGTATCCCGTATTGCTTCAGAATCAGGAAGCGCATCTGAGCATCTCTGACGGAGGAACAACTTCCAGCATGCAAAAGTAACAGCCAAAACTATAACTCCAAAGCCACAGGCTCAGATGGGCTTGCTATTTGCTTGGACTGGATTTATAACTGGGACTTCTTGACTGTTAAGTATCAGGGTTGTAAAAAGACCACCTGAAGGGAGAACAAGCAAAACCACAAACTAAGTCATTTTGTTCTAGCATATTTAGCAGGAAGAAATTTTGCTGAACACAAGTAAAAAGGGCATTCGTTCTTACTGGAAAAAAAGGCTTGCACATAAAATAGTTAACCTTCTGCATAAGAACTACCCAAGATCCCCACATTCTGAAGGGCACGACTAGCCCACTCGTCCTGCCACAAACAGGGATTACACCATTTCACACGTTCTAACTTCTATTCCAAGTGCTATCCTACATATTACAACCCCAGAAATTCTCTCACTATTAATATATCTGTGCACATATATGCAAGATGCATATATACACATACACAATGATCACTGTATGTGTAATATATATTACATACACAGTGATTATCATCCTGAAAAGTAGCACTCTGAGGTGGCCAAGGCAGGCTGCAGTCTGGACCTTCTTCACTCTCTCAGATGATTGCCAGTGCTGTGCATCTCCACCTTTGATATTTCGGGGGCGTTGGCTGTAGCTGTGTTAATCTAAGGACACAGGCCAACAAGGTTCTTCAGGTAAGTGTGATCTCTTTTATTAGACCAACTAAATAGGTGGGAAAATTGTTGTTTTTTTTT
>NW_017729033.1:1475140-1480087 GCF_001723915.1 Gavialis gangeticus
TTTTTTTTTTTTTTTTTTGCAAGCTTTCAAGTACAAACACCCTTCCCAAAAAGCTTGCAAAGAACAATTTTTCCAACTGTTTAGTTGGTGTAATAAGATATCACATTTACCCAAAGAACTGTGCCTCAACTTTTGACACTTATCCCCACCACACCCTTGAGAGGTTGAGAAGTGCTCTTCTCCTCATTGTGAGGAGCAGGAGGCAAAGAAACTAACACAGAGACCCCACAAGAGGTATTTAGGCACCTAATTTCTATTGGTGTCAATGGGAGTTAGTTGTCTACTTGACTTTGAATATCAGAGCCAGTAACTCGCCCAAGTCACAAAGCAAGTCTGCAACAAAGAATGGAACAAAGCCACTCTAAGTCCCAGACTAATCTATTATCCACTGGACCGTGGGAATTAATATTTTTCATGTACTGCGCAGGAGACTGAATAATACATTGCTTATTAACTTGATGCCAACTGTATATAAATGGACTTTACTGAAGGCTTAGTCCTGGGCTCAAATACCAAAAAACAAAACAAACAAAAACGAAAACAACTCAGAAGAGACGGACACAGTTACTGGACCGGTTCTTCTAGATTCCCCCAAAGACTTGAAGAAATCAGTATCTCGTGGAAGCAAAAGCTATACTCACTTTAGAAGCTGCACCAAAATGAAAGCCTGAACAAGTTTTCAAGTTCTAGTTTATAATAAACCATTTCTTCACCATTCCTAAAAATCAAAGATGCCTGGAATAGTAAAACAACTGAACTTTGTAACTAGGTTATGGCTAAAAGATGCAAGTATAATCAAATACTGGTGTTTTGCCTCTTGCAGCTCGTACTCCATTCCCTGGAGCATCCAGAGGCTTTAGGTCAGATAAAAAAAAATCCAAGTCACAGCTGCTAATGTTTTACTTGAAATCTTGTGAAAATACATATTCATTCATAAGCAGCTGTTCACACTTTCCATCTCCCTCATAATGAAACCTGGGTTGCTGAACATCTGCAACTCAGTCACCCGCTACTGTCTCAGAACACATCTTTGCCACCACTTCCCTGCAATCCAATTTCATTGCCCAACCTACCCTAACCCATCCACATGAACAGCTATGACTGGCAAGCAACAAAACACGGGAAAGGCTGCTTTAAAAAAGGCAGTTGAGTGCACTGGAGTCATTCTTCTGTCAGCTTTTCAGGTAACTTCTGCATACAAATGGATATTTATTTCCCTGGCATTACAACAGCCAATACAAGATTACTATAAATAGTAACGACAAGAGAAGCTGCTAAGAGGTGAATATTTTGCTAACTCATTTGTGCCTGGGAGTCTAAGACTGGGATTGAACCATGCAACAGAAGCAGCAGAAAGAACTTAAATATCCAGTGACAATATTAGGGCCCAAACCTTCGGGTCAGTGTAACCCCAGTAAAACTGACCACAAAATGCACGTGTTTCAAGCTGAGGGCACACACATGCACCTCTAAAGCATGAGGAGATTGCTAGTGAGGAAGGATAACATGGACACTTTGCTTCAGAAGAAAATTTAAAGTGGGCTCAGAAGGATATGCAGATGTAGGCAGATGTTCTGCAACAATGCATGTACAACAGTTAAGCCAGCACAAGACATGATTTCTGTAACCGTTGTCTGCCCAGCCTCCCATGTTCCTCAACAACCATTTGAATAAAAAACAAAAAAAGAACAGAGCCTGGAAGACTGTAAATCTTACATTACTGGAGATTTCATCAGAGAGGAATCCTATCTTGTAGGAGAAAAGCCAGGAGTTGGAAGCTCCTGAGCAACTTCCGGAACTGGGAATCCTGCACCGAAAACCGCATGCCTGGAGCCACCTCTTACCTCACACGAAGGAACGGGGAATTTCTTAGCTACAGTACCTCACTGGTCACGATCACAAGTGAAAAACAGAGGTACCACGCAATTAGAAGCAGAGGAAAGTAAGGCTGGAAGGGCCCCCACAAGGTCATCTAGTACCCAATCCAGACCCCGGCTCAAGGGAAGATCATCCCCGGCTACGCCATCCCAGTCAAGCTTGTCCAACCTGCTCTCGACAATTTCCAGGGATGGAGATTTGACAGCTTCTCGGGGCAGCCTGTCCCAATGCTTGACCACCCTCAGAAAAGTCAGAAAGTTCCTCCTAGTCTCCAACCTAAAATTTTCTCTGCTGAAGCTCAAGGCCACTGTTCCTAGTCCTGTCCCTTTACAGAGAAAAGGGGACAGGACATTCTTTCTATAACCGCTCTTCAGATATTTAAAGACTTATGAAATCCCCTCTCGGTCATCTTCTCCAGACTAAACAATCCTAGCTTTCTCAGCCTTTCCTTTGATATCTTGCTTTCCAGGCTTCTAATCATTTCTGTCACTACTGGACTCTTCTCAATCCAGACTGGTGCTCTCAAAGCACTGGATGGGCCACGATGCCAGATCTTCCTCATGCCCAGAAGCATTACCTTACTGAGGGGAAAAGACAACAGCTTCCCATTCTGCAGCTTACATAAAGGTCTTGGGCCTTCATGGCTATTATTCAATAGCCTTCAAGTATGTTGGCCAGACAAGAAGGACCAAGGAAGCCGTCAAGTCACTGTTACCAAACCAGGGGAACTCCTAGCAGAAGATGCAAAGAAGGTGGAGCTACTCAACAGCTACTTTGCCTCCATCTTCACAAACATTTAAGCCACAGCCAGACACCTAATAAGGATTATCTGGATAAGGAAGAGAGCAAGCTGAAGGATGAGATTACAAAAAAAAAAAGTAGATGGTCAAACAGCTCTTGCTAGGACTGAATGAATAAGTCAGCAGGGCTGGATGAACATCCTCCCAGGGTACTGAAGGAATGGGCAGAAGAGATCTTGGAGCCATTGACAGTGATCTTCATGATGTTGTGGGACACAGGCCAGGTATCGAAAACTGGTAAAAGGGCCAGCATAGGACTCAAGGAGCTACAGACCAATTAGCCTCACCTCAATGCCTGGGAAGCCACTGGAGCATATCTTAAGGAAGGCTATTTGTAAGCACCTGGAGGAGGAAAGGCTGATCACAAGCCACCAGCATGGATTTATGGAAAAAATGTGTCAAACTTGATCTCCTTTGACAAAGTAACTAACTTGGGTGGATGAAGTGAGTGCTTTGGATATAGGATATCTGGACTTCAGCAAGGTTTAAAGGGTCTCGCATGACCTTCTCATAAACAAACTGGAGAGGTGTGGGCTGGACAAAACTGCGACAAGGTGAATAGTAGCTGCAAGCAAAGGATAATCATTAATGAATCCATGTCAGAATGGCAGGAGGGTTTTAAATGGACTCCCTCAGGGGTCTATCATGGGCCCAACGCTGTTCAACTTGTTTATTAATGATTTGGGTGCTGGCATAGGAAGTTGGGCAAGTTTGCAGACAACAAAACCGGGAAGGATTGTGAATATGTTGGAGGATGCAAACACAATTCAGAAGGATCTCAACAGATTGGAAAGCTGGTCTAGAGCTGACAGGATGAAGCTCAATGTGGACAAAAATACAAGGTGCTACACCTTGTGAAGAAGAGTCACACAAATACAAAATAGGTTAGACTTGGCTGGATGGCAGCACTATGGAACAGGACTTGGGAGTCTTGGTAGATCAGACCCAGCGACCTACAGTGTGATGCTGCCACACAAAAGGTGAATGCGGTTTTGGGTTGCATCAAGAAAAGAATTAGGTGAAAGACACAGGAGGCAATCGTGCTTCTGCTAGGCGCTGGTTAGGCCTCATCTGGAGAACAATGTGCAGTTCTGGCCTACACATTTTAAACAGGATGTGGAGAAGTTAGAGAGGTTCCAGAAAAGGCCAACAAGTTACTGGACAGCAAGTAATATAAGGAAAGGTTGAAGGAGCTAGGTATGTTCAGCTTGCAAAAAAGGCAAATCAAGAGGAGACAGGATAGCAGTCTCCAAATACTTGGGCTGCCATATAGAGGGAAAGCACCTTTCCTCTCTTGATGCAGAGAGAAGGATGTGGATCAGTGGCTTCAACCTGTAGCAAACTAAGTTTAGATTGGATATCCAGGAAAACTTCACCGCTAGAATAGGGAGGCAGTGGAATAGATGCCTAGGGAAGTTGCAGACTCTCCATCGTTGAAGGTGTTCAAGAAGAGGTTAGACAGTCCTGGGTCATGGATGATCTAGTTGCAGCTATGCCTATGTTATACAATTGGTATTTCCCAGGTTTCTGGGCTTTCCTGGTTGCCCCTACTCCACCCTTTCTGTACATGTCAGGGTGTTTTTAAAGCCTCCCTCAAAGGCATTGGGCGTTTCATAGTAGGTAAGGTCGGAAGGGACCTCTGCAGATCATCTAGTCCGACCCCCTGCCATGGCAGGAAAGAGTACTGGGGCCAGCACCACTTCTCTTGGAAGCTGGTTCCAGATCCTAGCCGCCCTGACAGTGAAGTAGCGCCTCCTGATATCTAGCCTAAGTCTACCCTCTGCCAGCTTCTGACCGTTATTTCTAGTCACTCCTGGGAGTGCTCGGAGGAACAGGGACTCCCCCAGTGCCTGCTGGTTCCCCCTGACTAGTTTGTAACAGGCCACTAGATCCCCCTCAGCCTTCTCTTGTGGAGGCTGAACAGGTTCAAGTCCCGTTGCCTCTCCTCGTAGGGCCTGCCCTGCTGCCCCCGATCGTGCGAGTGGCCTCCTCTGGACCTTCTCCATGTTGTCCACATCCCTCCTGAAGTGAGGCACCCAGAACTGGACGCAGTACTCCAGCTGCGGCCTGACCAGTGCCGCATAGAGGGGGAGGATCACCTCCTTGGACCTGCTCGAGATGCATGTGTGGATGCATGACAAGGTGTGGTTGGCCTTCCTGACTGCATCCCCACGCTGCCAGCCCATGTTCATCTTGGAGTCAATGACGACTCCAAGATCCTTTTCTGTCTCTGCACTGATGAGAAGGGAGTTCCCCAGCCTGTAGGTAT
>NW_017729033.1:1485087-1490131 GCF_001723915.1 Gavialis gangeticus
CAGCTGGCGACCCATTTGACTATGTAGGTGTTGACGCCACAGTTCCCTAGTTTAATTGTTGACTGTAGCTAAGGCTGAGGATTTTGACTGAGGTGTGCCAATGCTCCTGCTGGAACAAAAGCCAGACGGTCTCATCCCTGTGCTCAGGGGTCAGACCTACTTCCGTACTTAGGGTCAGGAAGGAATTTTATCCCATGGTCAGACTGGTACAGACTGGATACAGCCTTCCTCTGCAGCAGGGTGCATGGTCCTCTACCCAGGACTTCTTGTGCACACACTGAAAACATTTTATAGGAGCAGGACATTGACTACCGTGGTTCCCCTGCTTTACCTGTACTAGTTGAGGGTGTTATATCTGTCTTTGTTGCATCAGGATTGACTGTTGTTTTATGTATGAATTGGGATGATCCTGCCTCAGGCAGGGGGACTGGACTGGATGATTTCTGCAGGTCCCTTCCAGCCCCATTTCTCTGAACCTTTCAGCCATATGAAATTTGCCATAAGAGATCAAAACAGAGCCACGTCTGTCAGTGGCGTTTTTCTATTCAGCCTTTTCCTGCAAGCATAAGAAGCATCTAACACCACACAACACTACATCCTAGCCTCCTAGATTTACAAAATATGGAAGACATTACAAGACTCACTTTCTCTGAGAAAAATAGAACATGGACCTATACGCAATGCCTTGAGGCATTTCAGCAGCTTAATCCACATGGGGCTTTGAATCTTTTCCCCCCCTTTTTTTAGGCCATTTTAGAAACTGTTGGGTCCAGGAAGCAGTAAATGACAAGTATTTGGCTGAAGAGGGAGAAAAAAAAACAAATAAATACCTTTTCGTGGAAAAATCGCTTAACATTTCCAGAGACGTGTTTGTTTGTGATAAAAAGACCGCAAAAGCTCAGCTGGACACAAGCTGTCCTGCCTCAGCGCAGGCTGACATTTCATTACAGTGGCACCGTGCAGACCGCCAAGCAATGGGGGCTGTCAACATTTCCATCAGCAACAACTGCTCATAGGGGTTTACAAAGGCAGAAGAACACATTTGCTCCAGCCTGGCTGAGGTTTCATATTCAAGGTCTCTGTCTTGGCAGAAATTAGTATGATAAAAGCATATCATCTGCAGAAGGGTTTTGCTGTTGCTGCTGGCAAAGGAAGAAGAGATATATATGAGAGTGAGATGAATGCAAAAAGCAAGCAAGCTTTGTATACAGTCACAGTATAGATAAAAATGCCATGGAACGGTGACAATACTGAAACTGCCTTATTGCTGCCATTTTTCTACTAGAGGCAATATGTTGGGCGCTACGAGGCCACACGCAGCTAGTTATGGTTTTATGACTGTCCACCAACCGCAAGCTCTCAGGTAATCCATAAGAGCATAATAGAAGCCTTCCTGCATCTATCCGCAGCTACTGAGGTGGTGAAAGCAGCCACTGTTGAGAAACTCTGAAGGGCCTTTTCATTGAGGCAGGCTTTTTCAGATACCCTACGTCCCATATGTATCTGAGTGTGTTCTGCCACCTCTCACTCTACTTGGATCACCCAGTATAAAAGTCCAGACAAGTCAATGTGTTCTTAACATGCAAGACATCTAGAAACAAAGAAAGTAAAAAAAACTGCTGCTAGCTGAGAAGTGCTATGAGAGAGAGAGAATTGTTCAGGCCCTTGGACTTTGAGGCTCAGATGCAGAGTCAAACTGTGCCTTCAAAACTTGCTCTGTGCAATTTTTACCCTTCAAGACACTCAGGTGGGAAGTTTCCAAACTATGCATGCATACACCCCCCACACAAACAAGCAAAAGATATTTAAAATTCCGCAGTAGCTATGACAAGCTATCCAAACTGCAGCTGCAACGACAGCCCAGCACTGGAAAGACGCCCCAGCAACATCTGACATATTAACTTTTTTAAAAGTCTGATTTATAGGGCCAGTATCCCTACTTAAAAATAAAACATGCACAGGTGGCTAATAAAACTGGACTTTAACAGCCACGCTTGCAAGAGAAATTTATAAGAGCCAGCAGAGCTCATAGCCTTTTAATTGCATGTCAAATATTAGGACTTTAAAAAACTAAAACTAGTTTTTGTGTTTTGTAGCCTGTGCCAAGTGCTTCTAGAGGTTAGATATCTGGCATTGCCCTCAGATGCTAAAGGGTTACTGCAACCTCTGAAAGGCCACTGGAGGTTTACTAGCTTGAAGGCAATGCCACCAACACTGAAAGAGGATGAAACAAAAAACAGTGTTTTGGTATGCTAACTTGGCTAAAATGAAGGCTTTAAAACATTCCCATTTGTTGTTAATAGAAACAGTGCAAGAAAGAGCTTCAAGAACCCTTTTCACATGCTAACGTGCAAAACGCATAATACATGACAAATTTCCTTGATCCTGAGCATCCAAATTGCTTTTTCCTACAAATCCATTCATTAAAAATTTCAACAAGCCACTTGTGCCACTGCACTTGACAGGACGTTTAGGTAAAAAATACCTCAGAAAACAAATAGCACCGATTTCCCTCACTTTGGCAATAAATGCCGCTAAGTTCAGAGGAG
Organism: Gavialis gangeticus; assembly: GCF_001723915.1. Classification (NCBI taxonomy): domain Eukaryota; kingdom Metazoa; phylum Chordata; order Crocodylia; family Gavialidae; genus Gavialis; species Gavialis gangeticus. The sequence continues at coordinate 1,487,637 of NW_017729033.1, forward strand.
AGGTTGAAAGGCAAGTGCAGCACACTTTACCACGTAGAGACAACAAGCAGCATTTCCTTCCAGGCATTTCTGTTGTACCTCAACACCAAACCATGACAAGGGAGCGCTGGTTGTAGCTGTGATGGTCTAAGGACATAGGCAGACAAGGTTCTTTGGGTTGATGTAATCTCTTTTATTAGACCAGCTAAACAGTTGGAAAAAAAATTCTTCTTTGAAAGCTTTCAGATACAAACACCCTTCTTCAGGTAGACAAAGCTTGCAAAGAAGAATTTTTCCAACCATTTTAAGTTGGTCTAATAAAAGATACTGGATTTACCCAAAGAATCTCATCTGCCACACAGCAAGGGAGACATTCCCAGTTGACAAAAAGAAGATTATGGCACAGAAAGATTATGCAGCTTTGGCTAAGCCACGTAGCAAGCAACAGATCCAGAACACAACTCAAGACTACCGATGCCAAGTCCGCCAATCTAGCCAGTGGACCACAGGCTGCTTCTGCAAAGGCAGACAACTGGAAACACACAACTATCTTCAAGCATCGTGGAAGGCAGGTGGAAGAAGTACGCTACTAAAAATATCAGGGCCCTAATATAGGGTGCTCCATGGACAGGCATCATTGGACAGTCCTCACCTCAATTAGCACACAAATCAGGTTATGACATAATTAAACCGATGCATTACAAAAGAGACTGCAATGGCCGTTTGCAGTGGATGACAAAAAAAAAAAACCAAAAAACCACAACATTAAAGCAAACTGCTGCACATTAAATCAGAAAATTAACTGCTCCCCCACCAAGCTATGGACTGCAACAAATTACCATCACAGGAAAGACCCTAGAGGTAGTCAAGCACTTTCCTTGCCTTTGGCCACCTCCCTCAAGAAAACAAACGTTGATAAGGTGTGCCAGCAAAGGATTTAGTGTGGAAGCACTTCCCTTGGGAAGCTGTTTAGCCATGTTTTTACTGATCAGGATCTCCAGAGATACACCAAGATCCAGGTCTACAATACAATCGACATCCCCACTCTCCTCTACAGATATGAAACCATTCATCTCTCAAGAGCCTGGAAAGGTATCATCAATAACGCCTCCAGAAAATCCTCCGCAACGAAATGGGAAGATCACCAGACAAATGCCAGCACCTTGCTGAAGCCAGTGTTACCAACATTGAGTCAGCGATCCCCAAGCACCAACTTCACCGGACAAGAGAGTAGTGTGTGCAGATGCCAGACAACTCCCAAAACAAATGCTCTACTCCCAGGTTAGCTGTAGTCTGAGATCTCGCAGTGGCCAGAGGAAACAATACAAAGAGACATGCTGAAGGCACACCTCAAGAAAACAGACGCCAGCATCATGAGCGGGGAGGAACTGGCCACCAACCGACTCCAATGGCAATGCAACCTCAACCAAGTCACAGTCTGCTTTGAGGTAAAGTGTTTTTTGCCCTGGAAGCAGAGAAGAGAGCAGAGGAAAGAAAAGGAGACAAATTCCAGCCTACAGCTTCCTTCCCCTTGTGGAAAGACCTGCAGCTTCTGCAGATAGATCATGGCTCAAGGATTGAACTCAAGTTACCTCAAGACCCACCAATGCACCGTGGTAGAAACCATCCTTAGAAGAAAAAAAAGCGACTGCTGATGGCAATGCAGGAAAGCAAATGCTGCTGGTGCTACAAAGAGTAGAGAAGTATAAGCACATGGGACCGGCAAACCTGGAGGTTTCCAGAGGCAGGTGTCAACCAACTGCCGGGACATGTGCATTCTGGAGCAAGGTCCAGCCCTGACATGTTCATCTCACAGTTGTACGTTGAACGCATTGGCCTACCGCTATCGAGAGCTCCTGTTACTACAGCACAGTGTAAAAGCTACCTCAAGGGCAGACAACCAAATGCTGCAGGGTGCCCTTGGGACTGTCCTCATTGTCAGAGCCTCCACCTTTAGATGCTCTACTAGCACTTCCACATTAAACATCAGGTTAAAGGAAACCTCATTTAAATGCCACCCGAAAAACATAAAACTGATGCCTCTAATCTGGTTGCTGGTTCCAGTTCAGGAACTTTGCCAACAGTGTTAATGTACATCCTTGAACTTGTCCATACGCCTCACCAAGAGATGACTTTATGAAAACATACTGCTCTGAAGCCAGTCCATTTTTCAAAAATAATTTCTAGCATGGTGCAGCTAGCATGAGGGAGAGGACACATTTTGGTTAAAGTAGGAACAGGTGTCAGGACTCAGTTTCATAGTTTCTAGGGTCAGAAGGGACCTGAGCAGATGATCTAGTCCGACCCCCTGCCATGGCAGGAAAGAGTACTGGGGTCAAACAACCCCAGCTAGGCGTCTCTCTCACCTCCTCATAAAGCCCCCCAGGGTAGGAGCCAGCACCACTTAACTTGGAAGTTGGTTCCAGATCCTAGCCACCCTGACCATGAAGTCGCACCTCCCGATATCTAGCCTAAATCTACTCTCCATCAACTTATGGCCGTTATTCATTGTTACT
>NW_017729033.1:1495131-1498132 GCF_001723915.1 Gavialis gangeticus
CACCTCCCGATATCTAGCCTAAATCTACTCTCCATCAACTTATGGCCGTTATTCATTGTTACTCCCAGCAGCGCTTGGGGGAACACTGACTCCCCCATTGCCTGCTGGTCTCTCTTGGCCAGTTTATAGACGGCCACCAGATCCCCTCTCAGCCTTCTCTTGAGGAGGCTGAACAGGTTCAGGTCCCGTCGGCGCTCCTCATAGCGCCTGTCCTGCTGCCACCTGACCATGCAAGTGGCCTCCTCTGGACCCTCTCCATGTTGTCCACATCCCTCCTGAAGACTCGAGTCCCGTTCCCAATGCTGCTGCCAAGACATGGAAAAGGCACTAGTCTGGCTTCCACCTCTTAGCAATACCAGCTGCAAAATGGAAGCGCTCACCTTCAGCCACTTCTGACAAACCATTAGTCAGGCACTTAGAGCAACCGGGAGAAAGCACCGACACACTTAAATCTCTTAAGACTTTGCAATCAGGGTGCAAACGTGTCAGGATCAGACCTCCCTCAATTAGACATCACATGTGATGATCAACTGCATATAGTGATATCATCCTCTCCTGGAGAGAAAGTTGAGCTCTCTCTCATCAGTGGATCTACGAGCACTTGACCTTGCTTGCGCTCATTTAATCTCTCACTTTTTTACATCTGCTCTGAAGGAACACAATGTTGAAGGACATGATAAAAAGCCCTATTATTTCCATACGGAGTTGAAAATAAAGGGCTTTAAATTAAAAGACCATCTGAGGAAAGGGCTCACACAGGACCTATAAGCAGTAGTATGCATAAGTGCTCAGAGTTGCTTTTTCCCTCTTCGATGCTCGATTCTGCTAAGACAAATACTCTAGCCCCTATATTGTAGCAAGACATTTCGTTGCATGTCATTTGGCAGATGCAATTGTGGGGCCCTGCCAATTCACCCTGAAGCCCTCCGTTTTAATCAGTATCACATAAAGTTTAACACATGCTTTGAAATGTGCACCAGATTCAAAGCTTCGCCTCAAGGGGGTCCTGCTGAATAACACATACCATCCCAGCCGCTGCTCCTCTAGCAATTATCTTTCAACTTTGGCTGAACCATTAGAACTGTCAACGCCAGCACGCTGCCAACCAGAGGAAAGGTTGTGGGGTCAGAGCTAAAAACAAGACTCCTAAAGGCTGGAGTGCGAGGAGGATGGTATGGGGTGTTTGTTTATACTGCTGTCTGCTTATAAGAAGAACTCCCAGGGCGCTTGTTTTATGGGTTAGCAGAACTACAAACAGTGTTAAGAGGGGCTGAAAAAGGTTAACAATGAAAAATGAGTGTCAGCATCCGCTAAGCCCCCCTAGAAGGCAGAGAGGTCTGGGATGTTGCACGTCATAATAGGCAACAGTGTCTAGGGGTCAGAAGACCGAATGAAATTCCAAATTCGAATCCTAGAGCTAGGGCCAAGCCTTTCCACTGCCCTGGTTGAATCATGAACCCTCCTAGCGTCACTTCTGCTCACACTGTAAATTGCAAACCATACACACCTACTTCCCGGGAGCGTTGAGGATTTGTGCTTGTTAAGTGCTAAGGAGATATAAGAGCAGTAGGTAGTCCGATGACTGTGTGGGGATTATGGTTTAACAGAGCTGGAAGCAAAGCAAGACAGAGATTAAACAAACAGAGCCTCCATGGTTGGCAGATGGTCAGTACTGGGATTAGGCAGCTCCCTATACAGTCCCAGCTGGAGTGGCGTGGGTAACTCAGGCCACTGACAGACGCTCAGTTTAAGGCACAACGGGATCCAATCTACGATTCCAGCAGTCGTGTCCGCTGCCCAGGACCATGCTCCCAGCCTCCCCCTGCACCGGGAAGTTAAAACCTGGGTGCCAACAGTCAGCTAATTTGTCAGATGGGGCCAGGGAAGGAACCAGCATCTAGAGCTGGCCCCAGTTTGGTCCCCAGCCCAAGCCCCAGCAGACAATCAGCTGATTGTCAAAACCCCAACTGGAATTTTTACAGGTTCCTGTCTGCCAGGAGGGGAGCATGCAGGGTTTTATATATCCTGGCACACAGGGACCCCAAGATCAGGGAGTCTACCCAGTCCTGGAGTCCCAACACACTAGGACCTTTAAAAACTGTGTGCAGCTGCATGTGTGGTTTTTCTGACATCCCCAGTACACAGGGACCCTGGATTTGGGAAGAGGTGCCTTGATCCCAGGGTCCCTCCATATGCCAGGGACAGCAGAAAACTACATGTTCAGCCCAGCTGCACAAATGGGTGCAATGAGCCTGAGACTGAGAAAAAGCTTCCTGACCACCACGCTCCCTTCCCCACCCCCCACCTGCCTCCAGGAGTCATCTACAGGCCTGGGGTCCAGGGACTGGTCCAATCCCAACCCAAATGGGTAGGGGACAGCTGTGTTTGCCCCATGCTGGATCCGGATGCTCAGCTGAGTGTTGGGGTCTATCATGGGCCAGCCCCAAACACCCACACATTTAATTTAAGGTGGGATAAAAGAAAAAAAAAAAAAAAAAGCTAAAAGTTGTTACCCATTATACATGGAATAAATTTGTGGCTCATTTATTGTATAATCATGCCTTAAATTCACTTGACTGTGACCAGATTACTATTTATGGCAGTGGTTCTCAACCTATTTGCCATAGTGGGCCATACTCGGAGCTCTCAATGTGTTGTGGGCTGCACCCACACAACTTGCTTCCTGTGGATTCATTTAAAAAGTATTTTAACAGGATGTCACATGGGCTGCAGCAGTGTGCTGACTGGACCACATGCGACCTGCAGGCTGAGAACCACTAATTTAAGGCGCAGTTAACCTAACTGGATCTTGACTGTAACGTGTGTCAGGGGTCAAAGAAGGAGCCTTGCTCCACTGCTTTGATGCTCATGGCTAGGCAGGTGCCAAGATGGGACTGTCATTTATTGTACAAAAGAAAACAAACTTACTCTTTTCAACGTTACTTCAGCATATTCCTTCCTACTGTTTCATAGATTCATAGATTAAGGGTCGGAAGGGACC
>NW_017729033.1:1498143-1499344 GCF_001723915.1 Gavialis gangeticus
TGGATGGCAAATTCCAGCAAGCGATGATCACTATTGCCTCTGGCTATAAAACAAGACCAAGTATTTTGGGGCATGCCTGCACAATCTCCATCAGAGAAAGCCAAATTTCTCTATTTGTAATACAAATAGCTATTAGGATTTTGTTTTTCTTAATATAAAAAATTTTGGTCACTTCACTGCTAACCCGTTGGGCCTTGTAATCTCTCTTCGTATGAAGGACCATAGTGTCATCTAGGAGCCCTCTGCATAGATGCAGATGTAGGCTTTGCTCCTAAACTTCACCAGGTTCATACCCATCCAGCCTCTGCTTGAAAAGGAGATTAAGCAACAGGTTACTCAGAGAAGCTGTGGAGACTCCATACCAAGGGACCAGCTGTCTCAGGAAGGGGGGGTACCCAGGGCTCCCATGGGGGGATTAAGGTATCTCTTCATTAATGCAAGAAGCATGGGGAACAAGCAGGAGGAGCTTGCTCTCCTGCTTGCAAGTAGTAAAATTGACCTGGTTGGCCTAGTGGAGACATGGTGGGATGAAACTTTTGACTGGGCAGTAGACATAGAGGGCTATAGGTTGTTTAGAAGAGATAGGAAGGGGAAAAAAGGTGAGGGGAGGTTGTGCTCTATGTTAGGGAACAGTATACTAGTTCTACCTTCCAAATGGGACCAGAGGAAGGCTTAACTGAGACCCTGTGGGTCAAGCTTCAAGGAGGGCGGGGGGGAGAGGGATCTGGTGGTTGGGGTTTACTACAAGCCACCACATCAGGAGGAAGAGCTGGATTTCTCCAGGCAGCTGGGGGAGGCCGTGCGTGCAAAGGATGTTGTGGTCATGGGGGATATGAATTACCCTGACATCAACTGGGAGGAGCAGTCGGCCAGGTCTAGCCACTCACAAAGGTTCCTGACTTGCATCCGGGACCTACACCTCATGCAGGAGGTACTTGTCTGCACAAGGGGAAACGCCATACTGGATCTGGTGTTAGCTTCTAGGGACGACCTGCTGGGGGAGGTGCTAGTACAAGGGAGGCTAGGGGACAGTGACCATGAAATGATCCAGTTTGCTATTCAGAGGAAGGTGGGGAGGGTAACTAGCACAGCGCAAATGCTTGACTTTCGGAAAGCCAACTTCAATGTGCTCAGGGCAGTAGTCAGGGAGGCACTCGGAGCCCAGGGGGTAGCTAGTATGGGGGTCCAGGAAAGGTGGTCC
>NW_017729033.1:1500514-1514826 GCF_001723915.1 Gavialis gangeticus
GCAGGGACTCTGGGAAAGTCTGTTCACCAGGGCCCCCCTTGGAGTCACCAGGAACAATGGCCACAAGCTGAGGGAGGAGAGGTTTAGGTTAGATATTAAGAACTATTTCACTGTAAGGGTGGCCAGAGCCTGGAATAGGCTCCCCAGAGCTCTCACCTTCCCTGGAAATCTTTAAGAGGAGACTGGAGAGGCACCTGGCTGGGGTCTTATGACCCCTGCCACCCCCAGTGCTCCTTCCTGCCCATGGCGGGGGAGTGGGCCTAGATGATCTGTCTAGGTCCCTTCCAACTCAGTGATTCTATGATTCCTGGACATTTTCAAGAGCAGGTTAGATGCACACGTGGCTGGGAGGATTTAGTCAAAGGTGGGCCTGCCTTGAACAGGGGGCTGGACTAGGTGACATCATGGGGTCCTTTCCAACCTTGTATCCCATGACCCTGGGCTTCCAACCTGTAACAAACAATAAAGAAAAGGGAACAAACTGCTTGGGGGAGAAGAGGGGGCTGGAATTATTTCTTGAAATCCGACCTTAATCCAGTTTGCTAAAGTTTAAAACCATTGGCTCAAGTCATGCACACATCGAAAATGTGCCATCAAGTCCCCCCCCCCTTAATCTTCTCTTCTCATTGAGTTTGCATCTACCATACCCCACCCCCAATGCTTCTCAGCAATGCTACTGCCAAGCCAGTTATCCCCAATTCTGTATTTAGGCATTTGTTTCTTCCTCCCTATGCAAAGAGCCATATATTTATGTTTGCTGAAATTGTGCATGTCATCTATAGCCCAGTTCTCTAACTTATCAGGACTCCGTTGCATTGTAATCTTGTTCTCCACTGAGTTTTCAGCCCCTCCAAAGTTTGTCTCATCTGTAAATCTGATGTGCATATTCTAGCCATACGTCCAAGTCATTAACAAGCACTAAACCGCAGAGGATGCAGAACAGACCCTTGCTGAGCTCTGTACGAGAACTGCTCCCATTCTGACATGGATCCATTTGTAGTTCTTTGTTTGCGGTTACTCAACCAACCAACTGCATAGACACGTAATGGTAATTCTGTCAAGCCCACAGAATGGCATATAAGACTGTGTGTCAAGAGCCATAGTAAAGTACAGATAAATTATGGTCTGGCACATTTCTTTCATCCAAACTGGTCAAGAGAGGAAAGAAAAAGAAAAGAAAAATTGGCTGGGCATGATTTGTTCTTCACAAATGCATGGTGACTGATAGTCGCCATCCCCTCTTCCCCCAGATACTTACAAAGAGAATATTTTATAATTTGCTGTAGCAATTTCCCAACAGTGAAGTCAGACTGATGTATTAAAGGCCTTGATCCACTTTTCCCACTTTTTTAAACAATGGCACTCCTTAGCAAGGTCCCAGAGGAGTAAAAAATTGGACTACATTCATCAAGTCTCTCTCACAATTTGAAAGAGGCTCCTAACTCACAGCAGGCAGTTTGCAGGTCATGACAGATATCACGCCCTGGGACAGCTTTGTGTCTGGTCATTTGGTACGCGTGCCTAGTCACTGCTATTGGCTCCTCACCTTCACAGACGCAAAATGCATGCAGAGTTTAAAACGGAAAAATTAAAAGACCCAAGAAAAACGGCATTCAGTGCTTCTGAGAACTGCCCCTCCTAATTTATGTCTGCTTGTCATCTCTCTCCTTTAACAGATACCAGGACACAATCAACATATTCATTAACAGGGAGAACATGAGACCCCAATTCTTCCCGGTTTAATGAGCCTTCAGGATCTCCTGGGCTATGCAGAAAGTATTCCAGAGGCTGCATTTGAAATTAATTATGTTAATACCACATGATTTCTGAAGCAAAATTCAGTTCCCAATCTCAGCTCATCATGGGCTTTGCTTTATGAACCAATAGAGTGATTTATTTGTATTCATCCTATTCATACAGTATTTACACAAGGCCACTTGGAATTCGCTACCTCCAACCAGGAACACTTGTAGCCATTGCACTGCTCTTGCTACACTGCTGCATCCTCAGCTGGTATAAATTAGCATAGCTCATTGATTTCAGTGACTCTTTATACCAATAGCCCTACACTTAACTCCCCTAGGCTTGCTTTCTTGAAATAATACCCCCTTTTACTGCTACTTTCTATGGAGCCATTCCTTATTATGCTAAATTCAAGCAGCTTGTGATCATTGGTACAGAGGCAGCTTCATCTTTCATGCTCACATTTGCCATCAGTTACTGCAAAAAAGAGTAGCACGGTCTCTTGCTGAACCCCCACCACTCCTCACTCCTGCTTTCAGTTTATCACCTTCTTATTCTATTAAGAGTAAAAATTAATATTTTATAGTCTTCGGGGCTTCCTACATACACCCTGTGAAGACCAAGATAATTTGGATGGTAGTTCCTCCATTTTGGCAAAATGTTGATCCAGGACAATTTATTTTAGTTGGCATCAAATTTTAAGGCTGTAAAGCTGTCCGATTGCGTCTTAGGCACACGTCAGGTGGTGTGTTCTTACTTGCAGTCAATGCTCTACATCTGGGTAGTTGCATCTCTTTGCTTTCCAACAGAGAAATCCCTCTCCTGCTTTGCTTTCCCTCACTCCTGATGGTTCAAGGCAGATGTACGTTTTAGTCATTCCTTTGCTCTTTTCCATTCCTTGCACCTTAAAAGTGTACTTCCCTGCCACTTTCCACTGTAATATTAGATTTCAATGGCAGAGTAAATCTTCTGCTAAAAGCGCTATACTAGCGTCTCCTGTGAAGAGGGGCATTACTGTTGACTGACGTCATAACACTACAGGAAAGTGAGGGAGTCTAGAAGCAAGTCCTTGGGCTCCAGTGTTGACTTGCTGGTGATCTCCATGTTACTCATTCATCTGTAAAATATAAATAAAGCTTTCTTCTTTCACACAGTGCTGTACCAAGTACTAGGGCATATTTTAAGGCTGAGAGTACATCACCAGCATCATCATTCACCATTTTCCTACTTGCTATTTAAAGAGGAAAACTGGTGCTAGGAAGTCTCAAACAATTCTCCTCCAATAAGTACTAGGACAAAGGCAAAAGCTGGCTTAAAACAGGAATTGTACCTATTCACCAAGAGGGAAGACAACCTCCTATTTCCTGTTGACAAAGATGGCCACCACATTTTGCAAATAAAATAAGGCATCTGCCATAGGGATTTTAGGGTGTGAACACACCAACACAATCACTACAGAGTCATCTGCCCTGGATTTGAAGCCACAGTAAAATTCACTTGGTAGTGAGGCACAGGCACACAGCCAGTTCCTCCCAGGTGCTATTACAGCACCTATTGCCACTAGCTGGTAGGGAGCCAGTTTGCATGGAGCAAACTACTACCCCAGGCTGAAGCTGGCCACATACGTGTCAGGTTTCATGGCCTACATCAGGCAGCCCAGGAGGTGTTCAACAGACAGTCTGCAGGCTCCCAGCCAGCAGCCACTGCAGCTTGGATCTCCAGGCTCGCACTCCAGCATTTACACTTCCTACCCCCAGCCCTCCGGGCAGGGCAGCCCAAGAGCACACGCAGCAGGGCGTAAGCCCGTGAAGGCCACTCAAGTCAAGGTCCAGGGCTCCCAGCCACTCAAACATTAAACAGCCCTGAAATACAGCATACTGTAGTCACATACCTAGGCATTTTCAAAGGGAAAAACTTTACTCTAGCTTCAAGTGATTACTATGCAGTAAATACATCATGTGTTCACATCCTCACAACTGAAGTTGGGCCAGTAAGATATAAACAGGCGCAAGTTCAAGTGCATAAGGCAAGGGGAGTGATATTCATAAAACGTTCGAGTTGGAAGGGACCTCAGCAGATCAGAGAGAGTCCAACCCCCTGCCCTGGGCAGGAACCCCCTAAGTTAGGAGTATAGATTTTTAAAAGTTCCCTTCAGCTGCTTCATGTAATGCTATGTGGGCTTTACAACCCCCTGAGAACGGACTTTAAAGGCTCCAAACCACCAAAGAATACCCAAAATAAAAACACTCAAACTTGCAGATCTACGATATTGCACTAATTATGCTATAACATTTCCTTGTAATCATTCTCCAATACTCAGGGCCTCTCCCTCATGTGAAGAAAGGTTTTGATTTCTTTGACAAAATAAGCCCATGAAAACACTTTAAAAAATTAATCAAGTGCCATTAGCAGAGCCTTTCCATCCCAATGCCTCGCCGCACTCAAAGGCTGCAATGGTTGGGTGACTCCCGAATTCAAACAAACCTAATCATGTATCTGATGAAGACCTTCTCCTTCCCTCCTTAGGCTCCATTTCCACTTTGTGGGGAGGCAAGGGAACAAGACGAAAGTTTTGATTTAAGATTTTATTTACGAACAAAAAAGGGGTAGCTGTTCTAGATTTACAATAAGTGAATTAGAAAAGCATGTTAAGAGGCTTAAATGACTAGCACTTGTCAGCAGAAAGAAGGTTTCTGTAGTTTTCAAAATTAAAAACAACAAAAAATTGTTTAAGGATTTCACTTGGTAATGCAAATGCCCACCCGTCTAATTTGTACAGCAGTCTCATTGAAAGGGCACTCAAAGTTAGGTGCTATGGAATCCTTGCCCTTAAAAAAATATATATGAAACTTGACAAAAGAGTTTCAAGCGTACAAACCACTCAACCTCTCTTGTTAAAACAAAAGAAGTCTTTAATATATTCTAATAATACGACTCTGCTTATTAGCAAGTCAGATTTTAGCGTTCCCTCTGGTGCCACCAAACTCTTCTACCGAGTTTCATGTTTGCGATGCCTTTCCCTATTGTGGGATCTGCCCAGATCACCAGCAAGGCAAGAACCTCAGGCCCCTCTCAAAGGGCACTCTGCAACGATGATGCCCCGGCAGAGGGAAAACAGCATGCAGCACAAGAACTTGCAGATGGAAGTTGTCGGCTGAAGCTTTGTGCACCTGTGAACATTAGAAGACTAAATTCCAACATGAACCAGTTTTACTAGAAAGCAACAGTCTGGAAATACCTTGGGCCTATTCCCGACACCACAGCCAAGAGAGACTTAGGGATCATGACTGACCACAAAATGAACATAAGCTATTGCTGCGATGCTACAGCCGGCTGGCATGCATCAACCAGTGCATCTGAAGCAAGACTAAGGATGTCATCCTCCCGCTCTACTCAGCTTTGGTGAGGCCGCAGCTGGAGTACTGTGCCCGGTTCTGGGTGCCGCATTTCAAAAAGGACGTGGAGAAGCTTGAAAGAGTCCGAAGGAGGGCCACTTGAACAATGAGAGGTCTGGAGAGCAGGCCATACGAGAAGATGTTCAAGGACATGGGACTGTTTGGCCTGGAGAAGAGAAGACTCAGGGGGACTTGGTGGCAGCCTATAAGTACATAAAAGGGGGGAACATCAGGGGCTGGGGGAGCATCTGTTCACCAAGGCACCCCAGGGGAAGACACGGAATAACTGTCATAAATTGCTAGAAGATCACTTCAGTTTGGATACAAGGAAAAACTTCTTTACAGTTCGAGTGTCCAAGGTCTGGAATCGACTCCCCCCAAGAGGTGATACAATCACCTACTCTGGAAATCTTCAGAAGACAACTGGACGCACACCTTGCTGGGGTCATCGAACCCCGGCAGTCTTTCCTACCTAAGAGCAAAGAGGCTGGACCTGACAATCTCGTGGGGTCCCTTCCAGCCCCTAACATCTATGAAATGGGCTTGCATATCTAGAACAAGTCACTGAAGCACTCCACCCCTCAGATCTCTTCAAGTTTTTAGAGTAATATCAATGTTACCCACATTTGTAAAGTGCTTTGACATCTCTATCTAAAGACTTCCACACTGATGCACAGGGCTAGACACATGCTGTTAGCCTACTAGTTTGGCACATGCTCCTAGAACCATAAAATCCTCTTGAAGTATCTACCATCAGCTTTGGCATTGGGACAGCAATGTCCACTACTGAGAAACAATAAGAAGGTAACACAACCTACACAAAGTATTTACAATTTAAACAGCAGAACAGTAAAAGATCGGTGAATTGTGGAGATGGTTCAGCACAGTGCAGACATGCACATAAAATGAAACGGCAGCTCTAGCTCACTTTGGTGTGGTATTGCAGATACCTGGGGCACTACCATTCATAGCACAACAGAACAAGTTGGTCGTGGTTGTTTCCAGCATGAGAGCCCCTTGTTTCTGCTAGACTTTTTCCAACAGAGCTTGAACGTTATGACAGTCGGATGATGAAGGATTTATTTTGAGAAGCTTCCCTTGGTTTTCAAGAGTTTAAAACAGATCGAAAAAGCAACCACCAAAAAAAAAAAAAGCTAGTCCAGCATATGGCTGCCCTGTAGTTAAACTTTTGATTTTATGATGGAGCTTTGTCTATGAATAGTTTCATGGAGCATAGCATGCTACAGGGATAGTACAGTCCCTGTGGCCATTAGTCATATGTATGCTGAAATAAATAAGCTCCATGATTTAGACGTTTCATTTTTGAGGTCATAAAAAAAATTCAGAGGAATACTCATTTTATTAATAAGTTTCTATAAAGTATAAATTTTAAACAGACTTAAAGGCCTAGAATGCCTCTTAAACAAATAGAAAAACATTCCATCAAAAGCCAGGAAAGGTTCGAATAAAAGGTCTTTTATGATAATAAGCACATTTGTGCTCTGCTCTTGTGATGTGGGAAGCAGCCGAGTTCGAGAGAAAGCGCAGGGAAGTAAGACGACCTTGAACAATGCACCACCGGGGACAGAAACATGCTTATGTCTGCAAACATGTCTTTTACCACCTCCCCAACGTGGCCCACATGTGCTGCTGGCCGCCCTCCTACCTATGCGCAAATATTTTCATCAATTTGCCCAATGCCTTCATCTCCTGGACCGAGTCTCCTAAAGATCCTGTCCTCCAATTCCAACCTAGTCGTTATGCTACCACTGCCACCTCTCCCCCTCAGATTTACCTATATCATACCCCTCCACAGCTCACTCAACAGGCTCTCCTACTTGTTTCTGGACCTACTAAAACATATCATGTTCTTTAAAAAAAAAGAATAAAATCATCATCTTTCACAATTCTGCTTCTCTCCTCCTGCCTTCTTGTGCCCTCTATTCATGCAAAAGCCTCCCTTTTTGTTCTGCACACAACCTGCATCTAACCTTTCCTCTGATCACCTGCCCAATCTTTCCCATCCTCTCCCCCAGCCATTTCCGTAAAATCTACCTAAATGTGCTGTACAGTTTGCAGGAAAGGTGCCACTCTCGGGAGGGAAAAAAAGTGACCCCAAAGTTTTTGCTCAAGCATAGTGCTCATGTGAAAGCAGCACACTGGCTAGAGTCCTAGCTCTAGCTTTAGTACCCTGCGGTCCAAACATCTGCTGCTCAGCTCTGCCAAGGTACCTGCCCCACTTCCAGCAACATTTTTTTTTCCTGGCTGTGTGCGCCTATAGCAGCAATGACCAGCTATAAAAGGCAGTTAACCCATGGAGCACATCAAGGGATAGGGCAGATGTGCTAAAACTTAGTTTCAAAAGGAAAAATGTCATATTTTCTAGCATGCAACGTGCCCCTAAATAAAACATGAACCTCGTTTTTGCAAGACAGAAGGTAGAAACGATTTTTCCAGCATTCTGGCCAACTGTGAGAGGGAGAATAAGTCCCCTTGGGAACACAGGAGGTCCAGAATATGTGACATCCCACGACAGTCTGGGTGAGACAGAAGAAGCTTCAGGCTGGTGCCATGCCAGGAAGGACGCCAAGTCCTGAGGAAGGGACTGCGATACCTAAAAGCTTATGTCTATACCAACCATACAGTTGGTCCAATAAAAAGATAACACTCGCAACAATTCTTGCCTTTTGCCAGTCTCCTGGAGCATCATGACAACATCATCATCATCTCAGCATTCACACAAGGATAACACGAGACCCTCACAAGGGCAGTAGCAAGACTATTACTGTAAGTAGTTCTTTATTTGAAGTCCCTGAAATTAAGGTGCTGTGTCCACATCACACGCTTAATTAAGGTAGGGCCAGTAGCCCACTTGTGCCCGAAGGAAAGCTACAGTGCTCAGCCAATAACTACGGCTATGAGAGGATTAACGCAGGACTCTTTCCCTCTGCCCCTTCGCTAGCCGAGCCAGGTTAGCAGCAGCTATTTGGGCAGCTGCATGGCATACACAGCATCTCCAGATGTGCTTCTTTTCCAGTGAAGGAAGCAGCCTCCCTGCTTCATTACACACACCCCAATTTTGCAGGGCTGATTTTTTCTTCTTTTTTGGGGTGGGAGATGAGAGGAAGAAAACACAGTATGTGGAATCAGGAAGGCATTTCCAAGTAGTTTCCAGGAAAACAATTTTAGGAAAGTAACTTTCTTTTTTTAAAAAAGCCTCATCCACATCAGTTATAGGTAGAATAAATTTAAGTTATCAAATCTAGTACTGAAAAGCAGCACAACACTGGAATCATTCCTAGAAGTTTTCAGGTTAATGACAACAAAGGATAACATCATCAATTCAAGCAGTAAGTGCCAACAAGCTATTTAACAAGTAAGAAAGAATGTAAATTTTAAGCATCAAGGCAGAAGTTATGAAGTAGCTGAATATTCTAAGATTCCTCCACCCCCATATTTTAGTTCATAAGGCATAAAAGAACTATTCATTTTCTCAAGCAATTTTCAACCGGTTTGAGCTGACAGCAGGGTCCATGCCTCAGGAGTTTAGATCACTGTTAATCTGTTGCACTAGACTCTTCCTGCATGTGCATAACTGCCATGTAAAAAGCTACGATACAAAAATCATTAGGTTACAAGATTCCTTACCCTAACCCGTATTTTAAAATGGTAATTCTTGAATAAACAGGTTGCCAAGCAAAAAGTGTCTTTACTAAGTAAAAAGGATGCTGTTCTACTGTTATGTCCATTCCCTGTCTGTCAGTTTGGTTTCATGTACCCCCTTTTCATAGGTCTAGACTGGAAGCCTTCTGGAGCCTGAATTACCCCCATAAAACATGCCTGAACAGCACCTAGTACAATGCCACCAGTAAGTGCTATAGCTTAAGATTAAAAAAAAAAAAACAAACAAACAAGTAACAATAACTAACATAAGGGAATCTACTGCATGTTATTGCATTGAGAGAGAGAAGTTCACCCAGTACCATATTTACTTGACTACAACACAAGGTCTTCCCCAATCAACACAGGGAGAAAAGCCCCTTGTCTTATGATCACATTCGAGGAAACCTCACTAAATATGCTATCATTAAACTGCTGCCAAAAGCAGCATGGGCTCAGCAATGAAGAACAATTATGAAGCTGATTAAATGCAGCCAACACTGAGCACTGCTACAAAATACGTGGCCTATATTGGGCAAGCAAACATACCAATAGAAACCAGCCATGAAGATAGGTTAATGCAGCCCACCTGAAAAAATATATATGATATACCCACTGAGACCTGTGCCCCTCAGCGCCAACTCCTTTTCAAGTCATGGTGAGCCACTATACCACATACAGTTCAACTTCCTCTTCATTTCTATGGCTGAGCTACACCTTTCTTTCCCGTTTCCAATGATTCCTGTTTCTTCACCAGCCTTCTATGTCTGGCAAGCATCACCAAATGGAGCCCCAAACAGTCCACCCAGAAACCCTCTACTTGCTGCATGATTACTGTGACCCCACCCTCCACAAGGTAGAGCCACACCAAGTTGCCTTGAGCCTTATCTGCATATAAATTTTGGAAGACCCCAGGACTCATGACAAGAACACCTGGTTCCAGTCATGAGTTGGGGGCCAATTAGCACATGGATCATTTTGGAAGCAGGAGGAGGTGAAACGTATCTGGAGTACACACACACACACACACACACACACACACACACACACACACACCTGCTGAGCTGTGGGTTCACCATACCTTGAAATACTGCTGATTCCACTGGGATCCAGCCCAATGAACTATATGGTAAATCAGAAGCCTCTTGGCTTTAAATTAATATCATGCATAGTTTGTACTTGTATATAAATAGGCACAAAAGTGCTACTTAAGTGTGTTTATGGAGTACCTATATTTAAAAAATTTACCGCAGTTTGAAAAGACTGCATGGAATTCTGAATGCACTAAATCTATGGGAATCTCTAATAGTTTGCCTGTATGCAAATAAAACACATCTAAACAAACATATCTATGGTAATTTCAAGGTCAGCTTTTTCAAGTCTGCTCCTCAGTTCCACATACTCAGGGAGCACAGAGTCTAACTGTAAACAGAGGGGAAGGGCTGCAGAAGAAAAAATTGTGGGGTTCCCTGGATCCTCCTTCATCCCTTTCTTCAAAATGGGTACTATATTTGCCCTTTTCCAATAGTCTGGGACCTATCTGGATTGCCAGCGTTTCCAAAGATGATGGCCAGCTGCTCTGCAAAAATCACAATCGCCCAGTCCCTCAGCACCTTCGGATGTATCCTATCCAGCCCCATGGACTTGTACACATCCAGCTTTTCTAAATAATCCCTACCCTGTTATTTTGCTACTGTTGGCTGCTCATCTCCTCCACAAACCGTGCTGCCAGGAGCAGCAGTCTGGGAGCTGACCTTGCCTATGAAGACTGGGGTGGAAAAGGCATTAAGTACTTCAGCCTGTTTTGCAAATATTTCTACAAAAAACACCTAGAAAATTAAAACAAGTTTATACATTTTCCACTGATAAAATCTAATCATTGAGGGGTCATCTTATATTGAGGGTCATCTTGGATTTGAGTAAATATGGTGAGTTGCCTTATACTGTATCCTAGGCCAGACTGACTGGCAATAGGTTTTTTCTCCCCTCCCTTTAAAGCATTGGCACTCCACAGAAAATGTGAAGAACCTTGAGTCTAAAAAATGTCAGCTCTTAGCTTTCACTCCATTTTTGACTGCAGAAAAAGAGAGCCACGCTTCTGTTGCAAAAGAACCTAGAAAGACCACAATAGTTTAGAATGTTTTTAACATTCTGGATTCCTATTTGAAATCTCTGGATTTATCACAAGAATCATAGCTGCATACTTAACAATGCTAACATTGCATGGCACCCCTGAAAGGCTCTCAGTTTTAAAGCTTCCTTGCTTTTATCATATCCAGCCTTACTTTCAGCAACTATAGTTTTCTGCTTATATAAAGAAAACATTTGGTGAGGGACAAAATTCAAGCATGCCCAAGAAGCTCAAATCCAAGTCCTTTAAATCGGTGTTTGCCCAGGTCTGCAAAATGATTTTACATGCATGATAATGACCAGCATTAACATATCCAGCCCACGTGGCAGGGGATGCTAAGATTAAAACAAGACGCGCACAAAAGGCCAGGCAAGGCAAAAAGAAGAAGTGACCTTTGGAGCCAATCTACTCCTGCCAAGAGACTGACACACAGTAGAACAAGGACATTCTCTGCACAGTGCATGCACAGAAACGCAGTTAAATCTAATTTACTATAAAATATACACATACAAAGCAAAAACAACTTCCATATGCACTACAGAAGATTACACAAAGTTTAGAAATCTCGGGGACGACGATAATTAAGAGCACTGCACAAACTGCATTTTTAAACATTTTTCTGGGCCACCGAAAGGCCAGCAATCAGGATCTGGAGTTCTAACAGCAGTCTGAGAAAATGTCATTCTATCCCCCTACCGAGGGAGGAATGGTTTGCTCATGTGGCTTGGAGTGGTGTGCATGTGTTTGCATTTAAAATGAAGACCAGGGACATAGCGGGATTTCCCAATAATGCTGAAATTGCCACATGCCACGTCTCTACTTATCACCATCATTCTAAATAAATCAACTGACAAAAAACCAGCCTCAGATCTCTGGAATGCTGTCAGCTATTGTCAAAACAACCTGAACCAGCAAGCCCTGCAGACCCACAACGGGGCCCAGCTGGCCCCTAGATCAGAGTCCTGAAAGTCAGGACTCTCCTACCAGGTGTGACCTGCTCGCCAAGTCATCTCAACTTTGGTGGAACCATCCGGCGTAACATACTACTTGATACAAGTTAGGGGACGCTAATCTCACCCAAACTCCATTAAGAAGTGGATGGCATCTAACCTTGCAACCTCACAATATTTCACTTGGCCAGGACATAGCTTTCATTCCTGGATACATAAGCTACAAGGGTCGCACATGACAGTTTCTGCAGCCAAACCCATTACCTTCCACCAGTTCTGCTGTTCCTCCTACCATCTCCCTCTGCCTCACCCCTCCAGACTCCTTGCAACCTCCCCAGGCCTGCTCCCATCTTTGGGGCTCTGGGAGCTCCCCCATTTCTCCCATACCCCAAGAGGCAAGGGTTGAGAGACTTACATTTCTTCTTCTGCCACATACCGGTGTCCTCCATTCCCTTTCTCCCCATACCAGAGGCTTTGGGTCATGTCCATTTCTCATCTCTTCCTATACCCTATTCTCTCAAGTGATAATGCCTGTGTACACCTCCAGGTCCTGCTTGAACACTTCATATCATTCATACATTGCTTCCCTGCTCTATGCCAATTGTCAGGGATGAACACATGCCTATCCCCCACAGATCTGCCCCTTATTTGTCCTTTTGCCCCTTATTTCTCCCCCCCCCAGAGACCTATTATGGCGCATGTCCACAAGGGGCAAGCAGGAGAGATTATGCTTAGGGGCAACCAACATGGGTTCATTTGAGGCAGGTCCTGTCAGACCAACCTGGTGGCCTTCTACAACCAGGTCACCAAATCCTTAGACGCAGGGATAGCAATGGACATCGTCTTCCTGGACTTTCGGAAGGCCTTCGACACTGTCTCTCACCCCGTTCTCATTAAGAAACTGAGGGGCTGTGGTGTCGACACCCACAGTCAGATGTGTCGCCAACTGGCTGGAGGGCCGCACCCAGAGAGAGTGGTGGCGGACGGGTCATTTTCGACCTGGAGGGATGTGGGCAGTGGGATCCCCCAGGGCTCGGTCCTCGGGCCCGCACTGTTCAACATCTTCAGCAGTGACTTGGACAAGGGGGTAAAAAGCACCCTGTTCAAATTTGCTGATGACACTATGATGTGGGGGGATGAGAACAGGATGGGTTTCAACACTGACAAGTGCAAGGTGCTGCACCCGGGGAGGAGCCAGCACCACATCTACAGGCTGGGGAACTCCCTTCTCATCAGTGCAAAAGCAAAAAAGGATCTTGGAGTCATCACTGATGCCAAGATGAACATGGGCCGGCAGTGTGGGGACGCGGTCAGGAAGGCCAACCGCACCTTGTTGTGCATCCACAGATGCATCTCGAGCAGGTCCAGGGAGGTGATCCTCCCCCCTCTATGCAGCACTGGTCAGGCCGCAGCTGGAGTACTGCGTCCAGTTCTGGGCGCCGCACTTCAGGAGGGATGTGGACATGGAGAGGGTCCAGAGGAGGCCACTCGCATGATCAGGGGGCAGCAGGGCAGGCCCTACGAGGAGAGGCTACGGGACCTGAACCTGTTCAGCCTCCACAAGAGAAGGAGGAGGGGGATCTAGTGGCCTGTTACAGATTAGTCAGGGGGGACCAGCAGGCATTGGGGGAGTCCCTATTCCCCCAAGCATGACCAGGAGTGACCAAGAATAACAGTCATAAGCTGGCAGAGGGTAGATTTAGGTTAGATATTAGGAGGCGCGACTTCATGGTCAGGACAGCTAAGATCTGGGACAACTTCTCAGAGAAGTGGTGCTGGCCCCTACCCTGGGGGTCTTTAAGAGGAGGCTAGATGAACACCTTGCTGGGGTCGTTTGACCCCAGTACTCTTTCCTGCCATGGCAGGGGGTCGGACTCGATCACCTGCTCAGGTCCCTTCTGACCCAACCAACTACGGAACTGTGTGCTCCCCCTCTATGCAGCGCTGGTCAGGCCACAACTGGAGTACCGTGTCCAGTTCTGGGCACTGCACTTCAAGAGGGACATGGAGAACCTGGAGAGGGTCCAGAGGAGGGTCACTCATATGGTTGGGGGCCTCTGGCCAGCCCTATGAGGAGAGGCTGAGGGACCTGAATCTCTTCAGTCTCCACAAGAGGGGGAGCTTGTGGATGCCTACAACCTTATCAGGGGGCAGCAGCAGGGACTCGGGGAAAGTCTGTTCACCAGGGCCCCCCTTGGAGTCACCAGGAACAATGGCCACAAGCTGAGGGAGGAGAGGTTTAGGTTAGATATTAGGAAGAACTACTTTACCATAAGGGTCACCAGAGCCTGGAATAGGCTCCCCAGAGAGGTGGTGCTCTCACCTTCTCTGGAAATCTTCAAGAGGAGACTGGAGAGGCACCTGGCTGGGGTCTTATGACCCCTCCCACCCCCAGTGCTCCTTCCTGCCCCTGGCAGGGGGTCTGTCCAGGTC
>NW_017729033.1:1519826-1523653 GCF_001723915.1 Gavialis gangeticus
GGGGGGGGGGGGGGGGGGTCAGACTCGACCATCTGTCTAGGTCCCTTCCAACTCAGTGATTTTATGATTCTGTGCGTGTCCTCCCTACTCCCACCTAAGTCACTCCCAGGGGTGCCGTATGTCCCGTACCAAGAGCTGTATGCTTGTCTCCTTACTTAGCATGTTATAGTTTAACATGCTGACACCTGAAAGGAAGAGTGGAGACCTGGACAAAGCACTTATGCTGGAAGATATCTGCTGCCATCCACTGGCGCTCTGATCAGCAACTGAAGAGCTGCAGCTTCAATCACCTCTGAAAAGAGGAAAGGAACTCCATGTACCATCAAGCTGAGGACATAGCAGCCTTCGCAGTCATCATGCAAAAGAGCAGGCAAGCAAATTTGAACTGAACTGGTAAAGTCTCATGACTATTTTGCAAATGGAATCCATTAAACTCTTTGGCAAAGCACCATGCATAGTACTGGTGCTATATACATTATTTAGACAGTAAATCAGCGTGTCACTTGTCTGGTATTATTTATGACTTTTTTTTGCATAACAGTATTTCCATAACATATGCAAACTGGCTTTAAGAAATATGTTGATCTATGCATTTGTATGTGCACGTTGAAGAAAAATGTTTTTTAAATAAATATCCATGCCTGAAGTTTTCTAACACAAACGATTACTTATTTTATTTAGAAAAACAACACAGCACAGATGAGATGACCAGCCAGTTTCACACCCTAAGTCTCAGAATAGTAAGAATAAGAAGTAATAGGGTGTCAATACTATTGCTATTATGTATTTTCAGAAAAGAAGCAATATTATAATGCAATAATGGTTCACAAGGCATAGCAACAACAAAAAGCAATATGGGGTGTTTAGCACCAAGAACAAAGCCTTGCAAATCTAAAGAAGTTTGGGAGTGCAATTAAACAACAAACATCCAAAACACTACAATAGAGAAGTGCACAGTCGGGGCACTCAAAGAACCTTACCTGTGTCCTCTGATGATATCTTGCAATAAATGATAAAGTAATGATTAGCGCATTAGGTGATCTCAAATTAAACTGATTTTAAAAGAAAATATATTTTTCTTCATGAAGTCAGCTACATCCAAGGCCTGCTTTAGTCCTCTATTACAACTTTAAAAGGAAAACATTAGATAAGCAAGAGGGCAATAAGGATAGCAGCATATATTCAGAAATATTTTATGATATCCTTATCCAAATCTCAGCAAGGAGGGAAATGTTTCATCATAAATAAAAGGAAGAAGAGACTTTTTGTATGAATGAGTGGTTTTGTTCCTAACATGAATGGAAGTGCAAAGTACTATCAAACAAAATACCATTAAACTAAAATGAGATTAACATTTTTTTTTTTTTTTAAAAAGCGCATTCATTCATTCAGATGCCTACTATGTTTTGCCACTTCATAGAAAGATATGGCCCTACACTTCACAAGTTACACCACCTCAAAAACAAAAAAGAACGGCATGGGTCTACTTTCAGTGTTCAATTGTAATATCTGGCTTGGAAAAAAACAGCATCCATTGCCAAGAAAAGTAAATATTACCTTAAAAAAATGCAACAAGAATACCAGTCCATTCAAGCTAGTAACAAGAGATCACTACCTATTAAACATAAGCCTTAAAAGTTCATCCTACTGATGCTATGAAAAATATACTGGTTTCCATCTGTCTATTTGAAAGGCAGACTGCATGTTTTGGCTGTCCAGACAAACTTTATCCGATAATGACTTTTGGATTGGTTATTCTTGGCCCCCTGTGTAGAAACAGTTACAGAACTTGCACTGGATACTTAGCATGCAGCACCATTTCAAGTGACCTCTTTCACGTGCCTCACATATTTCAGATGTTAAGCTAGATAATAAAAACACATACCGGATATCATCAAGTGTTAATAAGATGAAATCCATCCCTAACCACCCTGCAACTAACTCGAAGCTGGAAGAAAAAAAAAGTTCATGGGGCCAAATTCCAAAACAACTTCAATAAGCAAGTGCAAGTGTTTCAGCATTGAGCGCCGTATAATTAGGAATAATATTTAGGGCAGCAGAGATTCCCATAGGATCACAAGTAATAAGGTTCAGGATTTTTTTTAAACACACATTAGGCAAAGGACTCAATGAGGGGCCGTGATTTTTTCAAGTCATAATTTCTCAATGAAGCAACACAAAAGCCTCCCGTTTCCTTTGCAGGATTGACCCCAGGAACTTATCACTTGACTTCACCCCCACTGGCGGTTTCCTGTCCAACAGAGGGAGCCAACAAACTCCCAGCATCTGAACGCCGGCCAGAAACGCAACGCCGGCTCCATGCCTTCCAAGACAGATCCTTCCGATTATCGCAACGTGGAAGTTTCAACTCTTGTCATCATCAGCCTCAGACTTGTCATGTTACAAACATTTCCTTCACCATCGGATCAAGACCATTCTGCTCCCGCTGGTGAAATCAAACAGTTTAAAAGGGAACTTGCATGATGCTAATTTAAACTGAATGCGTATTCCCTATCCCAGTCCATTAGAGCTGCCAATCACGGCTCCTCAACATTCCCTCAGGCCTTTTGCCAGTCCAGACTATTACAGAACAACTATCAATCAGCAATTGAAGAGATGGAGAAAGCTGTTGCGATGCAAGAACTGGTACTGGTAATTTAGCAAGGGAGCACTTCACTTCTGGTCTCATCAAAATAATGGGAAGAGATGCCCGAATCTTGGATCCTGGTCATTAAAAGGGTCGATGGCACTTTTCGCCAACACACAGCACACAAAAAAAATTCCAACTGATTTCCCAGTGGGAGCTACAATTACGCATGCTTTGTTTGCTCCTTTCCCTAAAGTGCGGTACAGTAATGTGACATTCACTGTGAAATGTGCTGGCAACTATATCCTTAATACAACTCAATTCAGCAGCAAAGTAGTCCTATTTACAGTTTGCATCTTAAGGCTGTGACATGTTGCATATATTATGCAATTAACTGGGTGACTGTACAATATATTTTGCTACACATGCAAATTAAATCACATGATAAAAATGGCCAGCCAGCTACAAACATGGCCAACCAGCTACAAAGATGTTGCTTGAAAAGCATACAACATTTTTGTAGCTTGTTTCTATCAAGCATTAAACTGAACGTGTGACATACCACATATCCGGTGATAAGGTCTTTGCTGGGTCCTCCAGCATCCAGCTTGCACAGCCAGGCACAGGGGAAACCACTTCAACCCCAGAAGCAAGAATGGGGGTTCCCTTCTACCCCTTGAGAAGAGCAAAAACACAGAGGGTGTGGGGTGGGAATCTCCCCCCGACAGAGCCAGGAGCACAGGAAAACCCCTTCCCCAGTACAGAACAGCACCGAGGGGGAGGGAAGGGACCCCTAGCCCTGCTCCATGCTGGACAGGACTTTCCCCACATGCCTGGCTCCAAGTTGGAGGGTGGGGTGGGAAGGAAGGGCTTTTCTCAGCATGGGGAAGGAACCCCTAGTCCTGCTCTGCACTAGGGAAGAGCCTTGCCCACACTTCTGGCTCTCTAAGCGGGAAAGGGATGGAGGGCAGGATTACCCCCCTCAACCCTTGATTTGCTGAGCAGCAGGGAGGGATTTCCTGGTCACACCTTTTGCTTGGCATGGGAGAGGGATTTTCCCCACCATCCTACACTTTGCCCAGGGAATCCTTGGCATACAAGGCTCGCTGGGGGAAAGGTTTGCCTGGCACTCCTGGGCTCTGCTCCAAGGGAGGGGACCCCCTGTGCTCTCTGCCAAAGTCAAGAGCCCTTCGCAGCTCAGGGAAGAGATTTCCCCCATACATATTCTGCCCAGAACCAG
>NW_017729033.1:1523664-1525452 GCF_001723915.1 Gavialis gangeticus
CAGAGTGGGGGATATTTCTTCATGGAGTCCTACAGTTGTGCTGCTGACCAGCATTGAGCTCCGAGAGCTGCTGAGCAGCAGCAGTGCAGCCTAGCAGGCCACTTTCCCCACCACCCTCTTGACAGCCTGCCCTTTGCACACGTAGCCATGCAAATGGCACAATATTTTCATGGCATGAAAAAAGCCATGGCGCAGTTGACATGACACCTGCCAGGGGCCCTAGTTTAATAGATAGTAGAGATCTTCTGGTACGAGAAAAAAAAAAATTATGAGCAGACTTTACTGCAGCCTTACACATGCAAGGTTTCTCAAATCATCAATAGTGTGTGCCACGTTTTCAAGTCCTCTCTGTGCAAGTCTTTCACTCAAGAAAAAAAACAGGTTATCTTGAACATTTTCCCCATGGAGACGCTCACATAAGGATGATCCTCTGCAATACAAGAGAGCCACTGGAAAGCCCTATAGTTCAAAATGAAACAATTCAGTTCCGAAGCCCTTGTGATCAAAAAAAGTGGGGAATGAATAGAAAAAAGTGCAAAATCAAGCACTATTACAGAATGAGAAGCAGCAACCAGAGGAGAGGGGAAGCAAGACATGAAAGCATCAGTCTATGGAGGGTCCACATTAAAAGGCTGAAGGTCAAATGAAGATCAGGAAGCCATGGGCAGCTTGCACTGTCCAAGTGCTCAAAATAAAAAAACTCATGTCAAAACATGAAAGAGAGGAGACTAGGGAGAGGAAACAAGAGTGATATCTAAGACCAAGGAAAGCATAAGCAGTTAGTAGAGTCCTAGATGATGCAGGAGGGGAGAGATACCAAAAACAAGATCTAAGGAAAGGTTGGAAGTGGAAATGGGGGAAAAGTCTCTGGGACAATGCATGTCAAAAGAGAGACATCGGCACAATAGTGCATAGAAGTACCAGGGATGCAGTGGATGGAAAGAGCCCGGTTTCAGCAATCCAAAGACACGGAGAAACAACAGGTCAAAGAGTAGTGCCGAAACTCCATAAGGAGGCAGCAGAAAGAAGAGAATGAGGATGGGATTAGTTTGTGAGAGATATAGGGGGAGGCAAGAGCAGGGGAAGCCTGGGGCAGAGCAGCAGACAAACATCCTGCCCAGAGATGAGGAGACAAAGCAAAGCAAGATATTGCTTTGCAAGGACAAAGAGATGGTGTCAGACTTTTATTCTACCCACCAATTTTATTAAAGACAAACACTGACAAAACTATGCATGCGACTACCCCCCCACCCCCATGTCACCTGCCAACAAAAGAAACCAATGCCTGCCTCTCGGTGAAACATGAGTGATCTAGTCTCGTTCTTCCCCATCATGGCAATGCAAGTGGGAGGGAACAACACAGAACATTTGCATCCCTTTTATGCGCCAATTATTAGGAAACACTAATCTGGATGTGAAGCATATTTAAAGAAAAGCACATTCTCTGCATTAGCTGAGAATAAAAACTCTTTTCTATGCATGCAAAGCAGCAGAAATAAAGAATGACCTTTCAAGAAAGTAAGTTGCTCTTATGACAAAAGCTAAAGCATTTCCATTAGAAATAAAAAGTTTTCTAGTAACTAATTGGCCACATCAGGTAAAATTCCTGACATCTACTAAAAGCAATTTTAATAGAAGTTTCCCTCGCTTTATGTGGATCCTGTAGGTGCAAACTGGCTCTTATGCCATTACCCTTTTCATACAAAAAGGGGTATTATATGAGAAGTAGATTCACTCTTATACAGTCAGTGTGGTGGAAGCCTGCAGTCAGTTGCTTTGTGCAGTGCA
>NW_017729033.1:1525492-1535143 GCF_001723915.1 Gavialis gangeticus
GGGCAGAGCAGCAGACAAACATCCTGCCCAGAGATGAGGAGACAAAGCAAAGCAAGATATTGCTTTGCAAGGACAAAGAGATGGTGTCAGACTTTTATTCTACCCACCAATTTTATTAAAGACAAACACTGACAAAACTATGCATGCGACTACCCCCCCACCCCCATGTCACCTGCCAACAAAAGAAACCAATGCCTGCCTCTCGGTGAAACATGAGTGATCTAGTCTCGTTCTTCCCCATCATGGCAATGCAAGTGGGAGGGAACAACACAGAACATTTGCATCCCTTTTATGCGCCAATTATTAGGAAACACTAATCTGGATGTGAAGCATATTTAAAGAAAAGCACATTCTCTGCATTAGCTGAGAATAAAAACTCTTTTCTATGCATGCAAAGCAGCAGAAATAAAGAATGACCTTTCAAGAAAGTAAGTTGCTCTTATGACAAAAGCTAAAGCATTTCCATTAGAAATAAAAAGTTTTCTAGTAACTAATTGGCCACATCAGGTAAAATTCCTGACATCTACTAAAAGCAATTTTAATAGAAGTTTCCCTCGCTTTATGTGGATCCTGTAGGTGCAAACTGGCTCTTATGCCATTACCCTTTTCATACAAAAAGGGGTATTATATGAGAAGTAGATTCACTCTTATACAGTCAGTGTGATGGAAGCCTGCAGTCAGTTGCTTTGTGCAGTGCACTGTGGGAGTGATACTCACCAAAACAGTCTCCTGTGTGGATCTGTGCTCCTCGCTCGTTGTCTGCAACATGCGTTTCTACAGTTGCCATCCCCATTATGATACTGCCCTGTGCTTGTGTGTACTCTGCTCCTGGCGAGTACCAAAACTGTCTTGGAAAGGTGGTAGAAATGGGTTTAGGGGTCAATACAGTCAAGGTCGTGGAATGCATCCCTATTCGTTACATTGTAAAGTAGGTTCCCTTCATGTGAATGAGTTATGCACCATTTTCCAGGAACATGTACAGCATAAAGCGAGGGAAACTTGTACACAAAATGAGCACTTTCTGGAAATAGTTACAATGTGTCTGGGTGTTTGGTAGGACGAGATCAGCCACTCTCCATAGATTCAGATTTCAATCATAGAAAAACAGGACTGGAAGGCACCTCGAGAGGTCATCTAGTCCAACCCCTACCTGAGGCAGGATGAGCCCTGTCCAAACCATCCTATACAAATACACTGTCTAACCTCTTAGCACTGAAGATTTGTTAACTTGATTTAATATTAGAAATACTAGTTATGCTAGAAGGAGTCTACTCTCCTTTATTTTCAAACTAATGGAATTACAAGTAGAAAGTAGATTTTTCGATATGCCAGAGACTTTTCTTTTTTTTTTTTTTTTTTAATATCCTAAAGAGATCAACAAGGATAATAAAGCAGCATGCATATCATGAAAGACAGATAAATGAAAATCCTCAAAACAGAAGAGACTAGAAAGAATGCTGTTCAACAGATTAAAAAGAGGGAAGAGAAAATTAAAAGGGTTTCTGTGCTGCTGACCATTTCTTCCGATGTACAAGAGCATAGATAATGAACCAGGTTTATTTTCCAAAACATTAACCCAAGGGCAGACTGGTTGTGAAACAGTGCAAAGATGTACCTAATGTTCTGAATGAGTTCGGGCTGCAACACGAAGTCATACTTACTGCAAGCTGACATTTCACCCCTGACCATGGCAAACTGACACCAGCTCCTTCAGCTCTGCAAGTTTTCACCATGCAAAGCACAGCAGTACAAATGCTACGTTACCCCGTTAAGTGGGAGATCTGGCTTATACAACCCAGCTCGGCCTCCTAGACTTTGGGCTACTAGAAATCTAGGGCAAAGTACAGAAAAACATGTCATCACTTTGTGGCTGTACATGAAACAGAAAACAGGCTCTCGTGGCAGCCATGGAACAAAGGATCATTCAGTTTCGTACAGCAACAGGACTCGCTCCATGTTTCAAGAGTTGTTTTTAACTGTTCCTACAAATCCTTAGATGCTTTGGCACAGAAATGGACAGTCTAGCATAGCCCGCGTGTTTCACTTTTCCAAGACACCACAAAACAAAAGCCTACCTGTTTCATTGCCGTCTCGCCAATCTTGTCCGAGTGCTTGCGGATGCTCTCCAGGAAGTCTTTGAGGTCTGACATGGAAACTTCTTTGATTTCTTCACGCAGTTTCGGAATGTTATCCACCATGATCTTGCAGAAGCGGTAGTGGCTCACCTGTGGCAGATACGTGTGCTCAAGGTGCTCTAGTGTCTTCAGTGCAGGGTAATGTCTGGGGAAATAAGAAATCCAATTCAAAAGTGGGCAACCTTCTTCTGCATTTCTGTACCCACTCCGAGGACACTGGTGTTGAACAGGCATATCAATATATGAAAGGACTTGTACACACACCTCAGTGCCCACACACACCACAATACTGCCAAGTTTCATGTTCCCAGACAGTCAAACTGAATGACAGCAAGGTTAGAAAGTGGACACACTCTGGAGAAGTGATTACAACACTTCCTCTTTATTCAGATTTGCTCCTGTGAGCATTGAGTCCAGTCTCATTTCCTTTCCAATTGTTTAAGTGTTGCTAAGCACCATTATACTTTCAGCGTCAGAAGTGTCTATATCTACAGAGTGGACCAACCGATTGCTACATACCCTTTTGACCCCCTCAAAAGGTAGGTTGTAAGGCCTAATATTTGCAAAGAACTTTGAGATCCTTGCATAAAAAGACCCTAGAACAGAAAAACATTTGTGCCCAGCCAGCTTTTTGTTGTTTTAATAAAATGTCCAGAGACCAGAGAGATTTCAGGCCAGGTGCTGTTCAAAATCCAGTGACAGTCCTTACTTCAAAGAGCTCTGTTACAATTGTTTTGTTTCACTTGTTCATATATGAGATGACACGAGTGTAATTAAGTCTTTTTGGATGCAAGATGAAGGATAGCTAGCCATGAACCAAACTGAACAGATGAAGGGCAGAAGTCAAAAAAAAAGTGTGCGCCTGTGTTAACTGTGAGCCAGTGTAAGAAATTTAAGAAATTATTTTAACATGACTAATAAAGCAGCCAGTTCTCTGGTGGAAAACAAGCAATTTTCAACAGCATCCAAATGTCAGAGAGATAATGACGAATATCGTATCCAAAAGGGAAGCGCTGGGGAGGTTTGGATTTCACAAGACCGAACACAAGACAAAAAGGTGAAATCTGGCCAGCACCACCTAGAGTGAACACCCCCTACTTGCAAAAAAATGTTTGGTCATAAGATATGCACTAAAGTTGCTCAAACCTCTGTTCAAAACAATGCTCGCTTCAACTACAGGCAGGTCAAGGGGAAGTTATTGTAACTTTTAAATTGTAGGGCCCATCAAGGGCTGCAGTGCACAAGTCCTATGGTTTAATCCTGTAACCCGGTCACTGTTTATGTTACTGTGAAGTATGAAAAACTATTTGCAATAAAATGTAATCCCCTCTAGAGAGAAACTTAAGAATGGACAGAACACCAGAAATGAAGCCAGAGGAATAAACACACATTGGGATTTTGTTATATTTTAGGACAATGTTTGTTGAATTAGAAGAAGCTAAAATGTGGCCTGCAGGGACAGTGCGTGTTCACTGACGAGGTCCATGACTGCCTGCCGAAAACAAAGTCTAAAACATCTGGAGCAGAGAAGAGTTCAACATTGTTCTAGTTTCATAAGGACAAAGGCCAGCGATTCCTGCTAACAGAGTAATGCAGCTTCAGCCCCATCATACCTGGAGTGTCCTCAGCACAGCAAGGCTTCCTGATGCATTCTGCTCCTCGTACAAGAATTGCAATGAGCCAAGGTGCCAAAGTCTGAACTTCTGCATCTCTAACAACAGCATCTTCTATGACATCATATTTCACCCCAAAGGATCCTGAAATGCTAGTCAAGCTATAAGCACAGGAGAGTTTGTGGGGTTTTTTTGGTTTCCATTTTTTTTTTTTTTTCAAGCCAGTGAAATGCAAGACACTGATCTGAACTAGAAACTCCATCCATTCATTAATGTTTTGGGTTGGGTTTTTTTAAACCAATGAAGGGATGGTAGGTACAAACAGGCCAACGGTGGACAGGAGGTTTTTGTTTTTTTTGTTTTTTTTAAGAAAAAAAAAAAAAAAAAAATCAGAAACCCCTTTTTTAAAAGGGGGACAAAAAGGGAAAAAATTTTTTCCTTTTTGCCCCCCGATCTAAAAAAGGGTTTCCTTTTTTTTTTTTTTTTTTTAAAAAAAAAAAAAAAAAAAAAAAAATCAGGAACACCTTTGTTAGATCGGAGAGCATAAAGGAAAACATTTCTTGCCTTGTTCTTTCCTCTCCTAGTGGTTCCACAGTCTGTCTCCCCTGGGGTTAAGCTGCACTTTGCTCATTTTAATTTTCATCTTATAGTCCCTGCCCTCCTAAACATATTAATTTTCTGTGTCACACACCAACATAACTCATTCCATCTACCTCAAAATTGCCTTACAGCTGGAATATGATCCCATTATTCCAGCCAGACTCCTGTATTTAAACCTGAATTTTCCATCACAAACTCAGCCTTCATGGAATATCAAGACATACTATATAAGCTAAAAGGAAGGAGAGTTGCAAAAATATAGTTTGTTCTGCTGGCTCTGATGAAGGCCATGATATCCAGACAAAAACCAAGTTTTCGGATTTTCCTTAATGCTGCTCAATTTCTATTAAATTCAAAATGAATTGTTCCAAGAGGAAGGAGAAGAGGGAAGATACAATCCTTAGCACCAATTCTTGGAAACACTACCCCAAGAGAAGGGAGACAAATGGCCCACTTCCACACCATCATCATCAGATGCAGCTCCCATTACCTCCTCTGTTGATGGGAAAGCCCCTTGCTAGAAACAAACTCAAACTCAAAGGTTGGACAATTTAATAGGCTGCCTTATGCCACACACTGACATTTCCAGAGGGACAACAGATCACTTTATGGACAGCAAAGTAAATCCTGTAATTCTGCACACGCCACCCAAATGTGACTTTGGAGAATGAGGCTGCTCGATTTGCCCAAGGCTTTTGATGAGTACACAGGGTGTATTTTTCCCTTTCTTTCATATCCAATTAGTTGCATCTTAGTATTTTTGGTGATCCAATGATCGATATAGGGTTTGGTCAGAGATCTGGTCAAGCCCTTCCCAAAGCATAGAAGGGGCCTATCTAAATCATCCCAGCCAAGTGTCTGCCAACCAGCACTTGAAAATTTCCAAGGATGGAGATTCCCCGGGTTCTCTAGGTAGCTTGTTCCAATGTTTGACCAGCCTCCGAGTCAAATTCCTCCTTATATCAGCCTAAATTTCCCCTGCTGCAGCTTGAGGTCATTGCCCCTTGTGCTATCCCCTACAGCCACAGAGAAAAACCCACCTGCAGCCTCTCTGTAATCTCCCTTCAGGTATTGGAAGACTTATCAAAATTACCCAACTTCTCTTCTCCAAACTAAATAATCCTAGCTCTTCTAGCCTTTGCTCATAACCCTTGTTTCCCAGGTCCCTAATCATTTTTGTCACTCTACAGTGGACTCTCTCCAATTTGTCCACCTTTCTGTAGCAGGGGGCCCAAAATGGGACACAGTACTTCAGGTGAGGCCTCACAAGGAGCAAAGAGAAAAGGAAAAGTATACTGTTGGAGGGTGGGGGCAGGGAGTGAGATGGAAACCATGAACAAGAGCACAATGTTGGCTCACAACCAGTTTATGATCCAAACCCCCAGGTACCTCTTTTCAGTACTGCAGTCCAGCCAATCATTGCCTAGTCCATTTGCGCGTGTGATTATTCTGTGCAGAACTGTGCACTTATCCTTGTTGAACCTCATCCGACTGGCACCAGATCACTTCCCCAGCCTATTCAAATCATTATGTATCTTGGCCCTGCCTCCGAAGCGTATGCAACTCCACCTTAATTCCACCCAACTTGATGTTATCCACAAATTTGCTAAGTGTGCACTCAATCCCATTATCCAAATCATTAGTGAAGACACTAAACAGGACCAGACTCAGGACAGACTCCCAGGGAACCCCACTTGATGCCTACTCCCAACTAGAGAACCAACCACTGATGTCTAATGGTTGAGTATGCCAATCCAGTTATATCCACCTTATTCAGACTACATGTAAGTACTGTCTCATTAAACAAGCTAGTGTTATGGGAGATGTCAAAAGCCTTTCTAAAGTCAAGGTATATCACATGCACTGCTCTCTCTCCATCCACGGAGCCTGTCACCCTATCTTAGAAAGAAATAAGGTTGGTCAGCTATGCTGGCTGTTCCCAATAATTGTCTTGTTCTCCTCCAGGAACTTCACAGTATGTTCCCTGAAGAATTGCTCCAGGTATTGAGGTCAACCTGCCTGGTCTGTAGCTCCCCAGGTCTTCTTTCAACCTATTCTT
Organism: Gavialis gangeticus; assembly: GCF_001723915.1. Taxonomy (NCBI): domain Eukaryota; kingdom Metazoa; phylum Chordata; order Crocodylia; family Gavialidae; genus Gavialis; species Gavialis gangeticus. The sequence goes on from NW_017729033.1 coordinate 1,531,900, forward strand.
AAAGACAGACACTAGATATGCTCCTTGTCCAATCATCCCAGACCTCACCCAACTTCCACAAGTCTTCAAAGATAGCTAATGGCTCTGAAATTACCTCAGCCAATTCCTTCTGTACCCTTGGATGCAGCCTATCTGGCCCCACTGACCTGAAGGCATCTAAGCTTCTGTAAGTAACCCCCAACACCTGTTCTTCTACTACTCCAGGCTATCTGCCTCAGTCCCTATTTTTGCTGCCAATGGCGCTCATCATCTGGTAGATGCCTCTATTTGTGAAGACTGAAGTAAAAAGGCATTATAACCTCAGCCTTCTCTGCATTACCTTCTGTATGTCTCTAGGGACCTATGATTTCATTTGGCTGTCCTCTTATTTCTTGATATATTTGGAAAAAAACCTTGTTATTGCCTTTTCTGTTGCATCTCAAATCATGCCTTGGCTTCCTAACTTTCTCCCTGTACACCTGTATCGTGCAAAACCCTTATATTCCTCCCTAGTACTATAACCAACTTTCCTACTTTTTGTAGGATTCCTCTGGGGGTTTCAAGTCGTTGAAGAAAGATTGCTGTCTAGCCAGGCTGGCCTCTTGTTGCACTTCCCATTCTTCCGTCACATCACCATAGCTTGCTCCTGCACCCTTAAAAGGGCCTTCTTGAAATACAGCCAGCTCTCTGGGACTAATTTATCCCTCAGACATGCCTCCAATGGGATTCTGCCCACCAGTTCCTTAAGTCTACTAAAGTCTGCTTTTCTGAAGTTCAGTGTCTTCCCTCTGCTGCTCACTGTCCTTCTTCCCCTTAGGAACTTGAATGCTATTGCTTTGTGGTCAGTCAACCAGTTGCCTTCCCCCTTCACATTCTCAACCAATTCCTTCCTGTCTGTGACAAGAGCTCCCCTCCAACTGGCCTGTTTAACATCTGTATTAAGTATTAAAGTTCCCCATGAGAACCAGGTTCTGCAATTTGATTGCTTCCATCAGTTGTTTAAAGATGGCCTCATCTATCCCTTCCTACTGGTTTGGTGGCCCATAGCAGAAACCCCCCCATGATATCTCTATGCCCACCCAGACATCTGCATAATATACAAAGAAAGAAACCCATAATGTTCAAGATACGGAAGGATTTAGTTAAGTACACAGATTGTTACGGGATGGAGAAACTACCACAGCTCAGAGACAAAAGGGAGCTAGAACCACCAGCAGGAGAGTAAGGTCCTGGTCTTGATTTCCTGGAAACAGCCTGAATGTCTCCAAAAAGGCAGCAGGATCTGTGGTATCATTACTGCAGGAAGAGTCGGCTAACAAAGCTTCTCAAAAACCACAGGTAACTGGGATGTAGGTGATGGCTGGGCTGCGAAGCATATGCGAGCATAAAGACTTGATCAACACCACACAGATGCATCCAGGATGGAGGAAGCCAGTTGGCTTGGAAGAGCTTCCTGCAGTGCTGCTGCAGGAAAACTACCTAGCTCACTACCACTCCACTCTGCTTGTGTGTGCAGAGTGGAGTGAAAAGTAGTAAACGCAATACATCAACTTTGTTCATACAGGATAGAGTCAAAATTATTACTCTCAAATCAGCTAACGAAGTACAGTTGAGATGTAATCCCAATTAGGATTACAAACAGTCCAACTGGAATGGCACTAAGTGGGGGCCATAGGATCTGTCCTGTATTATCAGATCTCTAATAAAGGGGAAGAACTTGATAATGAAAGTGGGGGCAGGGGAAAGGAGGCAGGAGACAACTTATAAGATTTGTGGGGGACACCAACCTATGTGTTGAAATTGCTTTGGAAGATCAATATTAATCAATTAGAGGAATGGTCTAATCTAAAGGGTGGGGGGAGGAGCTGGAAAGTGCTGCATAAAAGAAGAAATCAAGTACAGCAGTAATGCAGAAATAGATCTGAGGGTTATAGTGGAACTGTGAACTAAATGAGTCAACAATGGAGACAATGAAATGTTGATGAAAAAATTGAGTTCTTATTTAGGTAAGCTAGAGACAGCCCAAAGTAGAGAAGAGAAACAAGAACAATGTTTGGAAACTGCATAGCCTATGTGGAAAGTTGGAAGAATTAGATCAGTTCTCTAAAAAAAAATGGTGGGTGGGAAGAGAAGGATTGGAGGTAGGTTTACATGTTGGATGACAAAGCTGTTTATTTAAAAAACAGTGACTGTGATCAATTGTACTCCATGTCCACTGAGGGAAGAACAAAGAGGAAAAAAAAGGAAATCACCTTAATTAGCAAAAGACGACTTAAGCTGGATATTATCAAAGGACAGGAACAGGCTAGTGAGAGACAGGAGACTCTGAAACTCTTCTGCAGCAGTGGTTTTTAAAAGACAGATTAGATAAACATCTATTGAGCATACCTGACCCTGCTTCAGAGGCATTTGAATATCTCAAGGTCTCTTATAGTCCTGAAGTCTGACACTCTAGGCTGAGGGTACTGAATAATCAAAAAAATTGTGAAGTTTTCAGAAACCCTGTACATCAGAACAAAATAAGGACACCTGCATGCATTTCTTTGCCTCCCTACTTCTGAAGCAACCTCTGATTTGGGGTCAGGCCCTGTGGGAGGTCCAGGATCTTTTCTGCAGCCTATGGATCAGTCTGAATTGTGGAGTCCCTTCATCTCAGCTCATCTCTGATGTTGATGTAAATCTCAAAGCTAAAACAGATCCCCATTTGCAATAACACTTGACTCTTCCCTTCTGCCCAATGCTTCTTGGGGGGGCTGGATTGTTACTCTTATTGTTATTTCTGCAAATGTTTCTGGCTTCTTTCCCATTCCCATGCCTTTTCCCTGCCTGGAAAGAACGTTTTTAAATGGATTCACCATTCTTGGCAGATTGTTTTCCAGAAGGCAAGTCATAAAAAGTTAAAAATTGTCTCTTGTCCCTTGCATGGTGGATGTGTGTTAGTAGTTTTGTCAGCAAATGGATGATTCTTTGTGAATATGCATCTGTGTTAAGAAGATGCACTTTTAAGAAGTAATTTTCCTCTAACCAATCACACTGAGGTTTATTTAGCATGCATCATAAATACAAAAACAACCATGAATTGCTAGGAACCTATCACTAGAAAATCTGGGTAAAAATGAAGAAGTGTTGCAACCTGCATTCTAACCTCTACCTATATTAGACTGGAAGATAAACTAAGACGCAAGTAAAAACTCAGAGCACTTATTTAAAAAGAGAGAATTTTTTTTTTTTTTTTTTTTTTTTTTTTTTTTTTTTTTTTTTTTTT
>NW_017729033.1:1535228-1539099 GCF_001723915.1 Gavialis gangeticus
TTTTTTTTTTTTTTTTTTTTTTTTTTTAAAGCAGACTGATCTCTACCCTTGGGACTCCAATTAGGTAAAAACTACTTCAAATGGCTGTTTGCAGCATATACAGACTAGTGATTCTTCAATAACTCACCTTTTAGATTTCATCTGCTCTCTCAGTTTGCTGTACATCTCCAGAACTGGGGAGAAGAAGGACAAAAACATTAAAGGCAGAATATACAGAAATGAACTCTAAATGAAACTGCACAACTAATCACTGTTTCCTCACCAGGAAGACACAGCATTAGTTTATCAACTGTAGCGGAAATATTTCTCTGTTGTAGTCGACATTGTTTCAGCTCTTCCATTGCTATTATCAACTGTAAGAAAAGAAAACCAAGTTAGACCAACAGCAGTAGATCATATTTTTGTACTAAATCTCCCCCCAAGATCCCAAAGAGAGATCTACAATCTTGTGCTCCAGACCACCAAGTAACTCAGCATTCACTCGAGCAGTGTTTTGCAATGTTATCTTGGTAGAAGGGAGTACATTTTGCTCATTCAATCATGCAACTCAAGCAAAACAATTAAGTGGCAAATCTGAAGCAGTTGGAATTCCTGAAGCCTCATTTTCCCCATTCTCCAAATGTTTCAAGAGAGTCTATTTCTGAAGGGTTTTTTGCAAGCAATGAACAATGACTTCCAGTAGCTTAATCCCCAGTGAAAGAGCTATACATCTGCTTGATAGAAGCCAGAAAATGATTGCGAGTCTGAGGGATTTTTACTACAGTCCATCACCATAGTATCTGAACAGCTTCCACAAGACCCAGAGCCATCTTGTTTTGTGATTTTTATAAAATGCACATACACACTCAGGTGTGCATGTTGTTACATTTTTTTTTTTTTTTTTTGAAGCAAGGTCAAAAGGCATACCTTGAGCCTCAGCAAGTTGTGGTGAAATCTGAGACAGTCCTTGACCCAAAAGGGTTTGTTCCATAGTATTGGGAAGAGGCCTCAAGAAAGCCACCTTCTGCACAGAGAAGATGTAACCTTACCAAACAAAGTTCCATTGTGTCCGAGAACCAGAGATGTCCAAGGCAGTATTTGCCTCACAGTCAAAAACTTGCATTTCTCTGCTGTCAAGTCTGATTTGCCCTTTTTTAATTAAATCCCTTTACTTCTAGCTGTCTCCAAGGAAACTAACTCTTCCCTTCAGTGGTATGCTATGCTATGCGTGTCAAACTCGCCACGGGAAAGATCCAGAATGCAGAGGCTCCTCTGGGGCTAGATCCAGGGGGCCACATTTGGGCAGCAGTGTGGGTCCAGGGATGCATGATTGCATGGAGCTGCATTCACGCAGCACGGAGCCAGGGGCACACGTCCATGAAGAGCCAGGGTCACGTGGCAGTGCAGAGTCAAGGGGCAGTGCATTTCCAATAGCCCACTGGACTACAGATGGGCTGGATGCCTTGGTTCTGTGGGCCAGATCCAGCCCACATGTTTGACACCACATTCTACACCATTCAATTACTGGTAGAATTGCATCTTCTCAGTTGTCATCAACAGGTGCTGCTTGGCTATTGCAAATCATTTCCAGAGCTGGTTCTAGGAACATGTGAGCAGCACGCTCACAAGCAGCACACAGTGGAGGGGGTTGCATTTTTCAAAATACTAGGAGGTTGGGAATAGTCCAACACTTGCAGGGAAATAAGATCTCTGAAGCATCTATGACAAAAGTATTTAGCTCGGAAGTGCAGACAAAATAATGAATTCTGTCTTCCTAGTTAACAAAAGAAGCAAGATGAGCAAGGTTACTGTGGAAGTGAAAGGAAGATGAAGTGGTATGAGACTCATAGGATGATCAAGATGCTACAAACATAATGCCTCTAGAGCACCAACAAGTGTCAAATTTCCTATGCATTCCTCCTCTAATATTAAAAGGAGGAGAATAAGACTGAATACAGGTCAAGCAAAAACCACCCCCACAAATAAGGTAACTTCCCATGCCATGACTTTATGCCTCCACACATATACGATTCAAAACCTGCACTGACCCAAGGTGCTGCCATACTCCTGATCCTTCCACATTTGTGCAAATGCAGTTACTCATGTGAAGTGAGACCAAAGGATTAAGCTCACAATTTGACCATTAACACTTCAAGTCTCTGTGCTTTTTTAGGTTTTTCCCCCTCCACTGAGTTTTTAGCTTCCAATTATAGCAAACTATAACGAGTCCTCTGTTCAACCCTTGTTGCATACAAGGAAAGGGAGCTGCAAGTATCCAAAATACTGCACACATTAACAATATTCCCTGCAGAAGAAATAAAAAACCCATCAAATGTTGCCTGTGCAGGCTTTTAGCTTTGAAGCCACACCACACAATCCATCAACATAATACAGAAATAAAAAAGTACACAAAAAACCCATCACATCTTAGAATAAAAATAAATAAGGGCTTACTTCTTTCCCTTCATTCTGTAGTTTTCTATTTGTGTCTGTCACTTGATTCTGCAGGGGTGTTGAGAAGAGAAAGAAATTAAATTTCAATATTTGCATGTAAAACAAGAGGTTCTCAGAGATGTGTGTGTGTAAAGAATATCTGTTATGGTTTTACTGGCTTCCATGCCATTATTAACATTTGCTCCTATACACCACAAAACAAACACATGGTTGATTTGGCCAATTGCTCAAACAACATTCAGCAGGTTTTTCTGATACAAAAGATGTTTAATCCTAAAAGCAACATGGGCAATATGGAGATACCTGGTGGCTAGAATATTGTGGCAGCTACTAGAGAGCAGTAGAAAATACACCCAGGATTGATGCAACTTTGTACTTTCCACAAATCAACGGCAGTTGGAGAATATGGTTCTGTATTGGCAGAGAAGGTGTAGGCAAAGGAGCCACAATCTGCTCCCCAGTAAGATCACGTTTTAGTTTCTAGTGAAAAATGTTTGGGGGTTTTTTTGTCATCATCTGTACACAAAGTTAAGGTCTTTTGAGGCTCTTCTGAAAAGAGACTAAAAAACTTGCACATTCTTTAGAGAAAACTATTGTTCGTACACATTCAAGTACTCATGTAGAGTAGCTGTCACTGGATTTCAGCTGTTTGACTTATTTCTGGTCACTGAATTTTTTATTTTTTTTTTTTTTTAATTCTTCAAGAACTTTGGGAAAAAGGGGTAATCTCAGCCCCCTAAGCCACCATAAGGAACAAAACTACATTCATTCATGAAGAGACCAAATTAGTCCCATTCTTACTACTGTTGCTGCTACAGGCATGCTTAAAAGGGAGCTGGAGGAAGGTGTGGAATCAGTACCAGTTCAGCTTTAATGAATTCAGCATTGTTGAGAGTATCAAGCTGATGGACACTCCTGGTCTTCTACCTTGCACTGTAGGGATGGGACATGCAACAATGAAAGCTCTCCATATAACATTGTCCTGTTAAGCACCTCACTCCTTCCTTGGAAAGCATCAGCTTTAAAAAAAAAAAAAAAGTCAAATAGTTTCATGGCTTCAGTCCTCTGCATACAGGGTACCGAAGCAGCTGGCAGAGGTGAATTCAGAGCCTTTAGTAATAATATTTAAGCAGCTGTTGGAGAGAGGAGATACCAGAGAACTAGAAAGGGAAATATAAAGTGCTCCTCCTCAAAACAGCAAAAAGGAGGACCTGGGGTACTATAGACCAGTTCAATACCTGGGAAGGAAGTCCAGTTGAAAGCTTAGGGAGGAAAAAAGGCTGATCACAAGCAGCCAGCATGGATTTAGTTAGAACAAAGTGTGTCAAACAAACCTGATCTCCTCCTTTGAAAAAGCAATGCCTTGGGTGAATGAAGGGAATGCTATGGATATCATAGTTTCATAGTTTGTAGGGTCGGAAGGGACCTGAGCAGATCA
>NW_017729033.1:1539666-1549236 GCF_001723915.1 Gavialis gangeticus
TGGCCTTCCTGACCGCATCCCCACGCTGCCGGCCCATGTTCATCTTGGAGTCAAATGATGACTCCAAGATCCTTTTCTACCTCTGCACTGCCGAGAAGGGAGTTCCCCAACCTGTAGGTATGCTGCTGGTTCTTCCTCCCCAGGTGCAGCACCTTGCACTTGTCAGTGTTGAATCCCATCCTATTCTCATCCACCCACCCCTGTAACCTGTCTAGGCCTGATTGCAGCCTACTCCTCCTGTCTAGCATGCCCCCATCCCCCCACATCTTAGTGCCATTTGCAAATTTGAACAGGGTGCTTTTTACCCCCTCGTCCAAGTCACTGATGAGGAGGTTGAACAGTGCGGGCCTGAGGACCGAGCCCCGGGAAACCCCACTGCCCACATCCCCCCACATCGAAAATGACCCGTCCACTACCACTCTCTGGGTGCGGCCCTCCAGCCAGTTGGCGACACATCTGACTGTGTGGGTGTCAACACCACAGTTCCCCAGTTTCTTAGTGAGAACGGGGTGAGAGACAGTGTCCAAGGCCTTCTGAAAGTCCAGGAAGGCTATGTCCACTGCTACACCTGCATCTAATATCATGTACCTGCAAAGCTTTTTACAAGGTCTCCTACGACCTTCCCACAAACAAGCTGAAGACACATGGGCTAGACAAGACTACTATAAAGGAGGAGAGATACCTGGCTCAGTGGCCACAAGCAAAGGGTAATAAGTGGATCCACATCAGAATGGCAGGAGATTGAGTGGAGCCCACTGAACTGGGCTTGGTGCTGTTCACTGTGTTGCTTAATGATTGGGATGCTAGCATAGAAAGCAACTTGAGCAAGTCTGCAGACAACATGAAACTGGGAAGGACTGCAAACACATTGGAGGACAGGAGCATAATTCAGAAGGACCAAGACAGATTGGAAAGTGGGGCTGGAGCTAGCAGGATGAAGTTTAGTGCTGACAAATGCAAGATGCTGCACCTCAGGAAGAATAACCAAAAACACAAATACAAAGTGGGTAATACCCAGCTGGATGGCAGCTCCATAAAAAGGAGGATCTGGGAAGTTTGGTAGATCACAGACTCAATACGAGCCTGCAGTGCGATGCAGCTGTACAAAAGACACATGCGGTTTGGGGATGCAACAACAAGGGAATCAGGTGCAAGACACTGGAGGTGATAGTGCCTCTATTTGGCACTACTTAGGACTCATCTAGAGTACTACATGCAGTTTAGGGAGCCACATTTCAAAAAGGACATGGACAAGTTAGAGGAAGTCCAGAGGTAGGCACACAGATGATCAAGGGCTTGGACAGCAAGCCACGTGAGGAGCGGCTGAAGAAAATGGGTATGTTCAGCTGGTGGAAAAGAGGGAACATGATACCAGTCTTCAAACATTTGAAGCCCATCCTTCTGGGTTTTGTTGGTTGCCACATGGGGCTGGGAGGCTCCTACTGCTACATGATTTTAAGGGTTGGGGGGGGGGGCACGGACTTTTTTTTGTTCATTTGAAGCTTTCTTCATAACCATTAGGTGGTGGCTGCAGCTAAGGCTGGGGGTTGTGACCAAAATGAGCCACTGGGTCCTGCTGGGACTCAAACCCATAAGTTGCTAGCACTTGCCTCTCCACTCGGGTCAGACTGATCACCATACTTAGGATCAGGAAGGAATTTTACCCCACAGTCATACTGGTATGGACTGTGGGGGTTTTGCCTACTTCTGGTGCAGGGGGTGTGGTTCTCCTCCTCAGATCTCTCAAGTGTATTTTAACAACCTTGGCAGACAGAGTTCTTTGAGTAGAAGTGATTTTTTTTTTTTTTAGACCAACTGAGTAGTTGGAAAAAAAGTTCTTAGCAAGCTTCTGGGTGCAATCACCCTTCTTCAGGCATAGGAAGTCTCTGCTGAGACTCCAAGCAGGGTAAGTGCACCCAAAAGCCTGCTAACAATTTTTTTTCCAACTACTCAGTTGGCCTAATAAAAGATACACCTCTGCCTAAAACACCTGGCTTGCTTGTGTCCTTAGACCAACACAGCTACAACCAAAAACCCTTTTAACAACCTTGAAGCAACAGGAATTGGCCACCATGGTCCCCCTGCTTTGCTTGTGGCAGATTTGGGTGTTATGCCTTGTGATTGTGTCAGGGTTGACCATGGCATTTTGTTAACGGGTTAGACAATGGATTTGTATAGAATAGTTCAGATAGGGGTGCTCCTACTTGAGAGAGAGTTGGACGAGGTGATCTCTGCAAGTCCCTTCCAGAGACATGCATCCCAATATTGGTTACCTAAGCTACCTTGCCCCTTGGCTACCGAAACATTACACTGCTCCCATTTGTGACCAGCAGCCCAGTATGTTCACAGAGAGGAGGATTCACCTCAGCTTCAAGTTTTTGTTGTTGCCGTTTTGGGTTTGTTTGTTTTTTATTGAAAGACACTACCACCAGAGCATCTGCACAGCGGCACCCCACCTCCTGCAGCAACTTCTGCTCTCCTGGCAGACCGCCCGCCCACCACAAAAACTGCTCATTTCCTTTACGATGCACTGACATTTTACAGGCAGGAGCAAAGCATCTCCTCTGAAGATTATTTTATTTCCCTATGCCCTAAAAATCCCACCAAAGAGTGAGTCCATGCAGGGTAATTTAAAAACGGCTCCCAATATAATGCCAATTCCATACAAGACCTCCATTAAAAAAAAAAAATCCCACATCTCTCTCTACTAAACACCACAAACAGGGATACATGCTGTCCTTGCCTGGTTTTGAGGATTTTAGAACTACAACCACAGAAAAAAATTAAATCAGTCTATCCAGTCAGCACAATACAATTTCTACATCAAATCAGATGTGCTCAAAGCTTTTCAGCAAAGAATTTATAAATCGGTATACAAAGCACGGAAAGGGCTGACAATAATAGTAAGGTTTTCATGAAGAACAAGAAGAGGGGCTCACGAGACTGGCTTACAGAATGCTCAGCTTACTACTTCATCCTTTTATTTATGGAACGTGGTACTTTTTTTTTTTTAGTTTTTTGGTTTGTTTGTTTTTTTAGTTTTTTCTTAATTAATCCTTTCCCATTTAAAGAGAGACAGTCAAGGTGGAGGACAGAAGTAGACAACAGAAGTCAGCCTGGATTGATAAAGGATCTGGAGGATCCAGACAAGGTGCAAGACTCCCATCAAAAGTGCCACATTCTCCACACTGTATAAGTGAAAGGAAGAGCAGAAGTTTAAATACTTTTATGGCTTTCTTCTGATGCTCTCCTCCTACATATATATGCCAAAGATGTAAAAACACACGCACAGAGTTTTTACATCTTTGGCAAAAGCATACTTGGTGTTATTATTAGCATCATAAGGAGACCATGATGAGCCTGTGTCCCAGGAGGGAAATGTACTGCTAGAGATGAAATCTTCGGGCTGAAATAAACCATGTGCCTGGCTAGTTACTAACTTTGATATCCCAACAGTGCAGCCCCCCAAGAAGTTGAAGGACTTTAACTGCCCTGGTTCCAGTTCTGACCCTCTTAAAAAAAAAATCTAACCATGTGTCTACACGAGGAGGCCCGGCCACCTTAGCACTGCCCCTGTAGTTAAACTTCTTACTCCTCACTGTGTAGGGAAAGTTACCCCTTTACAAAAACTCTCACCTTCAGCTTCTGAGCTTCACCCCTAACTTTCAGCAGCTCTGTGATAGAGTCCACAAAGCCCTGGTAATGGAAGTTGCACATTTTCTCGATCTCCCTGTCGTGGTTTCGGATTCGGGCTTCCAGTTTTTCCATGAAACGGCCATGCTCTTCGCCATCGTAAACAGACCTAAAAGAGAATTTGCAAATGCCTGTCACCCACTGATGTCAGAGAGAACAGACACATGAAGTTCAAGTCTTTAAAAGCAACCTCTCACCTCTGTATAGAACAAGTCAAGAAGCCTACTTTTTTGAAACCCCTGGGTATGAATGTTTCTGGCCCCATATAGCCTTTTCTTTTTTCTTCCCCTACCAGCCAGGCATTTGGATTTCATTAAAGAATATTTCAAAAGGTTAACACAATCCCATTTGTAACCATATAGGGAGGCTTCCACCTCTAGCTGGTGTTCAGTCACATCAGCAGTTGACTACAAAGGGCTATTAATTCAATGGCATACGGTTGCCTTTATAAAAGTAAAGGAGTTTACATCCAACTCTTGCGCCAAGGACAGACGATCAGAAAGCCCAAGGCTGAATCAAATCAATCTCTCCAGGCTAGTCTAAACTGTGTAGATTAAATTGATAAGCAAGTGAACAGACATCCACGTCTGATTTCAGAAACGCAGCCACCTGCCTGCCATGGCCCAGGCCAGAAGCCGGGGGATGCTAGAGCATGCCTCCCTGCTCGGGTAAAGCAGATAGTTTGGGCCAACACTAGCCCACCCGCCCTACGAGAGCAGGTTTGCAGGGGAAGTGCAAAGCATCCTGGGATTCTACGGGACTAAGTTCACTTGACTCTGGAGCGGATCTGGGACAGAAGTTCAATAAACCAATTTAACCTAAAAATCAATGAAGTCTGATACTACATCCACCTAAGTTTATCTTAAACTGGTTTTAGTCGTTTTGAAAGTGGTTTACGTGCACTAAATTTCTGTTGCGTTACAGATTTGAACTGGTTTCTGATCACTTAAACGAGTCTGCATCTAAATTTCTGTCCCTAGCCCTAGTGTCTTAGTAATGTAGCCTTCCCATTATGTCTGCTGTCACAAACTAGTCATCTCTGCTGCCGACATGAACAAAGTATAAAAGGTTTAAATCCCTGCCCCGTTACCACACAAGTCCTTCCAAGTTCAAAGCAATGCACACCAGGAAGGGGTTCTTTGGGGGGAAGCTTTAAACACAGCCATCACATTACAGAAAGTCTCTAGATTGATCAATTAAATATTTTCCCTGAATTCACATACATAGGAATGAAGAAAAAGTGTGCAAGACTTCCACCTGCCTCTGCATGGCAAACAGAGGGTCTCAGTAGCCAAGTAAGCAGCTGATATTCCAGAAAGATTGAGGTTGATGATGCAATGTATGAAAAACTTTTTCTTACTGTAAATTACAATCATTTTCTAGGGCATGCAGAATAATAATAATAATCTAAAAAAACCTTCTGTAAAACTGCATAATGCACAGGACTTCCTCTATAAGACAGATCTAAATTCTAAGCCTAGCTTTGATGGATTCTCTTATGGTCAATTTTTGAGGACTCAAAGTTCCTAGTTTGCTAAAAATTAAATTTCAGAGACCCCAGCTGCTTTAATTACAATACTGCTCTCCTAGCTTTCAAGCATAATTATCCAAGATGAAAATATAATCAAAAACAGGCTATAAAAATATAGAAGCCTTTCCATAGTGAACAGATCTAACAAACAACCCTTTAGAGATCAGAACTAAATAGCTCCTCGAAGGCATTTTAAAATTATTGTGGCTCATTTTCAAAGGTACTAAATTGATTTAGGGTTAAAAGTCTGCTATCTGATAGAATCAGACATTACTTCTGACCATTTCATCCTCTGCATTCAGGACAGTCTCCACAGTAAAAAAGAGGCGCCATGGACAAATTGGGACTTAGTGCTGAGGGCCAAACCCGAGTAAAAATCTTTAAGAAAGTCTGTTCTTACAACCTGAGTCACACCAACAGTCACCTGCATGAGGGTTCTTTCCTTACTTGCATTAATTAAAAAAAACTTTAAAAACTAGTCCAACTTCACATACTGCAAGCAAGCATGCTAGATCAGTCAAAAGGCAAAGCCAACAGAGTTCACAATATATCTAGCACTGAGGTGGAGGCTAATTTCTTCCATTAGTATAAAGCATCTGAAAGGGACCAACTTCAAATTTACAAAAGCTGGGATAGTGTCATAGTATCAAGGCTGGTGGGTTTACTGCATAGTAACCTCCTTCAAACTTTGACTATAAACTACTATTAAAATTGGAGATCGACTGCCATCTAGTGATGGCCAGTTTGTTTGCAACGTTACTTCTATAAAAATCAATATAGGTCCTTACTACTGACCTCTGCCTAATTACAAAGCCAAAATGCATATATAACACATGCTGTATTTGGTTACATGTATTGATGAGATTTTAATACTCAATTTTAAAGTAAAATGGAAACACTAATTGAAAAAAGTTCCAAGATGACATAATATGTTCCCACCAAAGGAAAAGAAATTCTGTTGTGCATTTATATAACACCCATTATCCAAGAATCCCATCATGATTTATGAACGTTAGGCAAACTTCACAACTCCCTCATTTTACAGATGGCCAAACTCAAGACACAATGGTCCAATGACTTGTTCAGAGCCAAAAAATGAGTCAGTGACAGGCAACAACAACACCCTGGAGACCAAGATGTCAACCATCAGTTTAAACTTCAGGCAGTTAAAAACCAAGCTCTACTTCCCTTCCCAAGTCTTCTCTGTATTCCACACTATTTATACTGCTGTTCCCCCCTCCTCCCCAGTCGGTATAGCCAGTAACATCAGTGTCATCTTGGATTCCACTCTTCCTTTATGATACAAGCATCCAGGTCACATCCTAGTCTTCCTGGTCTTGCCTCTACATCCCCATCCCCAAGACCCAGCACATTTGGAGTTCATAGACTAAAACACTGACCGGCAATAAACTCCACGTAGGCAAACTACGGCCCCGTACTCTGGCTTAGTGGTGTCAATGAGGACTCCAGATGGGCGCACAGGATCACTGCAGGATTCAGGTACAATTTGTTCTTGGATGTGTTCAAAGTTAAAAGAGTTTGTGCATAAAAGTAAAGTGCAGCCTTTAAAACCAGTTGGGACCATTTTAAATTTTATTCTGCCCACACAAATGACCCATTTCGTTTCATCTGACTTGCTAGTTTAAAAGTTGCTGCCACATTATTTCAATTATCGGCTACCACTTCCTGGATATTCAGAGTAAAAATATTCCATTGGGCACACCTAGAGCCTTCGCGACATGGCCTGTCCGCCAACCTTTTTGGCAGGCATGCCATAAATTAAGCCCCAAATCATGCCCAAGTGCCACTCCAGTCCCCTCCCCAATCTGCTGCTCTTCTGTCTGCTCCCTGACTTACCAGTCATTGCACTGCCTGCCCCACCCCCAATGCCACGTGCAACACCAGAGCTATTTGCGTCACGTGTGCCACAGGATGTGACCTAGTCGAACTAGCAGTACAGACGTCCACAAAACACCACACAGCAATTTCTACACAAAACCTTTAACTCCTGTTTGAACAACAGCATACCCTTAGAATGCTATCCAGTCTTAACTCTGTTTCTTCCAAATTTACTGTGGTCATCTTGACCCAGCAACCACCAATTCTGACTTTACTTGAAGTTCAATTCTCTGCTGTTCTGCCCAGCTAACTGCTGTCATGAACTCCTCCCTCCCTACTTGAAATTAAATTTTAATTTTTTTTTTTAGAAGTATTGAGCCACAATACCCAATACACAGTAATTTTATTTTTAATTTAATTTTAATACTTTAATTTATTGCACCCTTTCCTGCTGCTATGCATTCCTCCAGCATATCCCAACCTGCACTTTTACCATCTCTCCACCTGTCTACATCCCTTCTCTGCCTGTTCCTTTGCCCCCTCACCCTCATTTCTTCCTTGTGTCCTCTTTGCAGACCTCACACTGATTTTAAGCCCCACCTGACACTACATTCACACAGCAGGGTTGCAGAGCACTTTCCATCCCAAGGATTTAACATTCTGCACAACTGCTAATAGACAGTTATACAATCAGTAAAACAGCATTGAACAAACAGATCCATTTACAAATGAGAAAAAAGAAGTTAAGACTACCAGCATCATCGACTGTTTCATAACATCCATGCTCATTAAAAGTCAGCTTTCATTTTTCAAAGGTCAAATGGAAAAAAAAAAAGCTTTGAGAAGAGTTATAACAATAAGCAAACAACATAATTATCTTGCTTCCAATATAAAAAGGTTTATTTCATGGAACAGAAGCAACCAAACTTTCCCAACCTGAGCAGTAAGGTGCAGTGAGATTTTTGTGGGGGTAGGATCCATCAAGCAATGGCCACATTCAAGTGACAAATGGCTCTGGGCCACCTTCAGTCTTGAGGCTATTTAGAGCCTGGACTACACTGCTCTAGCATAATCCCTTCTCTCCCAGAAGACCAAGCTGTGACTTCTGTGTCTCTGCAAGCATCATCCCCCTTTGTACCAAGACCCAGGTAGAAACAACCTGTATTTGGACTATCAACTGGATATCCAGGAGGGATGGGATGGGATGAAACGGGACAGGACAGAGGAAATGTCAAAATGCCTCTTTAGACCTACAGTTGAGCAAGACCGTGGGAAGGGGGAGGATGAGTGACGCTGGCTACTGCCTTATGGCTAGAGTACAAGATTAAAATTGTAAAATCCCACATTTAGGTTCTGTTCTAAGCTCTGCCAAAAAGACAGTGTGGCTGAGATACTGAGCTCCTCAAAAATCAAATCACTCTGCCTATCTGTGAAATTGGGAGACTAAAAGGCAGGTACAGAGAGAGACTACTTCCCAAATCTCACGAGAGAGGTTGTGATGATTCTCTTATTAAGATTTGGAAACTGTCTCTAACATCCTGAGATGTGAACTCCTCCCTGTAGCACTTCCCAAGGAGTTATTACATGCAAGTATAAACAGACTAAATTCAGTTTGGAGACTGTGCTTCAGGTCTTGTCAAGCTAGAGTTCATATCTCCAAGGAAAGCCTTTTCCAGGTTTATTTTACCTCTTGAACAGGTTAGCTACAACAGTGTACTAAGCAATGTCTAATAACGGCAAACTACAAACCTGACCCTGTCCCAATGGAGACTTTTGCCTGCTTTGACTGCAAGACTGGCTTTCATAAGAACTGAAATAAATTAAGTTATAAACTGCAGGAGGGAGGGGAAGAAAAAAGGCGGCAGCAAACTCTCCCAAGGAAATCTCTGTGGACAAAATGAAAAAAAAAAAGATCTGGAACAATGCAAGGACATGCTGGGGACAAAGAAACAGAAGTGTCTGGCTTTCTGTTTTCAATTAATATGTGGAACAAATTCCTGGGTTTGTTCTGGACTTTAAGTTTCTTGCTTTGCCCCCCCTGCCCCCAATAAACTTCTATAGTGGTTACAGCCTTAAGAAACATTTTATTCTCATTAGGCTACATAAAAGCATTAGCATTGTTGTTTATTACAAAAGTTAAAATAAGATGAAACAAAAATTAACTACCGAGTAACATTAAAAAAAATGTCGATTGGTGCAACGTGCCTAGAGAAGAGGTCAAAGAAAGTTTGAAAAACGCATCATTCCTTAAAAACTCAAAATGAAATATTCAACAGAGTTCATCGCTTCATCCTCTGGAGCTTCCGGCAAGTTAGGAGTACATTGGTGTTGCTACACTACACGCAATTTCTGACTGATCACAAGCATCCAAAGCCATTTTGAGACAAAATTGTCAGCCTGAAACGTGCTTTTTCAGCTTTACATCTACTTCTATTCTGCAGTTCAGTAAGTTTGTGTCATGCCAACCCATTGATCCAGTGTTAGGTTTCCCTACCTAGCAAAAGTGT
>NW_017729033.1:1554236-1556028 GCF_001723915.1 Gavialis gangeticus
TATTCTGCAGTTCAGTAAGTTTGTGTCATGCCAACCCATTGATCCAGTGTTAGGTTTCCCTACCTAGCAAAAAAGTGTCCCGATGCTTGAGTGGCAAAAACTACAAGGAAAAGCACAGCACTCTTGCAGGTTATATCCTAATCTTGATCCAAAAAGGTCCTACGTTAATATTATTAATTAGAAAGAGCCCCCTTTACTTGTGCTGTACCACACCTGTATTTTCAGCCTATTTTCCCTTTAACAGCAACAAAGCTTAAGCAAAAATACTAGGAAAATTGAAGTTCCATTACCATTAGATTCTATAGTAGGAAGCAAGTGTGGAAAAGCCATGCTCTTCTCAGCATAACTAGTCTAATGAATTAACAGGACGTGGCAGATGTGCTATACCTTCCCTTGAGCAAGGCTTTTGATAGTCCTACATGACTTACTCATAAGCTAAGTAAATACAGTCTAGAATCTAGACTGCAGATAAAACTGGACGATGAATGCACAACCTGCTAAAAAACTGCTCTGAAGAGCAGTTATCAACAGCTGCTGATAACCTAGAGGAGCATTTCAAGTAGGAGGCGCAGGGGTTTGTACTGAACCCAGTTTTCAATGTTCTCCCTAACTACTTACCTGGATGATGTATTAAAGTGCACCAATAAAATCAGTGAGTGACACCAAGGTAGATGTTATCAGAGTTTTGAAGAACAGGACCATCACTCAAAGTAAGTAGTGATAAATCATCCAAAAAACATATGAAACGGCATCTGTCTTGATTGAAACTGCTAGTCATAGGGAAGAGACATACAATGCAAAAACTGAAGAGAGAATATCTGGATAAGCCATAGGACAACCAAAAGGATCTGAGGATTACGATGCATCACAAACTAAAATGAAGTAGTGTGATGCTGTTAAGAGGCAAATCTTATTTTGGTAGGCATTTAAAGGAATGCGGCACACAAGACACAGGAGGCAATTACTCTGCCATATTCAGTGCTACTGCAGCCTCACGTTGAGTTCTGTTCCCAATTTTTTGCACCACATTTTAATTAACTAGACAGGCCAAAGAGTCCAGGGAAGAACAAGATTTATAAAAAACACAGCTTGTGAGGAAAGGTTGGTTTGGGTTAGTTTAGTCTAACAATTAGAAGACTGAAGAAGATAAAGCATCTTCCAGTACAGAAGCAGTTGTTATAATGAGGACAACAATCAAATCTTTTCCATGCTCCTAGGGGAAGGGCATGAAGAAACTGGCTTAATTTGCAAAGAAAAAAAATTATATTCTTTTTCTTCATGGGGGAGAAGGGAGATTGGGGATGCGGGCAAGCAAAAAGGGTAGTGAAACAAGCTATTAAATTGTGCCAGCTCCTTCAGTGGAGGCTTTTAAAGAACAGGTTAGATAATGGTTGTCAGAGATAGGTCATACACTTAATCTGCTTCAAGTCATGCCCCAGCTCTGAAGATAACCCCTTGGGATCCCTACAAATTCGAGGAGTCCACAGTGGAGTTAAACTCCGAGTCTCTCTTTAAAAAAGAAAGTAAAGTGGCATTTAAGAAATGCCACCTCCCTGCTGGGCCCCGGGGGAGGCTCACCTAGGCCTAGAGTGAGTGAGGATTTAGTTAGGGATCTTCTAGAGGGGCTGGACATTTTTAAGTCAGCCGGCCCAGATGATCTTCACCCTAGAGTCCTGAAGGAACTCGCTGGGGTCATTGCAAGTCCCCTGGCGCGGCTATATGAACACTCGTGGTGCTCTGGAGAGGTGCTGGAGGACTGGAAGAGGGCCAATGTGGTTCCCATCTTCAAAAA
>NW_017729033.1:1556496-1572798 GCF_001723915.1 Gavialis gangeticus
CTAGATGATCTGCTCAGGTCCCTTCCGACCCTAGAAACTATAAGAACTACCACCTACTAGATGGTCTGACCCAGCCCAGTATCCATGCTGTCTAGAGGCGGCCTGGGAAACTACACAGCTGCCATGTGGCTTCTTGTCCATGCACATCTCCAAGCAGATTGTCACTGGACAGCATTTGAATGGTTTCTGAGATGCCTTCAGGGAGCAGCAGGCATGTGTCTTCTTCACCTGGCACCCTTGTTATTAGCCTGTAACCTTCACTCTCATTCCTGTTTCGTCTTTTGTGGTCTTCTGCAAATCAGGGGCTGTAAACGTAGTGGCCTTCCTTTAGCCAGAAGAGGCTTGTAGTTCCTGGTGGGCCTGTCATCGTGCAAGTAGGCCAGTCTCCAACAAAGGAAGAGCATGAATGCCGAGGGAGAGAGAATACGACATATCCAGACTTCTCCACCATTTGCTCCAATCCCAATGCAGCCAATGGGTCCATCCTAAATGTAATCCTATCCCCTGCCACACCACTTTGCCTGTGCAGGTGAAGTTTTTTGTAACCTTCAATACCAGGGATGCCCAACCTCATAAGCGCAGAATTTCTTCAGCAGTCATTTCTATCAGAGACTGCTCCAGTGTATGAGGTTTTGTTACAGAGAAATAGCAGACAAAAAGCACAACAAGCTAACTACTGCAAGTACACACAAGATAAAATGCAATGCAACATAAGGTAAATTCTAGAGGTCTTCTATACATATCTGGGGGTTACACAATACATAAGCAGCTAGTGTAACTTAATACTAGGATATTGGACACACCAGTATGAATTGGGGCAATTATCAGCTCTGGGGATGGAGTACGCTTATAAAAACAGAACAAAGTGGCACATAGCAGTGTGAATCCATTTTAGGAATTAGAGTCACAAGATCACTTTTTCCCTAGTAAAATGTTTTTCATGATGGAGCTTTACAGGTCATCATTATTTAATTACCTTGGAGTGCTAGTCATATAGACCCAGACCCTAGTAGGCCAGGCACTTGTATACAGAACAAAAATTACACACACACACACGTTCAGAGTTTGTCTAAAATGCCAGGAAGCAGCAGGGCTGGGTAGCTTCAGACTAACACAATTGACTACCTCTCTTTGAAGAGTGCAAAGGATAACTATGGATCATTCCTCCTCTACTTGGAGTGAATTAAGCTAATCCACAAAACTACTTTTGCTCCGTGAGCGCGCACACACATGGAGTTAATACAAAACAGCTATTCTGCTTTCAAATTCACGCACCCCCACATTATTTTGGAGTAACTCACTTGTACGTGGGCCCAAGCCCATTGAATTGTAGTCTTCTGCTCTAAGCATTATGTTCTCTTCCCCTGCTTAAAATGCTAGGGGCGACTTGAACCACTGGTTATGCTAGCGTTCCCTGTTACAGGGGCTTACATACAATTAAAAAAAAGAGAGTGTCAGTGGAGACGGGCAAAGGCCTAAAGTGTGTTGCTGCAATTCAGATGGCTTTTTAACGTGCATTAGTGAACCCAATTTGGAAGTCTTTTTTCCCCAATGTGGGATGAACTTACCCACAGCAAAGCAGTCGCACCCACATCCTGTTGGGCATCTGCCAGGACCTCCCACTGGTAACAATACCATTCTGCCGGCCATCTGGGTTGGCTGCCTGCTGCAAGGTCATTATAACCAGATATCAACTGACTGCCAATGACCATGCACAGCCAAGTGTCATCCTTTGCAAGAGCAGCTCACGAGGAGTTCACGAGCAGGCGTCTCATTCTTCACTGATTACTGGTTGTGCCTAATGCTACTATACCACAGTCCCATACGGAGATGCTGAACTTCACCAGCCTCTGGAAAGGGGCTTGGTTTAACTCATCAATCCACCAGTAACTCCATACAGGTATACAAGTAGGTATAGCGGCAAACAAATTAAGGGGCACAACTGGAAAGCTACTAGTCTTTAGACATGCAAAGTTCAGAGAGGTGCAACAGCCTGCAGTTACAATGGGGAGCTAGCCCATATCTCCATTAAATGTGCCACAGGCTAATGTCCACTGAGCCAGTCTGTTAGGGACACCCTGTGGATGCCAGCAAACCAGTGAGCCCACTAAACGCTGTACCAGATACAAACTGGTATAGGACTTTCCAGTAGGTTTAAAAGCTGAATGATGAAGCTGTACCACAGAGCCCTGAAGTGTGACTAGTGCCGATGTCTATAAGCATTAAAGTTGCATTCCACCACAACATTTAACAGGAGGGATTGTAAGGAAGCAATGGGCTCAGGTACTCTAAGCACGCTACTGTGCTAGTCTAAGTTTTCGTTGCCTTTTTGAATCATGGAAGAGTAGAACCAGAAGGGCCCTCAGGAGGTCACATTAGTCCAACCCCTGCTTGAGGCAGGATTGCCTCCATCTAAAACTACCCTAAACAAAAGTTTGCCTAACCCAGCAAATATCAACCATGGTGCCACAGCACCCTGGGGTGCTACGAGATGCATTTCAGGGTGCTGCCATACAGTATCAGTACTTAGATGTTCAAACATCTACACGATTCATGAGATAAACCAAGAAGTGTCAAATAAGGATCCATAGCATCATAAATGAAGACAAAAAACAGTCGGAATGAGTTTTTTTGCAACGGAAGAATTGCTCCAGCATTTTTCTCTAGACAAGAAATGAGTAAAAGCTAAGAGCTGCTTTTTTCTGAAGGGGGTCTGAAGTCTAACAAGGCTGAGAACCAATGCTCCAACTTCTTGTTTGACGTAAGGGCAGCACCAGAAACTGCACAAGTTCTCATTTCATTTTTGGGGAACGTTGTTCTATTGCATATTGCGATGTTTTGCAGACCGTCTCTCTCAATAAAAATCAGGTAAGGACAGACACACACAGACACCCATCTTAACATAGGCAGCTTTCAACTACTCGCATATAAAGGATTCTGAAATGTTAATATTCCAATCACTGCATCCTTACAAAACAAGCCAAGTCTAAATGTGCAGTGACATTACTGTTCAACGAGGTTGTGTGAGCATCTGCTGACGGCTCACAAAGTGCATCTTGGTGCGTTGTTCAAACAGCAGGAAGTTGAAACCTCTCTACATTCTTGGCCATGCATTTTGGAACCTTCTTCCCACCATGAAGCACAACTGTCAGAAGCAACCCACCACCATCAAAACAAATATTACATGGGGAGCACGGCACTACCTGCCATACAAACAGACATCAGATGCAACTGATAACATGCACATGTCAAGTATGATTAAATCCTTGCACTAGCAGACAGAATGACATGTGCAGTAATCTTAAATGCCCTACATAAGCATATATATTTCACACAAGCAGCTCCTAGACTCCAAGGAGAAGCACAATGCATCCCTCACTCCATGACCTCAAATAGCTGCTTTATTCTGCAGAGGGCTCCTCTCTGGCTGAACCTTTTGAACAGTTAAGTACCCACCTCTTGCATCCATCCACATGCACAGCTCTGTCCCTGGCTCTCAAAGGTTATAGGAAGAAAACCTAAGCCTTGATAGAAAGATCTCTCATCACCATTCCACCTTCATATCAGCATCCTACAGTTACTCCTCCATCTTCCAGATACACACTCCAGTCATTCTCCAACTCCATAGCGTAACATTATCCTAGTCCTTTCACCTATAACCAGTCCAGCAAAAGATTTCCTAAGTCAGGGAAGCAAAGGATCTCCCAGAAAGATGAGCAACAGTAACACCATCAGTGTCTGCACACACCACTGATTCTCAACCACAGTGCTATGGTTCATGGCATGACGCGCAAGATAAACCCAGAGTTTAGTAGTAGATTCCTACACAGGAATCTGTAGCGTTAAAAAAATTCTGACCCGTTGGGATCTGATTTCTTTGCAGCAGAAGTACTACTCTCATGTTTTGCTGTAGTCAGAAAGAGTGAAAACTAAGAGCTGGTATTTTCCCAGGGGTGTCTCAAGTCTAAAAAAGGTTGAGAACCACTGATGTACACCATCCTTGAAGAAGACTCCAGACCTCAAAGTGAAGGTGTCACAAACCTTCCCGGTCCACCTTAGAAAAACTAGTGAACCATCAAAGTGACAGACCAGACCTTACAGCACCTGAAGCAAGTGTTTTCTGCCGACTGACTCCAAAACCTAGGAGAAGGACCAGAGGGGTTGTTAAGAGGCACATGAAGACCCTTCAGCTGCCTCAGTACTGGACTGGACGGACCACTGGTCTGACCTAGTATGGCACTCATGTTCCTGATACAACCAGAGAACACTGCCACGTAAACCCATTAATGACTTCTTGAATGGTGCCTAATCCCATCACCTGTGGTACAGCACCAGTGCACACCTTTATAACAAAATGGAAACGAACTGATCTAACTGCTTCAGAACCAGACTGGAAAAATGTGGGTAGTGATCTTCAAGGGAAGGACCATGCAGTCCTCCAACCCACAGGTGGTTTTCTGCTATAGCTGCAGGGTAAGTACTGCAGACTTCCAAGCAGGTGGCCTCTGAGGCTCTGAACTGCAGTCACTCACTGCTAGTCATGCCAGCTGTATGGTATTATCCCGTGCCACAACTAGGAGCTGGCCAAGCCCAAAACCAGCATCCCACCAAGCAAGTCAGCTTCACAAAAGGAGATGCAGACATGCACATTTACTCTCATCTTTTCCGAGTGCCCTTTCACCCTGTTCTCAAGTCACTACCTGACATTAGATATGCTACCCACAATTGGTTTTATATTCACAACCATGAAGATCACAACAATCAGTGTTTCCTCCACTGGAAGTGGCAGTGGTGCACAAAGGGAGATTAAGAGGAGAAATCCTGGGAATCATTCTACTTGACCTGAAGCTTCAGAATTTAAATTGGCCTTCTACTAAAAATCAAAGGCAACCTACAGCAGAACAATGCGCTTACCCGCAGTCATTGCTATTATGTAAGACCATAAAGATACAAGGCTATAGCATCTTGATTGCAGAACAAGTGTGTGGTTTATGCATGCTACTACCCACACAGTAACTGCTGTAAAGCCAGTAAGGCAGATAAACCAGAACCCACAATATAAAAGTGGAGACCTGCCTTATATAGGAAGGATGGTGCTGCCAATGCCATGCTGTCTCAGATACAATACTATAGACAAAGCTTAATGGATCACTGTTCAGCAGCAGCAGCAAGGGTCAATTTAGGTGCCAAATTAGCATGCAAACATTTAGCAAGACATCACAATGAAGTTGCCTACAGCACATTCATGCCCTTCCAATTGCTTCAGGCAGCTCCACTCAGCAGCTGTTCCCTACAGCAGAAGAGCCCAACCCCAGGCCTACGGCATCATGTCATCCAGCACACCAGGCTGCTCCCCACAGGTCTGAAATTTTGGCAAGAGGGGAGCAGTGGCACTGCTCCCCTGCTGCCAAATTTCCAGATCCACGGGGAGCCCCAAGCCCCACGTACTGGACAGGGTGCTAGATCCCAGTGCACTGGGCTGGACAAGGGCAGTGCTAGACCCCAACTCCAACATGCAGGGGCAGGAGGGGATGGCACTAGAACCCTAGGACCCAATTCTGGTGCATAAGGGACAGGAAGGGGATGGCACCAGGCTCCCAGGCCCCGATCCAACCTGGGGACCAGTCCCACACCACTCATGACCCACAGGGCCAAAAGGTTGACCACTGCCCTACTGCACAAAGTACATCCTGAAAAGTGCCAGAAGGCAAACAGACTATGGTAGAGGGAGAATGACATGGGAGTCTCCACACACAACCAGCAGCCAGCTGCAGGTATTTCATCTGGCATTAAAAATTGGAACAGTTTTGCTACATGTGCATCATTCCCATCTCATCCACACCTACCAATTAGGATGCAACAACCACTCCTTTTTTTAAATGGCTCCATATGGACACGTGTCTATATCCTCTATAATGCCCTTCGGTTCCTCTTAGTTTTCAGTCTCTTCTCACAAGAACAGAGTCAAAGAGCATCCTGTACTTCCATCTGCCTTCCTGAAGTTACTGATAATTCACTTGCAGCATTAAATCAAGATTTGCAAGTGATAAATGTGGCTTTTTAGACTTTCCGTCTACTCTGGATGATTTTCATCTGCCTTTCCTTGAGTCAGAGACCAGAGGCCACCAATTTCACTTTGCATGGCTGATATCATGGCTCGGCCTGCAAAAAGTCGTTCTCTCCCTTTCTTGCCAATCAGACTTAACAAGCTCCTAGAGCACAGGCTCTTCCTCGTCCTCCTTGGTTTCTTTCCTCAGAAAGGTAAGCATAGCCCAAAAGGCTGCATGCACCCATCATCTCCTTTGCACTCTGCAAAAAAGAGAAAGACCAGCTGTTTGCCAGCTATACCTGCCTGGCATAAAACAGGTCAAGCTTCTTAAAGCCTTCCTGTTGGAACCTGCATTGCCTGAAGCTAAATAGACCTGCGGGCATTCACACGTCAGGCAACAGCTTTCACCACCTTGTCAACTGAATAGGGCCCAGACTACATCCTAGTAGGCTAGCATCTTAAGCTCCTAATATTTTTTTTTTTTCTTGCAAAGAAAAAGAGGAGGAATTAGGCTGGCTGATTCCACATCTCCATTTGACCTTGGCTATGAAAGCCTGGTAGTCCACAAAACACATTCTTCCAAATGAACCACACTATCCTGGAACGCAGTACCAGAGTGAAGTGCCCCTCTACCTGCAGCTGTCGGCCTTAGCAAGCTCTCATTGGGAAGACAGATGTGGCCACAGGAATGGAGCAGCTTGTAAGTCAGCACAGGACTGCATGCAGGACAGCCAGAAAGGGACCGGAATGCGCTCTCCCCTTCCACATCTATCTTTAATGGCCAAAAAGCTAGTGTGACACTGGTCATAACCAGCTAAGAACTAAGGCAGCAAATATACACAGGTGGCAGCTTCGGCAAGTACTGTACTGCTCCAATTATAAGCATC
Source organism: Gavialis gangeticus (assembly GCF_001723915.1). Taxonomy (NCBI): domain Eukaryota; kingdom Metazoa; phylum Chordata; order Crocodylia; family Gavialidae; genus Gavialis; species Gavialis gangeticus. The sequence continues at coordinate 1,563,433 of NW_017729033.1, forward strand.
CCTTTTTCACCTCTCCAAAAGGGCCATTAAAAAGACTCATTACTTTTGTGGGGTCAGTTTATAACCTAGGCCCCTCCAGTCTCAACTTCTGTCACTGCAGCACATTTTTGCATGCAGTGAAAATACCAAGCCAAAATTTTCAGCAGTTTTACTTTGTGGTTTTTGTGCACATAATCCTTTGGGCCCTTTTCTTGATTACTGGGTTGTCCTGGGGGATTTTGTAGAAGTAACAGTACAATTATAGAAAGTTAGGGTTGAAAGGAGCCTCAGGAGGTCACATCTAGTCCAACCCCAACTAGATCATCTGAGCCAAAGCTTTGTCTAGCGAGGTCTTAAGCACCTCCAAGGATAGAGACTCCACCATCTCTCTGGGGAGCCTGTTCCACTGCTTCACCACCCTCCTCGTGAGAGAGTTTTTCCTGATATCCAACCTCAACTTCCCTTGCTGCAGCCCGAGCCCATTGCTCCTTCTGTCATCTGCCCCCACTGAGACCAGCCCAGCTCCATCCTCTTTGCAGCCCCCCTGCAGAGAGGTGAAGGCTGCTATTCAATCCCCCTCAGTCTCTTCTCCAGACTCAATCAGCCCAGTTCCCTTAGTCTTTCCTCACCAGTCCTGTCCCCCAGGCACCACTCACCATTTCTGGTGCTCTGCTGGACTCTCTCCAATGTGTCCACATCCTTTCTGCAGTGGGGGGCCCACAGCTGGACACAGGACTCCAGATGTGGCCTCCCCAGTGCAGAATAGAGGGGAAGAATCACTGCCCTCCATCTACTGGCAACGCTCCTACCCATGCAGCCCAGGATGCTGGTAGCCTTCTTGGCACAAAGGACAAACTGCTGGCTCCTGTTCAACTCCTTGTCCCTGTCACCCCCAGGGCCTTTTCTGCAGAGCAGCTGCCCAGCCAGTCGCACACACCCCCCCCCCCCCCCCCCCCCCCAACCGCATCGATGCATGGCATTGTTCAGTCCTAAGTGCAAGACTTTGCACTTGTCCTTGTTCAACCTCATGAGATTCCTTTTGGCCCAAACCTCCCATTTGTCCAGGTCTCTCTGAATCCTAGCCCAAACCTCCAGTGTATCTACTACTCCCCACAGCTTGGTGTTATCTGCAAACTTGCCACGGGTACAGTCCCTCCATCCCGTCTTCCAGGTCATTGATCAAAACATTGCACACAAAACTGGCTCCAAGACTGACCCCTGGGGCACTCCACTTGATACCGGCTGCCAACTAGACATCAAGCCATTGATTACTACCCTCTGAGCCCAATGCTCCAGCCAGTTTTCTATCCACCTTCCAGTCCCATTCATCCAACCCAGACTTCCTTAGCTTGCCATCAGGAACGTTGTGAGAGTAGTCTGAGGTCTCTCTTTAGTCACTGACTTATTTTGGAGGGGGAGGGAAGAGAAAAAGGGTTTTGCCCTAACACCGAACCTGATAGTGTGGCATTATATGAAAGTCTACTTACAAACCACAATACAGCTTGGTCTCCATTGGGCTCTGTACAATCCTAAGAAATCCTAATTTTGCTTCTACTGAAGCCAGGGGGAAACCTCCCACTTGTCTCAATGGTTGGGATCAGGTCCTTTATTAATATTTATGAAGTGCTCAAAGAACTACTTAATCACTTGTTTACAAGAACAAAGCAAACCAGACTGTGAAAACAGAGGAGAAAAAACAGACACCACCAAAACAGAGCCACTTCTGGGGTGAACTAAATAAGGCTGTTCTGTGCCAACGCATCCCAACAAGATTGAGAGGAAGTGAAGAACAACTGCAATTTAAACTGTGATAAAATAATCTGGCTACAACATTTGTACTGGAGAACAGCTTCAGATGATGAAGAGGCCTACAGAGAAAAAGTTTGGAAAAAAAAGTGAGCGTATAGCTGCAAAAAGCGCCAGGAGAGCAACCCCAAAGCCAGGCAGCGAGAACAGCTATCGCCAACACAGATCCTTCCCAACCGAGGCAAACATGGAGAAAACTGGCCATAAGCACAACTTTTTGCATCCCTCCTTTTTGAGAGCACGATGGAAACAATTCCCCAAGAACAAAAGCGATGCGTCAGCAGAGTCCTACCCTCTCAAGCTCTTTCAAGTTGGAAGGACAGTTGATTTGCACCATGTGTCAGACAGGAATGTTATAGCTAGACCCAAGCAAGATAAATGTCAGCCCCTCCAAGCTGGTAAATATTAAATTGAGATGAATCATCTTCACAATGACTGTAAACAAAACACATGGGTTTCTGCAAAGGAAGGGACTGAAATGGTGCGCCCCACTCGCACTTACTTTGCAGGAAGTCTCTTAAAAATGTTTACATATGTACCATTGCTGGAAAAAAAGTGTCGAAATCGGGGGCAGACAAACCGACAGAGCAAGAGGACACCAAGCTAAAGCCAAAGCATTCTTTACTCACTTCCACTACGCCTACCACAGCGTTCCAGTATGTTCAGTCCTTTATTAGGGACAAAGCCAGGGGAACATTTACAACCATGGCTAGGATACAAATCCAAATGCCACTATATACAGGCAGGAAGGTCTACTGTAGAGACATCAGTTTTCTAGCTCTGATATTTAGTAAAATGACATGCTTTCTTTTTAAAAAAAAGATGTGATCCTTTATGCTCACTGGAACATGATTCAATTGCATCCCAGGTATAAGGGAAGTAATGCTGCAACACGATGTTGGTGGGACTGATACCGAACATGTGCACACAGTTCTGGGATTCACATTTTATGGGCTTTTTCTTTTTTTAGAAGAAGTCAGAGCACTGGAGAAAAACGGTGCCTTGCATCAGAAGAAACTTAGAAGTCAAACTGGTTTAGTTTAATCAGAAAAATGACTGAGAAGTGACTGATCTTCACAGGGACAAAACACAATCACTAAAATACCAGAATACTAAAAATTCTAACGAAAAAAAAATTTGAGACAAAAGCATAGCAGGATACAACACTTGGAAGATGAAGGCAGACATATCCAAGATAGAAATAAGTCACTTGTACACAGACTGAGTGGGTCCCTAGCCCACCCCCACCTTCAATTACAGTAAATGGTGGATTTATTCTCAAGGTCTTAAAAATATCAATACTATTCTCAGAAAAATGGATTTTAGCCAAAATGCTTTACTGGGGTCTATACAAAGTAAATGGGTGAAACAATGGCTTGAAATGTAGAGTCAGACAAGGATTTAAATGGTCCCTTCTGGTCTTATACAAGGGATCTGTGAACTGAAGTAGTGTCTGGAAGGAGACAGCCTTCCTGTACCTGGACCTTACTGAATTTCCATATAATTTAAGTTTCACATTAACGCTCCTCCCCTCCCACTGGCCTCACACACAATACAGAAAATGAGAGCATATGAAAGAGAAGTGGCATGTAAGACACATATATACAGGGGCTAACCTGACTTGATGGATTGTCAGAATGCTTTACCCCCCACTCCCAAAAATTAAACAATGTTGTCAGGAAAATCTCCACTAAATATAATAGCATTAGGGTACCCAATCTATTTAAATAAAGTTAACCTTCTGAGGATGGGCCACAAATCCCAAGAGCTTGCCAGACATGCATTCCCCCTTGCAATGCAGATCACGGCCATGCACCAAATACAGCTGCAGCTGGGGAAGAGCCTCAAGATGACACCCCTTTCCTCGGAGAAGTTACTTCTTTAACTCCTGTATAACAAGCCATGCTCTCTTCAGTCTGTCAAAAAGGATGGATCTCTTTACCAAGTTCAGGGATGCCATCAGAACTGTAGAATAGGGTTTAGCCAATTGATTTATGCTTCTCTTCAATAGCTAAGCACAGAAAATGAAGCATGGTCTGCAGACACCACCATTCTTGCTTGCAGCATGCATGAGAAAGGAAAGTTAGGTTAATTTAAATCAGTTTATTAAAACAAGCATATAGATGAAGCAGGAGCTCAATTCTGTTGTCAAACCTCAATGTGATCTAACAGTTAAGACTAGAATTTGTACTACTGTATCTGCCTAGTCTGCTCTAGAAAGTTTTGTGGAAATCACTGCTTGCAAAGACAATGTATACTCACCGCTGGAATGCAAACACATACAGCTACATGCCCTATATAAATTGTTAAGTGCTACACTGAAAAGATTGGTTTCAGCTCCATGTAATATATATATATATAAAATTTTAAATAAATAAATAAAACCAAAGACAAACATGCTTGGTAAAAATACATTTTTGGTTCTGAATACTAGAAACTGAATCTATATCTTAAGGCATTTATTCATATCAGTACCATCTTTACAAAACATCAGAACAGCAAAAAGTCGAATTTGAGAGATTCAAAACTAGAAGTAGCTTCTCTGATGGAACATCAAAAAGGTAGCTCGTAGGTGAATACACAAGGAAGAGAAGGAAGGTGGGGGGAGAAAAAAAACGCACAAACGAACAGGAGACCCAAAGTCAGTCTTAGGCCAGGTACACACCTTAACTGCTAGAAATGATCAGAAGCCAGACTTATACCCAAAACAAGTTCAGCACACACTGACTGGTTTAAAAATGGTGGAGCCCGATCTAAGATTTGCCCTACCCCAACAGGCAAATGCATTTTCTGTTCACTACCAATGTAAACCATGCCACATAAAGAAAACCATGCAACTTAGACTCCGCCTCAGGCTGTTAGGATGTCTGTATCTAGCCTTAGTTCCTATTTGTCTTCCAATTTGAAAAAAATTCCCTGGCCCGTCAGCCTGGAACAGCAGGAACACCATTACCTGTGCCCAGGACCACCCTCTTAGCGGAGTCTGTACAAGGCCAACACTCACTTAAAGCAAGGTCGCCACCATGAATTAGTTAGCAGACACAGATTGCAAGTTTCCTTTAATCACAAAAACCAGAATTTGAAATAAAAGCTGCCAGTGAACCCTTAATTATTCCAGTGCTATAATCTGCCCTACCTGCAAAACACATTGATGGACTCAATCCAGTTGACTTCCACATAAATTAAGGCATCCTCTTCTGCTTCACCATTTAAATTGCATGGTAAGTAAAATCTTATCTTGCAAAGAACTAATACTCTTTGCATCTCAACAGCATGCAAAGCAACCCAAATCACCAACCAGGGCCCCACTGTCACAGCACCATCTTTGCACAGTGCCAAGCAATCATCTGTCTCGTTCACGCCAGTACCCAGGAGGTCCAGAGCTAGCTTAACTGGTTACAAACTCAGCAACTAATTCAGGACATTTAAGACATTAGTTTTTGATGATGATTATATATATTCATTTTTTGATGATGATATAGCAAGCAGATGCAATATCCTATAGCAGCAAGGTCAATAGTATCATTAGCTTGTTATTGGGAGGCTTGCAAATGCAGAGTGACAACTTTTCCCGATATGCTATTTAGCATCTTACCCAACTCCTGCAAGAGATAAGACTGACCATAAAAGCTAACCACACTTTCAGAACTGAACCTTTAACTTTGAATTTCCCCCAGTTTTCACCCATGCAGCAAAGATCCCAGAAACTGGTCAATGCATTTTCTCCTTCTCCCAGCTAGAAGGGACTGGTATAATTTAAAAAAAAAAAAAAAAAAGGGTAACAATAGTGGGAATGCAAGTCATGGCTTCCTTGGCATGACGTGCTGCCTTAAGGCCACAGACCGCAAGGGACAGGATGAAGTCTGGCCAACACCTGCAACAGACAACCCTCAAAACACCAGAACTCAAGTCAGACACACAGTGGTGAGGAACCACAGGTACAGAGAGTCTGACTAGATGCCATGTTACATGGCAGATTAAAAAAAAAAAAAATCCTTTAATGAGTTCATTGCATTGTTTTGGCACTTTGAGACAGGACTCTGGTGCGACCTGGTGCACCTGACCCCAAGAGGTAGCTGCTAACCATGAAAACCAAGGACAGTGCAATGGAGGAAACCACCTCCACACAAGGGAAATCTCAGGAGGTTCTCTGCACCCATGATATCCTCAAGTATCCCGAGACCCCAGTCAAGAGCAGAGCTGTATTATGGTTGTGCAAGATCCCTTTCCAAGACAGCTGGCTCATTTTAAAGCAACTCTTGGCTTTAAAACATAAATAGGAAGGAAATGAAAACAAGGAACAGTAGCAGCAGTAGGTGTGTAGTGACAAAGTTTGGCACGTCTGACAGTTAGTGGAGTTTTTGAACTACATAGATACTAGCGATTTTCCCAATGTTCCTCCCCAGCTACGCACAGTTCTCTACAGGTGTCACATTAGCCATGATTTATGAGAAAGTTTACACAGAGGATCATAGGTGGTTGGATCTCACAAAGTCACCTAGGCCCCTGCTCAAGAGAGGACCATCTGACTAGACCATCCCAGCCAAGTTTCTTCAACCTGCTCTTGACAGTTTTCAGGGATGGAGATCCACAACTTCTTCAGGTGCCTGCTACAATGCCCAGCTATCCTCATAGCCAGAAAGTTCCTCCTAAATCTCCAACCAAAATTTCCCCTGCTGCAGCTCAAGGTCATTGCTCCTAGCCCTGGCCTCTACAGCTATACAAGATACTCTACACTCATTATCTCTATAAATCAGCCTTTGTGTAGTTGAACCCTTGATCTACTCTTCTCCAGACTAAATAACCCTAGCTTGTCCAGCCTTTCCTCATCATTCTCACTTCCCAGGCCCCAAATCATTTTTGTTGCTCTCTGCTGGGACTCCCTCCAAACTGTCCACAAACTTATAGATTCATAGATGTTACGATCAAAAGGGATCTCAGTAAATCAAGTCCAACCCCCTACCCTGGGCAGGAAGGAATGCTGCGGTCAGATGACCCCAGCCAGGTGCACGTCCAGCCTCCCCTTAGAGACCCCAAGGTAGGAGACAGCACCACCTCCCTTGCAAGCCCATTCCAGATTTGGCCAACCCTTACCGGAAAAACGTTCTTCTTGATGTCTAACCTAAATCTGCTGTCCATCAGTTTGCGGCCGGTGTTCCTAGTTATTTCAAGGGGTGCTCTATTCCTTGCTGCACCCCCCTGCAATGAATTTGTAGGCAGCCCCACAATCCCCACTCAGTCTTCTCTTGCAGAGGCTGAAGAGATCCAGGTCCCTCAGTCTCCTCATAGGGCCTTGCCCACAGGCCCCTAACCATATGAGTGGCCTCCTCTGGACCTTCTTAAGGTTGTTCACATCCCTTTTGAAGTGTGGCACCCAAAACTAGATGCAGTACTCCAACTGCTGCCTAACCAATGCCACATAAAGGAGAAGTATCACCTCCTTGGACCAGTTCATAATGTGCCTGCTAATGCACAATAAAGCGCAGTTGGCTTTACTGATCACTTTGTCACATTGACAGCTCATATTCATCTTGGAGTCAACAGCGACTTCAAGATCCCTTTCCACTGCTGTGCTGCCGAGGTCATCCCCCCACCTGTAAGCATGCTGATGATTTCTTGTCCTTAGCTGCAGCACCTTGCACTTGTCCTTACTGAACTGCATCCTATTCTGTTCTGCCCACTTTTCCAACCTGTCCAGATATGCCTGCATTCACCTACCCTCTGGTGTGTCAACTTTGCCCCATAATTTGGTATCATCTGTGAATTTGGACAGAGTGCTTTCCACACCCTCATCCAAGTCACTGATGAAGATGCTGAACAGCACCAGTACAAAGACTGAGTTGTGGGACTCCACTGCCCACATCTTTCCAAGTCAATACCAACCCGTCTACCACTACTCTCTGGGTGCAACCCCTAAGCCAATTTGCTACCCACTGCAGCGTATCATCATCTACATCACAGCCACCAAGTTTACCTATGAGAATATGAGATACCATATCAAAGGCTCTCTTAAAGTCCAAGTAGATGACATCCACCTCAATTCCCACCTTCTCAAAGTGTGGGTCCCAAAATGGGATATAGTACTCCAGATGAGGCCTCAGTGCAGGACAGAGCAGAAGAATCACTACCCTTGGTTTGAGAGCCACACTCCTATCAATACATCCCAATATGATGTTGGTATCGATTACAGACCATTTCTCCAGCCTTGCCAGGTCACTTTGGATCCTTACCCTGCCCTCCAGAGGGTCTACAACTTCTGCTACCTTGGCATCATTTGCAAAATTTGTTAAGCATGTACTCTATCCCATCAACCAAATCATTAGTGAAGATAAATGTTGGACCAGTATCAGACCCAGGACAGACCCCGGGGAACCCCACTTGATGCCTCTTCCCACCTAGGCACTGAACTATTGAGAACTACTTGTTGAGCACAATCCAACTAGTGACATATCCGCCATACAGTACTTTTGTCTGGTCTTTATTTCTTTAGCTTGTTGATGAGAATGCTGTGGGAGAGAGTTTAAAAGCCTTAAAGTCAAGGCCTAATTACATGCACTGCTGTCTCCCCATCCATGCAGCCTGTAAGCCTATCACAGAAGGAAATCCGGTTGATCAGGCATGACTCTTGGTGAATCCATACCGACTGTTCTTCTGTGGTTTCCTAATCACCTTGTTCTTCCTAGCACTTTCACAATGAATTCCTTGAGGGTCTGCTCCATGATCTTTCCAGGTAGCAAAGTCAGGCTGACTAGTCTGCAATTCCCCAGATCTTCCTTCCCCACCCCACCCTTTCCCAACGTTGGGCACTTGATTTCCCCTTTTCCAATCATCTAGGACCTCATCCCACATCCACAAGTCCTCAAAGATAAACAGACACTGGCTCTGAAGTTACCTCAGCCAATTCCTTCCATCTTAGGGCATATCCCATTTGGCCCTGCCAACTTGAAAGCATCTAGTTTCTAAGTGAGCCCTACTGCTCCAGGCTACTTGTCTCCTTCCTTATCTTTGCTGCCAGCTGCACTCATCATCTGATACCTGCCCCTCTAAGACCAATGCAAGAAAAGGCATTAAACAATTCAGCCTTCTCTGCATCATCCATAACTAGATTGCCCTCTATGTTCCACAACGGTCCTATGGTTTCTCAGGTCTACCGCTTGCTTTTGATATACTTGTAAAACCCCCTTTTATTGCCTTGCCAGCTGCATCTCAACTTGGTGCCTTGGCCTTCCCAACTTTCTCCCTGCACACCCATGTGGTACTCAGATACTCTTCCCTAGTACTATGACCAAGCTTCCACTTTTTGTAGGATTCCTATTGGGGTTTCCTTTTGGGACTACTGTCTAGCCAGGCTGGTCTCTTCTTGCACTTCCCACTCTTCCATCTCCTTGGCATAGCTTGCTCCAACACCCTAAAAAAAGGCCTTTTTGAAGTACAGCCAGGTCTCCTGGCCTCCTCTCCCCACCCACCCCAGACTTGCCTCCCAAGTGATCTCACCCACCAGCTCCCTGACTGCCAACATCTGCTTTTCTGAAGTCAAATGCCTTTATTCTGCTGCTCTCTTCCCTTCATTCCATTAGGATG
>NW_017729033.1:1577798-1579170 GCF_001723915.1 Gavialis gangeticus
CCTCCCAAGTGATCTCACCCACCAGCTCCCTGACTGCCAACATCTGCTTTTCTGAAGTCAAATGCCTTTATTCTGCTGCTCTCTTCCCTTCATTCCATTAGGATCTTGAACTCTTAATATTTTATGGCCACTGTCACCCAAGTTAGGAGTTTCATATGTACAGGACAGCACAAAAGAGTAAAGGACACTTGTGGAAGAAGTGGGCATGTCTATAGAGCAAGATAATTCAATGAGATACAGTATTGATGGAAAGAAACTCCTTAGAAAATTACAGTCAGTCAACTAGGTCAGCCCATGCTTCAATCCAAACTGACATTTAAAGTGACACCACCACCTAGTGCTGCAGGCATTGAATTGCATTGAGTAAAGGCTCTTCCTGCAAATAAAAGCAACTGCATTAAACATGTAACATGCTTTTCAACATGAAGGCAACTAAAATGAGACCAGATTCATTATCTGGAAGGCCTTGCATTGAACTCTGAGTACAGAGAAGCTGAAGCCAAGTACTTCAAGCTGATGAGCAATCCAGACTCCAAATGTACCAAATTTTCATGAGTTTAAGCCAGACATAGAATCATCAAGAGGAAAGTTTGCTCAGACAACTGAAACTTGAACAGCAGAGTTACCAAAAACAATTTGGAAATACTATATCACCTCTTTGTTGAACAAACTGCTAAGATTACCACTGCACAAAAAGCAAAGCTTTACTGAAAAGGAAGACCAAAAAAACCCACCAAACAAACATCGGATCTCATCTTTAAGGCATGTCTGAAGGATGTTTTAAGCTGTACGAATCTTAAAGCAAGTGCAGAATTGCGTGCAAAAGCTGAAGAGTTTTATAACCACCCAAGAAAAAAAAAAAAAAAAAAAAAACTACAGTGGGAAACAGTTACTACCCTACATTTGACAATCTTCATAACTAGACACCTTCTTCCTTTCTGCTCCCCAAGTTACATGTAGCGTCATGCCTATTAACTCAAAGAAAGCCATCCCTACCTGCCACTGTGCACATAAGATAAGAGCTGATGAATGCATTATCTCCCTCCATTACAGAAAGGGCCTCTAAAGCCTTATCTATGCTAGGAAAGTGGCCTCATGCTGAAACATGATAGTCAGCAATACATCTCTTTTTGGAAATAGTGCAGAAAACCAATGTCTGAGCTACACAAGGGATTTAAATTGGCTTTCTGCTGTGGTTCAAAAGGAATGGATTGCTATTTACCATTTTCAGCAATGAGGCAAATTAGAAAACTAATTAGCAAACTAGGAAGTGACAAAATTTGGTAGTCACACCAGACGACAAAGCCAACATATTTAATGATTTCTTTGCCTCCATTTTCCTAAGCAGGGACCGGAACAGTCACCCCCCCCC
>NW_017729033.1:1579887-1582326 GCF_001723915.1 Gavialis gangeticus
GTGGCCTGTTACAAACTAGTCAGGGGGGACCAGCAGGCATTGGGGAAGTCCCTGTTCCCCCAAGCACTGCCAGGAGTGACCAGGAATAACGGCCACAAGCTGGCAGAGGGTAGATTTAGGCTAGATATCAGGAGGCACATCTTCATGGTCAGGGCGGCTAGGATCTGGAACCAACTTGCAAGAGAAGTGGTGCTGGCTCCTACCCTGGGGGTCTTTAAGAGGAGGCTAGATGTATACCTTGCTGGGGGTGTTTGACCCCAGTACTCTTTCCTGCCACGGCAGGGGGTCAGACTAAGTGATCTGCTCAGGTCCCTTCTGAGCCTAGAAACTATGAAACTACGAAACCAAGTTTGGCCTGTTTTTTTGTGGTTTTTTTGTTTTTTTTAAACTAAAGGAAGTATGGATGCTTTTCTACTAGTAACCATCATTTGTGGAATAGGATCAAACTGAAGCCTTTCTACTAGCTCTAATTTATCCAAGAAATAGCACTTGCTTTTAAATAAGATTCCTGCCTAAACCAAGTTGCATAGCATGGATTTTTCCAATGAAAATATAGTCCACAAGATAAAAATAAGTCCTCACTACTAAACCTAGGAAAGACAGGATTCCAAGTCAGCCAGGCTTATTGCTTTACAGCTCTTTACTGAATATTAGTATTTGATTCCCTAATATCAGGGCCATCCTTCCCATTTACAAATAAACATGGCTTAGTTTACATAAAGATGTGAAGGATTAAAGTATGAGGATCAGCAACTGCTATTTGCTCTATGTTTTAGGGTATACTATTTTCAACACAGGGCCCACTTACACAAAAACTAAATTAAGTTGTCAACTCACCTATTAGTTAGGGCTGAAGACCTACATCTACAACACTATACATAACAGAAGAGGGAGCTTTTTCAGTTAGGGAAGACTTCACTCTACTGATTGGGACAGAAATATTTTAAAATACAAGTTCAAAACTATAGACCTATTATAAAATAGCCAAGGATGCCCTTGTATGTACCTGAAACTTGGCAGAACAGGAACTGCTAGGGCTATCAAGGAGAAAATACACAATTAGCCCAGTTCCATCTTCATCAAGACTGTTAGCAACACAGCAGGCACATGCTCTCCACTTGGTTGTCTACTGTCAGCCTTGCCACCGTATTTGTATGCAATCCTGTCCAACCTAAACGTGTATTCACAGAGACTGTTAGTGCAGTTTTAAAGCAGTTGCCCTGGGAATCCTCTGTTGTTTCTGTTTTGCCTCTAAACACACCACTTGGCCTTAGACAAATCCCAATAGTCACTTTAACCATGGAAATGGTTTCAAAATTAAAATTCCTCAGTATCCACTGGTTTTGATGCCACCCTGTCTGGATTCTTAACCATAGAAAGTAAGGGTTGGAAGGGGCCTTAGGGGCTTACATCTGGTCCAACCCCCTGCACAAAGCAGGACTAGCCCCAACTACATCATTCCAGACAAGGCTTTGTCTACCCTGGTCTTCAACACCTCGAAGGATGGAGATTCCACCACCGCTCTGGGTAACCTGTTCCAATGCTTCACCACCTTCCTAGTGAGAAAGTTTTTCCTAATGTCCAACTTCAACTTCCTTTGCTGCAGCTTGAGCCCATTGCTCCTTGTCCTGTCCTCTGCCCCCACTAAGGACAGTCCAGCTCCAGCCTCTTTGCAGCCACCCTGCAGGGAGCTGAAGGCAGCTATTCAATCCCCCCTCAGTCTTCTCTTCTGCTCAAGTTCAATGCCAGATGTGAGACACGGTCTCATGTCAAATGCAGCCATAGGTGCTCAGGTCTTCTGAAAGCTATGCCTAAAAAAGGTGCCAGAAGGCAATTCAGTGTCTTGAGAATTATGGCAGGGGCCATACAGACTTAATTATGGCTGCAGTTTTGATCTCACCTAATGTTACACCTACAACTCACTATTAACATAGTGAATCAGGAGGTCATCTAGTGCTACCTGCTGCAGGTTCAGGATTCACTCTCCCTGCATTATATGACTCTTGTTCATTACAAACACACTTGATTCTGAAAATCAAGAATACATTTGTGTTTTTACTTGAAAAAGGTAACATTAAACTGACGTTGACCAAAAAAATAGGTACCTGGTCATTCAAGTTTTAATGAGGTCAGTAAGGAATTAGGCCAACTTAATGAACTTCAGTACAGTTATCCCAGGGCTGAGTGCAGCACAAGAAGTGTAAAACGTATGGAACAGATTAAAAAAGAAAAGATAGAATGGGCAAATGAGATATACAAGCCAACTTGTAGAAATAAGCCTCTTTCCCCCTCCCTTGCAGGGCTGAACAAGTGAAACAGTTACACAACAGCAGGAGTCAGAAGACTGTGCTATTGCTTGCTTTCTTGTGATCTTCAGCACACTGCCAAGGCATTTGTACCAGTTTCCTTGGCCTCAAGATGAAGATAAAAAGAGCTGTT
>NW_017729033.1:1587326-1590145 GCF_001723915.1 Gavialis gangeticus
AACAGATTAAAAAAGAAAAGATAGAATGGGCAAATGAGATATACAAGCCAACTTGTAGAAATAAGCCTCTTTCCCCCTCCCTTGCAGGGCTGAACAAGTGAAACAGTTACACAACAGCAGGAGTCAGAAGACTGTGCTATTGCTTGCTTTCTTGTGATCTTCAGCACACTGCCAAGGCATTTGTACCAGTTTCCTTGGCCTCAAGATGAAGATAAAAAGAGCTGGTCTGTAATATGATAGTGCCCAGAGTCTACCCTTAGTTGTATTTCACACAAGAGAATCAAATTCCTTAACTCCTGAAAAATACTCTCTCTGGATCACAAATAAAGATATACTGTGCTGTAGAACAGAACTGAATGTAAAGAACAGCTGCATCTTAACAGAAGTCCTGCACTATTTGTACCTTTGCAACCATTTTTCTGGGCATGTTGTGAAATTGAGCTTAACACTGTAGATGAGTCACTTTACAACAGGTCAGAAGTTCCTTTTAAAACAGGCAGTCAGCAACATACAGCACAAAGACCAAACTGTTGTGGACTTCAGGAGTCAGAACGTGCCTCTCAGGCTGACCAACTTACAACCAACAATACAACGGGAACAAAATCAGAATGCCAAATACACAGTCAAGTCTCCAGATGGCAGCAGAGTGAAAGATTTCTTTTTGGAAATTCAGGGCAATGACAGATAGTACAGTGCAAGAGGGGAAAAATAAAATCAGAGGTGCACGCATGCCACAATTATTCTATGAACTTCCCACCACTCCAGCCCCAATGGTGGGAACCCTAGTGCAGACAACTCCACATTTAGGTAGTTATTTTGAAGAAGCAACTTATGATACAAGGCCTTGAACACAAAAGGGAGTGCACCTTCAGCATGATCATCTCATCGCGTTAAAGCCTAAAACCTTCAACATGACAATTAAGTGCATTTCTCAAATTTCAACTTTTTAAATAGCATGGCTTCAGAAATGCCATCTGTGCCTCGTGCTCCAAGTCTCCTCCCCTGGGCCCGACTTCTCCTGTGCTGCTGCGAAGTCCCACTCCCCCTCTTAGGCAGCTCAGCCAATACATTTTGGGAGTCCCTGGTTATGCATCAGGGCAGACTGAGGGGCCAACCCAATCCAAGGAAAACAACAAGAGCGCAAGTCAGCTGAATGGCAACTCCCGTAAAACAGAACACATAGTATATTTCTGTTTCCTTTAAGTTAAAAGCTGAACACATTGAGATGGGGAAGGCAGCTGGTTTTTCAGTAGCAAAGGCTCATCTGTGACAAAAACAGAGACATAAAAAGAAAGTTTTCATCAAATGATGACTCTTGACAAAGTTTTAAAATCCATTGTGTTAGGCTAGGTTCAAAACACCCCTCAAAAAAGGCATGCTACACTGTCCTGCATTCAGCTATGAACGTGTGTTATCTAGCAGTATCCAAGTCCTAGACAAGAGCACACTGCTAAAGTCAGTAGCAGCCTGGCTAGGCTAGCATGCTCCACCTGCACAGGCAACACAGGTAACAGCCCAACTGTGGGAAGTGTTAAGAGTGCTACTGGAAGTGAGAATCAAGCATGAGGGGACAGGCTCCACAAATAGGTCAAGTTAGCAATTTGATCAAGAAGAGGCAGCTAATTAGGTTACTTCCAAGAGAAACAAGCAAAAGTGCTAATCCCTAAAGAGATGTCATGCCTTAATATTTAAAATCCAAGTGTAATAAGTATTACTAAAAGACAGTATTATACTGTGCGCCATTTTAAAGTATATTTGAAACTCTTCATGCATCTGAAACAAGTTCTGGCCTCCCAAGAAAGGATGGAAAAGATAAGTTTATTGCCAAAACTCTCTGTATCCAAGGTGCTACCTCGAGGCCAGGTTTATCAGAAGAGCAGCACGGTCAAAACTACGCAACGTTCGGATCTCACCCCGGTCAGAACTAACAGCCCCGTAGACTTTAGGTTTTCATGTCCAGGGTATGGCGTTTCCCCATTCTGGGCCCACAGTACTTGTAAATCCAGGGCTGATCCTTCCCCTCCTGCAGTGACCTGCCCCCCTCTCCTCCCTTCCCCCAAAACATACCTTTGCCTACTGATTACAAAGCACAGCTCTTAACAGAACTGCGATAACTCATCACAAAACTGGTCCCTAAAAACAAAAAAACAAAAACAAAAAACAAAAAACTAGCAGATATCATACCCAATATCTTTAGATGCTTCAATTTTTAAAGCAGTGGTTCTCAACCTTTTTAGACGCCAGACACCCTCAGAGAAAAGTGGCAGCTCTTAATTTACACTTGATTTTTTACTACAGAAAAAATAAATTAAAAAAAAAGCAATTTTTCTGTTGCAACTCAGAAAGATCCCAGCAAGGCAGAATGCTTTTAACATTACAGATTCCTGTTTGAAATCCCTGGGTTTAATCTTGTGATTTGTTTGCATATTTATCTAATAGTGCTAACATTGCGTGGCACCCCGCAGCACCCAAGAAGGATCTCAGGGATCCCACAGCACCCAAGTTGAGAGTTACTGTTCTACAGCAAGTTTTAAGAAAGCTTCCAAAGAAACTGTATTCCAATTTCTACCAATGGTTCATCATTCTCACAATAAAACTTTCATACAAGTACAAACTTGCTTCCCTTACAACAGGCTCCATAACTCAGGCCGAGATGAGGAGCTTTGCACAAAGGTTCAACCTTTGTTGACTCAAGGGGAATGCCTCCAGACCTCAGGTTGGGGAGGACGGGGTTAGAGAGCTTCTGGAGGAGCTGGACGTGTTCAAATCAGCAGGTCCAGATGCTCTCCACCCCAGGGCGTTGAAGGAGCTAGCAGGGG
>NW_017729033.1:1595145-1603264 GCF_001723915.1 Gavialis gangeticus
CCAGAGGAGGGCCACCCGCATGATCTGGGGACTACAAGGCAGACCCTACAAGACTGCGGGACCTGAACCTGTTCAGCCTTCACAAGAGAAGGCTGAGGGGGGGACCTGGTGATAGTCTATAAACTCACCAGGGGGGGACCAGAAGGGCTTGGGAGAGACCTTGTTTCCCCAAGCCCCCCCACCACATAACAAGGAATAACAGCCACAAGTTGTTGGAGAGGAGGTTTAGATTAGACATCCACAAGAACTACTTCACAGTTAGGGCGGCTAGGATCCGGAACCAACTTCCAAGGGAAGTGGTGCTGGCTCCTACCCTGGGGGGCTTTAAGAGGAGGCTTGATGCCTACCTAGCTGGGATCATTTGAGCCCAGTTTTTTTTTTCCTCCTGCCCTGGCAGGGGGTCAGACTTGAAGATCTATAAGGTCCCTTCTGACCCTACTTCTATGATTCTATGAACCTTTTTACTCCACTTCCTAAAGTTGCAGCATTTATTTGAGGACGGTTTCAGAATGGTCAGGTAATCCTGTCTGGGAGTTGAAAGCAATTCTTTGAAGAAATGCAAGCATCCCAACAGTACACATTACCTCCAAGTTACCGAAATGTACTCTCTGCCCTAACCCCCTTCTTCACACAAGTTATGCCTGGGAATTTATGTTGCTAACACACCTATCAGTTAAACAAGTTGGCAGATCACCCCCACACTGCAAGAGAAGTATACAGGCCAAGAAGCCCTGCCCCACAGGGCTAAACACTAGCCCACCACCAGGGACAAGTCAGTAGCCCATGTAAAAAAAATGCACTTCTTTTGAATTCTTCCTGAGCATTTCATAGATTGTAAAGGGCCAGAAGGGACCTTGGAAGATCATCGGGTCCAGCCCCCTGCAAACAGGAAAGATAACTGGGGGTCAGGAGACCCAGCAAGGTGGGCACCTCCAGTCCCCTCTTGAAGATTTCCAGGGTAGGCGACTGCACTACCTCTGGAGGGAGCTTATTCCAGTCTGGACACCCTGACTGTGAAGAAGTTTTTCCTAATGTTGAGCCAGAATCAGTCTTCCAGGAGTTTGCGGCCATTACTCCTGGTTTTCCCCTTGGGTGCCCTAGTGAACAGTTGCTCACCAAGCCCTTGATGTACTCCCCTAGTGTAGCAGTAAGCTGCTACCAGGCCCCCTCCCAGTTTTCTTTTCTTCAGGCTGAAGAGTCCCAGATCCCTCTGCCTTTCCTCGTATGGCTTGCTGTGCAAGACTCTGATCATGTGGGTGGCTCTTCTTTAGACTCTCTCGACCTTGTCCACATCCTTCTTAAAGTGCAGTGCCCAGAACTGGACACGGTACTCCAGCTGCAAATCTCACCAATACTGAGGAGAGCAGAAGAATCACCCCCTTAGTTTTGCTGGAGATGAATCAATTGATGCATGCCACAGTATTATTTGCCCTACTGAGTACAGCACCACACTGCCAGCTTATATTCATACTGTGGTCTGTTATTACCCCCAGGTCCTTTTCATTTGTGGTGCTGGTCAGTTTGGTGCTGCCAAGCCTGGAGGTGTGTTGGTGGTTGCTTGTCCTGAGGTTCAGCACTTCACGTTTCTTGATGCTGAACTTCATCAGGCTCCAATTCAACCAACTCGCTAGCTTCGCTACATGCTTCCCACCCTCTACCCCCCAAATCAGCTGACACCTGCACCTCTAAGTTACAGATTTCATTTATGTAGAACTACAAAGATAAGGAGAATCTCCCTAAAATGAACACAAATTGTACAATATCATCCAATATCATGCCAATGCAAGCTCTGCATTTCAAGAGGTAGCGAGATCTGTTTCTGTATTGGAAGCAGCCAAGCCACATCAGCACGTAGCAGATCAGTGATGTGCATACCCCAAACACACACCTCAGGTAAGACCTGCCCCCAGTTCACAAAACAGTCCTGGCTGCAATGCAGCATACAAGGGATCAAAACGCGATGAAAGTAGGAAGCCAGGCAAGTCTCCAACCTCTGCATGAGCCCCCAGCCTGCAGACTGGACTGGCAGGATCAGAAGTGCAGAAAACAAAGAGTACTTATTATTCTGGCACACATCCAGGAGGGGCCAGCAGGGAACGGCATGCTCAGGGGCAACCAGCACAGGTTCATCAGCGGCAGGTCCTGTCAGACCAACCTGGTGGCCTTTTACGACCAGGTCACTAAATCATTGGATGCAGGGGTGGCAGTGGATATAGTTTTCCTAGACTTCAGGAAGGCTTTTGACACTGTCTCTCACCCCATTCTCATTAGGAAGCTGGGGGACTGTGGCGTAGACACCCATACAGTCCAATGGGTCGCCAACTGGTTAGAGAGTCGCACCCAGAGGGTGGTAGTGGATGGGTCCTTCTCGACCTGGAAGGACGTGGGAAGTGGGGTCCCACAGGGCTCGGTCCTTGGGCCTGCACTGTTCAATATCTTCATCAGTGATTTGGACGAGGGGGTGCAAAGCACCCTGTTCAAGTTTGCTGATGACACTAAGATGTGGGGGGATGTGGGCACAATAGAGGGGAGCAACAGGCTACAGTTGGACCTGGATAGGTTACAAGGATGGGCGGAGGAGAACAGGATGGGGTTTAACACGGACAAGTGTAAGGTGATGCACCTGGGGAGGAACAATCGGCACCACACATACAGGCTGGGGAACTCCCCTCTTGTCAGCACGGAGGTGGAAAAGGATCTGGGAGTCATTATTGACTCCAAGATGAACATGAGTCGGCAATGTGGGGAGGCGGCTAGGAAGGCCAACTGCACCTTGTCGTGCATCCACAGATGCATCTCGAGCAGGTCCAAGGAGGTGATCCTCCACCTCTATGCAACACTGGTCAGGCCGCAGCTGGAGTACTGCGTCCAGTTCTGGGCGCCGCACTTTAAGAGGGATGTGGACAGCATCGAGAGGGTCCAGAGGAGGGCCACTCGTATGATCAAGGGACAGCAGGGTAGGTCCTATGAGGAAAGGTTGCGGGACCTGAACCTGTTCAGCCTTCAAAAGAGAAGGCTGAGGGGGGATCTTGTGGCCTGTTATAAACTGGTTAGGGGGGATCAGCAGGCGCTGGGGGAGTCCCTGTTCCCCCGAGCGCCGCAAGGAGTGACCAGGAACAATGGTCACAAGCTGGCGGAGGGAAGGTTTAAGTTGGACATCAGGAGGCGCTACTTCACGGTCAGGGCGGCTAGGGTCTGGAACCAGCTTCCAAGTGAGGTGGTGCAGGCTCCCACCCTGGGGGTTTTTAAGAGGAGGTTGGATGACCACCTTACTGGGGGCGTTTGACCCCAGTGCTCTTCCTGCCATGGCAGGGGGTTGGACTAGATGATCTGCTCAGGTCCCTTCCGACCCTAGAAACTATGAAACTACTTCCCAGCCCTTTTACATCATGCAACTACTTTCTTAGTCTCCATCCAGCAACTCCTAGTTTTATCCTTGATGGCCACCTTTGTTACAAAAGCCTCATGTTTTGAGTCTTTTCCATTCTCTCTTTTTTTTATTGGAGGAAGCTTGTAGCTACAGCCATTTCAGAGAAAAAACAAATGAAGATGTGCATTGGATAAACTGGAAGCATTAGGTCACTTAGTCATTCCACTTTCCAATTCAAAGTATTTCCTGATCATAAACTAGATCGGGCAAGCCACTTAAAAAGCACTCCCCTGACCACCCCCCCTAGAAGTTTTAGATGCACATGTTTTCCTCTCAAACATCCCACTGCTCCTAGTAGCATCCTCAGTTTCACACAATACTGAGCTTTGCCGCTTGATGGCACCAAAACAATCCCTAAATCCTCAGAAAGGAGGATGCAAAATGTCATATTTACAAAGCTTTGCTGGGATGAAGCACTTGAACAAAAACAAAAACAAAAACACACACACACACACCCACCCCTCCCAAGGGAACCATTAATAATATGGGGCTTTCTTTTCAAATAAGAAGTTAAAACAAGTTACCTGCGGTATTTAAACAGTATGACACAAACTGCCTGCGTGATAGCCATTTTGCAAGGATTTATAGGTAATTTTCACATGCGTCTTAAGACAACATTTGACCCACGAGCAGGCCCATGCATTAGTGCCAATATCCACAATACTACATGGAAAACAGCAGGTTCCCACTATGGAAGCCACTTTGCATGAGACAAGTCACAAAGCAATAACTCAAAGAAATAAAAAATAAATATAGGCTGCAACCTTAGCAATAAGACCTTCTGCAGTTACAGTCTTAAGGCAACAATCACCTCTTGTAAGACAGCATGAAAACAGCATTTATAGTAATAAGCCTTGTATTTCTGTAATGCCTCAGTTCCCACAAGAACATCTTGCATTCAAAAGCTTGTCCAACTATCCCAACTGTGAGGTGGGTCCAATAAAAGATAAAGAGCTGCGTAGCAAGGGACATTTTGAAATGTGTGTACAGGAGATTCAAACATTTAAACTGGCCTGACAGAAGCCCAACAACTGCACCAGTGCTACATCCAAGACCCAGTACTGCAGTCCATACTCAGGCAACGGACAGGCCTTTACAGGGAAACTGGAAGTCAAGTAAGCCAGTATTCAAATTATTTAAAGCACATCATTAAAAGCCCTTCCTCTGCAGAAAACCTGATCTTTTAGTTGCAAGTTTCCCAGAGGGTGCATATAGAATGAATTACAGCATCTTATCTGCATCTTCCTCTGTAGAGAGGACCATCGCCCCAAATGCTCATTAGGCACCTTACAGGAAAAGTCCATAATAAGTACCCTTGAAGAATTATATAAACATATTACAGCTCTCCTTAGGACTCCTATTACACAACTGCCAGGGAAGTCTTGCCTGAACAGGCTAGAAAGGAAGAAAAACTGGTTTGAGGATTACCCCTTAATGTCTAGCTTCTTCTGAAATATGATCATTCCCTACCTGTGCCAAGCACTCAAAAAAAAACACACCACAAAAACCCCACATTCACCTTTTAATAGACTGTTTCTCAAGTGCATCCATAATATTTCAAACAAACACCAAGCAATACTAGAATTTTCCTTGAAAGTTTATAATCAGTCATTATTTCACTGGATCTTCTTCCAAGGGAATAATTTTATTTGATGATATGGGATTCTTAAAAGTTAAGATCACCAATACAACCCCAGTCCCCAGAAAGTTGCCATGCCTATCACAAAAACACTGTATCAACCGAGATAACTGGTAGAGTGACTCAGAAAGACAAGAACAGCACAGACAAAAGGCTGGAAAGGCAAACGCGGCCAAATTAATTCTACAATGCAAAGTAAATCTGGAACACAGGGATCACTAGAACATCCTGAATTTAATGGACTTGCACGCATTTTATCTAGGGACCAAGAATATAGGCCATCCTTCCAGGATGAAGAGCTGCATTTTGGAAAACAAATTCAAAAAAATTCAGAGTTGTGGATACACAAATGACCATGTACTTCCAAGGCAGTGGGGTAGCAGAGCAAAAGCAAGGGCACAGGCGCTATCCTCAAATGCATAAACAGGGGAATACTATCTAGATCCAGGTAGGTGGGATTACCACAGCACCTACAGCATTAGCAAAGCTATTAAAAAAATGTTGCATTTAATGCTGGCACAAACACTTCAAAAGGGATGTTGAAATAGTGGAAAGGGTTTAGAAGAGATGCAAGAATTACCTGAGCTTTGCACAGCCTGTTTTTACAAGCAACAAAGTTCAAACTATTTAACTTAAAAGAAAAACAAAATAAGATGATTTGATCACTAAATACCAGTATAGTATTTCCTCCAGAAACAAAAGCTAGACAAATTCAGCCTAGAAATGAAAGTGCAACTTTTTTAGGGTATGGGTAATAAACTGCTACAAGTTTACCTAGGGATAGAAAAATCAGTTGCGTCACTTGGAGCCTAAGACAGACACTTACTCTTTATTTTGAGACATGCTCTCAACTAGAAATCAGGCGCTTGATGAATTCCCAGAAATGGTCTGTATAATGCAGCCTTAAACTCTAGTAAACGCTGCCAGTGAAAGCAAAGTTTCACCAACAGCTACGAGGGAAGTCACAGCGCAACTATATCTCCAGTCTGAATTCTGATCAGATCACACTACCCAAGAAGAGACAAGCTTAGTTCTTTGAACCAAGTACCGATTATCTGTTTAATACATGTATAGGCTGAACATCAATGCAAGTCATAAGGGCCTCAGACGAACTGATATCAGCTATATGGCAGGTGACATTTTCAGCACCGACCCAAGGTAATGCTCACTAGTGATCTTTGTCTGTTTCCAGCAACACAGGTATCAGAGGCAATAAATTCAATGATGTTGCTGAAGAAAAAGTCTGGGGATCTTTAAAATGAGCATACTTCATGGTCCAAG
Organism: Gavialis gangeticus; assembly: GCF_001723915.1. NCBI lineage: Eukaryota > Metazoa > Chordata > Crocodylia > Gavialidae > Gavialis > Gavialis gangeticus. The sequence continues at coordinate 1,601,496 of NW_017729033.1, forward strand.
TCAGACTTTAAGCTCTTATTTAAAGAGAGACTAGGGAGGAGAAGAAAATGGAAATCGGGGAAATGTATTTTGTAGCTGTGTTGGTTCGAGACAAAGAAATGCAAAAATCTAGAGCTCTTGACTCAGATTACACCTTTTATTAGATCAACTAAGAAAAAAAAGAAAAAAATTGTCTTGTGCTGCAAGCTTTCAGGCTCACACACCCTTCATTTGGACCAGAGGGACAGACTTCCATCCTCAACTCCCTCTGTGCAAAATTGAAGTTTACTTCCTACCTAAGGGGACTTTTTACCATCTTTAAAATTTTTCCTAACCCAGCTGAAGGGCATGCAAGTCTGAAAGCCTGCAGAAAGATTTTTTTTTTGTGATTTCTTAGTTGGTCTAATAAAAGGCATCATCTCTGAACCAAGGGTCTAGATTTTTGCATGGACTCAGGAACAACTTTGGGTGACAAGCAGCATGGAAATCAAAGAGCCACTGGTATTTGCTGGGGAAGAGTAGAGGTCATAAATCAGATTCATGGAATTGTGGGTGATAAAAATAAGCTAATTACTCAAGAGCAATTACTGGAGAAGGGTCACCACTTTAGGCAAGTTCCCCCAAGCTAGATCACAACCTTCTTGGACTTTCAAGTATTTAGGTGTTTTAAAAAATTTAATCTAAGCAATAGTCCTAGACTGCTCAGAAGTCCAGATTTTCATTCTTGAATTATTACATATCATAAATCAAGAACTCCCTCGTAAAGCAAACTTGACAGTTTACTAGAAGCGCTTTCCCTCTCCCCAGTATTAGCACAGCATGGGTTAATCTGATCCCCTTGTTCTTATTTTACTAGGTTGGTATTGAATCATCTCATGTTCAAGTTTCCAAAAACTCCAACTGATTAAACTTGTGCAGGCCATGTGGGTAATGGTAAGAAAGGAACTATATTTTGCTATAATCAACCAGAAAACAATATCAGGGTAGGTAGCAGTAGAGCAAGTACTTTAAATACAAAACGTTAAGTTTATGCAAGTAGACTACAAGCACACCTATTGAAAAAAGCTCCCTTGTTCCAAGCCAATTTTATGGCAGTAACTAACTTTTCCCTCCAAATCAAGTCCACAAGGTCAAATGGGAACCACAAGCACCAAAATTCCCTATATTCACAGAAATGCAGAGCCCCAGATCTGATCTGCTTGTGGTCTAGGGGAAGATGGAGAAATCAAAACCAAACAAGTCCTGCTCTGCAATAGCACCCAGCAGCAAAACGACCCTTCCAGATCAGACACAGGTAGATGAAAACTGGCAGTTGTGCAAGTCATCACTCAAGAAGGTTCAGCACTTAAGATGTGCAATTCCCCTGATGAAGGAAGGAGAACCTCACCCAATATCCGCCTACAGCAGAAGAACCCAAAGTAAGGAACAAAATGTTACGGCCAGCTTTATAGTGCAAGAGCAATATTGTAGCCACAGCGGTCCAGAAATTATGCCAGAGGCAAGGATTTCTTAGGATATCTTCGATCAAACCCATTACATAGCTGGATAGCACGAGACAATCCTAACTAACTACAGTCAGTCGAAAGAAGATATCACCCCAAGAAAAAAATCCTCGCCTTGAGGCTAACTTGGGAAGAGGGCGACCAAAATGGTTATAAAGGCTGTGCACCACTAAAAAGGAAGAACCAACACTGACTACATTAGTCAACACCACAAATGCAGGTCATGTGAATTAGGAAGCAACTGGTGAAGCCTCAAGTTCAGATATCATGTGTGACCTGCCTTCAGCC
>NW_017729033.1:1603361-1620033 GCF_001723915.1 Gavialis gangeticus
CCCCCATGCCCCTAGGACATCAAGTCCAGGATGGAGCAGGACTGTCCCTGCCCTCAGAGGCAATACAAGCCAGGTGGGGGGAATAATTTACATTTTTTCTCCCTTGGGAAGAAAAAGAGGGGGAGGAGGAAAAAAGAGGAAAGGTGGGCAGAGAAAACAGTCTTTAAATAAGCATACAGTGCCCTAAATCTGCTTAATTTCTTCAAGCAACCACTTACGTTAAGTCTCCTCACTGGGATACAGGCTCTATACTCAGGTGTCTTTCAGGTGAGGCCAGCTTAAAAAAAAAAAAGATAATACCTTTCCTTTGCCATGATGCTGACATAGCCCATCTTATCCTTAGACTATTTCAAGGGCAGGGACTCTGCTTTTGTTCAATTTATACTGCACCAGCTACAGTGGAATCCCTGGTTCACAACTAGGGCTCCCTAGGTACAACGATAATGCAAATGAATATTCATGACAGCACAGAAGCTCACCTTATACTGACATCCACATGTCAAGTATTTAAAAACAAACAAATCCCAGGACAGCCAGACCCCAGAATCCATCAAGCTATTACAGCCAGCTCATTTTAAAAAAGGCAAAACCCTTAAACATTCATATGTTTAAAGTTTAACAATACAGGGAATAAGAGCAACGACAGCCTTTCGCATGCAGAGAATGCAAAGGTTCCCAAGAGAACTTCCCAAACTTCAGCTTCAAATGAAAACCGAGTTCACAGTCCACTCAAACAGCCACTGCTGGAGCAAAACAAAGCAGTACCACACATTTAGGACAGTTATTTAGGACAGGAAGTGGATGATGCTATATTGAACTGATAGTGCAAGAGCAATTTTAAAAGAGGTAATTACTTGGGCCCAGGACCAACATGCTTCAAAAAGGTCTGGCTGCCCTGAAATGGAATAAAAAACAAACCAAGCTGAGAGATTTTTTTTACATTTAGAAGAGTGCTCTGTAACCAAACACTAGCCACAATGCTTGAAACATTGCTCGTGGTCCATACATGGAGTGGCTGCGTCCCACCATGCACCTCTAGTGACCAGGGACAGATAAGTGCACACAAAAATCATGGAAGTACGTACACATAATGCTGAAAAAAGGATGACTACAATCTTCCAACCTCTTGCACAACACAAACCAGGGGATTTAACCCAGTAATTAAACATAGTTGAACTTGAAACATGTTAGAATAGTTTCCCCTATTTTTTGTCTCACCACATATTTAGTAGTATGCAAGCTAGGATGTTTAAAGCTGCATTGTCACCAGTGCTAAGAAAACGTTTATTTTTCTTGCCTTACTTTATACTTACAAAGCACCTGCTCTCAAATACATATGAAAGGCCATGCATTTCTCTCCGCATTCTCTCACTCCCAGTAAATTGGTAGGATGTGAAAACCACAGCTCGCCCAGCAATTTAGGAAAGTGTTTCATGCTCCCCTTCAACACAGAGATGAAGGGGACTGAGGGGTGTAAGTAAGTGCGTCATTCAACAGAAGTTTAGAATTCTGCTGCGAGAGGGAAAAAATAAAGTCCTATCTTTTTTTCCTGGATGGACGCATGCAAAGAGAAAAAATAGTACACATTGCTTCAATAAAAGAAATGACACAGGATGTGTAAAAACAGGGTTCCTGATTAGATCAAGACAATCAACTATTTATGGAGTTCCACCTCCTCCTTGTATATACTTATATCTTTCTACCCCCACCCCACACCACCCTTTATTTCCAGCATCCACCCAAGGTTATAGCTACAATAAAGGGTTTTGAACATTTCACATGGAAAGCAAGAGATTTGCACCAGCTTAATGGGAAAAAAATGGAGTTTTTAAATGGATGCGTCACATTTAAAAAAAATCCTCAGTCACCATGGCTAAGTACAGACAGTCAAAAAGCCAGAGAAACAATCAATTCAATCTAGGCAGCTTCTCCTAAACTGCAGAGCTTGAACCGATAACCAGCTAAACTGACATTCAGTTTTCAATTGGGAAAGGCAGGGGGAGGCCTGCACGGACCCAGGCCAGTAGGCAGCTGGTTCTAGAACATGTCTCCCAGCCTGCTAGCCAGTGCCAGCCCAGCCAAGGGTCCCCAACCCCCTGCAGTCCACCCACAGGCCGTTAAGAAGCCCCCTGTCTGGGTGCTGGCCCATCTTGGTGGAGCCTCCCCCCAGGGGGTTTCTCCCAGCCTGGGTTCCCCAGCCCAGGCAGCCAAAAGAGGAATCCCCCCCTCCCCACAACTGCTGCCCCAGCACAGGGAGGAGTCGTCCTCCAGGCCAGGTGCTTGCCCATGCCGCCCAACATGGAGGCACTGAGGAGCCCTCATCTTAGGATGCTTCCCCCCACCCCAGCCTAGGGCAGCCCCAGGGAGCCACAGGGAATTTCTTCTGCTCCCCTGCAACTAGCTTTGCCCTGGGCTCACAGCAGCCGAGGCAAAACTGTCTGTGGAGGAGCAGAATTCCCCTCTGCTCCCCAAGGCTGCCTGAGATTCACAGGGGCTAAGACAAGCAGCTCTGGGGTCCAGGAGGGGAAGAATTCCCCTTAGCTCCCCGAGGCTGCCCCACACTGGGGGACCCTGGGCTGGGGTGGGGGGAAGCCCCCCCCCCGCCAAGGCAGAGGCTTCCCGGTGCCCCCATGCCAGGCTGTACTGGCAGGCACCTGGCTGGGAGGACTTCTCCCTCCCCCTTGGGCAGCCGCTGAAGCAAAAAGTCAGCAGCTGAGAAGGACTGAGGGCCAAAATGCCCCCAACACAGGGGGTGTCCCTCCGCCCACATGCTATGTAGACCCTGGCTGGGGGGGTTGTGGGGCTGTTCCTTGCCCTCCTCCGAGTTCTTATGGACCGATGGATGCAGCCAGGAAGCAGGCAAAGGAGCAGAGGGGCGAGACAGTCCCTGCTCCACTAGAGCAGATGGCATAGCCTAAGGCTGCAAAGCATCCTGGGATGCTGGGGGACTGAGTTAACTTGAACCAGGAAGGGATCTGGGATAGAAGTTCCATAAACCAGTTTCACCTAAATCATAGAATCACAGAAGCAGGGTTGGAAGGGACCTTGTAGATCTTCAAGTCCGACCCCCTGCCTGGGCAGGAGAAAAAACTGGTCTCAAATGATTCCAGCCAGGTAGGCATCAAGCCTCCTCTTAAAGACCCCCAGGGTAGGAGCCAGCACCACTTCTCTTGGAAGCTGGTTCCAGATCCTAGCCGCCCTGACTGTGAAGCAGTTCCAACGGATGTCTAATCTAAACCTACTCTCCAACAACTTGAGTCTGATACTACATCTATCCAGGTTCATCTTAAACTGGTTTCGGCCATTTTGAAAGCAGTTTGTATGCACTGAACTTCTGTTCCGTTACAGGTTTAAGCCAGTTTCTGATCACTTAAACTGGTTTATGTGAAACTTCAGTCCCTAGCCTATGTGGAAGCACTAGAATTGTTTCAAGCCTAGTTTAATATTAAGCTCAAATGAACAAGCTGGGATTTAAATTATTTCCAGAAGCATCCACACAACAGTTACCAGCAGCTTAATAATACTTTCAGTTGTTGCACTAGCTTACCTGCTTGAAATCATATGAAAGACCTAAAAAAAAAAATCACATTATTCATGGTTTTAGTTAGAAACAACGTATAGGAAAGTATTCATTTCAGAAAAAGAGAACAAGCACTATTATAGCTTGGAACCTTTCCTGATGACTGCTTGCTCCATGACCTCAAGTACATGACTTACCATCTTCCATGTCTGTGGCAGATAAATCCAGGAACTCCAAGCTCTAATCTTGCATCAGCTCCCTTCACAGACCCAATACTCTACTTCTCTTATTCCTTTTCTTTTTAAAAGCATAACGGTCTCTAAAGGATGCCCCCAAACCATTTTGTGTTTTATAACACACTTCTAACCAGACCACATCTAACCTCCGTGTAATTTTCCAATGAGTTTGGCACACAGACACACCCACCCTCCCCTGGGAAACTGCTATTTTCAGCAAGATCAGGCTATGAAACACTCAGCTAAGGAATGATCTTTATGCTGCTGTATCTGTTCCAAGCGTGAGCTGATCTAAAAATACAAACCATGTTAAGGAGACACAAAAAGCATGCCAAGAGCTCATTACAGAGCAACGGGAAGTCTGTTTAAGTGAAGAATATGCTTCCACCTGAGCTTCAGAACCTTGGAAGAAAATAAAAAAAAATTAAGGGAGAGGGGGAAACATGACCTTTGAAAACAAAAATGAAGTCTAATGAAATCTCGCAGGTAAAGCCACTCTATCCCCGAAGACAGGAGCGGGACCGAACACCCAGTACAAGCATCAAGTTTTCTATAGCTTAAAAGAAACGAAAGAGGAGGGGTAACAGGTTGTCACATCTATACAATGCAACAGTCGCATCGAACAGATGGAAACAACCAGTCACGGATACTGATTAAATACCGTGTTATGCAGCAGGCGAGGTACAGAAGGTGCAGCATTACAATGAAGGTCATGATGGCATAGGGCTGATCTAAACAGAGAATCAATGTTACCAAGGTTTCATAAAATGGGAACAAAACTGATTGCTCCCGAAAGAGATGGGAAGAATCCTAGAAGGCATAAAATGAAACCATGCAGAAAAACCTACTGGGACAGCACATGGGAATTTGATTAGCTGTGGGACTGCAGAGCACATCAAGAGCAAGTTAAAGCTTGGACAAGGGCAGAAACAGTATGTGAATTCAAGAGACAACAGTTACCGGATTTCCTAAGATGTTGGCACTTCTAAGGCAAAGAGAGAGGGGGAGCACTTAAGTAATTTTGAAGACATCACAACAACCAGCTAGTGCTTATTCTAAAAGCCTAAGTGAATAATGTTTGACCCGAAAATTAATATTTTTGCTCCAATGAAGTCATATGATCATGGAAACCAAATGGTGTTGATCTGGACTTCCCCGCTGCAACAAGGATAAAAGCAGAAATATCCCTGCCTAAACCACCCCAGGAAAAAGTGCATCTAATCTGCACTCTAGTGCAAAGTAACCTTCAAGTCACTTACAACTCTTTCTGGAAGTAAAACTGAAACACGCTAAAAGAAAATAATCTGCAGTTTATAGCAACTGCTAGAGTGGATTTGGCCAGAGGGCATCTGGTCCAGAAGTCTGTCCCTGACATGGGATGCAACTAGATGCTTTGGAAAGAAGGTGCAAGAAGCCCTACAGAGTGCAGAAGGTCTAAAAACTCTTCTCTTTCAGGAATTCAAGACCTGAAGTAGAAAGTTGTCTACCTCCCCAGTATTCAACAACATAAGCCATTATAACCTTGAATATCCTTGCTGGCGATAGAAATGGATTACTCAAGGAGAAAAGGGGGAAGTAGCTGGACAAGAATGGAGAACTGTTCTCCTGATCAGAGAAATTAGTTTACAAGATCAGGTTTAACAAGTACTCTGACAGGGATAACTGCCTTGTAACAACTTTGATACAGTTGGTCAAATGACAGAGTTACTACTTGCTTGCTCAGACTAGCAGCCAAAATGATACCCTACAAGCAGAGGTTAACTCTCCTTTTCTTTACAACAGTCCCCACATGCTTGTTGAATTTTCAAGGAGCCAACATATAGATCGCTTCCCTCTCCTGACTGTGGGCAAGAAAATAGACAATCTTGCATATACCTGAAATGCAGAATAAACTGGATTCCTGCAAAAGTAGCACATTGCTTAGCATAAGAATGGCACCTTCCCACTCTGCAGGAAGTGAATTGTACTGAATGACTGCACCGGTGCAGAAGACCCCAGAGCTAAGGGAGAGAGAACTCATTTTCATTCCTTTTTTTGTGACTGCAAGTTGTAGGGCAAAATTAAGCCTTTGCTTATACTTGTGCAACTCAAGTAGGCACTCAAAATCGGATGAAAAAAACTGCACATCCCTACATTTAACTGTTTCTAAAAGCCTCTGACACTATTTTTAAAATCAGCTGTTATTTGAACTATGGTAGCACAGAAACAACATTTAGGACCAGGGCCTTGTCTACAGGCACTGTACAGTTCCTTAATGATACTTCCCTGCCACAGACCTAAATCATTGTTATCAAAATCCATCGTGAATTTTGGAATAGGAGGACAAGTAAGAAACCCTTTAAATGTGTTTCGGATATGTGAAGCGCAAAAGGAAATCCACTCCTTTTAATAAAGAGAAAATCTGTTAAACCCAAGACCTTTGTTCTCATTAGCAACTTTTAAAGGTTCCTACAATGAGATGTGTCAAACTTAGTGACACACTAAACTGTTACAGGAAAATCCTTTATATAGTATTGAAAAGTGCCAGATATAAAACTTTCCTTATGTTTTGAAATACATGACAAGGAGTAGAATACAAGCTACAGGTAACAGTAAAACAAATTGCTTGATTGAGGTGTTGAGCTGTGGTCATTCACAAGAGCTGCCTCCTATAAAAAGATCATCCCAACCTCTCCAAGTAATTTAGTAAACACTTACCCTTGCTCTTTTCCACGTGGTGTCCCATATGCTCGAGAGGGCAGAAAAAACAGGACATGGGAGGCTCACCTGTTTGTAGTCTAAGTGTTGTCCTCCACATCCTGGAAGGAAGAGTCCTTGTTTTCTTCTCACTGCTCTGTTCCTTTCTTGAACTGTCTCCCATTTCATCTTGCCTATCAAAGTGCACTTCCTTGAAGAGGTCAGGAAGTATCTTGTACTAAAAGTTTGTGTAGCTGTCACTTTTCAACGCTGTATAAAGGATTTTCCAGCAGCCATTTAGTATTTCACCAAAATCTCACATCACAGAAGTCTTCAAAAGCTGTTACTAAGTACAAAGATTTTGAGTTTGACAGATTTTCCCTTTATATTATAAGCTCCCCCACCCCTCAGCAAAATACAGGGGTGAAATTGCACTCCAAACATCTGACACACATTAATGGGTTTCATACTCATGAATTCTGGACTATGAGGACAAATGGATTTTGACAACACTAAGCGATTAGATGAGAAATGTTCCATTCAACCAAATATCTTGGCCATCAGTAACCCTGGGAAGAGAAACCTGAAATGATTTCACAACACTGAAACAGGCTGCTGATAAAGTGTTACGCTGTTCAGTGACAACCGATAATGAAAGAGCACCATTTTCCCCCCTTAAGGTACCTTTAAAACTACCTCTGGTTAGTAATGCACAAAAGATTTTTATCCTATGATTTACAGGATTTTATTCCAGTCCCTAGCAGACAAGAGACCATTAACAAAAAAGCGCAATGCAAGCAAGAGGGGGCAATTTTTGCCAAGCTTATCCAAGTACTGGGCTCCTCTTGTCCCCAGCAATAACGCTGGGTTGAGGAGCACTGATGTGGCAGGGTCAGGAAGTTTGCATGGTTCCTGTCCCTGTTATTTCTGTTCTGCCGATAAGAGTTTTTCAGCCAGCAGCATTGTTAGTCTGGCACCTCACCAGCCCCAAATTCATACAAAAGAGTTAAGAAAAGAAACCATTACACAGCGTTTTGAAATCTGCTTGAGCACAGCAATGGTTCTTCAATATATTTAGCCAGCTCTCCTACAAAACAGCAGCAAATGAGGACATTCACATTATTGGCAGAGTTACTAGAATACACACCCGGTTTTTTAATCGACTAAAGCATTCCACATTCTGCAGGACTGTTCCTTACAGAATGAATTGCAACTACTTAGCCTGAAAGTAAATTAACATTTTCATCTAAGCTTGCAACATGATGGACACGTATGCTACATTCAGTCAAGGTGAGCCTACTTAACAGAGGGCTTCTGTCAGCTGGCTGCCTTTCATCTAAAATCCTGCAGAAGCTAAATTGTGGGCTTTTCCATGAGCCGTGGTTTCAGTCTGCTTTTGCTGTTCCCTGCTTGGCATTTTCTCGGTGGCCTGTGAAGCACATCATGAGCAGCGCCTCCACCCACTCTGTAATTCCCTCCTGAGCTTCTCCATTCCTTGTCACCACTAATGCCTCCACACATGCTGCAATTCCCTCCTGCTGCTTTTCTCCTTGGCAAAAATCAGGCTGTGCAAGGGAAGGGAAATTTTTAGAGGATAGCAGTTGAATTTCTTTGGTCTGTTTACTGCATCGCTTTTAATTAAATATTAGCAGATGAGAAGTTCAAACAAAGCCTCCATCTTCAAACTGAACAGTTGATTTGTTTTCCCAGGGTCTCTTTCCTTCTCCACCCCAGCTTTCAGGGACCCCCCCCACCAACCTTTCTTCCCCCCCACTGAAATAAGGTCAGCACAGCTCTAGCAGCATCCGAAGCAAACAGCACAAGCAAAACCAGAATCAAATTAAGCACATAATGAATTTCACTTCCTGCCTTTAGGGAGAGTGCAACTGATACATCCTTTGTAAACACTGCTGCCTCCCATCTAGCATTTCATTCCTGTCCTCTTGTAGAGGTCTTCCCCAGCAGGGTTTGTCCTGGAAGAGAACTCTGTGCATCTGGGGGAAGCGACTGCAGGAAAACACCAGTGTCTAAGCCCCTACTGAATTGATTCCCTGATAATTGCACACAAGTACAGGTTTGATTTAATCAAGGAGACCAAAATTAAATTGGACAAAGTTTAAAAAGCTGATGCAAGGGTGGCAGCATACAGCCCAGTCATTAGAGCTGGCAGCCACCATCACCCTGCTCCAGTGATGGGTTAGGCCCAAGATGTTCCTTCCTTTGCTGCCATTAGAAATCAAGTGGGATATTCCCAGGTGAGTAGGACCCAGACTGTAGTCTAGACGAGAACACAGGAGATCCCGATTCTGTGCTGGCTCTACCACCATCCTTCGTGAAGTCATGGACAAGTCACACCACCTTACTGCTGTGCGCCTCAGTTTCCCCATCTGTAAAGCATAGGCAGAATTCTACAAGTGCTTTGAAATCCACAGGTAAAAAAGCAGGATGTGCGTTTACCACTATTTTACACTGCAAATCTCATATTGAATTGGCTTTCCACCAACACACACTCCTCATTCTTAATTGGAAGAAGACAGTTGAAAAACATTAAGCCCCTTTGTTTGGGATGATCTTGTTCTTCAGGGCTGGGGGCTGTTTCTGTGCAATCTGCCAAGCAGGCTGGTAGATATAAAAGATTTGAAAATAACTTTTAATACAACTTGCCCTACAACAGGCAGAATCTCATTGAGTTATTCCCTCCTCATTTCTAGCTTCCGGTCCCTTTTTTATTCTGTTCTTAATCTTGATTGAAGTTCTCTGCAATTCTAAATTAAACTTTGAATGCAATTGCCTCTTCCAGATTAACAATGGTAAATAAAACCAGACATTAATCTCAATTACTACAGCACCCCATTAAAGCACTTCATTCCCTGTCCTTCCAGTCAGTTCACCACCATTCATTTGGCTTTGGCTGAAGGCCTATAAACAGTTTTCAGTCTGAACAACAGAATTCAGACCTAATCCAGCTCGATTTCCTAAGCAGTTTTTCCTAACCTATATTTAGAAGAGGGAAGCAAGAACCACTCCCATATTAGACTCCAGGCAGACAGGCATCCAGGTTCAGATCTAATGCTTTAAAATGTTGATTGAAGAGGAAGAATTGAGCAATAAAAATCCACATGACCAAAGCAAAAAAACAGATGACTCAATAGGGCTCTGAGGGCCAGTTCTGTCCACACACAAACCCGAAGAATCAGGGCTTTGAAGTCTAAAGCTTACCAACTGCACATTCAAACAAACAATGGCAAGAAGTTTCTGGCAGCATTTAGAAGTTGGTCCATTTTTAAATATCAACATTTGAACTCCAAGAGACATGTCATTTTACTCGAAAGAAAAAGTCAGCCCCAATTACTTTTAATTTGAAGCAAGAAAAAGGTAATCACAGGACAAGTTAGTTTTGTTCTTGCTCTCCCTATTTTCCAGGGTTTTTGAGGGGGTTTTGCTTGTTTGTTTTTTTACATATGCTTGATCGTAGTTCAGAGATGAAGCAAATTCATCTCTTTCCAGAAGCCAGTTTCACGCAGCAGTTCCAGTTTTTAACTCCTGAGGTTATTTTTGGAATGGTCTAGCTTTCTAGCTAGGAGCAAGACGCAGCCTCTTTGGTTTGTGAGTGTTTGCATTTTTTAAATGCCTGAGAATTTTTACCAAATCCATGGATATTTCATCTGCCATGCTTCTTTCTAGACACCAGTTTAGTCATCCCATCTAAAGAAAGCAAGTGCACATTTGTTCAAGATGATACCAGTGAGCAAAGCGTGCTTTTAATGGATATTTCCAACAGAGGAGTCAATCAGGACTAGTACATCCCAGCATATGAAGCAAGATTTGTAAATGGACTGTAATGACTAAAGGCTCCTGGGTGTGCAGTGTCATACCACTAAATCATTGGGTCCCAATTCACAGATGTATCTCAACAGGGGTCAACATCAACTCCTGAACATTTCATGTTAAATAGTGAAGACAATTTAACACTGTTATGCCAATTACCATATTGTCTTACATATCACATACCCTCCAAATAAGACATGCACCTTGTTTGGATGAAGGCAGAATGGAGAAACACTTTTCCAGTGTTATGGCCACAAAGCAGGGACAGAGCCTAATCTTCAGGTCACTCACTTTCCCATTCCTATAGTGGTAAATCTTTCACAGCTGAACTGTCAGCAGTGCTTGGCTGCTTAGCAGCAGCTACAGTTTCAGCTTTTGGCTGAAGAATGGCCTCCATGGGTAGTTCTAGGAGTTTGAAAAGAGCTAAAAATCAGTCTGCAGGGCTATGAAATAGAAGAAGAGGGACTAGGAGTAGCTAATCTGCAAATTCTTTGGCAATTGGCCTGAAGAAAGGATCACCAGATTAGTGAAACATTAAGATACAAGGAGAGCAGGTAGTTAGCACCTGCTAAGTAAAGAGCAACTAGCATCAATCAAGTAGATTATTATAACAATTCATGAACTCAAATCAACTCCCGCAACTGTCTGAATAAAAATGCCACTATCATTATTTTAGACAGAAAAATCAGCTCTCTCAATTAAGACATGCCCCATTTTTGGAAAGCTGTTTTTTCTGGGAAAAGATGCATAGATTGCATGAGTAAGTAGAGTAACCTCATATATGCAAGAGCATTTGCCTAGACAGTCACTGCACTCTGGAGCTTACACTGGCAATTTCTTAGACTGGCCTATGGACACACTAGAATATTTATATTACATTAGCATCATGTTTAATATCTATTCAAATTTGTATTTTATACTACGGGGCTCAGCAGGGTCTCTTAGACTGACTCCAGAAGTAAAGCTAGCTCTGCTAGTTACATGCCTTCTTTCCAATTACAGCACCATCAGTTTGTTGCTTAATGAGACTCCATCACTGAGCTATAGCATTAGAAGTGACTGAATAAGACATTGCAGCCACATCTCCTTTTCTTGCAAAGGCCTTGGGTTTCATATTTGATAGGAAGCATCTTCCTAAGCATGTGTGTGCTGCAGTGTCATGCTAGGGCATTGATTTGATCCAAGATTAAAACTAGCAAATAAAACTGTACAGCTTTGCTGCTGCTGGGTTGCAACCACATGTCCTGAGCTGACAGCAACTGCAGAATACACAGAGCTTCAGTTCATGTTGCCCTGTTCCCACAATGCAACTGCATACAGCAAAGCTTACCCCACACCTAGGCTAGGGTTTTGAAGAGTGCTCAGACTTGGCCTAATTCTGCTCCCAACATTCAACACTGAATGTTTTCAGAAGAAACTAGCTAGACCAGTGTCAATTCAAAAAACTGAAGGGAGCAGTTGGACATAACAGTAAACCCAAGAGACAGCAATTAAGCCAAGGAGGGTAGTTGGGAACACTGGCACTTGTGGGGATCAGAATGTTGCTCAATCTCAGCAGGATCAATTAATTCACTTTTCATCCTTCCAAAGCCAGGAAACAGTTTCATGTCACATACTGTAACGAACCTTTAGTCTAGGGACAAAAAAGACAAACTGGTATAAGTGATCAGAAACCGATTCAAATCTGTAACACAACACAAGTTCAGGGCACATAAACCGCTTTCAAAATGGTCAAAACCAGTTTAAGATAAACCTGGATGGATGTAGTATCAGACTTCATTGATTTAGGTTAAATCAGTTTATTGAACATCTGCCCCACATCCCATCTAGATTAAAGTGAACTCAGACAGTCCCCCAGCATCCCAGGATGCCTTGTACCTCCCCCAAACTCCCCCCCTCACAGGGTGGATGAGCCAGCCTTGGCCCAAGCTGTCTGCTCCAGCCCAGCAAGGAGGTGTGCTCTAGCATCCCCCTGGCTTTTAGCCTGGGCCACTACAGTCAAGTGGCTGCATTTCCCAAATCAAAAGTGAATGTCTGTTCACTTGCTTACCAGTTCAATCTATGAAGCTCACACTAATGGGCAAAGATTGAATTGATCCAGCCTTGGGCTTTCTGACCATCTGTACTTAGCATTGGAGAAGCCCATGGAGTGCATTTCTGTCAACTCTGGACAGACGCTAGAAGCCCTGTCACATGTGTAAACATGCTCCCCTATGGCCAAATATCCTTACCCTCATAGTTCAGCAGCATGCTGCAAGCCACAAAGTTACTTCATTTAAAGGCTTCAGAATCCTTCAGGATAAAAGCACTACACAGATGTCAATACCAGAGCAAAAAGACTAAGTATTCACAAGACATCTAGCTACTGGTTAGCTTTAAAGCCAATTAACCCTGCAGCACAGCACAAACAATTCACAAAGCAGGAGAGTTGCCATATGGCTGCATAGTATTGATGAGGTGCTAAGATGTTGATCCTTGGGTAGCAGGCATGGTAAAGCAGTAACTGCATGCAATAATGCAGGAACCCAGCAGCAGCAAAACTCTACAGTTTTCTCTGCTGGTTTTAAATCTTGAATCAAATCAGCACCTCAGCATGACACTGCAGCACACATCTGCTTAGAGAGAGGCTTCCTACCCAATATTAAACCCAAGGCCTTTGCAAAAAAAAGGAGTGTTCATGCAAATAATTTGGCCAAATTTCAAAATCAAGTAATCATATTCCACTGTGGAGTGAGTTGTATATGTGGCATAACTCTGTGCCTGACACCAATGTATGGTGCTGCTATCAATGAAGGGAAAGTTTTCCATTCCTCTTAAGAAGAGCTGCACTCCACTGTCAAGTGAAGCAGTACCCCTACATTCCTTCACTGCCTCAGAGGTGTCTTGCTAATCTTAATCAGAAATATGCAAGGAAAAAAAGCACCTTTAGCAGTACAAAATGTTAACACAGAATGTAAGCTCTTTATAAGGACTGTTGCTACCACATTTGTGCAGCACATAAGGATCACAGCCCCATGTGCTAACTGGGGCTTGCAGCTTGATAAGAATGTGCCCTTATTCAACCATTGCACAAAAAACCCATTTCACATTCAGGACCCAGTTTCTGTTCACAGAAGTCATAAAAAGTCAGGGTGGGAAGGGACCTCAGGAAGTCATCTAGTCCAACCCCCTGCTCAAGGCAGGACCATCTCCATGGTCTATGGCACAGGAGAACAATCACAGCTTCAGGTCCAGTTCATGGGCCTGAATACATTTTATTTGACACCCAGCTAAGTACACTGTGACAGCCCAACACAGGGCATTTTTTGACAAGGATATTACTTCATCTTTGCACAAATGGTGAACTGATCTCAATGAAAGAGCTAATGTCAGAGAAGTAAAATGGAAAAAGATGCGTGTTGGCTTTTTCTTTCAGACCCCTTTAACAGGGGCTGTCATCACTTTTAACATGTTGTAATGACTTTATACCACAGTATCACGGTCATTGAGCAAGTGCGTTGAAAAGGCTGAGCATGCGGTTTTGTTCTTATCAGACATCAAGTCCGAGACAATGAGGGCTGAAGGGACCTCAGGAAGTCACATCTAGTCAAACCCCCTACTCCAAGCAGGACCAGCCCCAACTACATCATTCAAGATGAGGCTTTGTTGAGCTGGGTCTTAAAACACCTCCAAGGATGGAGACTCCACCAGCTCTCCGCAGAGCCTGTTCCAGTGCTTCACCACCCTCCTCGTGAGAAAATATTTCCTAATATCCAACCTAAACTTTCCTTGCTGCACCTTGAGCCCATTGCTCCTTGTCCTGCCATCTGGCCCCACCAAGAACAGTCCAGCTCCATCCTCTTTGCAACCCCCCTGCAGGGAGGTGAAGGCTGCTATCAAATCCCCCTTCGGTCTTCTCTTCTGCAGACCCAAATCAGCACAGTTCCCTCAGCCTCTCCATGTCCGCCAGCCCCCTCACCATTTTTGTTGCCCTCCACTGGACTCTTCAGTTTGTCTACATGCATGCAAGGAAAGCAGAGCATAAGGTTTATTTCTTATGAAACTGTTTAGTTGATGTTACGCTTCATGCAGATGCTAACAGCCAGAAACCCTTTGGTCCAGTCTCAAGAACCAGCCTGCTTATCTCCCACCCAATCCATGGGCACTGCTACCCTCCTTTTTCTTCTGGGTATGTATCTTGTTCCTGCTCTGACATATGTTCCTATTTCATTGACATGCCACCACCTCTGTGAACCCATACACTGCAGGCACACGAAGTTTGAACTCCTTGCCTTTGGTATTCATTACTGCTACAACACCGAGTCAGACAGGGCTGACCCATCTCCTCTGTCTCCACCCTGTTGGGGCATGTCTGTTCCCAAAGACTTGAGAGCACTGCCAAGAAGCACACCCCACCCACCCCAAACACAGAAGAGGGGCAATGCAGCTGCCCTGAGGGGCCCTTGACCCTGTTCTCAAGTGCACTGGAGACAGAGCTGGAGAGGAGCCATAGGGGATGCCCTAAGGTGGCTGCCCCACCTCCTGGGTACATGGGGAAAGGAAACCAGAAGGTACTCTCAAGAGCACTGCAGCACTAACATAAACGTGCACTTACTGTCTGACCACAAATTGGCCTGCTAAACCATCTCCCCCAACCACCCTCAGATACCTTCCAAAAGCTCACTTCCCACTCCTTTGTAGGAGACACCATAGAGCAAAAACAGCAGACAGCAGGAAACTAAATTAATGGAGGCATCAAGATACTTTACTGAGCAGCTGTGTGATTATCACCCTTGTCCTTCTGCTTAAGATTTGACCCTTGCTTATGCCATATGAAGCTTGGATTTAGGATCTTTGAGGCAGGAACCAGGTCTGTACTTGTCCAAGAGAACACTGCATATACTGGGGCAATAAGCTGGGCATCATAACATGGCACTGATACAGTAAAGATACAGGCTGAATTTCAAGGGAAACATCCCAGAAGTTAAAAAAAAAAATCTATTAATTGTTTTAGTAGGATTATTTGGATAAGAAATGGGATAAACTAAAGGCTGAGATGGCAATAAATAAATAAATAAATAAACAAACAAACAAACAAACACAAACAAACAAACAAACATTTTAAAAATCCCCACCACCAACTAGAAAGCTTTTTATGAGTCTGAATGAATACAAGTCAGTAGGGCCTGATGAACTCCATTTTGGGGTACTGAAGGAACTGGCAGAGGTGATCACATAACCCTTGGCAATAATATTCATAAAGTCACTGAAGACAAGCGAGGTAGCAGAGGACTGGAAATAAGCCAACTTCGTGCCCCTCTAAAGAGAGAAAAGAAGGACCCGAGGAACTATAGACCAGTTAGCCTCACCTCAGTTCCCAGGTAGGTACTGCAGCATATCACAAGGAAGTCCATCTGCAGGAAGAAAAACCTCTCTCAAGCACTCAGCATGGACTTACTAAGAATGAAGTGTCAAAAACTTGATTTCCTTTGACAAAGTAATTACCTGGGTGGATGAAGGGAATGCAGTGCATATAACACATCTGGACTCCAGCAACACTTCTGACCAGGTCCCAAATGAGCTTCTCAAACAAACAGGAGAAACATGGGCTAGACAAAGATACTATAAGGTGGATAGTGGACTGGCTTAATACCTGCAAGCAAAGGGTAATTATTAACGGGGCCATGTCAGATTGGCAGGCGGTTCTGAGTGGAGCCAGGGGAGGGGGCCGCAGGAAAACGAGGAGACACCACCTGAACAAGACAGGTAACAAATGCTAGGAGTGCCCAGGTAAGAAACAGGGGTCCAGACAGTCTCCCAAATCAGGGGGTGGCACACGCAGCTAGGCAGGGCCTTAAATGCCTATATACCAATGCTCGTAGTATGGGGAATAAGCAGGAGGAACTTGCCCTCAGAATAGCCAGTTCAGACCCAGACATAATAGGGTTAACAGAAACTTGGTGGGATTCACCCCACAACTGGGCAGTTAGCATTAGGGGCTATCGGCTTTACAGGCGGGATAGAGAAGGAAGGAAAGGCGTGGGTGGGCGCTGTGTGTCAAGGGGCAATACACATCCTCTGGCACCAAAATGGGGTCAGAGAAGGGGCAAGCTGAAGTGCTCTGGGTCCAGATACAAGGGAGCCATGGGGAGAGGGATTTAACGGTGGGGGTCTACTACAGACCCCCCAACCAAGGGGAGGAGCTGGACCAGGAATTTTTAGGGCCAGCTTGCAGAGGCACTTCAGGCAAGGGATGTGGTTGTCGTCATGGGTGATTTAAAAATTACCCAGACATCTGCTGGGAGGAGCAGTCAGCCAGGACGGACCGTTCCAGGAGGTTCCTGGCCGAGATACAGGACCTCCACTTAATTCAGGAGGTGCACGGTCCCACCAGAGAAAATGCCCTGTTGGACCTGGTCCTGGCCACAGGCGA
>NW_017729033.1:1620429-1622815 GCF_001723915.1 Gavialis gangeticus
ACTTCAGGAGGGATGTGGACAGCATGGAGAGGGTCCAGAGGAGGGCCACCCGAATGATCCGGGGACAACAGGGCAGACCCTACAATGAGAGACTGCGGGACCTGAACCTGTTCAGCCTTCACAAGAGAAGGCCAAGGGGGGACCTGGTGACAGTCTAAACTCACTAGGGGGGACCAGAAGGGTTTGGGAGAGACCTTGTTTCCCCAGTGCCCCCCCCCGCATAACAAGGAATAACGGCCACAAGTTGGTGGAGGGGAGGTTTAAATCAGACATCCGTAAGAACGACTTCACGGTCAGGGTGGCTAGGATCTGGAGCCAACTTCCAAGGGAAGTGGTGCTGGCTCCTACCGTGGGGGTCTTTAAGAGGAGGCTTGATGCCTATCTAGCTGGGATCATTTGAGCTCATTTTTTCTGCTGCCCTGGCAGGGGGTCGGACTTGAAGATCTATAAGGTCCCTTCCGACCCTACTTCTATGATTCTATGAGCCCACTGTCCTGGGCTCAGCACTGCTCAATATGTTTAATTAATAGATTTGAATGCTGGCATAGAGTGCTTCTTGAGCAAGTTTGCAAACAACACAAAACTGGGAAGGACTGCAAACATGCTGGAGGTGGGAGCACAATTCAGAAGCATCTTGACAGACTGGAGAGCTCCACCAGAGCTAACAAGATGCAGTTCAGTGCTGACAAATGCGAGGTGCTACACCTTAGGAAGAATAACCAAAGCCACAAATACAAGATGACCAACACCTGGCTGGATGGCAGCACTATGGAGAAAGATCTCGAAGTTTGGTAGATCTGACACACAATATGAGTCTTAAGTGCACAGAAAGTGAATATGGTTTTGGTATGCATCAATAGAAGCATTAGGTGCAAGACACAGAAAGAGACAGTGACTTTACTTGGTGCTGGTTAGGTGCTTAGAGCTCCACATTTTGAAAGAAGAACATGGAGAAGTTAAGAGTCCAGAGGCAGGCAACACAAATGATGAAGGGCTTGGAAAGCAAGTCATACATGGAGAGGCCAAGGGAAATAGGCATGCAGAAAAGATACTTAAGTGCGGACATGATAGCAGTCTTCAAATATCTGAAGGGCTGCCAAAAAGAAGAGAGAAAACACCTTTTCCCTCTTCCTGCAGACAGCAGGACGCAGATCAAGGGCTTGAAGTTGCAGCAAAGCAGGTTTGAAAGGGATACCTGGAAACACTTCTTCACTGGTAGAAGAGTGAAGTAGTGGAATAAATGCCTAGGGAAACTGTGGGATTGCCATTATTAAAGTTGTTTCAGAAGAAGCTGCTGGACAAACATGAGCCAGGTATGATCCAGAAGTAGCTATGCCTATGCTCTACTATGGGAATTTCCCATAGGGCTTTGCTGGCTGCCACACAGGGATGAGAAAACAATTTTTCCTCCTCCTTTTGCTACACATTTGGGGGGCAGGGGGTGGGTAGGAGAGGTGGGTAGAAGGGACTGCACCTTCCTCGGAAGCACTGGGGGCTGCTGCAGCCCAGGCCAGGGATTTCGAGTGGGCTGTGCCAATGCTCTTGCTGGGGCTTAAGCTAGGAGGGGACTGGCTAGAGGGTCTTCCCCTCCACTCAGGGTCAGAACTCTCGCCATACTTGTGATCAGGAAGGAGTTTTACTTTGTGGTATGGACTGTTGGGGTATTTACCTTCCTCTTTAGCAGGAAAGGTGGTCCTCTTCCTTGGATCCATTGAGCATATTTTAAACAACCTTTACAGCAGCAGGACCTTGGCCACTGTTCCCCCTACTTTACTTGTGGCAGGTGCAGGTGCTGTGCCTTGTGCCATATCAGGGCTCACCGTGTGGTTTTGCTACTAGGTTGGACAATGGATTTCTATAACATGGTTTAGATAGGGATGATCCTGCCTCAGGCAGGGGGTTGGACTAGGTGACTTTTGGAGGTCCCTTCTAGCCCTACTTTTCTAATATTTTGTGATTAACATCCTCTTAAAAAGATACAGAAGAGCAAAGAGCTAGATAAATTCCACATTTGACAACAAGGGGTCGGATGAACTGAATGACAACAGAAAGTAAAGAGCTCAAAAGACCAAGAAGAACAGTCAAAGAAAATGAAATTTGGATTAAACACACTTTTCTTTTACTATATGCTATGGCCACAACCTGAAAAGCTTTCATCAGTCACTGTCTACCAGAAGATTAAACCTGTAAGCCATGAGACTAGACCCAATGTAAAGCAAATCCCTCCAGGAAGGCTCAAGGAAGAAGTGCCGGACATTCCCTACCCCTCACCTGGGAAAACCGAATAGCACTTGTCCCACTTTGGGCAAGTAACAGTGCCTTACAGCTGGTGGACAGGCTGTTGTTCTGCTCTGGAGTGGTGCCGGAGGACTGGAAGAGGGCCAAC
>NW_017729033.1:1622826-1628047 GCF_001723915.1 Gavialis gangeticus
TCTGCTCAGGTCCCTTCCGACCCTAGAAGGTATGAAACTTCCATATCCTGAGCACAAAAACATCTGGCCTGCCTCATGCAAGTTTGAAACAAAGACCTAGCCATCTGTCAGCTTCTTAGTAGATGCCACTGAGCAGCAGCAGTTGTACAGGACATGCTTTACTGCAGATCAGCACCACTCACCACTTGTGCCCCAATGACAGGTGCAGACTTAACTCAAGATAGCAGCCATAGCCACTATCAAGGGCTTCCTCTCTACCCTATCCACCTCTTGTTGGTAGCAGATCTAGAAAATCTGGAGACATTCTCCTCCTAGCAGAATGAAAAGGAAAGGAAAAACGCCAGTGAACTTTATGCTTTCCCACCTATGCCTCTGCTCCCTTGATGAAAGAGCTTCACAGAGGTTTAGGGCTGGATGCAAAGCTGATGAATCACTGATCCGCATGTGACACTGGACAATGGGGAGGAGGCTTGTTCACGGGCTCTCACTGTTAGAAAAAACCCCCCTAGAAAACAGGAGACGATCAAAAGCAGCCAAGGACCAAGTCACAGAAGCAGCTGCATCCTCAGCCTTCATGCCTGTCAGAAGTGACATTTACAAAATGAGATTGTTACATTCTCCATTTAACAGTACTATGTAGGAAAAAAGTTTGGTTTTTTTTTGTTTTGTTTTGTTTTTTTGTTTTGTTTCGTTTTTTTTTTGTTTCATTTTTTTTAAGTGAAAGAGGGGTAAAGGGGAATTATTTCATTGCAGACAAAAAACCACTCTGGGTTGCAAGGGAAGTGCTAGCATGGGTCCAGGGGAAGACAGCCATGTCAGAAGTTAGCACACAGCTATGAGTAAAATCACCCTCTCACAAAAGTCATCATACAGCATCCAAAACACTGGGCAGGGCAGCACCGTGCGAGACAAAGCACCTGGCCTGCAGCCAACTACAGGAGCAAATTCCAGAGAAACATTTTTAAATTTATGCAACATGCTATCAGCATTCTTTGTAAAGCAAAAAGTACCAACGGAGCTCCTTGCACAATGACTTGGCTGCATTCAGCTCTCGCTGGGCTTCTGCTCAGAAGAGAAAGGGCATGAAAAAAAATCATGTGCAGATGAGAGGCTGCTATCAGTTCCCCAGAACAGGCACCCACACCCCGAGCATTCAGATTGAGGAGCAGAACCATCATTGTGAGAGTCCTGTTCAGTCACAAGAGAATTAAGGCATTCACAGCCAACAATATGCAGTTTGCCAACTCAGACAGATAATCATTTTAGAGTGCCCTTGAAAGCAGTCTTCACAGGCACAATACTCCCTTACTTAATTTCAATTCACTTCAGCTGCCCTGATAACTGTGCGAAGCAGACTTGCACCCTGCTGGAAGCCAGGATGAAGGAAACTTAATCAGAGCTGCCTGATCAGAGCTGTTAATCAGAGCTGGACAACCACCAAAAAAAAAAAAAAAAGAACCTTTTCTTGGGACAAGTGACATTTTAACCCTTGACTGCCTAACAGACCAAATGGATTTGCCCACCTGAGCCACAGGAGAAAATCAGAACCAGCCAGCTGTCAGTTCTCCAGAAGATGTGCCAGCAGCAATATCAGATTTGCTCATGGGGCACTGCTCAGCCGCTTGCACCCTGGGCTGCAAGCCTGGCAGAGACCAGAAAGCTGCACTACAGCAAGTTTCACAAGGCAAAACTGTTGTCCACCAGAAAGTCCTCCTGACCCAATCAAGCATCTTAAATTCAAAGTCAATTTGTCCACTCCTGGACAAGCTCCCAAAGGCCATGCATGTGGCATACCTAGACTCTTAAGAGGAAAAGAGACTTAGAAGACAATGCATTAGAGATATCATCAAGAGAAGTTTCCCAAAATGAGAGCTGTGAAATACTAAGCGCTTGATCCTCAGCTGATGTTACCTGGTAACTTTAAAAAGCCATACCCCCATTATAAATAGAGAATACCTGCTACTTTGGATGCAAGATCTTTCAGGAAAGGGGCATCATCTTGCTCTGCATTTGTATAGTACCTACCACAATGGGTCCTGGTCCAGAACTTGGACTCCTAAAATGTGGCAGTAAGTTATAGTAAGTAATAGGAGCACACACATGGCCCAATAACAAAAAAAAAATGAAGTATAGAGAGCGTGAAATGTCACTTTATACCTAGAGACTATAGGAATCCAGAAAACTAGGCATACTACCGATTTAGAAGACCTCAGGTTCACATCTGCAAGAAAAAAAGATCCCCATAGGGCTTGCTTGTCCACAGGATAAACAGCTGTTGGAAGAAAAAAAAAGGGAAGACCAACCCCTAATTAGAAAGGCCAGGGGAGGGAAGGGCTCAAGCAATACCACTTGTTATAAGATCCTAGAAATCCAAGTCACTGAGGTGGCCATGTCCATCAGCACCCAGAAACTGCACAAAAGCAGCTATTTGAACATATCTTCCATATTGCATCACCACCTGGATCCCTAAGGATCTGGCTGATCACAAGCTCAAGATGAAAGACTGCCAACCCACCAGCAATAAAAACAGACCATGGGACTAGTGTGAAGCAGCAATATAGGAGCAGCACTAGCAAAGCTATACCTGTCCTCCCACCCCACCAGCACAAGGGTCACAAAAGAAATCCAGCCTGTGTGATAACTAGCTATCTCAATGGCACCTTTCATCCCCTCGTAGCACCCCTAAGAAGGGTAGCAATCTATATTTTAAAGAGGAAAAATGAAAAACAGCAGTGTCATGACTATGCCAAGGTCAACCAACAAGTCAGTGGCTGAGCCAGGAAAGATGAAGCCAAATATATTTACTCTGAGTCCTGCGATTCATTTAGTTCAATTCAGACCACCACCACACATAATATAAGCAAGTCAATCAACGGTTCACGACAAACAGTACTCACCAAAAAAAAAATCCCCATCCCCCCACCCCCAAAATGAAATCTCAACACACTCACAATCCCAGAACTACTGAGAGGCAAGTTGTACATTAGCCTACTTCATAGTCACAGTAATAAGACTGCATTACTGAAAATAGTGCTACCATAGTACTAGCACCATTTGTTTTATTATAAGAAACAAGATGCATCCAGAGGCTAACACACAAATTAAAAACCAGCAACTCAGTGGATTTGTTCTTAAGAGAAAAAACAAATTCTCTGAAGAATGGTCCAGCCACTTCCAGGCCTCAAAAATAGGAACCAGTACCTGATTACTCTCAAGGGGCAAGTTAGGCACATTACAGAGGTGACTGGTGCCAGTGAACTTAAATCTAGAAAGGAACTTGTTTTCTGAGTTCAAGGAGGAAGCTAATGCAGTCTGTAGCAAAACTAAGGCCTCATTCCTGCAAACCGCTGTCTGGACAGCCCTCTACCCTGGTTCGAGCCCCTATGAGCATGGGAATACGTTTAAAAATATAGGTTATTATTAGAGAGAGAACAATTTACCAGCACAGAGGTGTCTGCAGAATTAGGACTCAGAACTGCAAGAGCAAAGGCAATTATACAGTAGACAACGCTCCAGGAACAATGCTATGCAGTACAAATTCAGCCTAGCCAATGCACATACTTGCATTCCTACAGCCAGAGGAAGAGCAGTACAGGTATCAGAATTAGTACAGATGCTTTTTTTTTTTTTTTGCTGCAAAAGCATTTTGTACAGGACCTTAGCAGAGTGCAATGTTAACCATCCTTCAAGTGGGCTTGCATTAAGTTGTCTTTTTTAAAAGACTTAATTATGGGCATGAGAGCACTGGCACAGGCTGGGGCAGTCACATTTTTACAAGATTACGCTCTCCCCATCTAGGTAGCAGAGGGAAGGGCTAAAAGATGTTCTCAAGGATTCTCTTCATCTTGTATTGAGAGACAATTTACAGTTGTTACAAGCAGCTTCCTGAGCTAGCTCAATGGACAAAAGTTAGTGTCTAGACAGTCTGGGCTGCATCTCCATGACAGATTCCTCTAGAGGCAGCTTGTATTTTTTTTTTTTTAACTGAAGTAATTCTGAAGGAATAGGCCTGCCTTAGCCTGCTCAGCATCACATGAGAAACATTATTCCCTAGAGTCTAAAATAAGTGGTCAGAAGGTTTCCAATACAAAGATAAAAATGTTAAAGACATGACAGACAGCAAAAACAGATTTACACAGCCATCATCTCAACAGCATTTTGCAACCATCAAGTCACTCTCGGCTGCTTTCCAGGCCTCCTGCATAGCACAAGCAGCTGGGGTGAGTATTTCTCAGGGGAGTCATACCAGGTCCAGGCTGTACCCACAGATCAGCCCAAGGCAGGGGACATGACAGGGCAGCAGAGAGAGGTCAGAGTGCATCAGCTCTAAGCTACTGTCATTTGGAGACTACACCACCAGGGAGGACCATAACCAGATGCTGAAATAGCCCAAATATTAGGCTGAGGGTGTTGCAGTCACTCCAGCCTCAGAGAGTTAAGAGTAGAAGAGCTAGTCAAACAGCCTGTTTTTATGACTATAGCCACATTTTTATAGATGGAGGGAGAACAATTAGGCCAATATTTTCTTCTCTGATTTATACTGCCTCCATCCTTGAGACTCCTTAACCCAAGACTTGTTGGGCCTGATGACCAGGAGTGATAAGAACCCACTATTCTTATTGCCAAGTTGGAGATGCTGAACACTTCCAAAAATGAAGCCCAAAAACTTCCAAACTTGGGCACCTGCAAACTGGCACACAAGAACAGAGGCCTCATTTAATATATTTTGGTCTTAACTTGCTCAGAACCACAGAAGACACTGATAAAATAGTGTCCCAAGCCATACGAACCCTTGCTAGGGAAAAAGTATAGATCAAGAGTCTTGGGCAAATTTGCACTGAGGTACAGGTCTGCAGCCACAACCAGGCATTGCACAGACACATAACAAGAGGGCATTTTCTGCCTCACAACACTCAGAAGCCAAGTAAAGATGAGAAACTCATGGTGGAGGGGGGTATAAGATCAGAAAACAATTGTGAACACCATGATGAAGAGCAGTTCTGCCATGTCAGTTACATCCTCATCCCTAAATGTTTGTAGGCTTTATCAGGCACTTGAGGAGGATTTGTTTTAAATGTAAAGGCACTTACATGAAAAAACAAATTTTGCAAGGAAAACTTGATTATAGTTGCAAGTAAAATTATTCCAGTTGACAAAAGAAACACATGTGGACTTAAAATGGGGGGGGGGAGGGGGGGGGAAATAACCATGTAAAACAATA
>NW_017729033.1:1628218-1635034 GCF_001723915.1 Gavialis gangeticus
AATAACCATGTAAAACAATGGGATGTAGATAGCTATGCTAGCCTGAAGTTAGGCAGAATTTGCTTACTAAAGCTTACACCTCTCCAAATTAGTCGATCTATAAAAAGGTACCATTCTGCCCTGACTTCTTTAATGTAAAGTAATACACTGAGTTCTGAAGAGATACTAGGAACTACCAGTCTTACTACTAATCCTAATTGACAAGGGAAGCTAAAGATAAGGGGAAGATGCCTCTGGCAAAGACAAAGAGATTGTATTTTAGTGGATTAGGAATAAAAGAAGTCCTAGCAATATTATAATTACTAAATCAAAATGGTAAAACACAACACAAAAGAGACAGAAACATTCCTTATATTTCTGCTGTATTTGGAAAGAAACAAGATAATGAATACACCATGAGAGACAGACAGAGTACTTCTCGGTCATGAAGGTTGATAAGGACTAAAACATTTTTAAAGACAGTAGGCCTAAATAACTTTCTGAACCCAGGAGACCAAAGTGAGTTGACTTGAGATTTCCAATATGCTCCTGTTAAACTTAACTAAATCTTGGAATACCAGGGAAACTCCAGAAGCCAGACAAATGTTAACATCACTCCAGTAATACTGTATTAGCATATCACATTGGGCAAGGGAGAATCCAAGTAACTAAATGCCAGTTTGTCTGACACCAATCCCAGGCAGTTTCATGGAAAAGCTGATAGGGGTTAATTAAATTATTAAAAATGTTTAATAGCAACCAAGATGATTTTATGTAAAAAACCAGGTCTCAAACATGCATGATTTAATCATCTTAAACCAGTGATTCTCAACCAGGGTGCAACAACACCCCCAGTGCTTTGAGATCCTTTTAAGGGTGCTGTGGAATGCCACATAACATTAGCACTATTAGGTGTGCAAACTTGGTTCACAGGAAACTCAGAGTTTTCATACTGGAATCCAGTGTTCAAAATATTCCAACTTGTTGTGGTCCGAGATCTTAGCAACAAAAAAGCCATTCTTCTATTACAAAAAGAGTGAAAACTAAGAGCTGGCATTTTCCAAGGGGTACCTCAAGTCTAAAAACTTGAAAGCCACGGGCTTAAACCATATTACATGACATTCCAATTAAAAAGCTAATACTATACAATATCATAGCACATGCTACATAGATTAACTGGCAAATCTCAAAACATTGTTGTCAAAGGGACATAGTTCTAGTGGCTTTCTTTCCACATGGAAATGGAGTACACAAAGTCACTTCTGAAATAATTTCCAGATGACAGATAGGCAGAATGGTAAAGAACAGGATAGAGGGATAACGAGGAACTTCTGCCCCTGCCTACAGCGGTGCTGAGACCAAAATGAGAAAGTTCTCAGTGCTGAAGACCAAATTAAAAGTTAAAAAAAATAAAATTGGAAAGGATGTACATGTAAGCCACAAAAATAATCCAAGGACAAGTGCATTACATTGACAAAGTGCTCAATCTGTATAATTTATCAAAAAGATTAAGATGCAACTTGATTACAATAGAGAAGCACTTTCACAGGATAAGTAACACTAATTACTGAACAGTTCTTCAGCCTAGCAGAGAAATGCACAACAAAAACCAATAGCTTGGAGCTGAAGCCAAAAAATTCAAGTCAGGGGGAAAGATACTACTTGTTAACAGTGATTAACCACCTGAACAGACTAAAGGAAGTGGTGGATTTTCTAGCCTTCAGCATCTTCAAATCCAGAAGAGTTCGTCTACAATCACTTCCTAAAAAGCAAGTTATTTGGGCTCAATACAGGGGGAACTAGGTAAAAAAAATCTACTGGCCTGTGATATACAGGAAGTCAGACTACAATGATCTAATAGTCCCTTCCAGCCCTAATTTCTATCAAACCCATGAATCATTTATTAGGAATCTAGAAGAGGGAGTAAACAAGTGATAAAAATATATATATAATACTGTGTTTGGAGTATGTGCAAATTATTAATAAAGACATGCACAAGAAAAATAAAGTGAGAATTAAGATACAGCTTTAAAAGAAAAAAAGATAATATAACCATGCAAACATACAAAAGAACTATCCAAACACATTTAAATGCAAGGGAGACACTGGGAACACAGTAATGCTGAAAGACATTTAGAAGAGATAACAGACAGAAAGTCGGGTATGAGCTTGCAAGGCAAGATGATTTTTTTTTCCTTTTAAAAGGAGAGCAAGTACAATTTTAAAATCAGGATGTGCAGAGCCATCCCATTACCAGAGAGGGAGGTAGCAGTTGTTCGCTGTACTGTTTTGGTGAAACTGCATCTAGATTTACCTTCCTTGCAATAAGATGGATTTA
This sequence comes from Gavialis gangeticus, assembly GCF_001723915.1. Classification (NCBI taxonomy): domain Eukaryota; kingdom Metazoa; phylum Chordata; order Crocodylia; family Gavialidae; genus Gavialis; species Gavialis gangeticus. The sequence continues at coordinate 1,630,536 of NW_017729033.1, forward strand.
CTAAAATGCAACAAACACAAAAAAGGAAGAAGAATCAAATCAGTGCACTGATTATGGGGAAGACTTCTACGCAACAGATTAGCCTGGAGAGAATTTTAGGACAGCAAGGCATTTTACCGAGCGGGTTATCAGTCACATATTACAGTAATGGATGATCTTTGAGAACCTCGGTTTGTAGGAAGGAGCATGATTAGGAGTGCTACAATATAATTAGCAAAAGGAAATACTGAGGCTGAACAGAGGAGAAACATCCTGAAATTCCTTCTCTTTATTCTAGTGTCATCCAAAGGCTCTTCGACAAGGATCTAACATGGTTTAAGTTCCCTGCCCAACACCCACAAAAATCAAACCCTCCAAGCCAGTGGTCTCCAAAGTGGGGTGCATGCACTGCAGTGAGTGCACAAAGAAAATATTAGAACTTGTATTTTTTTTTAATCTAAAAAAATAAGAAAGAAATTAAGCTTTACTAATATTTAATATACAGACTGACACTGGCACCCTCACTCAGTCTGTATGTCGGACGGTCACGTACTGTACGCGAGGTATCCTGAGGGAAGAAGTGTTCATTCGCTTTCAGCGTATTGCGACGTATTGCAGTTTACGTGTGCCCAGTTAAGTGGATTTACAGATTATATTATCTAGTTTTAACTAAAATAACCCTCACAAAATGGACAAGTGGCTTAAAAAGATTCCTGCAAAGAAACCACGGATTGAAGATAATACTAATAATGCGAGCACAAGCGAACAACAAGAAAATGGCAGAGCTGACACTTTTCCTACTCCTAGTAGGAGCTCTTCGTCAGCCACATTATGAGGTAAAAACAATGACGACTTAATTTCTATTTTTTGTGCGTGTTTTATAATGTACATAATATATTAGTACAGTAGTACATGTATATAATTTATAAATAAATATACATATATTAGGGGTGCGTGCTCAAAAATTTTTTTACTGATGGGGCGCACAATCAAAAAAGTTTGGAGACCACTGCTCTAAGCCAACCACTATTTACATGCAGATATTAAGAAAATTTTTCCTACTCTCCCCAATTCCAGCATACCCACCTCCTCACTCCCCTGCCCTCACCCAAAAGAGATCCCCGTCTCCTGCCGTGATGTCCCTCCCATGCCTGCACCCCCTTCTCCTACAGAGGGGCTATCGCTCTGCCAGAAAAAAAGCAACCCCAAAAAACAAAACAAAAAACCCTCAAAAAATACACAGCTCCTCCCTCTCACCCACCAACACTCACAACATTACATTCAAAAGAACCACAGCAGCTGCATAGATGAGGCAAGTTGAGCTAGCAGCTGACTAGTCCTTCTGAGCAAGGTTTTTACTTGCAAATATTTATAGACCAACTCCTGTAAATAAAGGGAGTTGCCTGGAAGACAGGCACACGAGAATCAGAACTCCACTAGAAACAACTGTTAAGGTACAAAAGCAGCTGGTCAACACAGATTTTGTTCTGAAGTGGTACAAAAGTGCCATCAGGTAGCTTTTTCAAAGGAATCAAACCTGTGCTGTGTCCCTCTATACTGCTGCACTGCATCCCCCTTACCTGCCAGGGCCACCATAGCAGTTCTCTCTTAGCCTGTATCATTAAAAGCAATGCTCACCTCTGATCAGTCCCCATCAGCCAATTTTCAAACAAGTGAGCAAGCATCTTCGTGTTTTCTCCCATGCTTCCCCTCACACCTGGGTGGAACTTCCCACAAACAAGTGCAATCACTCCTTATGCTCCATGAAAAAAAAAAAGACTTTTCCTGGCCATCATGCCTATTATAAGAATTTGATCATGGTAGAGCCACTAGCATGCATGGACTGTGGCCTATCACAAGGACCAATACTGTGTCAATGCTTCCTCAAATTCCATTCCTATTTAGCTGATCTCATTTAATACAGATTACAAGCATGGTTCCTTCCCCAAAGAGCTTGTCTGATGACTACACGGCATCTTGCACAATGAGATCCAATAGTGCTTAGAAGCTAGTTACCACAACCGTTCATTAAATGCCAACAAGCAAAAGCATCAGCACTTTTACACCATTAAAATTATATTCACACCAGGCAAGCATATCCTTTATCTATGATGAATCAGAAACCAGGACAATTAAACAATAAATATTGCAACTCTGTGAGGACAAGCCCCTCTTGCTAGCATGATTTCAGTGCTATTTGCTACAGCATCAGCAGAGATTCTACATCTAAAGCACATTATGAAACTGCTATTCCTAGAAGACACCGTAGTCTGACTCCAGAAGACACTTCTTCCATGATGTCCACAAGAAATGAGTCACTTCATTCACATGCATTTCTCTGGGCTCCCCAGTGTAGCATGTTTGGTTTATGTACAGTTTAGACTATAAGCTCTCTGGAGCAGGGAAGTAAAATAAGAAAAATAAATAAAAAGGAGAGAGAAAGAAAGAAAAAAATTCCCTCCCTACCTAATTAGAAAAAAACAAATAGGCTAGAATCACTTCCACAGCAATCGCATTTAAACGGGGAATATCAAAACTAGAGACCTCCCCTAGCTTCAAGACAGTTGCAGATCCATGGTAGAAAAATTCAAAGATATGCCTAGAGTCTGATGCCCAATTTGTCCTCTGCTGAATGCATCAAAATTAGGAAATTTAAAGTCTCCTGCAGTACATCTTACAGAGCAAAAAACCACAACCTTACGTCTGACGTCAATGGACAGATGATTCCTAGGCATGCCACCCTCTCCTCGGGGGAAGGGGGGGGGGGGCTGGTGTCAATTTAATTCATTTTAAAAAAGATCCAGCTCCCAGCATAATTTTTCACTTCTGAAAGGGACACAGTCAGACTAAAAATCCAATACTTGGATAAGTGGCAATCTTTTAGGAAAATGGTTCCATCTAGAATTAGTTGTACCACATAGCATTAAAATCCCAAACTCAACAGCTTTGTGCTAGTGCCCAAAGAGAAGACTGCAACTGACAAAAGCTAGTTAGTCTCATTACAAAAGTAAAAATTAAAGGCTGTCGTAAGGGGGGGGAGGGGCAGGTAAGAAAAGTTTTAAAAACAATAAGTTTTTGGTAACATAATTTAGTTTTTGAGGCTGCTAATGTTAAAAAAAATGTACTACCCTGATGGACCTGAACACTGTGGATAATAAATATCAGCTGCCTATTTGTATCATTAGCATCCCATGAGCTAATCAGAACAGACTTCTGCGCTCATGAGCTACACAGAGGGTTTATTTGGAGGGAGCAACTGATATTTTACTTGTAAAAATGTATGATCTGGTTTCTGAGGCCAGGTGTGTGAATTATGTGCAAACTGGATCAGAACAGGCCCCAGATGGATATCATTTACTTGATCTTTAAACCAAGAAGAATATATAGAGAGAGGTGATCTCTCATGTGAAACAGGTTTTGACTTCACAGATCACTATCATGTCTTCCAGATTAACAATGCAGCAGAAATCACTGCTGCAAAATCGTAAACTGCATCACAAAGAAAAAACTGTAAGGACGAAACACTACACCTAGACGTGGAGAAATGAGTCCAGCGTGGTGACAGGGAGTGAGGGGGAGGGCACGCATCAATAACATCAGCACTCCTGTAACCGTGCTCATCTCCACCCGAGAGAGGAAACACAAAAAAAAGTCAGCAGCTACACACATTAGGCAAAGAGCTCTTCCCAATGAAAGAGGGTACTCGCAAGAACCGCTGGCAAAGGGTGTTTAATAAGAGAACAAAGGCTCCATTAACCAAACAGAAGCATTAACTCATATCATCATCAGGATGGTAATTGTACCCATAGCCAGGCTTTGCAATTAGTCATGCTTTTTTTTTTTTTTTTTTGCAAAACAAAGCCAAGACAATAGTTACAACAATAAAAAAATAACAACTTTCACACAGATTCCAGGGCATGTGGTAAAGTCTCCACATCCTTCCTATTTACACATATTGTCACAAGCACCACATTCAAACATGACAGCTGGCTCCATCGAAGGACAAACGCACACAAACACACACTCCTGAAGGGGTTGGAAGAGGCAGGCTGAAAAATATAAATCGGTTGAATCTGGAACATTAAAATCGCACATCAAACTACCCAAAAAAACCCCAGCCTTGAATGCGATAAAAACAGTAATTCGACCCCAAGGACACAGACGCAGGCAAAGCCCTGGCAGGCACCTCACGCCAGGTTTGATCCGCCACTTTTGGGTTCACCGCACCCCCGGCCTGAGGAGAGGCACTCACATCCCTGCCACGACGGGTCTGAAGGGCGCCCGGCCCCACTCCATGGACCAGGGGGCGACCCGCACGCACCCCTCACCCCGGGCAGGGCCGGGCCGGGGGGTGACCCACACACACCCCTCGCCCTCCAGCTCCGCCCAAAACCGGCCCCGGGGGACCCTGCAACACGAGCGGCTTCAAGAGGCCTGTCAAGCCCCAGCCCCACTGCTACCCCCAGCCCCTCAGGACCCTTCCTCACCATCTCCCCCCCCCCCCCCGTGGCACCGGGAGA
>NW_017729033.1:1635544-1637025 GCF_001723915.1 Gavialis gangeticus
CATCTTCCCCGCCCGCCCAACCGACCGGCCGAGCCCCGCCACCTCCGCGCGCGGCGCCCGCCGGGAAATGTAGTCCGCCCCGCGCCCGGGCCCCGCCCCCCGCGCTGCATGGGCGGGGGAGGCCGGCGGGCAGACATGTACCATCAGACCCACCCCCAGGCACCCCCAGTGCCTTCCTACGGGGAGGTGTGCCCCTCCAAAGACCGTCAATGGGGGGAACACCCCCACCCATCAGCCCTCCCCCCAGTGACCCTCAATGGGATGGAGACACCCCCAGTCAGACCTGCCCCAGTGTCACTGACAGAGGGAGCCCCCCCATCAGACCTGCCCCCAGGGCTCCTCAATGACCCGCAGTCAGACCTACTCCACACTGGGGAAGACATCCCCCGTCAGACATCCCCTTCGCGGTGGGAGAAACCCCTAGTCGGACCTACCCCCACCCAGACCTGGCCCCCGTGCTCAACAATGCGGGGAGGACACCCCCGCTCAGACATGCCTTCCAGCACCTCCTCAGTGGGGACACCCTAAAATCCCACAGGCAACAAGTGTCCCTCCTCCCTGGAAGGACATGCCCAGTAAAATCGCCCCAGTGCCCCTCACGAGGGGCAAAACCCCCCAGCCACACCTCTCCGTCATACCTGTCCTATCATGCCCTCCTTTCCATCAACTTACTCAGCTCGGACCTGAAGCAATTCAGGTCCCTTGCCGTTGCTGCTTTGCACAGAAGATCATTCCAGACCTTTATTCTGCTAATATTTAGAAACTTCTTCTAATTTCCAGCCTAAATTTACTTTTGATTAATTTATAGCCATTTGATCTTGTATCAGTATTATCTTTTAACTTACACAGCTATTGTCCTTCCTTGCTATTGACCCATCTAATCCACGTATATAAAAGATAATTATATTCCCACTCAACCTATATTTTGCTAAGCTACACAAGCAAAGTTCTTTTACTCTCGTCTCATAAGTTTTTCATTCCCCTAATCATTCCTTTAGTTCTTCTCTGAACCTGCTCCACCTTAAATTAATCTTTTTTTTTAATATGAATGACCAGAACTATGCATGATATTCTAAATCGAAGCTTACCAATGCTTCATACAATAGTACTAATGCTTCCCTGTCTACTAAAAATACCCTGCTAATACATACACGGAATTGCACTAACGTGTTTCACAACCATATTACACTGGTGGTGATTGGGTTGTCGTACCTTCACCCAGTGCATCCAGATCCCTCTGTCATATCCAGTCTATGACACCCCAACTTATAGCAGACAAGTTCTTGAATTAGTCCCTAAACACATGACTTTGGATTTCTGTAGTATTAAATTTTATACCATTTCCCTTATTCCAATCCACAAAGTTATTTCATGTGACAATCCATACCTCCTCATTATTGGCACTACCTCCCAACTTTGTGTCATCTCCAAGTATCATAAGCACACGTTTGTTCTTGCACCAAGGTCACTAATGAAATTGA
>NW_017729033.1:1642025-1645704 GCF_001723915.1 Gavialis gangeticus
TGAATGAGTCCCTAAACACATGACTTTGGATTTCTGTAGTATTAAATTTTATACCATTTCCCTTATTCCAATCCACAAAGTTATTTCATGTGACAATCCATACCTCCTCATTATTGGCACTACCTCCCAACTTTGTGTCATCTCCAAGTATCATAAGCACACGTTTGTTCTTGCACCAAGGTCACTAATGAAATTGAAAATATTAGAGAGGGACCCAAGCCCAATTGATGAGGAGTGTAAACAGTAGCCTATCTAATCTGGTTAACTGCCTTTTCAATCTAAATTTTCCCCTCCTTTTTAACCAACTATTTTATCCATCTTACAATGATAGTAAAAAACCCTACCTTCTCCACCTCAGGTAATATTTGGCTGCAAGGAAGACTATAAAATGGCAGTCCCTGCCCCACAGAGCATACACTCTAAGAAAAGGCATAAGTGGGTGTAACAAACAATGGACTGGGGGATAGAAAGTGAGGGTTAAAAATAACAGGAATGTAATAATACTAAGATTCTTTATGAACATCATTTGCTCTTTATTAGTCAGATGTGTCTTTTATTTTGGCTGTTTCAAATTTTAAGACATAAATGAACTGAAATATTAATAATATTGAGAGCCGCTACTGGCTGTGTTCCTCCTGGCTGAAAGCCGCTGATGTGGATTTTTTGTCTTATCGCCATCATATTAAATGAAAGAGCACTAAAAGGACAGTTCAAGCCACTCTGTGCATCTTCAGTGTATTGGCAGAGGAGAGGCAAGGGAAGTACTAAAAAAAACTATACATCATGCTAGTGCACTAGCTCTCTTAGATCAATTTCTAAAGTTGCCAAGTCTGGTGTATTATGGGACCAGATGGATGTCATTCTGGATGTGCTTAAACCAGAGAAGAAATCTGTACTCCGATGGCAGTCACCATGGAGATTTGATATACACTTCCAGAAACAAGAAACAAATAGAGATGTAAGTGATATAAGGAAAGAAGATAAAAAATAGTGAGCAAATTTCATAGTCCAGCCAACAGATGCTGCATTTCTCTCTCAATAGGTTAGAGAAGGGCAAAGGAACATTTGGGGAAATATGTATTATACATCCCACGCTAGTAGCTGGTCTGCCAAGGATACAAATCTTTTAATGTCACCAGTAAAAGAAGGCATTCCCTTGGTCGAAATAGTAGACACTCTGACTATTATGGGTTCAGTCAGTAGGTCAACATAGGATGGCAGCTTGTACAAATAGGAGCACATTTGTGAATTGAACTGCAGCGGATCGCAGGCCCCTAAGATGAGCTTCCTGTGGCCAGGGAAGATACCAAATGCACTGTTCTATGTGTTTTGTGTATCTCACTCTAGTGGTAGAGCCACAGATTAAATTTTCTACACAGTTACCCACTAAGGTATTGAATCCTTTTACTTGATCATTAGAAGTTTGTGTTTGAGGCCCAGTGCAATACTTCTGAAATTGGCGGGCGACTATGACTGATGCTGGAAGTCTCTGAGGTCCAACCTTTGGTGACAACCTGTGACGTTGTTTAAGATAAACATAAAAATGACCATAACATTGGATCCACTCAGAGACAACCCCAAATAGTTGAGTTTAATATTTAATATGACTAAAGCTGACAAGCAGACCTAGAACTCCTGACTAGTAAGCCCATCCCACTGATGATGATGATGATGGGCAATCACTCGCAAACGAGTAAGATTGTCTTCCAAGGATCTTAATCATGAGTCCGCAGGTGGCTCCATAGCCCAATTCTAGATCCACGTCTTGTCGCAGTGAGGACAGGTTTTTCCAGGAGGGATGGGCACTGAGTTGCTGCATTGGATGTTCTGATGTTCTTTTCACCTGTTCCTCTCTTCCTCTTCTGCCTGTCGATGAGCTCTTTCAAAGCTTTGAGGTCCCTCCCAAAGAGCCTTCCTCCATTTTGGTCAGTCCTGAGCAAGGGTCTCCCAAGTGTTGATGTCGATGTTACACCTCTTCATGTTTGCCTTTGGGGTGTCTTTGAAGCACTTTCTTTGCCCTCCACTACTTCACTGACCTTCTTTCAGCTGTGAGAAAAAGATCCTCTTTGAAAGGCGGGAGTCAGGCATGCAAACAATATGACCTGTCCAGCAAAGTTGGTTTTGGATGATCATGGCCTCAATGCTGTTGGAATTTGCTTTGGCCAAGATGGTGATGTTTGTGCATCCATCCTCCCAGCTAACCTGAAGGAGCTTGCAAAGGCACCATTGGCGGTACTTTTCCAAGCTCTTGTATGTGGTCCAAGTTTCCAAGCCATAAAGCAGAGCTGGAATGACAATGGCTTGATAAACTAAGAGCTTTGTTTCAGCAAGGTTGTCATGATTTAAGAAGATGCTCTTACTCAGACGTCCAAAGGTTGCTCTTGCACATTTCAAGCAGTGTTGCATTTCCACGTCAATGTCTGCCTTTGCTGAAAGATGGCTGCCAAGATAGGTGAAGTGATCCACATTTTCCAGCAATTCTCCATTAATTTGAATGGGACATTGTTTCTCCATTTGGAGCAGGTTGGTAAAGGACTTGCTTTTTCTTGATCTTTAGAGTTAGGCCAATACTCTCGTAGACTTCCAAGAACACATTAAGAATGGTTTGGAGGACTGTTTCAGATTAAGGAACGACAGCATTGTCATCTACATACCAGAGCTCCATTATGGAAGTTGTCATGGTCGTCATTTTGGACTTGAGTCTGTGGGGGTTGAAGAGTCTTTCACCCATCCTATACACAATTTCAATTCCAGGTGGCAGCTTTCAGTTGATAAGGTGCATTGGTGGAGATGAAGATGGAAAACAAAGTTGTATCGATGACGCAACCTTGCTTCTCTCCAGTTTTCACCTCAAATGGTTGTTTGATTCCCATTACTGAGAACCCTTGCTGACATGTTGTCTTGGAGATGTCTCAAAACACCGATGAACTTGTTGGGCAGCCAATATTAGACAGGATTTTCCATGCGGCTTTGCAGTTTACAGGTTTACACTAGTTGTGTGAACATGAGAGTAGCAATCACAACTTCTCGGTATCTTAATCCTGGTTCCATCCTTTCATTATTACCTAGGGCCAGCTATTTCACCTCTCTTTCTCAGGTTTTTCATTCTTAATTAAGCTTAATTATCAATATTGTGACAATTAGATAAAAATCTCTTCTCAATTACCTCCTTGCAACCCCATTGTCTTCTGTGGGACTCCATACCTGCAGAATTTGCCATGATGTGCTCTGTTTTCACTGGGATTCCACTGATTTCTGCATGTAGGTAAACTGGTGCATGGCATCTATCAATAGAAACTCTCCCGAAAAGGGTTTCACTGAGCGCATTTACAGGAGACACTGACTGCACATTAGGCTAATAACACTGCACAGTAGTGCGTCACAGCACAAACCATGCTAATAGCTGACTGCGCAACGTTATTAAGCTAATGCACAGTAAGCATCATTAAATAACTGTGCACGGGCGCTACTGTGCAGTAACTCTAGGTATGGCACATTTAGTTAATACTTATTTAGTTAGTACTTATTAAGTGAGTACAAAACTAAATGTACAGTGTCTAAGGCACATTAATGAACATGTAGACATGCTCACAGTGGCACAAGCCAGGTGCAACTCCTTTCTCAGAGAGAGCAATCTAAGAGTAGGCTAGCCCAGCCAAAAAACATTATGGCTAGGTCA
>NW_017729033.1:1650704-1663992 GCF_001723915.1 Gavialis gangeticus
GTTAATGCACAGTAAGCATCATTAAATAACTGTGCACGGGCGCTACTGTGCAGTAACTCTAGGTATGGCACATTTAGTTAATACTTATTTAGTTAGTACTTATTAAGTGAGTACAAAACTAAATGTACAGTGTCTAAGGCACATTAATGAACATGTAGACATGCTCACAGTGGCACAAGCCAGGTGCAACTCCTTTCTCAGAGAGAGCAATCTAAGAGTAGGCTAGCCCAGCCAAAAAACATTATGGCTAGGTCATCAACTGGAGGTATGGATTCAAAATAGTCCCAAGACAACAAATCTGTTTCAACAGACCTCCAATTAAACTCTCTCTGTAAATGAAGTGAAAGCTACTCTCATATAAAGACCAATGACTCTCTTGGCATAGCTACCTGTCCTCATCCTTACCTCTCCAGCAAGGATGAACAAAGCTCAATGTCTGTAAATCATTTTGAAAATGAAAAGTGCTATACATATATGTTAAAGATTATTCTTTCATTTGGTAGTTTAGGCCAAAAACTTAGGTTCTGTAGAAAATGGAAATGTATTTGCATGTAAACATTCTCCTGCAGTGTTTACAACCCAAATACTGAGTCATTGCACTGCCACATAAGAATCCTGCACAATAATGAGCAGCTCTCATACCAGCTTACCTCTGCCAATGCTCACAAGAGTCCTTTAGACAGTTGATTAGTTAAGGCTGAGGAAGAATCAGAATATATTTTTGTTCTACTATTTATATAAAATATAGAGATACCCAGGCCCCAAAACCACATCTAAAATTATCAAAGGCTTACTATTTTAAATAAAAAAAATATATTTGAAAAAGGACTTTTTGTTATCTTTGATTTTGGACGCAAGTCCTAGCTCTATGTCTGCCTTAGCTTTCCTGACAGCCACCAAACGGTTCTGATTGCACAGTACTAGTAAGACATCCCCTTCATCAGTTAGTGCTGCCCAAATCTGTCAGTAATCACTTTATATTTCCTTTTGGGTCATTGAAAAGAATGTTAAATAGTTTAGGGCCATAAACAGATGTCTCCCACTTGAAACATGCCTCCTCCCCATTTTCAGTTACATGCTGAGACCTGTAAACTGGCCGCTTTTTAATCTGTTTAATGTGTGCTGTGATGACTGTGTATAGTTCTCATGTCTTAATCAAAATGCCATGCTGTGTTAAGTGGACTGCCTAAAAGAAGTCTATTAAATGAACATTATCTCCTTTATGAGGGGTATCAAACTTATCCAGACCTGTAAGCTGGATGATTGGCACAGGGTTGGTTCAGCAGCTGGATCAAACCCACAGACCAGCACATGTCCTGGAGTGGCTGGAGTAGGAGCCGCATCTGGCACAGTCCTGCTCTGGCCACTCTGGGACTGCTGCACACAGCAATCACTCCACCACTCCAGGGCTGTGGTGGGTAGCTGCTCTGCTGCTCTGGGATGTGTGCTAGAGAGGGCACTACAGGCAACATGTCCCTGGAGCACCAGAGTGGCCACCATGGGCAGTGTGGCCGCAGAGAAACAGAAAAACACATGGCCACTCCGAGCTGTGCTGCATGTGGCGGTCACTCAGCCCTTCCAAAACTTGAGCTGCAGCATGCACTGCCTGTGGTGTGCAGGGCTATCCAGTGCACCCTGCATGCTCCAGGGGCTGGATCTGGTCCATGGGCCATATCTTTGATACCCTTAGCCTTTACCAACCAAACTCATAAACTCCTACAAAAAAAAGATTGTTAATATGACAAGATCTATTTCCATAAAAGCTTGTTGATTGGTATTAAATATATTTAATTCCTTATCTAAATCTTTTTTGAGACATTCTATTATTTTGCACAGGACCAGTGTCAGGTGAACAAGTCTATAATTATCTAAGTTTCCCTTTCTAAATATTGATACAGCATTAGCTTTCTTATGCTCCTTAGGAACTTCCCAGTGTTTCAACACCAATTAGTCATCAACAAAAACAGTCCAGAGAGCTCCTTGACCCACTTTTATAAAACTGTTGAATACAAATTGTCTGGACTTGCCAAGTTTAAATGCTATCTTTGGTAAATACTGCTTAAGGTCTTAATTACTGCTGGGATAGGAAATGTTTCATTATCACCACCATCCTCATCTTCTATTTTCTAAAACACAGGCAGAAATATCTATTGGAAATGGCTGTCTTTTCTGCATTTTTGTTTGCAGTTCTACCAATTCTCTTTCATAATACACTTGGAGACTAACCATACCAAAATAGAAAAAATGTAGGCTTAATTTCCAAGTGGTTTTAAGTGTGGCTCCCAGCATGCATCTACACAAGACATTTACTGCATGGTAGCTTAATAGCGTTGCACAGTAGCATGCCGGTCAAAAACCATGCTAATTAGCTACCACACAGTCACAAAAACCCATGTGCAGGTGCTACTGTGCCGCAACTGTAGGTACTGCGCATTTAGTTAGTACTAAGGAAGTACAAACTGCAGTTACTGCACATTTAGTTAGTACTTCATTAAGGAAGTACTAAAGTAAATGCACAGTAACTACTGCACATTAATGACTGTGTAGACATGCCCCCATAGTGTGGATCTGGGAACATGAGTGTGGAGTAGAGAGGGAGGCCAGGAAAAGTGAACTGTGGAGTTTCATTGTCTGAGGCTAAGGAAACAGAGAAAGATTCATCTTTAGCATGATTGGGAACTTTTCTGTGGCCCTGCTGGGCAGTCAAAGAATCCCACTGCAAAAAGATTTCAAGAAAACAATTCTTCAGAAGGGCTGTGACCAGAAAGGGAAGCCCACCTGAGAAGAGGAAAGGACCTACCAGGTAAAGTTACCGTAAGTGACCGATGGCACAGAAGAATTGGAATAAAATAAAATAGATGACTTCCATCCCATTCTGCCTGGCTTCCCAAGTGCATGTTTCTGTACTGGTATATTCTTCCCAACCCCACCATTTTCTTCAGTGGGTTTTCAGACATTATTTGACTGTGGCAGATGGTGACATAGCTTGCTTAGTTCCCTTCCCCTGTGTGTGTCTGACAGCCACCTGCACGATCTGTCAGCCAGCACTTATTTCCAAAGCCTTGATCCCTCATTCTCCCCCATGTTCTGCATTGTTCAGTCCCTTAACAACTTCCTTGCACTGCTGCTTAGTCACTCCCACATGGTTTCTTTGACTGCACTGGAGTCTTGCAGCTCCTATGGCTCTCTGATTACTTTCTCTTCAGGCTTCTCCACCTTTCCAAACTTCCTGCTGTTTCCTATCCCTCTGCTCTCTCTTAAAGCCTCTTGTGACATACTTGAAACTTCTTAAGTGAACTGCATGTAATCTGTCCTCTCCACCCTAAGCAAGTTACCTGAAATCTGAAAATAAATACATGTGAGATTTCTAAAGCAAGTGATATTTTAAAAAGCAGAACTGCAGTGCTACACAGCTATAAATTCCAGCCCCAGGAATTACTCTTTAATCTGGGTGTGTAAAAGTTCATTGCAGCTGCATCATTTACTTCTCCCAGGTTAACCCTTGACAGGCTCACTTTTAATCAACAAAAAGTTTGCATGCTAATTGCATATGCATCCCAGATTTGCATATCCAATTACCTAGTAATGTAACCTAACAACTTTAGGTCTTTTTAAGCATTACTGCCATGTATTGATAACCTTTCCCCCAATATGTATTCCCTCTTACCTATCAATGGCCTATGATGGACTCAAGATATCTGAGTTTTCAGAATATATTTATCATGCAGGTAAATTCCAACTTTCCAGCGTCCAAATGTCTGTTACCTGTAATTCATGTGCTGTCCTGTATTCGCATTTCTTATAAAAATACAATACATTTTTAAGCCTTGTGCTATTACTGAGATATCCTCCAAGTTCCTGTAAAAACAAGCTTTACCTATACATCTAATTATACAAATTATAATTATTCTTGTTTTTTTCATATTTTTTTATTGTGCTTTCCTTTCATCCAAATAGATTACTGACAAGGAACATTGAGTACTGACTAGAATATTGCAAGGGTAGACTAAAGTCACAACGTTTGAACTGAGGTCTGGATACTAAAGTTTTGGGGAGAAGTTTCAGATGTGGGGTTCCAGTTTAGTTAATTATAGAGACAAGGCCCCGTGGTACCACTTGTTTTTTGACACTCAGCTGAAGAATTTCCAAATCTGCACTACTCCTAAGAGACACCCCACCAAACCAACCTGTTTTCTGGGACCTCAGAGTTGAATTCTCAGCAAGGTTTGGAGGCAGTCCATGGAGGCACTCACAGCTGTGAGTTAATTGTGCAGAACTGGGTTAATAGTGAATTCTGCTAACCTCAGAGAGTCCTTGAGTGCCAGGAAAGGAAAGAAGGAAGTGTAGACAGGTAGAGCAGCTGCAGAGGAGGAAGCAGAAGAGATAATTTATCAGGCTTCTATCTCTTGTGCAGAACTCCAGGTATAAGTAAATTCATCAATAAGTTTCTCAGGATGAAAGGTCTATGATATTATGATTCCACAGGTCAGGTCTATATGTGCATTTACTGTGCAGTAACTTGCTGTGCAGTAAGTTACTGTGCAGTAAGCAGTTTTTAGACTGGCATCTATATGTGTAGACATTACAGTGCAGTAATGCTGCATGTGCACCAGTTTGAGAGTAAAGTTACTCCCAAGTCCATCTACACAAACAGGGTTACTGTGCAGTAAGTCGTCTACATGTGTCTTACTGTGCAGTAACTACTCAGTAGTAAATTTGCTACCTGCAACATGTTGCAGGTAGCAAATTTACTCCCAAGACAGCATAAGTCACCATAGTTACTGCACAGTATGGGCATGCATGTGTAGACATGCACCCGTACTGTGCAGTCATTTTCAGTTATGTGCAGTAACCTAAGTTACTGCACAGTAACAGTGCATGTGTAGATGCACCCACGGTAGGACTGAACAGGATTATCCTGAATTCCACCCGGAGCTTGCACCTCTGGGTGGGCAATATGGCTCAGCCACAGCAAGAGATGGGAATGTGGCAAAAAAGTCTGTATTCATGAGTGAGAAAAATATACCCCTTGGTCTATAATATGACAAGATATCATGTCGTATACACACCTCCCTTTTCTCTATGGACATCAGCATAAGAAAAGATTCCTGCTGTGCCTGTAAACCTGTCCTCATTGCAGTCACTGGTATGAAAGCATCAATAGTGATACAGCTGGATGGCGATGCAGTTGTAGCTGCTGAGTGATCTGCTGACATTTAGGGGACATCAACCCCCTTGTACTCATATCTGGGTAATTAGGTGCTGCATAGGGAGTGTGGGAATTCTATGACTGCCCATGGTGAGAATGACCTTTGGATAAGAAGGTGAACATGCTGAGATTAGGAACAAAACCACAGGCTCCTCTCTCCCAAAGATCTGGCCCATTTACACCTTAAACAGTCATGGAAACAAGAGCAACAATCAAGGCTGGCATATAAAGCCACAAACAAATCTGGACTGAAAATCAGAAAAGGGTTCTTAACCAGTAGAATAGTCAGGTTCTGGAACAACCATAAATAGTGAGGACAAAAAAACTTGTATTGCTTTCAAGACAGAGCTCAGTACATTTATGAATGAGATTATATGATGTGGCATCTGCATCATACATCATTCCGAGCCTTGTCCCCACGTAAGATGCTTCCTAAAGATATAATCAGAGCCTCCTTTTCTGGGAGGGATATGCCACTCATGTTAAAATACAATAGCCCTACCAGCACTCAAGAAACTACTGTTCTGTGCTATTGGATATATATAAGACTCCTACATCCATCAGCAGATGGTCAAAAAGTTGTATCCTGTCTTCTTCATCACAGATCTAGTTGTGGTGATCCCCTACTCTGATAACCATTTTTATGCCTTACACTGGACCATTTTAATCTCAGTTATATCTATCATGAGGTGAGAAGCTGCTGCTAGCAGTACAAGCACAGTTGTGTCTATGAGAATTTAATTTCTTTAGGCTATTTTATATACAGTGCACAGACCCTTAAGCTGTCACAGGCATGCATTCTCAGATCAGCAGTAAAACGTAGTGATCAGCTTGCCTCTAAGGGTGCATCGACCCCATATACTTTCAAAAATGCACAAGTAAAAATCTTCACTTGCTTCTCCTATAGAATGACTCATTACACATAGATCTTTTCAGACTCAGTCTGGACAAAAGGAATTCCCCCTTTCATTTGTCCCTCTCCTGGGATGGACCAGATACAGTTTTCCCTTTCACTTTCACCTTCTTGCAAAGCTGACAGAACACAAAGCTTACTTTCCTTTTCATAAGCTTTAACTTTTGGCATTACAGAGTCCTCATTCAAAAACTGACAGCTGATAACAAGCGCTTCCAATTTAAAATGTCACTGACATCTAGTGTAGGGGTTTTTTAATTGCATGCAGATTTGAAGTTGAATATTGAATGCTGCTAAAAAAGAAAGTAAGACCTAACTTCCTGCACTCAGCTGGAAGATTTTGTTTCACCTAGTGAAGCTATTCCTTACTTTCTGGCCTTAACTATTGTATGGTATTGCCAAGCTCTGTTAAATAATGATCATGTTTCATCCTGCATTTCAGTAACAGATGAGTGAGCTCTGTATGGTAGCTATAGTTTGGATAGATTATCAAGTTCTTTAGTATCTTGGGAGGAAAAGTGCTATATCAGGAGCATTCATTAGGATTAGTGAATTGAACGGTGAAGTTCTCACTCTGCCAAGCTCAGAACAGGGTAAGGACTACAGACTTGTTTTTCTTCCAATCTTGTAATCTCTTGACTCTTCCTTTTATTGCTCCCTCTTGTTTCAGATGTCCCATGATCATTCCACCGAGCAGCAGACTGACAACCAACTGTTTCTTCCAGTTCTTGTCATTTATTCTTCTATAAAGCTTTTGGGATCAAAACCCCAGCCTCACTGGTCCCAAATTGAACCTGGCAGTAGTAAATCTCTTTTAGACACACTGCTGGCAAAACATCAGATATCTTAGCTTAAAAGGCTGCCAGGCTCCCCACTTTTCCTGCCTCTGGTTGTTGAAAGCTTCTGTGTTCGCTGTGCAGCCCAGAGTTTCTGTATGAAGCACTGGTAGAAACATATCCCCCTGAAGTGTCGCATGTCACTCCCCTCAATACTTTCAAAGCTTTGCCAGGATAGTAGGCCAGGAAAATCCAGCCTGGTGGCACCATCCCTGTCACTTATTCTTGCACCTTGTAATTGGCCAGGCCTCCGCCATCTCCAGTGCACGTTTCTGGCACATGTGTGAGCTGTGTGCCCTCACTCAGATTACCCAGGACTCAAGAAAACACTTCAACACACTTAAATAGCAAACTGTTTGGGACAAGGACCATCATTTTGTTCTGTGTTTGCACTGTGGGATCCCGTTAGGCTCCTATTTAATACATTCTGATAATAAAAGTGATACACATTCACCCATCCCTATCTATGTTACACGATACCACTGCACCTCCCCAGGGTAACTGATGCAACAGTGGACATGATGGCACACGGTACCTTGTTACGTGTTGGGTAACATTTCAGGAGCATCTGAGTTCATAGTGCGTACGTTGGTAGTACTTCAGCTACTATGTCCTACGGGTTCTTGTACCTAGTGGATCCCCAAATATACTTGATTCAAGCTGAAATTTCTGTTCCAAGAGAAATGCTGAAATTCTAGGCAGGGCCAAAAGGGACACGGGGACCAAGAAATATCCTATTTTGACAACACCTAAAATTTGGACCTTGAACTGAGTTCCCTACTATCCTCTGAATCCCTGGCAGCTGAGAAGAATCAGCTGGACTTGGCTTACCATAATTTGCAATTTTCGTCTCTTAAGTTTTTATGTCTATAATTAGCACAGAAAAAAGAATGGCTAATTTTTTAGATGGTTAAAAAGAGAAAGAACCCACCACCCTTCTACTTGCTTCCACCAAGTCTGATCTTATCTGTTTTTTATTTGCTCACTTCCTGCCACATTCACAATTTGCTGCAGTGATTTCACACTCATGTAACCCCCTGCCCTTTACTTACTTTGGCAGGAGCAATGCAAGATGATTCAGTTTGGAGGCAATTGGATGAGCTGACTGCAGAGAGTGGGTGGGTTTGTGTTTGCATATTTTGGCATCCTAGCCATGTGTATTTGTGCAGGGACTGAAAGATCAGAAATAGCTGTATGGCAGTAAGGGAATTCTGGAGCATCACAGGGAGTGTCTACATGTGCAAATTCTGCAAGGTGCATTTACTGTAAATTACTTCAGGGTAAACCCACCCTGGGCAGATGACTACACATGTGAGGATTCAGGAGCAAATTTGCTGCTCCTGGCAGCAGTCTGTTCCCACAAGCTATGTCTCTGCACCAGCCTGTTGCAGCCCCCAGGGGGAGCTCTAAGCTCCCCCTGGGTGCTAGCCCAGAGGCTGGCAGGGAGCATGGGGCCAAGAGCCAGCTGTCTCCTGGTGGGGGCTGGGAGATTGCCTCCTGCCCCCGGAAGCTGCCTGCTGCCAGGGTAGGCTCCAGCGGTGGAGCTTGGGCTGGGAGAATGTCCCCCTGCCCCAGAAGCAGGGAGCTCCCAGCCCCAACTCCCTGAATCAGGGGCAGGGATCTTGGAAAGAGCTGCAGGGGAGGGGCAGGTCCCAGCCTCTTGCTCCAATCTGCCAGTGGGCAGCTAGCAGTGAACCCAGCTGCAGGCTCACTGCTAGCTGCCTCACCAACAGATTGGGGTGGGGGGCTGGGACCTGCCCCTCTCCCACTGCTCTTTCCAAGTCCCATGAGTCCCATTCAGCAACCAGACCAACCAGCCCCGGGTTGCCTGGGGAAGTCTGCAGCCACCTCCAGGCTGCATGTGCAGACTTCCCCATGTAGCCCAGGGCTGCCTGGGAGCTGTGTTGGTAATGGGGCAGGTCCCAGCCAGTTCCGGGCTGGGTGGGGAACTCTCCCCATGCAGGGTGCTCCCAGTCCCTGCTCCACAATTGTGATCATGGAGCAGGGGCTGTGAGCTTGTTCCCAGTTCCTGCTCCACAAGTGCAGAACTAGGGTTGGGAACAGGCTCTCAGGCTCCGTTCCATGATTGCAATCACAGAGTCGGGGCTGGGAGCGCCCTGCTGAAAGGACAGAGGGATATTGTCCCTGCTCGGGCTCTGGTGGCAGAGCCCACCCCAACACCAGGCAGCTCCTGGGGTCAAAGAGCCATCTCCCACCCACTACTGCCCTGCTGACTAGGAGCAAATTTGCTTCCAGTGGACCATCTACACATGCTGTACTGTGCAGTAATTACTCAGCAGCTAATTTGCTACTTGCATTTGCAGGTAGCAAATTAACTGCCAACTAGAGGAAATTGCTGAGCAGTAAGGATCAGCACATATAGATGATGATGCCTACTATGCAGTCATTAGCTCTACTGTGCAGTACAGTGTACAGTGTAGATATGCCCACTGTGAAGCAAATGCATGGGATGCAACTTTCCTATGTAACTTGTATTTCCTTTTCTCTGACCAAGGGAGGATGGGAGCAGAAGACAAACTGTTGTGGCAACCATTAGAAGGCCTGGAAGCAAATGGAAAGAAAAGCCAACTTAGAGTGGATTTTTTGCAGAGTTTATTTTTCAAATGAAATTAGAACCAGGTCCCAAGGGAAGTGGTGGATTCCTCATCTCTTGGAGTTTTCCAAACCAGATGACATAGCTTCCCAAAAGAGATGAATTAACTGAACACCAAGTGGCTTAACACAAGGGTATGAAGTTCTATGGGTTTTGACATGCAGAAGATCAGACTAAATGGTTTAATGCTCTCTGTTGGCCTTAAAATCTGTGATCCTATTACATTTATGGAGCTAAATAAAAGAGGTGTTTTATATATTTTAATAGATAAGTGTTTTGCATGAAATAAATAAAAGAGGTGTTTTATATATTTTAATAGATAAGTGTTTTGCATGAAATAAATAAAAGAGGTGTTTTATATATTTTAATAGATGAGTGTTTTGCATGAAATAAATAAAAGAGGTGTTTTATATATTTTAATAGATACATATTTTGCATTCCTTTGAGTCCAATACCTATGATATCTCTGGGCTACATAGATTTCAAGGGCCAAATTCAGAGCTAGTGCAAAGTGGTTCAACTCCAGTGAATTCAGCCAAGTTGTATGTGCATATACAAAGCCTATGTTTAGCCTCTAGCTGGAAAACAGCCCAGCTGAAACTCCACCCTAGTGGCATATGGAGAGCTCCCAAGAGGAACAGGATAGTCACAGCTGTAATGAGATACAGGGGCTACCCTGGCAAGCTCTGCAGACTATGATAGACTGGCCAGATAGTAAAGTTAATGAGAAGTAATTCAAATTACTGTTGCCACTGTTAAGTGTCCTGCAGGAACTGTCCAGCACGATATCTGCTGAAGAACAACATGGAGCTGGTGCTGAAGGCAGCCAACTGGATGGCCTGAGTTGGTAGTGAATGGCAATGAGTGACCTTTCCTTCTACCCCGAACAAATGTACAAATATAGCTCTGGTACAAACAGCACCAGGGTTGTGTGTGGGTGTCCCGACTGATTCAGTATAGAACAAGTTCTGCTTGCCTGATTCTATTTTGAGGTCTCAGTTCTTCTTGGGTAGGATGATTTCTGTAAGGGCTCCACAATGGGAGTAATGAGAGCACACCTAGGTTCTCCTTGGACTCCTGTGGTTCAAAAAGCAGAGGGTGTCCCCTCACCAAACAGCTAGAGGGGGATCAGCAATGTTAGATCAGATGTTAGTGGACTGCCTTAGCACAGTAGTACTCAACATTTGCCCCCATGAACCAGCTAAGTGGCATGGGGCCACTCCACAAGCTGAGGTTGGCACCCACATTGGGCCCCATGGGGCTGGATCAGGCCCCACCTCACTTCAGTTCAGCCCCATGTGGGCCCTGCACCATCTCGGCCTGGCCCCACACTGTCTTGGCACAGGCCCACATAGCCAGATCAGACCCCCATGCCTCAGCCTGTCCCTATGTGATTGATCAAGCCCAATGCATCTTCAGCTCTGTGCACCCAATCTAGTGCACAGAGCCATGCTATTCAGTGCATGGGGATCCCCAGGGGCCTGGAAATTTGGCAGCAATGCAGAATCAATTAAGGTTGCCTCACTCCCCCCCCACCAAATGTTCAGACTCATTGGGAGCCCTGAGGGCCTCATGACATGAAACTGCAGGCTGGGAACCCCTGCCCTAGCACAATGGGGTCCTTGTCCAGGATTGGGCCACCTACACATCTGATAATACAAATCAGTATTAATAATAATATGCACACAAGGGCTTGCCTGAAATTGTGGGTTAATTGTAGCAAGTGGACACAAGAGTTTATTGTAATATTTTCTCTTACAAGTTTCAGTTTGCAAATGTGTTGATAGGCAACATCTCTTTTATGCAATCCCCTACAATCACTACTTAGGGTATGGGCAAGATAAATGGTCTCTCAATATGGCAAGCCCAAGTTAGTGATTCCCCCTGTCATTCATCCTTTATAGATGTTACGGCATCTCGGGTAGGCATCCTAAGGTGGCATTCATGGCCACAGCCCTATAGTTTACCCTGCTTCATGCTTGCCACCCCTGCAAAGACATATTGGCACAGTGTAAAGCTTTTTCTATCAGTGAGGTCTTTTCCCCAGTAACTGTACAGGGTCTTGGTGTCCTGCATGTAGCCAGACCTCTGCATCCTCTATCAGGACACTATCAATGTAATGTCCTCATGGGAACCAACTGATAAGCCCCTCTAATAGATACAGAAATGCTATTTGTGCATTTTGCATTGAATAGTCATTGGGTAACAGACAGGGACCCAGCTCAGGATCCTAGGGCTACTGTAACACCATCACTTGTATTAAGGACAGAATAGTGTTAACAAGAGCTCCTTGAAAAAAAATCTGATAAAGATAAGAAGTAAACTCACAACTCCAATACAGTCAAAGAGACATTTGTGCTGCAATTAACCTTCTTTACTACCAACCAGCAGCTACGTATATCACCCAGGACCCCACAGCCCTTTCCTTGCTAACACACACCATTATAAGAGCAGCAAAATTAGTCAACACAACATTCCTCAACATGCCTCAAAGCAAAGCAATAAGACAAATCAAATTATTTTTAATTAAGCACCTGATCAATATACATTCATTATCACCAGCTGCAAAAAAATATAATAAAATTGCTATGCCTCATTAAGAAATAGAATTAACCTTAATTCATATATAGGATAATTAAATTATTTTAATTAATCTGATCAACCGACATGGTTTGTCACCAGTTGCAGAGAATAATCAAGCCATAAAATGCACCATTCAAATTGAGAAATGGGACAAACTTTAATTCACAAATACTGTGCGGGCAGAAATTAACAGGGCAGATTAACTGGGACCCTGAAGGGCAATACAAGCAGAGAGACGCATAGATAATCTGTGAATGCACCAGACACCAAACAGGTGCCTTTCCCAATATTGTATTGCAATATTATGAAGCCTCATAATGGATCAAGACTCCATAGTGCTAGGGGCTGTGCAAACCCAGGACAAGAAGATGGTTCCTGCCCCAAAGTCCTCACAGTCTAAGCACAACAGCCTGCTGTTTGGTCTGAACCTATTCAACCTTCACAAGAAAAGGCTGAGAGGAGATCTGATGGCTGTTTACAAACTCACCAGGGGGGACCGGTGGGAATTGGGGGAGGCTCTGTTCCCCCGGGCATCACCCAGGGTTACTAGGAATAATGGCCACAAATTGTTAGAGATAAGGTTCAGGCTGGACATCAGGAGACTTGACTTTACAGTGAGGGCCGCCAGGCTCTGGAATGGGCTCCGAGGGAGGTGGTGCTCTCTCCTACCTTGGGAGTCTTCAAGAGGAGGCTGGACAGATATTTGGCTGGGGTGATATGACCCCAGCACCCATTCCTGCCCAGGGCAGGGAGTCAGACCTGATGATCTGTTTGGGTTCCTTCCGACCCTAAGTACTATGAGACTATAATATATAAAATGATGAACGATCGAGAGAAGCTTCTGCCCCCTATGACTTGCTGCATAACAGTAAGAGGACAGTAAATGAAATAGAAAAGGAACAAATTTAAAACCAGAAAAAGGAAATACTTTTCACCATAATGTTTAAGTAAACTTTGGAATTTATTATTTGTGCTGAAATCAAACACTTAGCAAGGATCAAAGATAGATTAGGTGTTTGTATGAATCAGAAGACTATTCAAAGTAGACCTGTGCTGCACATATCTTTTGGCACATACTAAGTTAAATGAAAAAATATTGGAATGTCAAAAATTCCGATTGAATAGAAATCCTG
>NW_017729033.1:1668992-1669746 GCF_001723915.1 Gavialis gangeticus
ATCAAAGATAGATTAGGTGTTTGTATGAATCAGAAGACTATTCAAAGTAGACCTGTGCTGCACATATCTTTTGGCACATACTAAGTTAAATGAAAAATGCAGTTTTGGAACAATCAAAATCCCAATCAAATCTAATAGTTTCAGGTAAAAAATAAGTGTTCAGAAAAATATAAAGTTTAATTTTCACATTTTAAAACAAAATACTGAACCTTTTTAAAAAACCTTATATTTAAGATTTTTCAAAGGATTTAAACAACCCCCAGACAAAACATTTTTTTCATTCTGGGTCAACCCCCCCTCCCTCTCCCTCTCCCTCTCCCTCTCCTCCCCACCACATTTCAGAAATTTCAAAATTAATTGCTACCAATTTTCAAATTTAACTAAAAAAAGAACTGTGTTTTGTTTCAGATCAAAGATAAATTGATTTTTTCCTGTTTTATTTTGGCTTGCAAACCAAAAAAAATACATTATTTTTAATTTTTACTTTGTATTAGTTTTATTTGCATAGTTTTAATCCAGAGTTATGAGCGTTAATGGTGCCAGACATTTCAGAAGAGATATTAAATCTCATGCTGCAGAGTTAGCCTCTGTCTGTGGATCTTAAGGAATATGAGGTAATTTATCATTGGAGGACGGATCATCCATAGTTTCATAGTTTCATAGATTTAGGGTCGGAAGGGACCTAGTAGATCTTCTAGCCCGACCCCCCGCCAGGGCAGGAGAACAACAAAAAACCCCAAAAAGAGAAATGGGA
>NW_017729033.1:1670156-1677151 GCF_001723915.1 Gavialis gangeticus
CCGGTCCTCCCCAACCTGAGGTCTGAAGGCGATCCCCTCGAGTCCGGCTTCTATCACAGCAGGGAAGTCCCGGTCCCTGCACAAGAAAACGGAGGTGAAGAATTGGTTAAAGAGGTCCGCTTTCTCCTCTGACGCAACCACCAGATTGCCCAGCGTATCCTGCAGGGGTCCCACATTACCCGGCGCCTTCTTCATCCTCCCAATATATTTGAAAAAGGACTTTTTGTTATCCTTAATCTTGGACGCTAATCCGAGCTCTATCAACATCTGTCTAATACCAAATAGCATCTTCCTCTGAACTATTTGGCACTAAACAGCATCAGAGTAACAATACTGAAAGGGATAGACCACAGCTCTCATTCTGTACAGAAATTTCTTCATTTCCTATGTCAAGCTACCTGATACTATATAACCTGTCTGCTAGAAAACCTAAGGCCTTTATCAGAGAGTTCATGATATAAATCACAGTCAGCCCTGTGTATAAGAATTAAAAAGATATATATTTGGGAAAAGCTTATTCTGCTGGACAGATTCTAGGATGGGGAAAGTGATGGGCTTGAACCTATACCACGTATCAGCCAACTGCAAAATAACTGGCAGAACCCCAGCACCCTGATAGTATGTCTTAGAAATAATATTCTTTTGAAAGCAATTTCTAAAAGAAGCCAAGAAGCACGAACACACACTGATGGACCTAATTTGTCCTGAAGCTTTGCTCTGTGCCTTCTTTTACCCTTGTAAAATGCCCAGCACCTAGCAGGTGATACCAGGCATATCTATAAATAATAACCAGACCATCAAAAGCAAGCAAGCTGGCTATAAAGCAAGAGCCAAGAGTAGGTTCCTTCAGGCACAAAGAGGTGGTTGTGCACCTTCATTTTTTATGGGACCTGGTGCCCATTGTAACCCAGATCCTCAACTGGTAAAAATTAGCGTGGACCTGACTAATAGTACAGTCAAGTCCAGCCTGGGTAGCTTGGCTTCCCAGAGTCAAAAAAACGTGTCTTACTCACATTGCTGCCACTAGGAAAAACAGATCACACATCACATCGCCTATAAATTATCATCAGGAGTGTTGGAGGAAAGGGGCAGCTGCAGTAATGCTCCCCTTATAAGTTGGGTTCCAAGATAATAAAGAGGAGGAGGGCCTGCTTTCCCCTTATATTGTAGCTGTTTTGCAACTTTAGTAGCCTTTAGAAAGACTACAGAATAGAAGCAAATCATAACTGTCTCTATTCTAAATCCTTTTGCACCATTTGTTTTTGGTGTAAATAAGAATCAGTCCACATTATTTTAGAAAACAACTTACTACCCACAGTGGTTGTGTAAAATGATAGTACATTGTCCAAGGTAGATATCCGATCAATAAACTCAGCATTTTTTAATGCTTGAACAAACATTTACTACCTGAATGTCAAAAGCTACATAATTACCATAATTATTTTAAGCGTCATCCATAGTTATAGTGAATCACACATACAAAGGAGCTGTTCTGGGCAAGATTCAAGAGTGCTGTATAGTACAGTGAACTCAACTGGACAGCATCTTACAAGTCCTTCCATTAAACTACTCATTACTGATAAAGGCCAAATTTTCATCCTCTTCTTCACAGTGGGTGCATCTACAGAAGGAGCTTAACTTTGCATTAATATAATTTACATCTACACATGCGCACGGTTACTTTGCAGGAAACCTCCCTAATCTGGAGTAAATTTGCTACGTGCAAATGCAAATAGCAAATTTAGTAATGATGCTGTAGCGCTCATGTAGATGCCTGACCTGGAGCAAAATTTGCTCCCGATCACATGTCCACCAGGGGGCAAGAGATAGCTCCCCGCCCCCGGGAGCTGCCTGGTGCTGGGGTGGGCCCTGCTACAGGAGCCTGTGCAGGGACTATGTCCCCCTGCCCCAGCAGCAGGGATCTCCAAGGCCCCTGCTCCAAGATCGCAATTGGGGAGCGGGGACTGGGAGATCTTTATCTCCCAACCCCCGCTCCACCATTATGATTGTGGAGTGGGGGGCTGGGAGACCCTTATCTCCCAGCACCAGCTCCACGACCATGGGGCTTTGTCTTCCAGCCTGAGCTCTATGGTTGCATGGCTCCACTGGGACACCCTTATCTCAAACCCCACAACCCCAAAGCTCAGGCTGGGAGATAAGCTCAGACTGCTGGCAGGGGCAGGGGCAGGGGCAGGGGCAGGGAGCCTGTTCTCCATCCAGCTCCATGAGTGTGGACCTGGGGGTGGAACAGGCTGGGGAGCTTGTTCCACGCCCCGCAGCTCTGCACTCACAGAGCTGAGTGGGGAACAAATTGCCCAGCCTCCACCCGGCATGCAGGGACAGGTCCCAGCCCCATGCCCCAATCGAGTGATCGAGGCATGGGGCTTGGAAAGAGCTGCAGGAATGGGGTAGGTCGCAGCCTCCTGCCCCCAGCTCTTTCCAAGTCCCCTGCCCCTAATCGGGAAGTCAGGGCCAAGAGTTCCTTACTGCCAGGGCAGGGGGGCATTGTCCCTGCCCTAACAGCAGGTAGCTCCCTGGGGTCAGGAGACAGCTGCTACCTGGCCCGGTGCTCCCTGCTAGCCTCTGAGCTAGCACCCAGAGGTAGCCTATAGTTTCCCCGATGGTGGCAGGGGCCATTGCACGGCTGCAGGAAACATGGTGCAAAGAGCAGCAAATCTGCTCCCTAATCCCCGCATCTGTAGATGCATGCCCAAAAATGCTTAATCCAGAGTAGTTTAGACCAGAGTAAATCTATGCCAGAGTAAATGGATGTGTAGATGTGCCCAGCAAGTAGCACCCTAGTGCATGTGTTTTCCAACCCAAGTCAACAGTGACTACTTAAAGCAGTGATCACTCTTTCTGGCAGGTGTGTCACAAACTAAATGCCACTTTGATCCCTTTCCCCTGTCTAATCTGCTACTCTGCTTTCTGGTCCATGCCCAATCTGCCACTGTGTCCCCTGCTTCCTCCTAGATCTGTCACATGCCACACAGGCTGTCTCTGCCGCCTGCAGCACACATGCTGCAAATTGGCCACCCTGTACCTTATGGCATAAGGTGCTATTCAACATGTCCTCAAGTGACTACATAACTAAATCAATTAGGGGAGGAAAATAATGCATATGAACCAGACTGGCACATATATGCAAGCATATAATTAGCACACGGGAGCATCAATGCCATTGTGTCCCCAAGGACGCAAGGACACTAGGCAATGCTGCAGATAAAGGAACAGATAATGTGTTAATGGCATTGACCAATTGGATAGGAAAGTCACAGATACCAGCAGCATCAAAAGAAGAACTCATCCCAAGCATAAAACCTCGGTCTTGCCTTGACAAAAGAGTTGTCTAAGGAAAGAAAACTAGGACACAGTAAAAGCAATTCCCCATGGAAGTGGTTAGGATAGGATATGGTAACGACCCTTGGTTTTCTTCCTCTTGCTAACACATTATTCTAAAGTGAGGGGGGGCAAAATATGGCCTGTGGGCTGGATCTGTCCTGCCAAGGGATTTTAACCAGCCTGTGGTGGGTCCCTTGGTCCTGCCTGGCCCAGGCACAGGGGGGAGCCTGAGTCATGGCACTTGCAACTGGTCCCACCACCCCTGGGCACGCAGCAGGGTGGGGTGGCACAGCGGCCAGAAGCCACTTCCCAGCAGCCCCAGTGGCAGCGGCTCATTCTGGCAATTTACCAGAATAGGTATGCTGCATCATTAATGAATAATTCATATCAATACATGAGTAAAGATGAGTTGCTAATCTTTACATGATTATTTTAGAAGAGCCATTACAGTGAAGTTACATGTGTAGACAAGCCCTTAGACTCACAGACTCATAGAAAGAAGGACCGGAAGGGACCAGTAAGATCATCAAGTCCGGACAGGGCCATGGGCAGGAGGTAATTGGGCTCAAATGAGCTCTACGAGGTATTTGTCCAGCCTTCACTTAAAGACTGCCAGAGATGGCGACTGCCCACCTCTGCTGGAAGTGTGTTCCAGATCCTAGCTACCTAATACCTATATTTATAAAAGACCAGCCTTGTATACAGTCAAGGCCCCCCTTGGAAAATGTCAACTCTTAGCTTTCATTCTTTTTTGACCTCAGAAAAATAGTAGTGCAAGTCTTCTGCTGCGAGGAACTCAGAAAGGAACAAGAGATCAAAGAATGGTCTGAAACTAGCAATTCCTATTTAAACATCTCGGTTTATCTTGTGAATCACCTGTGGTTATTTGCACACCTAATAGCACTTAAGTTGTGGCACCCTTAAAAGGATCTCTCAGCATCCCAGGCTACCATGGCACCCTACTTGAGAAATAGTGCCTCAGACGGTGAAATTACATTCCACCCGTTGGACCATGTCCCCTGTACAAATTGGCATAGCTCCATTGCTTTCCATACACCTGTGCCAGCTCACACTAGCTGAGGATCCATCCAGGTATGTGCTCTGGAGAAATCCAGAAAAATCCTGAGTATCTCCCTACTAAAAATCATGCCCCTTGTAATGTGCTTGTGTTTGGGTATCCAAAAGTAGAGATGCCCAACGTCATTAGGAGCCATTGAACATTTTGGCATACTCTATAAATAATACAGATATTGAAAATATGGCCTATCCTACATGTATATTGCACTTGCAGCCTAATGCTCTCCTAGCTGGGATTTGCTGACCCTTTTGGCTCAGACAAATAGCTGAGGCCTTGCTGGGTTCTTTCTTTCAGTCAGGTATTTCTTCTGTGCAATCTCATTTATGGATGAAAACCAGGCATGATGTTTGTTTCCCTGAACACTTAACAGCAGGCAGTTTCCCTGCTCCCAATTTCTTGCCAATCACATCAGTGCTCCCAAGATCTCCGACTCCTTGGACCTTCATGGGGACTTTCCGATAGCTATCCCTCTCCCTCTCTTTCTCTCTCAGCTTTCTACATCTATTGCACCAACTTACACATGGCTGTAACCATCCCTTCACCCTTGTACTCACAGCCAGTCAGAAAACAACCCCTGACCCCACGCTAGTTAGCTTTAATTGGCCTTGCCATGTGGTCAGGCACTTTGGGCAGTTGCTTTCTAGTGTTTCTAGCTGTCACTACATAATGTTGCATTTAATTGCTCCTTTCAATTTATCTGAAGGTTGTTTAGCACACCCATCTGATTTGACAAGCCTCTGATTGTTTCTGATCAAAGATATTCCAGCAGGATGGATTGAAGGGTTTATTGTCACAACCTGACTCTTTATGGGGGGAAAAAATCTCAGTTCACATTAGTTACTGAAATCAATGGAAGTTAGGTGTCTAGACATGTTTATAAAGCTGATGCCTCTTTAAATCTTCAGCCACTGAAATATTTTTATAAATGTGACCCTCTGTCCTTTGTAGGCTTCAGCCATACTCTTGCTAGATGATAAATAATGCAACTGCCACAACCCAGAAAACCACTCAGAGAGATAGAGTCTGCCAGCTTGTACTTTGTGAGACTGTACTTCATGCAACTGGCAATAAAATAAAGAAAGCAAAGAAATTATTAGGAAGAAAAATGATTTGGGAGAAAAAGAAGTGAAAATACTGCATTATTCCCTATCAGACAAGGAAGTAATAGAGACATTAGTTCAAACACTGAAGCCTTCTGTAGAGGGCTAACCACAAATCACTTCTAGGAAATCACTGAGAAATTAGAAATTCATGGCAAATCGGCAAAATTAGGGCACATCCAGCTATAATGCAATTCTGAGATCTCTTGGCAGCTCACATTCAGGCCAAATTTATAACTCCAGCACCTATACATATTCAGAGGAGGCAATGGGCCAGATCCTCAGGTGGTGTCAATGCGGGAAGTTCAATGGAGCCACAATAATTTACATCAGCTGAGGACGCAGCTTTGTGGCTACATTAGGAGGCTTAGCAGCAGATTGCCCCACATAGGAAGACAGGGTGATGGTATCACCCCCCACGCAGCCAATATTTGTTGGGATGACATGTCTCTAACCAGTTCCAGACTGAAAGAGCCCACAAAAAATAAGGAGAAGCTCATTTGGGCAAAGAGGCTGGGTTATTCATTTTTAGCAAAGCAACGCTGCAGCTTCCTTTCTAAAGGCATTTCCTTCCTGCGGCTGCCCGTCCACACGCAATGCAAAGAGCAAGATCAGACTTCGCATGTTTGGAATAATTTCTCATCCTATTGGCACTCTGTGGACCAACTGTGTTGTCCGGTAGTTTGTGCTAGGGTAGATACCCGCAGTCCTTCCCTTTGGGACGCTGTGAGCAGCTACAATTAGTGACTGGACAGCCTTCTTGGGAGAAAATATTAATTAACTGTAACAGAATAGTGTAAGAGAAAATGACAAACCACCCACGTCTTACTTCATGACTGAACAGTACTTTATATTGTAACCTAATTATGTAAAGAATCAGCAGTCCCTTGATTGGAGGATGATCTGACACGGCTCATTGATGTGTCTTGATGCAACTGAACCTTGAACCACAGCTGTGTCCACAGCTGGGAGACAAGTCTGGGAGCTGACCCTGCCTGCGAAGACTGAGTCCCTGATCGTCTTCGAAAAGAGGGCTAGCCAGCCATGGGGTAGAAATCATCCTCGTATTGAGGGCTAGCCGACCACGGGGTAAAAATCGTCCTTGAATTGAGGGCTAAGTGACCACAGGGTAGAAATTGTCCTCAAATCAAGGGATAGCTGACCATGGGATCAAAATCGTCCTTGAATTGAGGGATACCCAGCCACAGGGCAAAAATCATCCTCAAATCAAGGGGCAGAAATCATCCCCAAATTGCAGACTTGCAGACCATGGGGTTGAAATCACTGTCAAATGAAGGGCCAGCCGACCGCGGGGTAGAAATCGTCCTTAAATCGGGGGGAGCCAGCCACGGGGTGGAAAGCACGCTCGAAGCGAGGGATAAGCAACCCGACGTTCCCCCCCCGTGCGGGCGGGGCCACCCCAGGCCGCGGGACCCGGGGCCTCCGAACGCCGGGGCGGAGGGGTGGGCGGGGCG
>NW_017729033.1:1677423-1688336 GCF_001723915.1 Gavialis gangeticus
TGCGGGCGAAGTGCGTGCCGGCCGACCTGGGCACGGCCGCCGGGCTGCAGCGGGTGCGGGACGCCGTGCGGGACCTGCCGGGGGAGGCTGGGCTGGAGCGGCTGCTCCTCATCAACAACGCGGGTAACCCCTTGGCCCCGGGGCGGGCGGGGGGTCCTAGTGGGGGTCTTCAGGCCGCACGTCCAGGCTGGCCCCTGCCTGAGGCAGGACCAACCTTGTCCCACAATCACGGACAGGGGAAGGAGCTCAGGGGGTCACATCTAGTGCAGCCCCCTGCTCCCAGCAGGACCAGCCCCAACCACGTCATCCCAGCCAAGGCTTTGTCTAGTTGGGGCCTAAAAACCTCCAAGGATGGAGACTGCATCACCTCTCTGGGTAACTTGCTCCAGTGCGTCACCACCCTCCTCAGGGGAGAGTTTTCCCTAATATCCAACCTCAACTTCCCTTGCTGCAGCTTGAGCCCTTTGCTCCTTGTCCCGTCATCTGCCCCCACAAAGAACAGACCAGCTCCATCCTCTTTGCAGCCCCCCTGCAGGGAGGTGAAGGCTGCTATCAAATCCCCCCTCGGTCTTCCCTTCTGCAGACTAAATCAGCCCATTTCCCTCAGCCTCTCCTCACCAGTCCTGTCCCCCAGCCCCACAACCATTTTCATTGCCCTCCGCTGGACTCTCTCCAACGTGTCCACATCCTTTCTGTAGCGGGAGGCCACAGCTGGACACAGGACTCCCCAGTGCCGAATAGAGGCAAAGAATCGCTGCACTGGAAGCCCAACTATCCTATACAAACCGTAATCTAAACTCCTTAACCGTCAGCCCTGACATAAGAGACCTAATACCCCTAATCTGGTGTAGGAAAAGCAGGGGAGCCGTGGCAGCTGACATCCTGTTTCTATAAAAGGTTGTTAGCACACCCTGCAGAGATCCCATGTAGGGGCCTGGCCCCTGCTACAGAGGAAGGCAATCCCCTGAGTCCCTACCGATCTGACCTGGGGTAAAATCCCTTCCTGACCACAAATATGGCCTGTATCCCTGTTAATGTGTGCCATTATACAAACAGACTGTTTTTTGTCTGGGAGTTTGTTTGTGACGACTTCAGTGGAAGATCTGGACTTTAGACTGTAAGCTGCTTGGGGTAGGTGTGTTGTGGTTTAATTGGTTTGTCCAGCACTTTGCACAGTAGGGCTGATTGGGGCCTCTTAGTCCTGTTGCAGTTCAGATAATCGCAGGATGACAAGAAGTAAAGGTGAAAAAAGGGTGGTAGTTTTTGCAACAGAAGCAACGGGTGGTTTATGCACTAGAAAGATTGGTTAACCGTAACGCTCTGCTTGCTCACAGATTGCAGTCCCTTCGAGCAGATACAACATCTGTTCCTTCCTCTAACATTTGTACCTCAAGTCAGGGTGGGTTAGGCCACAGAGTGACACATGACTGTGCCAGAAAAAAAAAGGCTTTCAATTCAAAGCCAAATAGATCAATGAAAAACTCTTCTTTAGCAATCCCTTGTAGTTGAGGATGGTCATTTTCCACGATAGTCTTGTCTGTGTGTCCGAAGATGACTGATGAGGCCTACCTGGGATTGACAGGCTCTGCTGCAGCTCGGACGTGTGGGGTGGGTGGTGCTGGATTCCCGGTTCGGACCGTGACGCGCTGTTTCTGCCTCCTGCTTTCCCATCTCCTGCTCTTGTTTTGAGGTTTCAAAGTACTGAGATCTCTGCAGCACACTTCCTGCATTTGGGGCGGTCCGAGCTGACATCAGTGTTGCAGTTTTGTTTTAAGGTGGCCTTGAGGACATCCTTGAAGCATTTTCTCTGCCGTCTTCTTGAGCATACGCCTTGGCTGAGCTGGGAGAATAAAACTTGCTTTGGGAGTCTGGAGTCAGACATCCGGATGACATGGCCGGCCCAACAAAGTTGAAAAACACTTATAACATTAATATGAAGGAGGACATGCAGAGTTTTCAAGTGACACCTTGTAACCACGGGGTTACTAAAACATAAAGATCACACTTGTGTTTTATATTCTTTTTCCTCTATATTGGTATAAGCTGTATTTGCTCTCTCTGTCGGTAAGACAGTGGGGAGAGTGGTTTTTTCCCCCTTTCAGTTTACTAAGTGACACGGAAACGCTCCAAATTCAGAAGTGAAACTAACAGTGCACAATGAGGCTGTAATCCCAGCAGAAATGTGTGAGCTGTACTAAATAGGCTCCTGCTTAACGAGCAAGTGTCCTTCAATAGTCCTACTCCGGGTAGTAGAATAAATATGTGTGTGTGTATGTGTATATATATGTGTGTGTGTGTATGTGTATATATGTATGTGTGTGTGTGTGTGTGTGTGTGTATATATATATATAAACTATAGACACATTAATATGAAAGAGGGTAGATATATGGAGAGAGTTGTCAAGTGACACCTTGTAACCTCAGGGGTACTAAAACATTAAGATCATCTCTCTCTCTCTCATACACACACACACGTATGCAAGCATAACCATGTATATGTATGTATGTGTATATATATAGTTATGCTTATATATGAGAGAGAGAGATGATTTTAATGTTTTAGCACCCGTGAGGTTACAAGGTGTCACTTGAAAACCATGTATGTATATGTACACGTATGTGTGTGTGTGTACATGTGCACACGTGTATATGTGTGTGTGTGTGTGTGTGTGTGTACGTATGTATGTACGTGTGTGTGTGTGTGGTTCTGAGAGAGTGAAAATAAATATCCTGGCAGCTGGCCACCTGTTCCTAGGGAACCAAGAGTCTGGATACAGAGACCCCAGTCTAGTCCTTCTCCCTTCACCCAGGTAGGTGGATGCAGAGGGGTCTGTTTGTAGGACCACAGTCTCTTCCCTGCCACACCACTGGTGCCTGCTGAGGGTCACTGGAAGTTGCTTATACACCTGGGCTTTGAAAAGACTGCAGAGACCAGAATCCAACATAAAAGCCCTGTAAGGCCCATTTAAAGCCTATTAAATCAGGGGAAAGATCCCTGCTGACATAAGTGAGCTTTGAAGCTTCCCTGTTACTCCTGAAGTAATGAGTCTGGACTCAGCTCTAGCCTGCATTAACCAGAGGAACTGAGTAAATCCATGGATCTCTTCATTAGTGCTGTCATAGCAGTAAGGAGGGGCTGTGATCAGATCTTGCACTGTTAGCTGGCATTAAATTGATAGGAACGACCTCATTTCAGAAAGACGCCTGCATTAATTTTATCTCTGGGCACCTTAGTGGCAAGCTCTGAGGGGAGCACTGCAAATGATCCGGCTGCCAGAATGAGAAGGGTGATTGAGAGGAAGAGAGATACCACTGCTGGTCTCTAGACAATGTAGACTGAATGCGGGACTGGACATGAACTTCTGAGTCTGCTTCTTGACTGTGCCATGGAGCCTGGCCATTTCCTTCACATTAGGGCCAGCAGCTGCCCTCCACCAACATAGCTGCCTTGGGGCAAAGCCATAGCAAAGAATAATTCTTGCTGTTTTCTTACGACTAAGATAAGTGGCAACAGTTCAAATAGCAGCTTTGCTGGCCTCAGCTGGGACTTTGCATTGGTGGGTGGGTGGTAGGATTCGAGGGGGCATCCTAGGTTGTTCTTTCCAGTCCCTTGCTATTACAGACAACGATATCATATCATTCCTTATGCAAATTCCTCAAGCTCCTGCTCTGCTCATGGTGCAGGTACCTTAATGCCTATGACTGGGACAAATCCCTACTATAGACAAGGCTTCTGTATGATATCGAACAAGTCTACAAGGTAACATCACATAACTTGCCTCATTTCCTTCCTCCATACAAATTAAAAGCACCTTACAGGACTATGGTAGAGTGGATTTAGTTGAACTCTTTTCCATACTCTGCGGGTATCAAATGCTGTGCAAATGTCACCTGTGCTAATGTTCTTCCCCATTTCCAGGGTCTCTTGGAGACGTTTCCAAATTCTTTGTGGATTTTACCAGCCCGGACGAAGTCAACAGCTACTTGGCCTTCAATGTCACCTCAGCACTTTGCCTCACTTCCTCTATCCTCAAGGCCTTTGGAAAACGCCCCGGTTTGCACAGAACAGTCGTTAACATCTCTTCGTTGTGTGCCCTGAAGCCCTTCAAGAGCTGGACGTTGTATTGCACTGGAAAGGCCTCGCGAGACATGATGTTCCAGGTCCTGGCACTTGAAGAGCCAGACGTTCGAGTTCTCAACTATGCCCCAGGTAAGCTTTGCCCTTCTTGTGTCCTCCGCAGAGCCCCTGGGTCTGAGTGCTAGTGCCGGGCGCTTACACCAAGGCAAAGTGGTGGAGAATCAGAGCCATTGGGTGTTGCGAATGCAGGAGAAATGTGGATTTGGCTCAGTGACGTTACCTCTATTTCCCCCGTATTCGAGATGCCCCAGCTAACCAGGTACAGACTATCCCAATGATTGACAGGTCCAGCCCTCCACGTGTCACACAACTCTTTCCTTGCCTCCTGTAGGTCCTCTGGATACAGACATGCAGGAGCTGGCTCGCACCCAGACGGGAGATGCTGAATTGCGCCAGTTCTTCCTTGACCATAAGGAGAGCGGGCAGCTGCTGGACTGCAGCGTGTCCGCCCAGAAGTTAGTGACCCTTCTGCTGGATGACACGTTCACCTCCGGGGTGCACATAGACTTCTACGAAAGCTGAACGTTCGCCCTCTTTGCTTCTCTCCCCAGTGCTGAGTTTTCTGCTGCTTAGTTGCCTGTAAAACACCTACTTTCCAGAAGCCTTCGTGCAATGGGTGTGAATATCTGCGTCACAGGGGAGCTGCAGTTTTCATAGCATCTTTCATCTGAGGGTCTCTGGGGGCTTTGCGAATACGAACTGAACCTCCCAGCAGCATGATAGGGGTGGGGAAGACTTATTCTGTCCTTTGTGACAAACAGAGACAGAGAATGGATGCTTATGGCCAAAATCAGCAAAGTCTGATTTCTGTCCTGAGGAGCTGACAAACATCCAGTCCTCCTGCTGCTCTGCCTGGGTCAGTGCCCCCCTGCACAGAACAGCATATGGGATCAGGGATTTAAAGGCAAGTGGAAGAGACACGGAGATGTTTGCGAGGGAAGTGGAGGATTGGGGTAACAGAGCTGTACTCTCTCGTGGCACATGGATAGGGAGCGACATATCTACAGACACTACAGAGCTTTGCTGGGAACGCCCATTCTGCCAGCAAAGCTGAATGCATCTCCACTCAGCACGCCTCTTGGGTGGCAGGTGTGGTGATCAGAGCGGCATTGCTTCTTTTAAATTCCTTATCTTCAGTCCCTGCCTCTTTTCCTTCTACTTCAGGCTTTTAGGCATGTTGAAGGTATCGGTCATGCCCTCTTTATACCCGTCTCTTCCTCCGTGCTTAGCGTGTAATTCGAAAAAGAGTGGAGCTGTGTGCCTTTGAAATTGATTTTTTGTGATCAGACTCTTACTGATTTGCATTTCCTCCATCTTCTGCGAAACATGTACCATTGCTGGAAAAAAATAAAAAAAAGAGGAGGTTCTGGTTCTTGGTCTTCACTGCGTGTGGTCTGGATGGATGCTGTGTTCAACAGCCATGCCTTGAGCTGTTACGGGGCGCTGGGGAGGGCCTTGCTCCTTTCCGGGGAAGATGGCAGGCCCAATGCCCTTGGGGTGTGTTTGGGTGCTAGTGTGGTAAGGCACAGGATGGCTGAGGCACTTTAGGGGATGGGCTCTGATATCTCTAATGTATAGAGATATATATAGTGGTGTTTCCTTTTAATCATGAAAAAGATGGATTTGGGGTTGCTTTTTTAATCTGAAAATTGGGGTTTTTTTTTTTTATCAGAAAACCAGGATCTCTGCTCATAACTCCCCAGATATAAAGGAGGCAGGAGCAGATCTCTGAAGAGGACCTTGTCAGGCATAAGCCGTCTTTCTGACCCTTAGGGTCAGCCTTGGAGCCAAGGAAGGTTTGTAATGAGCTTGACGGTATTATTATTAATGTCTTTGTTAATGAAGCATAAACCTAGGACACCATTGGATTGGAAAAGTCATATTTGGAACAAGGTGGGAAAGGTGCTTGTTTATGGCATTTGAATTCACTGGGCACTTGCATTACACGCAGTCATAACTGGTTTTTCTAACTATGTTTCTCCTTTCACATACAACGCAAGCTGTTTTAGTGAGGAGTGACTGCTAGGACCAACTTCTGCCTCTTTCTTGGTGACTGAATTTCAGTCATTTGAGCATCAGGGGAAAGCAGTCTGTATTGTAGTATTGTTTTTTTCCACGCACACAGCATTCGTGTGGGTGAATACTTCATCAAGGACAAAACAAAGCACGGGCCAGTTCAGCCAAATTATCCCCCCTCATCGCCAGACAAAGAGGAAGGAAGCTGCTGGACACTGCAAATTCTGCAGCACAGTCTCCAGAATCACTATGTGGAGGTGGGGGTTGGCTTTTTATTTTAAGGATAAATTAATTTGTAACACAAACAGGGTTACTTCTTTTTCAGCCTTTTGTTTTCCCCTTAGGCATTCAAACCCAGCATATTCCAGCATCCCTAGCCTTGCTCATTCTCCCATTTCAAGTCAGTCAAATCCCTCCAGGTGACAGATATCAGGTGGGTGTTTCTCAGAGCATTTAACCTGCTAGAGATCAGCACTAATGTCCAGGGGAGGCGAATTGGGCAGGTCACACCTGCTGCTGGCCCTGGCACGCATACTCTGGATGCTACAACCCTCGTCTACTGTTGCTGCAGTCCAGGTCACACTCATTATTTCAGAGGATGTCAAAACCTCTACCTTTGAATTTCCTCAGGGATCTGTTTCCTGATCCTGCTCAGCTCTGGTTGTGGACCTTGGCTTGCAGATTATCCCTTGGACTTGGTACCTTAGCATCTGATTCTTGGCCTGTGACCCTGACCTGTTTTGGACTCTGCCCCTGGATTTCCCTTTGGACCTGGTAATTTGGCTTTGACCCAGCCCCTGGCCCTTGCCTCCTCTCTGGCCTAACCGTTAGGCCGGGCCACCTATGACCTGGTCCCTAATGTATCCAGACTCGCCCCTTTTCTGGAGTTTGGCTTTACAATAAGGTAACATGAGTGCGCTGGATTGCACTGGATTACACCTACAAACAATCAAACTAAAGCATCATGGCGGCAGCAGCTGTCAGATCTCAGGTGAAGATGCTATGTAATATCCCACGACAGGGTTTGGTCCCACCTTCCCACTACCAGCAACGTTGAGGACTGCTCCGCTATTGCACAAAAAGGGCTGAAAACATCTAGTGGGTTTCCACGCATCTTAGAGGCCTGGCCCCATCCTTTCTCCTGGACGCTGCGCTACATGAAAGCAGTGGAAGGTTTTTGCATCCACCCAATCCTGCTGTCTCGCGGTCGTGCAGTTCAGCTGCCACCCCGTGGTGGCTTCAATAAATGGTCTCCATTTACCTGAACGCCCAGAGCATCTTGGTGAGAGAGGAGTCTGTGGGCAAGGGGTGGCAAAAGAAATGAGTTCTTGTGCACTTTGCTATTTGGTTAGCGATGGCAAAGATGCCTGGAGTGAAGTTTGTGCAGCAGTTTCCATTACAAGTCCCTGTTTCCAAAGGCTTATAGCAGTGGCAGACCTAGGCTGTTGCGCACTACAAAGTGTTGCCTGTGCAGCTGTGGGTAAAAACAGGTGTGGGATGTCTTCCAGGACAAAGCCTTTTAATCTGGGATCCTACAGACTGTACAAACCCATTGTCCCAATTGTGAAGCATCCAAGGTAACTTTTTCCTGGGCCAGTTGAGGCTAATTTGAGTTAATTGCCATTCATTCCAGGAAAAAGCTGCGTGTGCAAAGTGCTGTTTCACGCCTACGTTTTTGACTTGGGTCTGTCAGAGCTGACTCAAATGCCACATCTGTGTTGGAGGCTCCTGCTACAAGTTATATATATCACACAATTTAACTGGTTTAATTGCACCGTAAATTTAGACCAGCCACACATGCAAAGTAAGGCAGGCTATGAATGCAAAGTAATTTTCACACAATGAACTGGTTAAATTGCACAGTAAATCTAGACCAGTCACAAAGTAATTATCAATCAATTAAAAACAGCTATTCGGGTATAAAAAGAGCCATGCAGCTATAAAATTAGTGCTTGAATATGTGTCACAACTCGAGAGCTGATTTCTATCGGGCTGTAATTTGAAGGTGTAGCATGGCCTTTACCATCAGTCTGCCAGGCGTGTGAGATGAACATGCTGCCCCATGTAACATCTCACCTGGGGCTGTGCTGCCATTGCCATGCTGATGGCCGCCCTCTGATACTCGCAAGCCTGTAACCTTGCCAACTTGCATGAATTTTTTGTTGGCAAGTCTGGATTTTGGCCAGTGATGCGGTCAGTCTGATCACACGCAGTTTCAGCCCTGTCTTGGGGAAAACGCCGTTCTGGCTGCAGTGTCCTAATTTAATGTGAGCGTATCGCTGCATGCTCCTAAACAATTAGACATGACTCAGGGTTTGCAGTACAGAGACCTCAGCCTATCAAACCTAAGGGGGACAACCACCCTTAAAAGTCTCAAATCTATTCATTTTCACACCGGGTGTAATTAAAGCGTGGAGCTCATTGCCACAAGATGTTGTGGATGCTGACAACTTAACCAGATTCAAGAAGGGACTTTCTTGGGGGAAAGGGCCGTCATCAGCTATTGAGCATGGGAGTTAAGGGTATGGCCTCTGAATCAGAACCTCCTAGACTAGGGCTTCCCAACCGTTTCCTCAGCACAACCCCATTTAAACACTGCACATTTTTTCTGACCCCCAAAACGATACGGACAAGATCAACACGTCATAAATATGGCACTACAATGTTTATGCTCTTTATATTTTTCATTAAAAACATTTTCAATCATTTTAACTGTTGCATATTGATAAGCAGGAAGTGTATTCATCATAATCGGTCTACACTCCCAAGCGTCTTTGCAGCCCCGTTTTTTATCGTTGCGACCCCAAATGGGGTGTGACCCCAAGGTTGTAAACTGCTGTCCTAGACCCTAAATGCTGGAGGCTGCAAGTGAGAGAGGAGCAGTAGAAAACCCTGGTCATCCCCTGTTCGCTCTCCCCTTCAGCATCTGCTCTGTGCCCCTGTGATACAGAAGAGGGGACAAGATGGACCTATGGTCCGACCCGTGAAATGCCGGGTCGTATTTTCTTGTATTCAACACTGAAGAGAGCTCAAAGGTGACTCAGAAATAAAGGCCTGAAAAGTGGGAGGCTTAACTTTCTCAGTTCATCTCGTGTATCAAGGAGAAGGCTGGAAGGAGACTTGATCCGTGCGTAGGCACTTGTCTGATGGGGACTTTGCAACCCTGCCATAATCGGACAGAACTGCCGAAGGAGGAAGTTAGATGCATTTACCCTGAAATGAGGTGCATGGTTACTAGCTGCGAGGATAACTGAATGTTGGACTGTGCTGAGGGTGAAATCGCCATCACTTGGAGTCTAAGACAAGATTGCCTTGCTTGTTGAAAGATATTCTTCAATTGATCTCCTGGGAGAAATCCCAGTTCCTCTGTGTGTGGGGTTGGGGTAAGACATATGGTTGTGACAGGCTCTTCTGTTCGGGGATAGAGGACGAGCTATACAGATTTGGGGACCAGAGCTAGACATGGCCCTGGGCTGCAGTGAGACTACTTGAGTGGTGGCTCTTATTGAAACCTTTCATAGCCCCACAGAAGTAGAGACAGGAGAGGTTTGGAGAGGTCACTTAAGTCCAGCCCAGGATCAGCTAGACTGAAACGTTTTTCAGTGAAGAAATGCTTAAGAAGACCCATGGACCACAAGTTTTCCCTCCTGCAGCTGGAAAGCAAATGCTTCCCTGCCTTTCAGGCATGGCATGGCAAG
Organism: Gavialis gangeticus; assembly: GCF_001723915.1. Taxonomy (NCBI): domain Eukaryota; kingdom Metazoa; phylum Chordata; order Crocodylia; family Gavialidae; genus Gavialis; species Gavialis gangeticus. The sequence continues at coordinate 1,687,276 of NW_017729033.1, forward strand.
GTTCATTGATGTATCAGCTCAGGGGCAGTGATGGATGATGGGATTGGCATTTGGACCCGAACTGAACCCAACTCTTGCTGACTGGTCCCAGTCTAGAGATTGCTGGTTTAAACCAACGTTTTGCCTGGCCTTTGGTTTCAGTCTGAGGCAGAAGGTATTGAAATGTCGAGCCTGGAGGTGACAGAGAGAGGCATGATAGATTGCTGGATTGGAGGAGAGCAGGGAAGTGGCTTTGGTCACGACTGCCCCTGGCCCATGTTGGGATCTGCATGTCCTACTTCTGGAGAGGAGTCTGGCAGGATTCAGGCTACTTTGAAACTCCAAAACCCCCCTCAGATCAGGAGGGAGCAATTAGAGGTTTCCAGCACCTCCTTAGATGGCTCTGAAAAGAGCAAATTCATATGTGTTGGGCACTGATTCCCACTGATGGGATGTGACCTGGGTCAACCCTTGGAGATCTCACGTTCATGTCTGAGTGTTGCAAACACCAATGTGGCCTCTTGGCATCTTTGCAAACATCTCCCCTGCTCCGACTCTCATGTGGATGAAATGGTCTGGATGGAGTATCCTGGCACCTTGTGGGTACCCAGCCGCTATCTCCTGGGATAAGGGAGCAGTGATCACCAGCAAGAGTTCCTGTCCCCCATGGTGCCATTTGCAAAGTGCTTGGAAAAGTGCATCCAAAAAAGCAATGTTTCAGGGATTTATTTGGTAGCCGTGTTGGTCCAAGACAAAAAAAAATGCAAACATCTAGAACTCTTGGTTCGGAGATGATCCCTTTTATTAGACCGACTAAAACATTGCAACAACAAAAAAAGTCCGAAAGCTTGCAGAAAAAGACATTTTTTTGCATTGTCTTGGTCTAATAAAAAGGATCATCTCTGAACCAAGAGTTCTAGATTTTTGCATCCCAAAAAAGCAAAATATTTTCCTTCCTTTTCTGCCATTTGACATCTTGTCAGCAGGGGGCACCTGCAGACCAGGGAACAGCAAGCCGCAGGCTGCAGGGCTCAAGTAACTGGAACTGGGACACAGGGGGAGCAAGCCAGTAGGGAAGGAGG
>NW_017729033.1:1693336-1695465 GCF_001723915.1 Gavialis gangeticus
GTCTAATAAAAAGGATCATCTCTGAACCAAGAGTTCTAGATTTTTGCATCCCAAAAAAGCAAAATATTTTCCTTCCTTTTCTGCCATTTGACATCTTGTCAGCAGGGGGCACCTGCAGACCAGGGAACAGCAAGCCGCAGGCTGCAGGGCCCAAGTAACTGGAACTGGGACACAGGGGGAGCAAGCCAGTAGGGAAGGAAGGAGAGTTGGGAACGGTCTTGAGTGAGAGAAATAGAGAAAAGCCAGCTCTGGAGGCTCAGTGGAGAAGAAATGCTCTTTTGAGAGACAGCTCCCTAAAGGAAAAGGGTCGGAGAGTCTGGAGCTTACTGAGGGGATGGGGATAGCTTTGCACGGAAAACTAGGCTGCTGTTTTTAGTGCAAATACCCCAGGGAACCTGCCAGAGAGCTGCTGTTGCTTTTGTCCTGTGGAAATAGGGGGACGCTCTGCGAGCCGGATGCGGCTCTCAGCTGCAGGCTGCCATGTGCCCTATTGACTCATCCCCCGATTAGATGCATTGCGGAGAGGGTGGTATTGTAGCTCTCTCCACTGGGTGGCACAGCTCCCCCACCGCTGCCTTTCCACCTCTGCAAACAGGGGTGCCAAAGCAGGGTCTCTGTTCCCAGGGGTTCCCTGCTCCCGCCTGAGCTTCCTAGGAGCCACTTGTTTCCCAGAAAGGCTGTGAACAAATGCACCACTTCCCCGGGCTCAGGGTGAACATCCACCGGTGCTTCCCAGCTGGGTGCCTTGCCTTGGCACAGGAGGCATGATAAGGGGGATTGGGTCCCATGCTGACCTCTGTCCCGGTATTATCACTGAGAAGTCCCTGTCCAACCCTGTGTTTCATCTGAGCTGGACGGGGTTGTTAGCCTGTAAAAATGTCCATATCTGATGATTGCTGTAAGTGAATGAGGCTGTGTTACCAGCTCTTCTGCTTGTAGAGATCTGGTGCTTAATCTTTAAGCTCCAGCTCCTGGAGTCATGAGATGACCAGAGGCAGTAGGTGTCCATTAAAATAAACATACCCCGAGTTTCTAGCCCTGATTTTCTTGGCAGGGGACCTTCTTGAAAGCCTTGAGGCCCAGAAAGTGAATAGCATGAATCCACAATATGGTTAAAACCCTTCAGTTAGGAGTTTTCTTTTAATGCTGTTCCTGGGTTTCCTGGGCCTGGTTCCTGATTCTCAGGTGCTTGGGTTAGCAATGCCGGTGGTAGTCCCGTGTCCTCGGAGAGGGTACAGCCTGCTGCGCGGATCGCACACAACCTGTTGGTCCTCTTGCCCCCACACTGCCAGACACCATCATGGCTAGATGCGTTGCTGGGCTGGCCCCATGCTCTTTTGTGGAGCATTGTCCTCTGGGAAAAGGGGATGGGAGTTAGAAGGAAATAAACTTTATGAGTGAAAAAAGGATGTGCAAGGAAAAAAAGGTTCAACATGACCACAGAGCATGGGTCACGGGCTTGGGGTAGGAAAGCCTCCAAACTCCCTGGGGAGGGCTTCTGTGTTTCAGCAGCATCCCTTGAAGCCAGGACTCCTACCAGCTTTACCCCTTTTAAAGCCTTTCTGGGCAGCTGAATGGTTTGTTGATGACCAAAGGTAGAGGTGGGGGCAGTCGGGGCATCTGGATGAGGGCAGCAGGGGGGAACTATGGAGCATGGCTGGAGGGGCAGTCTTAAGGACTCAGGGAAAGAGTGGGGGAGATTGGGGGCTAAGCTTTGTGGAGGGGTCTTTCCATATCATGGACGGGGCTCTGCTCCTAAATAGCCATGTGAGGCTCCAGCTGGTCTACAGTGAATAGTAGTGATGATGCAGGTTCTGTGCCATGGGGCTTTGCCCTGGGTATTCGGTGGCATCAAGACTGGAGCCCTCACCCTATAAAAGCAGAGAAGACTTTGTGCCAAAAACATCCTCTGTAACCTACCACTCAGCAATGGTAGATGGCCAGTAACTGATCTTTGCGACTTAGTCACGGGCTCCTGGGCTGCTGCACTGTGCAGGAACTGGGTAGTAGCCCTTTAAGAAGTCCAGGAGCCCTTAGAAGGTCCTCACTGGGCGTGTCTACACATGCATTTATGCTGGTTTAAATTTACTGCACAGTAAATTACTGTGCAGTAAGTGGGAATAGGCTAG
>NW_017729033.1:1695781-1707240 GCF_001723915.1 Gavialis gangeticus
CGGTGTTACTGTGCAATAAGGCAACGACATGTGCATTACTCTGCAGTAACTAATCGGGTATAAATTTGATATGATGCAGGTATCAAATTTACACTCAAGTTGGCATAAGTCTCCATATTTACTGCACAGTACGGGCATGCATGTATAGATGCATGCCAGTACCGTGCACTTATTTTGGTTACTGCGCAGTAAATGCGCATGTGTAAATGCTCCCCCTGTGTGCTATGTTGGTTAGTTTGTGGTACTAGGCCCAGCACTCTCCATATGCCGTGTTAAGAGCAAGCCTGTTCCACCCTCTTTCTCCTCCACCACCCCCACCGTGGAAGCAAGCCCTGGGAGTTTGTTTGTCCAGGCGCGCTCCTCCGAGCCCGCAGCTCAGCTGCCTGCACCGCTGGGTCAGGTTTCCTGCGAGGGGGGCACAGAGACCCGCTGGAGACAGAGCAGCGTCTGGGCCTGGCGGAGATCAGCTGTCCCCGGCTGGCAGGGCAGCGTGCCACCGGCGGGGCTGCCTCTCATTCCGTCACAGCAAGACGATCTTATCTACAAAGGGGGCTCGCGGCCTGCTCCTGCTTGGGGTTCGGAGCCCCCTGCACAGCTCCCCACAACAGCCACTGCTTTTTTCAGCTCCTCCTTGTCTTCTTCCCCCTTTGGGACCTGGCAGAGAGGGGGTGGCTTCCCCCCAGAAAACCGAGTCACGACTCTTCCCCCGTCAGATGGGATTACTGCCCTGCTAATTGCGCTGTTGTCGAATGGAAGTGATGCTAAATGGTCTGACACTGTCAATCACTGGGAACAGCTGTCGCTCACGTGGGCTGGGGGGGTCTCTTCTAAACTCTCCTGGCAGCAGGCCGAACAGGAGGGTAGGGGGGAGGGATGGAGATAAGTTCGTACCAAAATCCACCCCTCTGTGCGTGCAGTTGTTGCAGGCTGCAGCCCTGGCCTCCTCGGGCAGCTGGCCTGAGTTTGCAGCAATGGAAGTGCCCTGGCGGGTTTTCCAGCTTCCTCCTCCCTTCCTTCCCAGCTGTAGTTGCTCCCCTGTAGCTGCCCCCTGCCCGGGGGAGCCCACAGAGCCCTTTCTCCTGCATTATGGAAATGAACTCAAGAGCTGTGGTTGGAAAGCACCGCAAAGCAAACCTCCTGCCAAGCCCTCTCCCGCCCCTCTAATCACCGCCAGACTGGGACAGAGAAGACAGACAACTGGGAGGCCTCTGGGAGTGCCAGCTACAAGAGCCATCTCCTCCTCTCCCTTTGTGCCGATGCTTTGCATTCCCTTTTGAAGGGTGTGGGTTTCCAAGAGACCTGGCTGGGGGAGGGATGGGAGCCAGCATGGAAATTGTGCCTCAAGTGCGACTGAAGTGAAGCCAGGAGGATTCCCTCGTCGGCTCGGCCATCGCTTTCAGCTTCTCTCAGAGCTTCCCCGGGCTTCCCCTCCTGCGGGCCAGGCCACGGCTCCACCAAACTTCTGGGTCGGGGAGGAAGGTTGTCTAGTGGGAGTGTTGATTTAACAGCTGTACGCAGGACAAGACAGCCGCGAGAGGTCTGTGCACCCAGGCCGGCCGTTATCCCTGGTGAACAGTGGAGACAAAGCTGGAAGTCGAGCAATGCGGTTTAAGTTTTGTCGCTAGCTGGATTGATTTCCTGTGTAACAGCCACTGTGATATGCCTCGTGATATGCTTAATTGCCCCAGGGGATGGCCTTGGTGCTCAAAGTAGGAAAGCAAGAGGGTGCCATTCACAATGTGGGGACAGCAACTCAGCAGCACCCAGTCCAAAGGGTTTGATTTGCAGGCCGGCTGTGTAATCCCTCATCACCTGATACAGTGGGGAGAAGTCTGCAGGAGACGTGAGCATGGTCCACATAGCTCTGGGGTCTCAGAGACGGCTTGCGACGAGGATCCAGCTTGCCGAGCGGTACTATGCAGCCCTTCAAGCTCCTGCTGCACTGCACTTTGGTGGCTGAGCGAGGGTGGCAGCATTCATTGCCGCGGTTCCTGGGACTGCAGCAATGAACACTGCTGCAGCTTGTCGCACCTCCAAATTTCCTGCCCTCAGGCAGGTTCCCTAGAGCGGAGCTGTGTCATCTGCTGCAGCTCTGGGACCCGCGGCAATTAATGCTGCCACCACAAATGCTACCACCCAGGCCACTCTGCGGGGCAAGCGACACAGCTCCGTGCCCCAGATCTGGTCTGGGGTGAGTTTGATACTCCCAAGGTGGCTAAATGTGGAGAGACTGAAAAGTTTGCTTTAAGCAGTGTGGCCCAGGTCCCCCCTCAGAGCCTAGACATGCCACCGCCCAGCCCCTGCTCTCACCATTAGACATGCTACCTCCTTCGGGCCCATCTTGTGGGTTGCCAGCACAGCCACCTGACACCTGGAGACTGCCGCCTGGGCAAGGTTTGTTTTGCAAAGCAGCTGAAGCGGCTGCTGGGATCGGCCGAGCATGAGTCCCCGTGGGCGACTGAGCCGATGAGTCTGCCTAAATCCCTGCCAAATCCTCGCGGTCGCAGCGCGAACCCTTCCAAATTAAAAAGGGGGCACACGCAAATCTAGGCAGCTGACCCCATGCTGCCCTGGGGTCAGGGTGTCACCAGGCTGCGAATCAGAGTCTTTGCCCCAGCATATTCAATATGGGGTCAGGTGCCGGCTCCTCTTGCTACGAGCAAGGCGGAGAAAATCCTAGCTGAGTTTTCTGTGCTGTTCGCAATCAATGCACAGCCAATTTCATTATTTCAAGGGCCGGTAGTCGGAGAAGCTGAGCATCTGCCTCACCCACTCCCTTCAGTGAGGACCATGAGCGATCAGCACCTCTGAGTATCAATCCGGCCAAAGGCAAAGGAAACCTTCCCTGAGTAAAGAGCCCCTGGCAAGGTAAAGGGAATGAGCCAAGTACTCAGCTGCTGTAAATGAGCGTTGCTGCTTTGGAGCTGACAGGTGAGATTTGCAGGCAGGGGGCTCACATACCTACAAGACTCCCACGCTGCTTGCCACAGCTCAGCACCAAGCCGCCTGGACGTTCAGACCTGGCCTCTTGCTATGGAGCCAGGAGCCGAGCCCTGGGAAGAGCGCGGGCTCTCAGGGTTTAAGGCTCCTGGTCTGCTCTGGACCGGTCCTGCTTCAGGGCCAGGACCCCAGGTTTTTTAGGGGATACCCCTCCCCACCCTGCCAGGTGCACGGTTCCAGGTCTGGTGGCTGCATTCCCTTTCCAAACCTTGCCTTGGGTTGGACAAAAGACCTTCAAAGCCAATGTGTTTGGGGCAAACCATTTCGGGCTCAAAGAACCAAAATCTGACGCAACTTTATTTTGTCAGAAAGCTCCCCATCAACTCTTGCTTCTCCACAAAAGCATGTGCAGCCTGAGCTACTGTATTTACTCCATTCTAAGGCGAGGTTTCTCCCCTAGTTAACATGGAGAAAAACACCCCTTATCCTAGAACTGAGTGCAAGGGCAGTCGGGGAGCAGGTGGCTGCTGTAGTTTGGAGTCCAGCCCCTACCCAGACTATAACAAATTAATTACGTTCCCATGTATAGACTCTATTTACTGCGGGGAGGGGTCATCTGAAGTTTGGGGTCATCTTAGATTCGAGTGAATACCGTAATAATACCTCATTCGTGTCTTCCCAAGCCTGAACACTTGCTGAGAGCATGTTGCACTCTGTATGACTATAAACTGCACAGCAATGGACAGCAGAGGTGCAGATGCATACAATGCACCAGTATACAATGTGGTATGAAACTGGGCTGAGTTAGCCATACTGATGCAGCTCCATCAAACACAAGCCGAGAGTCCGCAGCAAAAGGGACGAGGGGGCACCCAGAAAGAACAGTGCTTTCCCACCCTTGCTCTGGTCCTCTCTCCTTGTCCTCTTCTTGTTCCCTCCATCCATTTGTGGATGTCTTCTCATCTAATAAAAAGAAACCTAAACAGCTGCAGGTTGTCTTTATTGCAGGAGAGCCTGCTGGTAATATATAACATGTGGTTGGTCAGTAAAGCAGAGACTCATAACAGATTAACTCAGTTTAGAGCAAAGGAGCAATCAGTTATCTGGTAAACTGTGCTGTTCCCCATGACTTCAATGCCTTTAATGAGTGATTATTTAGTAGGCTATATTGAGGTTAATGGAGGCCCATTTCAGAAATGATCAGTTATTAATTAAACCATCTCAGGGCAAAGCTCCCATGTTCTTTTTCCAGGTCTGAATGTGTTGATTCATTTCCCTCGGTACAGAGGGGTCTCATAGGGTTGGCTTTGGTCCAGAATTGGGGAGGAAGTTGCAAACATCATCAGTTCCACTTGGTTTTGTTTCTCCTTTGGTTGATGCCTTGACTTGTCTTCCCTGTTTGCTTTCTGGGCAGCAGTGTGGATGAAACCCCCCAGCATGGTCTTTGCAGGAGGTGGCCCTAGATGATCCTGTCCAGAATCCAGCCTGGCAGTATTATCATTGCTTTTGTCCCACCCCATCCGACTGCACAGATGTGACGACGAGCCGGGCTCTGCTTCAGGGCTCTGCAGTCCAAGCAACGTGCGAGTGAAAGCTGTGAACACACCGGTGGACTGGCCAGGGAGATGCTGCCTTGTTCCCAGTGTGCATGTACGCCCTGGGGATATCACAACCCACCCCCATAATTAATCCCCGCTTTGCTGGCAATCTCTGGATGGAGATGGAGCTCTGGGTTGGACTTGTAAAGCCTGGTTCCTCCCAGGGCCCAGGTCCGACGAAGACCGCCCTGTTGTCACTTGTGCTACAAACTGACAGGTGTCATCATCGCTCCCCAAAGCCACCGAGGAGCAAAGCAGGGGCTTTTCCCACTTGAGGTCTAGCTGTGCCAGCATCAGTAGGCTTTTGCCTTCTCCGTGCCACCGGATGGTGATGCATCACAGGCTCTCCCGGTGCATGTTGCCCCCACCTGATGTGCACCAAGTTAAAAGTTGCAGAAGCATTGCCCAGCATTTGACACGAACTGCATCGCTAATGTCTGGGCCCGACCCCCGGAGTCTCAACCCGAAGTCCCTGTAGCCATGCTGCGTTACGCCAGCCAAGCATACATGCAATAAATACAGCCAGGCGGCCCACAATCACGCCCCTCTGAACTCCTTGAGCGTGGACGGGGCTCGAGGCAGCAGTGTGCCAGAAGCAGCCGTCCTCCCAGCTCTTTATGTCAGCAGGTGAGATGCACCCGGGGTTTCTGCTGCAAGCCTCTCGCTGCGTGACGCCTGCCGGTCACTGTGTAACTAGACGGAGAGTAAATGAATGAGGAGGGCAACTGCAAAGAAACAGAGCCAAAGGCGCCAGCGCCTGCCCATGTGCGTCTATGTTCACTGGGTCTTTGGTGCCACAGTTTCCACTCTCACCTGCTTCCTGTTAATCAGCACCTACATTACAGGACATGATGGCTAATAGCTGGAGAAAACAAAGGTGCGTGCCCTGCTCTGCTCCCAGCCCTCGGCTGCCTGGGAGCACCCTGCAAGGGCTTGTTCAGCCACATGAGTCCCAAGGAACTGGGAAGAGCTGGGCAGGAAAAGTGGGTTGAGCTCTTGCCCTTTCTACTTCGGTGACACTCAGGACATGCGTCCTGCCTGCCCAGGTTGCCCCCTTTTAATGGATAAGGCCTTTTGGATAGATCACAGTAGCAGACAGCAGCTGTCAGCCAAGTCTCAGCTCCTTCCCTCCATCCTCAGCTTTGGAAGTGGATGGCCTGGGTCCTGCTGCTCCCGGGGGCCTGGGCTGATGGCGCCTGCTCATCCTTTGCGAGCACACGGGCCGCGGTGCACGTCCCTTTGCAAGGACCCCCTCCATCGGCTGCAAACACGTAGAACAGCAGAAAGTTGAGACAGGGAATCGCAGCAGTGTCGCCTCATGTGCCCCCGGCCGAGCCAAAGTCCCATGCTGTCTCAGGTGCGGAAGAGGCACCCAGGTCATCTGAGCGCCACCCACCAGTGTCACACCGCCCCTGCCCTGCTCCGGGAGCCAGCCTCCCTGCTCTGTCTGCAACACGGAGGCAAAGACGGGGAAAGGGAGTCGCCCTCTCATAGCCAGGTGCCTGATGCGAGCGTGCGTGTCAGGCGAGCTGTACGCAACACCAGGCGCCATCGGTCATTTCTCGTGGGGGTGACCCGGGGTATTCTGCCAAAACCAGAGGCTTTCTGAACTCAGTGCAAGTGAGAGTCCGTGGTGCACGGCCTCCTTTCACCCACCCTCCCCTGCTTTCTAGCAACCATCGTCCAAACTCCTCAACCCGTGCCTGTGAGAAGGGCAACGGACAGCTTCTGCTCTCTCCGGTTGCTTTCAATGGTCTTTTGCACCAACCGCACAGAGCTTTGTTAACGGCAGGTAATAAATGCCGTTTCTCAAGCACCAAACCAGCCGTGGTCACATCCTTTCTAGACAAAGGTTATTGGGATTGTCTGAGTGAATCCAGATGCATGAGCACGGTTTGATCCAGAATTATTCGTGGCTGTGGTTTGTGTTAGCACCAAGACACTGCAGCTGTGGCCAGGGCCCCCTTGTACTCTTCAGAGCAAAATAAGAGACATCTCCTGCCCTAAAGAGCTGAGGGTCTCAAAGGATGAGGGCAGGAGAGAAATGAAGGCACAGAGAAGGGAAGTCACTGGCTAAGCCAGTCATTCGCATCCTCGGTAGACCCCCAGGCCCCCTCCAGAGCGTGCCAGCTCTTTGCTGTCTCTCATTTACTGACTACAACAAAATACCAGAGCAAGCTGCACACAGCTTACAGCAGGGCAGAATGATTTAGGCACTGTGGCTTCCTATTGGAAATCTCTGGGTTTATCTTGGGAATCAAGCGCAGGGGTTTGCATACCTGCGGCACCCTGAAAATGATCTTACGGCAACCCAGGGTGCCATCACACCTTGGTTGAGAAGCAGCAAGTCCCTGAAATCCTATGGTTGCATCTACTTTGGGAGCACACCACTGAGTCACAAAACAGCAGCGAGAAGGAGGCCTCACCTGCCTTCTGCATTAACGGCAGTGGAGGGACTGCAGCAGGAGGAAATAGGGTTATACGTAGGTGCCTAATAGGTGAAGAGCAGCTCCAGTGAGACCCACTGCTGGAGTCCATGAACGGTAAGCGTGCTCAGGCCCTGAACCCTAGCACTATGCAGCACTGCTGAAATGCAGCCACCTACCTCCCCAACTATCCCCAAAAGCTCAGCTGGAGGAAAACCCCCAACTCAGGGCACTTCAGCCCATATGGTTAACTTCTAAGCGGCTGAGACAGGGAGGTCTGCGGGGATGAGCAATGGCCTAGCCAGTCCTGGGTCTCTCTGCTGAAGGCGTGCATTGTAACAGACCCCAGGGCTGAGACCACCAAACCACCCTCCAGAGGCATCATGAACTTTTTCAGTGCCTGGAGCAGGATAAGGAGAGGGAAGGGGAAGGAATGACACTGATCACTAAGAGGCAGGGAAGGGAGAGAGGGAGGAGTCTTACCTGCTGGGGCTCTCCTCACTGAGCAGAAGCTGCTACTGCTGCTGCTTTAGCAGCATGGGCTGGGCTGCTGCCACTGCTGCTCCTGGTTCCCTGTTCACCTCCCCATGTGCCTGGGCCTCCCACGGCAAAGCCCCCCGGGGGGGGAAGGGGCATCATTCCATCCCAGCCCCCCCAAAACCAGATACACTGTTGGGCATGGCCCTGTCTCTGCCCAGCTGTGCATGCCAGGGAAAAGGGAGGTGGCCACAGTGGTACCCCCTCTAAATCAGCACCTGGGGCCGGTGCCCCTCTCACCCTGGCCTAATTACTGCTGCTCACAGACAGCGTCAGCTTTGAGCCATGGGACTCTGTGATGAAGTGTGACCTTGGGGTTTTCTCTGACCTTGGAGTTTTCTCCTGCAGAGTTGGAAAATCAATGGGGAAGGTTTTTATCCACATAAAGGACTCCTTGGGTTCCCGTTCACAGAGCTCACAGCCCTTCACAAAGGCAGGTGCAGTCCCTTTGTGCTGTCCCGGCTCTCGGGAATAGGGAGTGTAAGCCACTGGCCAAGGGCACCCGGCAAGTTGGTGGTTAGGGCTGAGTTTTCTGTTACCCAGAGCGGTGTGTGAGCCCCTGCACTGTGCTGATGCCTTGGGAGTGCTCCTGTTAGAAATGCTTGTGCACGTGTATGCACACACATGTGCATGTGCGAAAGAGAGAGCAAGCAAGCAAATGACCATATCCTGAATCCTAGTTTCCATCTCTCTGTGCTTCACATATTACTTCTATCTATCTATCCTATATCTACAGACCAATGTTATGGATACAACAATATACCGCTATCCTCTCTCTCTCTCTAGATACAGATAGTAGTATAAGATGTACCACCATGCTACTTTTATATCTATCTATCTATCTATCTATCCTTCGCACCTTACTTCCATCTGTCTGCCTGGCCATCCATCCACCCATCCGTCTGCCTTGCCTATCCAAAGCTAGAAATCTGCTCATCACCATGGTATCTGCCCTCAGTGCGGTAGCAGTGTGGCTGTACGGGTGGGCAGAGCTTGGCATCTAGCGTGTTGCAGGAAATGTCGCACTAATTGGGCTAGCAGATATTGTGCCCGTTTGCAATTCCTCTCCTTCCCCCCCACCCCCCGCTTCACATATGTCGGGCGTTCAGAGACGCCGGGGGCTGGTCCCTGGGTTCTGTCGTGCTGCGTACCGATGGGCCCAGCCCTGGCATGGCATGGCATCCCCACCCCTGAAATGGGGAAAGGAACTTCCCAGGGCAGGGCATTGTAAAATGTTGTACATAATGTTGCTGCTTTCTAATTTCTGCACTTTCTAATTTCTGCATTTTACTTGTCAGAAAGGGGATTGGACTAATTCTTGGAGGAAAGGGGCATCAGGAGTTATTGAGCAGGGAAGTGATAGGTACAGCCTCTGACTCTGAACTTCCTAGACCCTAAATGGTGGAGGCTGCAAGTGGAGGAGGAACAGTGGAAAAAGCCTGGGTTGTATCCAGTTCACTCTCCCTTTCCATATCTGCTTTCTGCCTCTGACACAGGAGACCGGGCAAGATGCACTTACTATTGGACCCAGTAAATAACAATTGTTACGGTCGTGCATTTTTTTGTGTCTGTCATTCTTTTTCTTATAATCATTTATCCTGTTATTGCCCATCTTCTTTATAAGACAATATATCTTCTGAGAGGGACTGAAGCTCTCGGTGGCTCTTTGGTGGCTTGATGTTTGGGACGGATGGAGGAGAATGAAGGCTCTCCAAGACTTAGATGTGCAATACTCTATTTACAAGTCCGCCTTGTAAATAATCGCCCCGTGGTCAGGTGCTGTGCTCCAGATCCAAGGCTGCTGGCTTGCAGGTTTTGCTTTGTTAACAGAGGAAAGAGCGATCAAATAGCTAAACCATAGCTTAGAGTCTCCTCCCTTAGGACAGCTCTGCCCATGCTCTAAATCCTCTTTTCCCAGACATCCACGCCCACTTCCTTTAAATGCGGATGAAATAATATGTCCGGGGCAGCAACGAGGCCTTTGACCTGCCGAGAGTGCTCCACAGGTGGTTTCGGGAGTCCACGCCTGAGGACTTTTAACCCTTTTCCAACAGGATCATGAGCTGGCACCAAGGAGCGGGTGTTTCAGGGACAATGCTGCTAAAGGAGAAACTATCTCAGGGGCTTCATTGCAGCTTTCTGAGCCGCAGCCGTCAAAATAGAACAGCATGTATATGTGGGTGTGGATGTGGATGTGTATAGCAATCAAATGTATTATAATGATGTATTACACACCAACTCTGAGCCTCGTGAGCAATGATGAGACAGCCGCAGTCCAAAGAGCTCCCAGCCTAAGCAGACAAGAGATGACAGGCGGATGCCCCCAGTCCAGGGACCAGAAGGAGACACCAGGATGGTTTGGGTCGGTGTGTCAGGGAGCAGGCTGCAGGGGTTGGGGTTTTTTTGTCCAGGCCGAACAGTTTTTAATCTATTGGATTTATTTGAGTTTTTAAATTGATGCTTCAGGGGCGTGATGAGAAAGACACGGTGTGCAGGGAAGTCTAGCTTGTCCACGGTGGAGTTCCTCGTTGCTTCTCCAGCACGGGGCTGACCCAGCTTGGGTCGGACCCCAGGTCTAATTCAATTTGGCAATCGCTTTATTCCTAGTTGGCACTTCAGAGCCCTTTGAAGTCCGTAGGGATCTTCCTATTGACATCAGAGGGTTTGGGCTCAGTCCTGCCCGAGGCGGGCGATGCTAGGCGGTTGTTTCCCCGGTGCCTGGTGCGTCAGCTCCGTGGTCAGGGCCTCTAGCGCTGGCCTGTTGCTTTGGGTCCCCTCGGAGGGGATTGTTCGCACCAGAGCGAAAAAGGGGGGAAAAAAAGGCATTTCTCAGCAAGCCTTTCAGGAAGCGATCGTGCAAACATTTTCTGTTCGTCGATTAGTTTTCTGTGGTGCCGTCCATTGTTTTTATCAAAACAAAAACTTAAATGTTGGGGCCTACGGTAACTCGAGCCTCCTTTGAACTCTCTCGTGGGGGTTTTATTCCCATTAAAGCAAGAAGAAAAAAAAATCTCCCAGATCAGCTCAGAGCAGAGAAGTTTCTTTCTTTCCCTGCTTTTAATAAAGCATCTCAGATCTCCAAGTTGCAACTCATCTCACACCTAAGCGAAATTGTGTTCTGCACAAGCCTTTCAGCTGTTTTCTCAATCTCTCCTCTGTCTCATTCTCAATTCAGTCAGTTGCTATAGGTATGTTTTAATCCCCAGCATGGTAGATTTTAATTAGTCTTTGTACAGATGGCCAATTAACATTCATTACTTTTGCCTTGAGCAATTAATTATGAGTTTGGATAGAATGGGAGAACGAGACAGAGGAAAGATGGGCAGGTGAATAAAAAAAAAGGGGGGATTTTAATCGGCGTTTGGTTTTTTGTTGTTTTTGTTGTTTTTTTTTTTTAACACGGTGAAAGAGAAGGGAAGAAAAGCGGCGGCGCGGTGTGAGATACCCTCCTGGCGGAGTTGCCCAGCCCCAGAGTCAAGGCGAGACCCCAGCCCACTTACTCTTGCTACCCGGGGACTCCAAAGCCTGGTGGAGCTGCATGTTGCAGGCGGGGCTGATCCGTCCGGGGTGAGGTGAAGGGGCGAGGGGAGGGGTTCCTGCTTTGCGTTTTCTTGTAGTACAAAATAATTTCATTTAAATGCTAATGGGAGTGCTGGGTCTGAAGCTGGCGAGACCCTAGAGGAAGCTTGGGAGAGGCGGGATCCGATAGACAACTGCTTCCAGAGGGACCTGGGAATGTTGCTTCCCTCTGCCTAGACCTGCTCTGGACGAGACCCAGAGGAAGGGAAGGTCTTGGCTGGTAACAGGTGTGATTCTGCGGGGAACGCGGACCCTTTTTCTTCCTCCTCTTTTCCCACCATTTGTATTCAAAACACTCACTCCATTTTATACACTGCTCTGTGCTGTCTTTTAACAACATCTGATTAAATGAACTTGAGTTCATGAAAGTCTGTTCTAT
>NW_017729033.1:1712240-1722941 GCF_001723915.1 Gavialis gangeticus
TTTGAGAGAAGAGCAATGTTTTAAACCTTCTGCCGAGGATCTCCGAGCGCTTTACAAATGGAGATGAACGAATGCATGAAGTGGGCAGGGGGGAAACTGAGGCACAGCACGACGAAATGAGCTGCCAGGGGCCACGGGTTGCAAAACCAAGCCTCTTGTCTTTGCGCCTTTGTCACAAGGCGACGCTGCCTTTGAACCAGGTGTCTTTGGGCTCCAGGCTTAAATTCATTATTTCTGATGAGGCTTTCAGGAAAGCATGGGTAACCCTTCAGGGCAAACTTGGAGATGGACAGGTCAGTCTTGTCCCCATCTAACTCCCTTGGTTCCCCTGCAGGCTGGCTGGGACGAGGTACTGGGTCCCTGCAAGTCTACCACCCCAGCTGGGAGGGCACAGATGTCACAACGCAGGGCTTTGTTTCCATGTGCTGCTCACATCAGTAGCACGTGTGCACACACAACACACGCTACGCCGGCCATGCGTGTGTGCTTGGAGCACACGGGGCGGAGAACCACAGACACGAGGGACTCAGTCCTGCTTGTGGAGGCTGCAGGATGCTAACATACCCCAGTCCACTGCCCCTCCAGGACTGATCCCAATTGCACGGCCCAACCAGGATGCCACAGCACCCTGAGATCCTTTCAAGGGTACCACACAGCGTTAGCACGGTGAGGTGGGCAAACACGATTCATATGATAGACCCAGAGATTTCGAAGAGGAATCCAGAGTGTCCAAAACACTCTGCCCTGCTATGGTCTTTCTGAGACCTGTTTGCAGCAGAATCGCTCTAGGATTTTTGTAGTAAAAAAAAACCCAAGTGAAAATGAACAGCTGGCATTTTCCAAGGAGGACCTCAAGACTCCTGAGGGGTGCCCCCGGTCTGAAAAGGTTGCGATGCACTGGTATAGTCTCTAGGGTCCCGGGTCAGCACGGCTGCCCTGTTTAGTGCTGCAATTGTCCGTGGTTTTAAGTCTGGCTGATGCTAATGAGGGGCATACTTAAATGCCCTGATTAGAGAGAGAGACTCCACCGCGTGCACAAGCCCTGTCCTGAATCGGGTCCCTGCTGCCACACCGAGTCCAGCTGTACTTGTTTTTCTGCTGCTCCCCCCAGCCACAAATCTCCGTCTAGCAGGAAGTCTCCCATCTCCCTTCTCGTCTCAACGTGCTGTCGCGTACAGACACCCTATCCCACAGAGGCCCTCAGATGCACCTACACATGTTAGCACTCCATACGGATGGGCATCCTCCGTGCACAGGAGAGAAGTGCAGCGTTATTAGCAGTGAATAACGAGGAGGTTGGTAATTGCCCATCTCCCCCTGGTAGCTCCTCTCCGGTGCTTTATACAGAGCGAAGTTTCCTCGTGGGGAAGGGCGCAGGGAAGCCGCCTCATGGGCTCTCTCATCGCTGGGTCACATCCAGGCAGGTCCTGGCTGTCAAGAGGAAATAAAACCGGTTTGGAAACCTTAGTGGGCAATCACGTTATCTTCCCCACCTGGGGAATGACTGCCCTATTGCTCCCACCGCTCCTTTGGGGCTGATGTGAGTTATACTGAGTAAGCCCGGAGTGACCGAGGCAGGTCGGTGTGAGATGAGCCATGCAGAAGTAGACTCGAGCCCCTGATTTCCAGGGTTTAAACTGCGTTTGAAGCTGCAGTCCTCTGCACGGGGTGAGCCACCGCCGGGCTCAGCACTGAAGCCCCCAGAATTGGTCTCCCGGGTCAGGAGGGCCGGCCTGAGCCACGCTGTGCAGGACAGGGCCTCCCATTCACCCGGCGCAATCCCCATTTCCAGCTCCAGCACATCACTAATTCTTTCTAATTGATTTTTCACACTCTCGGGAGGGGGATTATGACATCCAATAACAGAGCCCTGATGTTCTGGCTTTCTCCCTCTGTGAAAAGAGCCCCAACTGCTAGACTCCACCCCCCAGAGCTGGCATACTTTTCGCGGCCTTGGGTAGCCATGGTGAGACATTTCCCAAATCCTTTCACCATCTCCGCGCGGCTCAGAGGCCGGCTCAGCTGCGGATCCCCTCTCGCTCGCTGCTGCCCCGTCGCCGGCGCGCCTGCTGTGTCTATTTCTGTGCCTCTCCCGGTCATGCAAGCCCTCTCGCTCCGGCCGCGGCCTCCAGCCTGCTGCCCTGCTTCACGCCTGCGTCCCGGGAGCTGGGGCACGGGGTCGGGGCAAATGGGTCTTTTCTGTTTCCCGTGGCGCTGTTAGGATGATGCAAAATTTTCTCCGAGCTGTGCAAGCAAAGGGCCCGATCCTGCTTTTTCCCCAGGAATAGCTCCCTCGATTGCAATCAAGCCGCCTGCAACCATGAACCTCAGCAAGGCCCCTGGTAACCCTACGCTCCCTCCCCATGCACCCCCCCGCTCCCAAAACACAATTTTTGGGGGATTTCTCGGAGGAACGTCTCAGATGCAGGCCCCCAGGCTGGTGTCAATGGTGTGGGGGCATTGACGTTGGACTCCTGACTGGGCCAGCTGAGGATGCGGCCTGTCTTTTGACCTGTGCACGCTAAATGAGGCCCAGATACCACTTGCTGTTTCACCACCATAACTTTGAAAGACAGAACCCAGCCCATTGCTGGTCTCCGCTGGCAGCTGAAAACTGGAAACCTTCCCAGGACAAGAAGGAAGAGCATCAGCTCCAAATCTGTGTCCACCTGGGACATCCTGCCTTCGCTCCCACAGGGCTGGCTTCATAGCTGCTGGACATCTGGATGGCAGAAAATGTCCTCCAAGGTTCGCAGAGAGCTCTGCTTGTTTGGGCTTTTGCAGACATATCCTCCCTTCATTTTTTTTCACATTTCTCTTGATACGAGGAGAGATTCATGCTCACAGCAGAGAAAAGGGACCAGCTCTGGCCCCCAAAATCTCAGTTCAGACTGACCCCGTCAGAGCCACCCTGAGACCATCAAGACTGTTTAGTGGCTGGAGCCCATCCTGCAAAATTAATTGCAGGAACAGGGTTTAATTAACTATAGCAGGGAAAACATCGGAAGTGACAATGTGCAAAGTGCCGTCAAATGCGCAGTGTAAACACGTGCCACCAAAGCTCCTCTCAAAATATTAGTACGGTAATGATAGGTGAGACTTGCAGTGATAGTGGGCAAAAATATATCCAGGTGCAAGCATGTGGGTGAGGTGGATGGTATCGTATTCCACCAAAATGTATCAGACTAAGAAAACTTTGAAAAGGGGCAGGGGCTGTGACTCGGCTGAGAACGGTTTGTCCAGTAAGCCGGGAAGGTGGTCATGTGAATTAAAGGGAAAGCCTTATTGGGACCTGTGGCAAGATTTCAGTGGCAAAACTGGACCAGAAAAAAGAAACATGCGGTGCATCTACATGTGTTCTTTTGCACGCCTAAACTTAATGTGCATTTGCCTAATGCGCGTTAAGGTGATTTAGGCGTGCGTCTACACAGACATGCTCAAAGCACATTAACATGGTGTGCAGACCGACTTAGCACTAAAGTTAGTCCCAAGTCAGTTGACATACACAGTGTTAATGCTCCTTAGTGCTTCTGCACATGCGTTAAGGTGCTTTAGTTATTCGTGTCTAAATGTGATACCTGCTTTTGCAGGTATCAAGTTTAGGCACAAATAGCCTAAAATCACTGTTTTTAAGGTGCATTGAAGGCATGCACATGTAGACCCGTGCCCTTAATTTGCCTTAAAAATTACTAATGCACCTTAAATCTGTGTGTGTAAATGCGCCCATGAAGTAATGAAATTAAATGCTGGGCTAGATCCTAAATCCGCCTTCTGCTGGTGAAGTTTGACTTCCTGCCTATAGGCTGCTTTGCCCAGAGACGCTCACATCAGGATGGGCCACAGGAAGGATCTCTTTTAACAGGCAATATTCATTCTTCTTTATGATAATGATGCCTCAGTTGTGCTTGGGGTAGGCAGATGCTGACCTGCCAAAATGCCTCCTCTGTGGTTTTGGTGAAACATCTGTAGCCACAGAGTCCCGTGGCTCAGTCTGGAGAATGAAATCATGCGTGTTCACACTAAGGGTTTTGTGCATGTGGTTATACATGCAGCTCTGCTCTTATTCGTGCTGAAAAGTTCTTCTTTCCCATTTGGACCCAGAGGAAAAGGTTGGAGGTCTCCTCTATACCGGGGGCTTCACCTCATGGATAACCGCGGCGCCCAGCTCCGAGTTACCTGACTCACGTGTTAGAGCTGTTCTGTAGCCCCCTGCCCACACACGTTCATAAATGCCCCTATTATAGCAACAGCATCACCCTCCAGAGGCAATGCACTAGAGATGTGCAAAATGCACCGGTACAAAAAGGTTGAAAAGGCTCCAGCTTGAATTACCCCCTGAGACTGACCTCAGCAAGGGGTTTCACGGGAGCAGGCACAGACAAATACATGCCCTGGGGCAGCTCATAGCCTGTTTGCTTTTAGCAAATGGCCACCCCAGAGCAGCTATGGGCCGGCAACGTCAACAACCACGTAGCTGACACTGGTGGACTCTTGCACCTGAGAAATTCTCCTTCTGCTTAAGGGAAGTTACCCAGGCGAGGGAGCCTTGTGGCTTGGCTGTTACCTTCTCCGCATCCGTGTAACACTGATTATACCAATGTAAACCTGGCGTTTGTCCAGGCCCACTGTATTATCCTTTGTGCTTCCCAAACTACCTGGTTCAAAGCTTCATTGCTGGACCCTCGGGCGTGGGGAGAAATCAGGCACTGGCATATAAACTGAGACATGTCTGACAACATTTGAGACATGTTTTGTTTGTCACCATGGAGCAGAGAGACAAAGGCCCGGGTTGCACGACTCTCCGTTTCACTGACGCTCGGTGTGCCGGTGAGCGGGTCGGTTCTGCTCCATCTCAGAAAGGAGGCTGGCGAGACGGACCTACCTTTGGAAAGTGCGGTTAGGTCAGTGGTTCTCAACCAGGGTGTCGCGGGGTCCCGAGATCCTTCCAAGGGTGCCACGCAACATTAGCACTCTTCGGTGGGTAACCCCAATTCGCAAGATAAACCCAGGGATTTCAAAAAGGGATCCAGAGCGTTACAAATCTTCTGCCCTGTTGTGGTCTTTCGGAGCTCTTTGCGACAGAAGAATTGCTCTCGTATTTTCCTGTAGTCAAAAAATGAATGAAAACAAAGAGCTGGTGTTTTCCAAGAGGGGCCTTGAGTCTAACGAGGGATGCCTTGAGTCTAAAAAAGGTGAGAACCACTGCATTGGATCTACAGATGAATAGATTACTCAGGATCAATTTGAACGGGTGACGAACAATCGATGGATCCAGCCACGGTATGGTTAGCTGGCCAATCTCTGATGTGGGGGAGGAAAGTGGAGACCTTGTCTCCCGCCTCCGGCGCTCGGTGCAAGGCTTGTCCGTGATACTGCGCACGGCTCTGGGCAGGCGTGTGCCACCGCTTGTTTGTTTTATGCACAATCCCCACCTGCAGAGCAATGGCAGAGTATGGCCCTCTGTAAGTATATGCCATTGAAATGTGCACATTTCCTAAAAGCAATATGGAATAGCTAAATATACTGTGCACAAATCTGTTTACACTAATAATGGCTGGGAGCCTGCCATCCATATGACTGCAAGAAACCATCGATTCAACATAAATTCACTGAAAATTACTTAGAGCGAGCGAGAAACTAACTGCATTTTTTTCCCCTTTTTTTCCCAGCCTGAAAAGGGGAAGCACGGAGACATTGGCATCTCTGCTGCTGACAAGCATGGCTCCGCTTGGCAGGCTGCTGGAGTTTTCCTCACTCTTTCCTTGCCATCTCTCTGTCTCTCTGCAGAGGAGGGTCTGGACTCGCTGCAAAGGGAAGGAGACCATCTTGCAGAGGGGCTTGACCATTGCTCCGGAGCGGCAGAAGCAGCCACCAAAAACCACTTCTGCTCAGATGTCGTCGCTGCAGCTGGCCCCGGGACCTCTTCCCCCAAAAGAGAGATTGTTACCCTTAACATCTGGGGACCCACGTGTTCATTCCTGGCATAAGGGGAGCCCCTGCCTGCTGCAACCAGTAGCCAGGCTCCGACGAGGCGAGGCTAGCAAGGGTGAACGTGGCTTGCCCGTCTGTGAGCTACGACTCAGTGCAGATCCTCTGAACTGGGTTAAGGATGTTTTGCCAACGGACTGATTCTGGCTAAAAACCACACGTGCACACCTCCAACTTTTGTTGCTAGGTACGTCTGCTTGCCAGTATAATCTGTGTTTTCCAGCAAGGTGGTTTAAATTTATGGCAAAAGAGTTCCTTTTGCCAAGAGAAACCGTACCCTCGCGATGGGGGTTTGCTGGTCTGGCAGAGGCTAGTGCTTACTCACGGATGAATATTTTTTTTTACTCTGAGAGTAACCGTTGTGGGTGTAATGGGCTAAGAGGAGAAACCTGGATCTCCAAGGGATCCTTTCCAAACCCAAGGGGAGGCTGCAGCGTCTCCACAGATTCTTCCCTGAGATTTGGCTTCTCAAGCTCAAGCGAAGAAGAGGAAGAAATGAACACAATATTTACCCACGTTCCCAGGAAGCAGCAGCAGAGACGGACGGGTCCGAGTCATTATTTTGGCGCGGGCAGATTGCTAACTTGTTTAAATTAAAAAATCCAAACTTCAAAAAAAATTGGCAGCTCCCGGCACAGTAGTCGAAATGCTGCAGACTTGGCTCCCGTTCACCTCCGCAACATAATGTTAAATGGCATCAAGACAGTATATCAGTCATTTACATATGTTGCTTATAGACGCCAAACTTATTAACACAATAAAACTGCTGCTAAGATGCCTCCCTGCCTATTTTTCTCATTGAGAATGTCAGTGTTGTAAGCACCTAGCAGTCTCAGATGGAAACACACTTGGTTTGCCTTTCATATGGCAACAGGGAAAATAAATATATGAATCATCTAGGGGCCCTCAGACCAGTTCCAAGCAAATCCAGGAGGAAGACTGGTAGATTCATGGATTGTAAAATGAGACATCCAGACTGACCCCCTTCATAACATCCACCGGGAATCCCTGCCTCGCGCCCATACCGCCTGGTGAGCTATAGCATCTCTTTTAGAGAGGCAGCCAGGCCTGGCTTACAGGCTTCTGCGTGATGGAGAACTCATGCCCCTCCATGAGTGGTTTCAATGGGTAATTTTATTCATAGGTAAAAATATGCCCTTTGGGTTTTGCGGAAAGCTTCCTCTCTACAAGCCAGATGTGAAGCAAAGTTGCTACAAAGCAACAGGATCAAACCCTGAAACATGCCAGAGGCGTTTAATGAGCATGGACCGACGAATGCTGTGGGAGCACATCTGGGGCCAGGATTATTCTACCCACTTTCCGGGGACGTAATAGAGGCCTAAAGAAGGGAAGTAACCATCCCGTGGTTCCCAGACACGGAGGTGGGATTACAATCCTGTCTGTCTGAGTCTGAAAACTTCGTTTTATGCACAGTCCCATTCCTGCACCCAAGCAGCACCTCATTGCACGCTGCCCTATGGGACAGCTGTCAGTGGGGGTGAGCATCTTCACCTCAGTACTAAGCCCACCTACAAAGGGAATCGTGAAGGTCCTCGCTCGGCCAAAACTCCCGTTCGGAGAGAGACCCTGCGCCCCAGCTTTGCAATCAGAGCAAGCTTGCCCACACCTAGGAGGCCCTACCACTGCCACGGATACGTTGTGCTGCCAGGGGCAGCTTGCATGCAGAAAACACACAGAATAAAGGCAGGAGCATCTTCGCTGAAGAGTCCCTTGAGAGCTCAAGAAAGCAACAGCTCTTCTCCTCCCATTGGCAGGAGAGCCAGGGGTGCAGAGGTGGTGCTGGGGGAGGGAAGAGGCATATCCAGGAGGGTCCTGCCTAAATCTTGCGGCGCATTCAGCCGTGAACTTCGGTGCGGTGCCTGCTGCCTGCGTCGCAAACCGGGGGACAGATGCTCGTTCCCCAGTGCAGAACGCCGAAGTGATCCCTGCAGCGTGGAGGCACCTCAGACCCGTCAGAGGAGCTGGCGAAGAGCGGAGGCCTGTCGCATGGACTGATTGCCGCGTGCGCAGCAAAGGTGGCAGGAAGGCTCCGTGGGTTATCTGCACACACAACCCCACACGGTTTCTCGTTAGCGCCACGGCCCGTTTCACTTCTGCTCCAGCCCTGAGTGCCTTCTGGTACCCAGCTCGCAGATGGGGCCGACGGCGCGGGGGTTGCAGAATCGGGCCCTAGGTAGGAGATCCCTGGATCCAAGGGTTAGGCTAAGGTAGAGCTAGAAGCAGTGGTATTTCTGCCAGTCTCAGGGAGCCGGCCTGCACGGTACCCCTCGTCCTGTAATCCCTGCCTACATGGCCCCCTAAGCGCAGGGTCCCCCTCCCCTCTTGTGAGATGGCCTGCTGCTTCGTGCCAGCCCACCGTGCTCTAGTGTCAGCACATCCATTTGCAAGCTGCATGTGAATCTCATTGAGAACCTAAGGCCCAGTGATTTCAAATCTGGCAGGGATGTGCTAATGCGCCCATTTTACAGAAACTGGACTCAGTGCACCTTTACAGTGACTTGACCAAGGTTGCATATGGCAGAGCCTGGATGCAAAACCTTGGCTCTCAGGACAAAACTCGCTGTTTTCATTACAGGGCAGCTAAAGGATCCTGACTTTTATCCCGCAGGCACTGAGCACAGCATCAGCACCTGGGCAGACAGACGCTGTTGTCCCAGCATCCACATGCACCCTGACACCTAATTGCTGCATTAGGCGGGTGGAAAGCCCAAGATTAGGAGACGAACCATGTCTCCCCCTCTATCAAAATCTCAAAAAGATGCTGTCGCTCAAAACATAGGTCCGGCTTGAGGCAGAAATGAAAGGCTGAGGTTCTCCACGCTTTCCTGTGCTGAAGGAAAGATGAGGTGATTGTAAGTGTCCCTCCTGTCCTCCATGCCTCTGAATGGCTTTGCTAATAGCGGAGGCATTTCCGAGGATGATGCTGCATGTTCTCTCAGCTTTATAGACTCATAAAATCATAGAAAACGAGGGCTGGGAGGGAGCTCAGGGGGTCACATCTAGTCCAACCCCCTGCTCCAAGCAGGACCAGCTCTACCGGGCTGAAGACAGTGTCCTGCGCCGCATGGGCAGAGCGATACTGAAAGGGAGAGAGGGGCTGACCAGGGTTTTTCTCTCTCGCTTGCAGCCTCCAGCGTTTAAGGTCTGACTCAGAGGCTGTAGCCTCAACTCCCGGGGCTCAATAGTGACCAATGCCCCTTTTCTCCAAGACTGAGTCCGACCCCTTGGAGAAGCTGGCTCAACTCTCAGCTTCCCTCACATCTGGTGGCAATGAGTCCCACACTTGAATGACAGACCGGGGAAAAAGAGCTTCCTTGTGTTCATTGTAAACGTACGACCTACTCTTGTCACGCTGTGACCCCTGCTTCCAGTCCCAGGTAGCCCTGCCGGTCCGACGAGGAGGTGGGCAAGAGACATGACCAAGGCTGAGGGAGGCAGTAGCGGAGCCTTATGAGCCGGGGTTCGGCAACATCCTTCCACTCGTGTTTGTCCCTCCAGCTCGGGAGCTGGGAGAAGTCCCCGCACCCAGCCATCGGGGGGAGGGCAGGAGAAAGGGCCGGGGGTGGCCGAGTGGGGGGAGATGCCCATGGCAGGGAGTAGCCTGAGCTGGGAGAGGGTCTGCAGGGACCACGGGGGCAGGTCGGGCAGAGAGGTGGAAGGCAAGAGCCTGGTGCCCCCAAGGGCTATTGCTACAGGATCAGCTGCTGCAGACGGGGCAGGGAGCGAGGGTCCCACCCCAGGCAGACACAGGCGCCTAAAGCCCCTCGGCCTCCTTCCATCCCTGTGGCTGAACAGCTCGGAAATCCCGCAGCCGGGCCAAATCCGGGCGGGGCTGGGTGGGGCCCGGGGCGATGCGGGGTGCAGGGGGCCCTCGGCTCTCCCGAAGGAGCTCCCGGGGGCAGACACGGCCCGAGCAGAGCCAGAAACCCGGGTGTATCGCCGGCAGGAGCCGGGGCAGCGCGGGGTGGACGCGCCCGCCGGCTCCAGCGGCTCCGGGGCGGCCACGGGAGAGAGCGATGGGGCGTGTGCGGTGTGCGTGTGCGTGTGTGCGGTGTGCACGTGTGTGTGCGTGTGTGCGGTGTGCGTGTGCATGGTGGAGAGGGGGCACCTGCCCCGCCCGCCCACCGAGAGAGCCGGATGGTGCCTGCGCACCGCTGCATCCGCCCCAGCCCTCTTCACAGGACGCATGGAGGGGGAGAGAAAAGCAGCGCGGTGGTACGTCTGTGTCTAGAGAGAGGATATCGGCACGTTGCTGTGTCCAGAACATCGGTCTGCACGTGTGGCACAGGCGGCCCGATGTGTGTACCGACCGCGCTGACAACGACATATAGCTGGAGATATATAGATATTGCTGTTTCCATGGCATTCGTCTTTATAGAGAGAGAGAGAGGAGATATATATACGTGCACACATATCTATATACGTGTATAGATGATATACGTCCAGACGTCTGCAGAGAGGCAGCGAGCCCGAGCGAGCTGGTCTCTAGCTGTCGCTGTCGCTGTCTGCGCACCCTCCTCTCCTCTGTCCCTGAGTCCGGAGCCGAGGCGTTTTGCGACGCTTTTTTTAATTATTATTTTATTTGCTCTTATTGCTAGGACGGGGATTATTATGATCGTTATCGTCATTGTTGTCATTATTGCAGGTGCTCCCGGGCCGGCGGGACGCGCGTTATCCTGCCGCCGGGGCCGG
>NW_017729033.1:1723381-1723688 GCF_001723915.1 Gavialis gangeticus
CGCCGCCCGCCCGGCCGGGAGCTCGGCGGAGGGCAGCGAGCTCCGCACCGGGGAGCTGCGGGGGCCGGTCCTGCCCCGGGGCCTTGGCTGTCGGGGTCACTGGAGTCAGCCCCGTGGAAACTCCCCCATCTCTGTAGCTTCCGCGATGCTCGTTCTCAGGTTTCTATCCCGCGCTGTCAAGCGGGAGAAACAAGACGCGTCTTCTTCTTCTTCTTCTTCTTCTTCTTCTTCTGCAGCCGCACGATTGTTGTGGCTCTTATAATAGTCACATCCCACATCATTAACCACGGGAAACAAGTGAAATCTT
>NW_017729033.1:1733831-1734293 GCF_001723915.1 Gavialis gangeticus
CCTTGCGGCCACGGCAGCGCTCAGCTCTGCGTCCCGCACCGCCGGCCGCGCCGGGCAGGCAGCGTCTTTCCCTGCCGCATCCCGCAGCCGCGGCGGGTCCCCCGCCCTGCCCCCGCCCGGGACAGCGGTGCGACCCTCTTGCTCCGGCCTGTCCGTCCCGCCGCAGTCGCGGGTCAGGACAGCGCGCAGATGGACGCCCGCACGATCGGCCACGTGGAGCAGGAGCGCAAACTTCTTCTTCGCCTTCCGAAAAACCCAAAACACATAATAACACCAATGGTAACAATGACGACGCCGAGCCCTGTCGTTGCCGTTCTCAGCACCACGTCCCGCACTATCGACCTCGTGACACGAGTGGAAACTTCTCCTTCGTCTTCTGCCTGCCGGCACCGCCCTGCCCCGCGCGCCCTAGGCGCGGACAGGGCTGCGGGGCTCGCCGGGCGGGCGGCCGGGCCCACGCGG
>NW_017729033.1:1735219-1736848 GCF_001723915.1 Gavialis gangeticus
ACCCGCACCCGCACCCGCACCCGCTCGTGCCGCCGCCGCCGCCCGCCTTCCTGGGCTCGCCGCCCCGCGACCCGCTCGCCTTCTACCCCTGGGTGCTGCGGAACCGCTTCTTCGGGCACCGCTTCCAAGGTGAGGCCGCGCTCCCCTTAACTCGGCCCCGGGGCGCGTGTCCCTGCGGCGGTGCGTGTGCACGCGTGTGCGCCCCGTGTCGGAGGAGTTCTTCCGGGCGCTTCCTTGCACACGCTTCGCGACACCCCGCGGTGCGTGCGTGTCAGTGTGCGTGCCCGGGGAGAAGCAGGTCCGCCCCGGCTGCAAACATTTCTGATGCTTTCTTAGGTGCCTAAACGCCTCGCTGCGCACGTTTCGTTACACGCGCACTTTGGCCCTGGCCGGTGGAAATGCGTGTGTGCGTGCCCGGTGGAGCCCGGTGTGTGCACCGGCTGCAAACATTTCTGCTTCAGGAAGCGGAGCGCTGCGCCATGCACCCGGGATAAAGTGTGCGTGCGTGTGTGCGCGTGTCACGGCCACGTCTCTAGGAGGCAGAAGTCGGATGAGCCGGACAAGAGGGGGGCGCGGGGCGGCGCGGGGGTCTCTGTCCCAGGCCAAGGCAAGAGCTGAAGGGCCGGCGGGGTGTGCAAGGAGGCGGGGAACGATTCGCGTGTGCCTGCCCCGGACTCCGAGCGCTTCACCCACGTGTCCGTGTGTACATATCCGCCGCACGCCGCGGGGTGCGCGGGCACACCATACCGCGGTGGGTGTGCATGGCTATGTGCGTATGTAGCAACGCGCACACGAGATCGCGGCGAGTGTGTTTGTACATGTGGAAGTCCCCACCGTCCCAGGGTGTGCGCGCGCATATGTATGTCAAAATGTGTACGCGCAATATCGTTGTGTGCGCGCTTGCACATACGTATAAATACGCGCAACATCGTTGGGCGTGTGTGCACACGTATAAATACACGGGATACCGCGGTGCGTGTGCATATGAAGGTGTGTATCAATACACAGACAATACCGTTGTGAGTGTGTGTTGATACGTCTGTGGAAATGCACACAATACCGTTGTGAGTGTGTTGATACACGCGTATAAATACCCGTCTGTAAATACACACAGCACCGTGGCGTGCGCGCATATACACGGATGTGTAAATACACGCACAGTACCGGTGTGTGTGTATTTTGTACGTCCGCATAAATATATAGACAACACCTTGATTTGCGTGTGTGTGTCTAAATACACGCACACAAAACGGTTGCGAGTGTGTTTGTACACAGGTATAAATACACACGGCAGCGTGGTGCTTGTGCGTCTGGATGCGCGTGCAAACATACGCACAATATCGTTGCGAGTGTGCGTTTGAACGTCTGCGCGATGTGTCTGATACGTACGGCTTGCACCACCGTCCCGCGTGCATATGCGTGTGCGCACAGACGTGCGTGCACATAGGCACTACACACCGCCGCGGGGATACGTGTGGCGCACCGTCTCGCGCGGCCCGCGTGCAGACGGGTGCGTGTCCAAAGGCACGCACACGTGCGCGCGCACACACGGGGGTGCCGCGCTCGCCTCGGCCCCGCTTGCACACGCGGCCCCGCCGCGTGCATCCGCGCACACTTCCCCGCCCGCGG
>NW_017729033.1:1737084-1739407 GCF_001723915.1 Gavialis gangeticus
GTAGGCCTCAGCCAGGCGGGCCCTGACTCTGGGTTTCCCCCGCAGGGAGCGAGGTGTCCCAGGAGAGCTTGCTGCTGCACGGCCCCTTCGCCAGGAAGCCCAAGCGGATCCGGACGGCCTTCTCCCCGTCGCAGCTGCTGCGGCTGGAGCGAGCCTTCGAGAAGAACCACTACGTGGTGGGCGCCGAGCGCAAGCAGCTGGCCAGCAGCCTGAGCCTCTCCGAGACCCAGGTAAGCCTGGCCCCCCGCCCGCCTGCCCGCCCCAGCCAGGCTTGCTCCCTTTCCTTAAGCGCGCCCCTGGCCCCCGGCGAGTGTCGTGGCTGGCACAGCCGCAGGGCAGGGGCCACGCTGCCAAAAGGCGTGCGGCGCACGCTGCTTTTCTGCTGGGAGCTGGGGGGAAACCGGGGCGGCGAAGGGGCTCGGGCTGCCAGGACGGCGGGGCGAAGCGAGAGGCTGCGGGGCTTCGGAGGAGCCCTGGGGAGAGGAGCGTTGTGGCTTTCTTGGCTAGCGGAGACGGGGACGGCGTGTGCATTTTGTGCCCGGGAACTGCCTGGGGAGTGCGAGGAGCCTGCAGCCCTGTTTATCAGCGCAGGGATTAACACTCATCTTTTTTAATAGGAAGGACAGAATAATGTTTCTGGTACAAGGTGGGCTTTTATGAGCCTTATCTTTTTAATCAACTGCTGGAGTCTGGGGGGGGTGGTAAAAATATTTGCAAAGACGTTTTTCCCCTCCCCAAAATCCCTGGCAAATGCAATCCCAGTCCGCGGATTATTATCGATGCCGTGCCCATTATTCTGATAACGAATGCCGTGCTAATGACAGTCTGCGTTGCTGAAAGCCCGCTGCCTGCAGACGCTGAAGCGTTCACCCGTTTCACGGGGCACGGCGGGAACGGAACGGTATTCCTTTCTGCAAACGTTTTGATCATTTTTTTGCCGTCCAGGCCGATACAAAGAAACGTCCCCCCAAATTGGCTGTGCGCGAAAAGGCAATAGAGATTTATTTTGATTTCGGCTTGCCAGTTTTAGAGAAGATTGTTGCAAGGCGATTCGCCTTCCAGTGTTAAGAAATAAGGCAAGAATGCAGGATTCAGTGTGGGTGAAAAAAATATGCAGCAGAGAGATAAAATGCTCACAAGTAAATATGCAGACTGTATCAGAGCGATATTCCCTCTCCTCTCGACCGGCGACCGCTGCTCAGTGCTGCAGGGAAGGTGCTAAACTGCCCATAATGGACAATTATGGAATAATCCGTTGATAGGAAAAGTTTCTCGCTGAGGCTGTCAGGGAGAGAGGCTGATTTATTCCCTGAGTCGGGGACGTCTGTCTCCTTTTGGTTTTGTTCTCCGGTCCAATGTAACTGCAGAGATTTTAATTTTCCACGTGTGCCTCCCCCCCTTTTTCTGGAATACTGCTAATTTCTGTGCAAACCTGTGTTATTGTGCAATGATATATAATATTTGCACGGGGCTGAGCCCAGCCGCGTATCTGCACACATTGGTTCTCGGGAGGATTTGTCGGCAAAAACTTGTCACAAAATGTGTTAATAGAGGAGAATAACAGGAGCAGACATAGATATCGATATCAAAGAGACGGCGCAGCAATAGTCAGGTCTGTGTCCAAACTCGCGCTTCACTAAATTAGTAGGTTTGGTTCTGCACAGAACCGCTTGTAATGCTTGACGTTTATTCTGTCTATTCGCTGTATTTGTTCTTATATTATATGTAAGAAGATATAGAAATTGTATATTTGAAAACAACAGATAAGCGTATAAACCGGGACCAGTCGGTTCAAATGCCTTTGTCCTAAAGCCTGTGAGAGAGGTCAAAACTTGGCCGGGAGAAAGCCGTTCTTTGCCGCGGTTGCCGTCATACGTGCCGCTGTGTGCCTCCTGTCATTATTCATGTCGGCAGCCGGCTTTAAGAAAAACTCCGAGAGGGTAATGAAAAGAAAAAAGCCAATTAGTTTGGAAAGCAGTATCAGTAAAATATTGCCCAGAGGGTTCAAAGAGTCTTTGGGATTGTCCCGTGTTGCCCCTGGCCTAATTGCAATTTGTTCAGAAAATTGAAAGCCCCGTATCTCTGGATCTGGGAGCCCGGGCTTGTTTACGGACGGACAGAGAGAGAGAAATTTGTCTTGTGCTCGAGACTGTGTTCAGCCGCCACATGTATTTTTAGTTCTCGAAATCCGGTGGAAACGTCGTGTAGCTTTTTAGCAGGGGATTATTCATCATCCTGGATGAGCCCGGGTCAGAGAGATTTGGGGGGAGAGACTCCCCCCCCCCCGAGAAAACCCTGCAGCAGGAAGGGGGGGGTTGCCGCC
>NW_017729033.1:1739432-1753464 GCF_001723915.1 Gavialis gangeticus
TTTGGGGGGAGAGACTCCCCCCCCCCCGAGAAAACCCTGCAGCAGGAAGGGGCGGCTTGCCGTCCCTTTTGTTGCACTCGGCAGCACCTCGCTCCATCAGCCGTCCCACCCGAGCAAGTCAGGAGGAGGAGGGTGCTGCCAGCCCCAACCAGGGGACGGCAGCTCGGGCCGCTCGGCAGAGGAGTTTGGGTCCCAAATGCAGAATCGGAGCCGTTTCCAAGGAGAACGTAGAGTTTCTGAACCAGAGGCAGACTCCCCCCTACCCCCTTTTAGCTTTGTGGTTGTTTGAAAGCTGTATCTGATTGTGCAAGCGGTGGGGAAAGAAAGTCCTGGCTTGCTAGGAGAGGGAGACAAACTCAGGACGTGAAATATGTATATTATCGTGTGAACGGGCATCGGATTACTGACGAGCAGCCAAAGGCCCGAGCTGCTCAGGGAAGGCAACCAACTCTTCTAAAAATAGGAAGGAAAAACTCCAGCTCACATCATACGGCACACATACACACACACACGACACACGCACACACCGTTGCACGTATTACTACGGTCTGGGTTGCACGGATGTCACGCGTGCACACGCCTGGGGTCCGCCGTACACGCACACGCTTCCCACCCGAGACGCGGTGACACCGCGGCCCGTCCCCTCCTCGTAGACGATATATGGAAGACGCGGGCACCATTTTATATGTAATACCCCACCCACACGTCCCTCTTATATAAAAGGCACGCACTTTCGCACGTGTGAGAAATGCGCAGCCCCATATAGAAGCGCGCGTGCACACATTTTATTTCAGATGAGGGAAGTGCTAATTGCCTCAACGAGCCCTTCCCCCTCGCCGCGTTCAGCAGCTCGACTCCGGGGCCTTGACCAGCCCAAGGGGGGAGAGACACGAAGGCTCCCACCTCCAGTCCCCACCAAGACCCTTTCTGGGACGCTGGTTGGCAGCTGTCTCCTCTCCTCCTCGGGGGAGGCAGCTGCAGAGGTGCACCTGGAGTTGTGCACAGCTGCACTGGCAGGCCACATCTGGAGCAGGCCCCCAGGAAGGCTGAGGGGCTCCAGGAAATCCCTTCCCTTTGGGCCCCAGCTCAGCGAAGGCTGGGCACAATATCCAGGCGTCTCCTTGGAGCACGGGGTGTAGCGTAGGGCTGTTTGCTCCCATTTAATTGAGTTAATGGATAGTAAACCTGAGGGGAGCAACAGGCACGGGCGAACCAGGGCCTAGACAGAAAGAGGACCCGAAAACGGTAATTTTTCCCCGTTGTCCAATTCTTATTATCATTATCCCTGGTGAAGGGGGGCTCGATGCTAAAAGTTTCCCTGGGGCCGCCAGGAGTCCAGATACAGGCCTGGAGGTGAGGACAGGAACACAAGTTGCCAGGCCAAGCACAACACATCTGGCCACAGCTGTGTGCGGTTGTGGGTTTGTGCCAATGCCAAGGTGTGTGCGGGATCACGTGGGGCGTACGTTGGGATGTGCGCAGGAAGGATTGTGGTTTTGTCTGCGATGTTGAGGCGCGTGCGCATGGTTTGTGTGTGTGTGCATATGGAGAAGGGGGCTTGACGTGTGTGTGTGTGACCTTGGTGCCGGGCGTCTGTGTTGCTAGTGCGCTGTGCCCGCGTCAGTCTGCGTGGGCACGGTCGCAGGTTTGAATGGTGTCTGCGCAGTTTGTACGCTGCGTGCATCGGTTTGTGCAAGCGGGGCTGTGGGGTTTTGCTGGACACCCCGTCCTTTTGGTGCAGTATCTGTGTCCACGTGTGTAGGAGTGGATGCGGTTCACGAGGCACTGATGTAAGCGTGTGCGTGCATGGTGTCTGTCACTTCGTGGAGGGGGTGTGGACGTGTTGGTGCAGCCAGGAGGGGCTGTTGCTTGGTGTGCAGGCCAGTGGGGGTGTGGATGGCACGCACAACTCGGCCAACTCCACTTTGCACATCTCCGCTTTGCAGGGGGTGCTCCATGCTACCCCCCGATGAAAGCAGCTCCTCCACTTCCCCCCCGTGGGAATCTCAGGGCACGGGTGTGATGGAGGGGGTCCCTCTGGGCAGTGGTGTTGTCACTGCTGCGTCGCGGTTAGCTGTGTGCGAGCCGTTTCGTCGAGGGAGATGTGCGTGCTCCCAAGAATTGGGGTGGGGGGGAGCCTGTCCCCCACCGAGTTGTGGTTTAGGGCCCAGAGCCCCTCTTTTTTCTGCAGGGAAAATTTTTTCCCCACCTCCAGCAGGAAGGACGGTGTGAACCACAACCCACGAAGCCCGCAGCTCTTTGCTGGGGGGGGAATAGGCCGCACATGGAAAGATGCCGGGGAGACGGCTGCATGTGGTGGAAGTGACCTGAGCACAGGCCTGGGAGCCAGGTGCTCTCGAGTGCAAACCTGCTTTGGAAACCTTGGGCAAGGCATCCCTCAGTTTCCCTGTCTGTAAAATGGTCGGAGGGGGGTTGCGTGGGTTTCCCAGCAGACACATGCTACATGCTCGGAAGCTGGAGTGAGATGTATGACATCAGGGGAGAAAATGTCTGCTCTTCTTCCTCCTTTGCACTGGCTTTGGGTCTGGTTGGCTGCAAAGGCGAGGGACGGAGGGCCACGGCTGGACTCGCTCTCAGTCCCACCGATGGCAGCGGATGCTGGCGTCACACGAGGCTTGGGGCAGAGAGTTGGGCCTGGAGGTTGGGAGTAGGTTTTGGAGAAAAGGGGCATGATTTCCATTAGGAGATGCAAGGTCCCATCTCGCTGTCCTTGTGCGTCGGGTACAAGCAGGTCCTTCCCGCGTCAGTACAGACACTCGTGGTGACGGCCACGTGGTGGACACGGAGAAGAAAGCGTGCGTTCTCGTCAGTTGATTTATTTCTATGAAATCTTAGCAGTCATGTAGCAAAGTTGGGAAAACACGCGCCCGGCAGCCGGGGAAGGGATTGCGGTGTGAGCCCGGAGTCGGGAGTCATGCAGACAGCGCTTAAAAATCAGGGCCGGTAAAGCTGCGATTCCCAGACTGACTCTAACGTAGCCGCGTGGCAGACCCGGCCTGTGCTATCGTCTACATTGCTCCCGAAAGCCTCCTAATCCGGCGTGCGTCTAAAGAGAATAGCACCAGCATAAACAATGGCATGTCGACAGCGGGAGCGAGTCAGCACTCCTAGGAGAAACTTCGAGCTCAGCCGTGCTCGTGGTTGCTGCGCCCTGAATCCGGGTGATTTTATTGCTTTTAGAAGTGTCTGGTCAAGAGCATAACTCCCCGTGGCAATTAGGCTCTGGAAAATGATTCCCTTGGAAAAACATTGGCAGGTTTCTCAGCAACTCTACGTCCAGTTTTCTCCGGGGACAGCCTGACTCCTGCGCTGTCACCAGGAACATAGCCTGGGATCTGGGGAGCAACTCTCCTCCCCCCGTGAGCTGGTGGGGAACCAAGGCCTCTCTGCGGCACCGGTGGTTTACACGTGGAACAGGAGTGAAAAGGAGCAAAGTCTTTATTTTAGCAACAGCTTCATGTCAGAAATGCAGAAGGAGTGGATTTGCCGGGTAGGAAGGTGCTGGCGTTTCACAGTCGCTTCTCTGACCGTAATGCCTCCCTGCCCCTTTCACATCCTCGTGTCTGTGCGTTTCCCGTTGCAGCCTTCGTGCGGTAGTATCCTGCGCTCTTGCCGTACCATTGAGCGGTGCGTGTGTTCGGAGAGTGAAGCCTGAAGAGTTTATTTGTAAGATGGAGATCGCGAGCTTGCGCTTGGCCGTGAACTCGGCCAAAGGCAAACTCTGGCTCGGTTGCATATTCTGAGAACCATTACTGAGTCACCTCGTTGATTATTTGTCCGTCCTTCCCATGAGACCTTCGTTCTGGTTTCAAGAGACTGTTTCGAAGGCACTCGTAGTGTTATCTGGTCTGGTAGCTTGAGAACCGCGGTCTGGCAGCCACAGTAACGAACCCCCCTTATATTGACCGCGGTTGATTCCCAGCTTGTCTCTCCCGCCAGGACTGTCGCAAGCCTTGCTTCCAGCAAGCTAAAGATCCAGTGCAATAAAGATTGGTGAGATTTCACGAAGCAGGGACTGAACGTTAGGCCCTGGATACTGCTGTGCTGAGGAAGAGGAGAAAAATGCTGCTAAACCAGTGTGGACATGTATGATTTATTCCTGTTTCACCCACGCCTGCTTGTTTTGCACGGGCGGAGGGGAATGGGCTGACCAGGGCTCTCGTCTGTTAGCAGGAACGGAGGGACACCAGGGGAAATGAAGAGTTTCATTAAGCGTCTGTTGCCAGGCTCACGTAGAGTTAGGGTTAGCACTCGAAGTCGGGCAGGGCAATGATGGGAACGGAGAGAAGTCCGCTGGGCACAGGGGTTTGTTCGACACTCCTGGCCCTGCGGGCAATGGATGGGGAGCGCGTGACGATCGGTAGCGTTGAACCCAATGGTTTCATCATTAATGGTACCGGCTTCTACCACGCGACATAGAGCAGGGTTGGCATCAGGGCAGACCTCTTCTCCCAACTCATTTGGCCCGGTGGATGCGCGGTGCAGGGCTGGTCCATGGGGGGCCCCGGCAGGATGTTGGATCCGGCACATGAGGCGCTCGCGTTGGCTGGTCCGAGACCGTGCTACATGCATGGGACCAGTCGGGACGCAGGGTGGGCGCTCCAGCTGGTGCAGCAGCACACGGTGCCCACCCTGAGCCAGCTCGGGCTGGGGGTGCTGGGCACTGCGGGGTCCTGGGCTCTGTGCACAGGCCCGGTGGGACAAGCAGCACGCCGGTCACCTCTAGGCCCAGGGGTGCCAGACGACGGGGCTTTGTGGGCTAGATCTGGCCTGGGGGTTGTTATCTTTGACATCCCCGATGTAGACAAGGATCTCCATTCGCCGCCGGCAGAAGCGCTCTTTTATTCTGCGCAGGAGCCAGTCGCTAGAGGCAGAGCAAATGCATTCAGCGAGGCAGCTACAGCTGCAGCTGGCTCAGAGCGGGCTTCAGGTTTAACCTATCGGCAGCCTAGATTTTTCTACTGTTTTGGGGAGGATTTTTGAGTTTCTTTTTGTTTTGCATTTCAACATCAGGCAGCCTGGTCGCACTGCTTGAGAACTGCAAGCACGACGGCTCCCCTCGGAGCGACTGAAACTAGAGTAGACGGAGCGTGAGTTTTTCTTCCCTCTCTCTCCTGGCCTGAGAGCAAGGCATGCTCACCGAATCGGAAAGGCAGGGGCTGAAAACCAACTCTTTTGCTCTGCGTGTGAATGGGCCGCAGAGTGCGTGGCCTGGAGATGGCGCAGAAGTCAAGACCGTCGTGAGAGGGGCTGGACGGAGACTGTCTGGCCTTGTAATACTGCACTGCTGTGATTCGAAGTCAACATTTTTAATCTTCCAAAAGAACCATAACAATTCCACTTTATTTATGTGTGGAGTTGCTTATAATCAGGGCCTGACAGCCTTGGCTTTTGCACAGGCAGCGTTTTGGGACATGCCGTAAAAATAGCACATCCGAATGGTTTTCGGCGTAGTTTTCATTTTTGTGTTTTTAGAGCATTTAACCCTTTGGGCCCTGCCCTTGGTTCTAGGGTCTCCAAGGGAGATTCTCATAGTATCACAGACAAGGAGGGTGGGAAGGGACTTCAGGGGGTCACATCTGGTCCAACCCCTGCTCCAAGCAGGACCAGCCCCAGCTACATCATCCCAGACAAGGCTTGGTCTACCCGGATGGAGACTCCACCACCTTTTGGGGAGCCCGTTCCAGGGATTGTGTAAGGCCAGGTCTTTATTTGTAGTTCTTGATTGACATTATGGGGAAAAAGCTGCCTTTCTTGAAGCCGAACCTGCAAATGTGGGGTTGATTTCTAATCCAAGCACTGCAATGGCTAATGCGCAGAGGTTGTGTTTTTCTGGGAGGAAGGAGTAAAACCACATGCTTGAAGATCTAAACTGATTTCTATGTGCAACCAGGATGGGATTTCATAAGGGACAACTTATTCCATATCATCTCATAGATGCTTATTTTTTTTCCTGGGAGCCACTGTCACCGACGCGATAGTGGTCCGACGTGAGGGTTTGCCTGGGCAAAGCAGTCTTCATTTTCCAGGCAGTTGTGGTGTCAAAATGGATTTCTCTACCCTGAGTCCCCTTCAGAAGGAGGTGCTTTTTAGCACCTGGAGAGCTGCCACCGAGGCTGGTTTTCAGGAGAGGATACAGACCTGAATCTGATTTCTGAGCAGTCTCTTAATCGCTCTGTGCCTCAGTTTCCTTGCCTATAAATTGGGGATAATGTTTTTTCATTTTAAATATTGTTTGTGCTTACCTGGCCTCACCTCCCTGTACTGTTCGAGAGCCCCATAATCATGCATGTATGCATCTTCTATAAATACTCTGAGGTTAAGGCTATAGGAAAGCCTTGGTGGTTGTTCAGTGTATGTCTCACTATATATCGTGTTTTACAAAACGCCCTAAAAGGAAGCCAAGGAGCAGATTCCTTGCAGTTTTTACACTATCTCCCACTGCCATAAAATATCTGTATGAAGAGAAGAAATGAATTGGATATTTCCAAGCAGAGGGTTCGGTATTGCTTTAGAAACCAGGGTCGGGAATGATTTTGCCCGCAGCAGTACAGCAGCCAGCGGTGGCATGGAAAATAGCCAAGTGGCAAGGCACACAAAGTAAGCCAGGAAGCAAATTTGTGTTGTATCCAAATGATGTTAAAATATAACGGGGAGCAGCAAACAGGGATCCGGCCAGGTCACCCCTGTTCCTGTGTGAGCGGATCATGGGATCATCAGGGATCACAAGGACCTCCGGACTCTGATTTCCCTGGGGAAAGATGCCAGCGGGAAAGCGCTCGCTCGGGGCATTGATTCAGGATCACTGGGCGGGAACCAGGCCCCAAACCAAACCAGCACCCTGGTTTCCTGCACCCCGGGGTGCTGTTGGTTTTCCAGGGGCACCTTTAGCCTGGCTGACTTGGTTGGGGCCCATGGCTTTAATAGGGTCCCAGGGTGGGGGTCACGCTGGGGGTGTACTTCACTTTGCACCCCACCTGGGTCCTCCCCTGTACCTCCAGACTAGATGGGACCTTTTCTTTGCTCTAGACATTCCTGGCATTGGACATTTTTCTCCTCCTCCATCACTTTTCCACCTCTTCGTAAACTTTGGGCAGAAGAGAGCAGCAGCCCGTGGTGCTCTGGATAGCAGCGGGGGCAGGCGGCTGTGGGAAGAGAAAGGGTTGGGCAGTGGGTTGCAAACCTGCTGGAGCTTGGAAAGACCCGAGTTCAGGTTCGGGCACCTCTGAGTTTCCCTACTGCCTGGGAGGGTTCGTGCGCACGTGGCTGCGAGGTGCACAACCCTGTCGGCGTCAGGGGCCCTGCCGGACATCCTGCATGGAGTGACCTTGTGCCGGCCAAAGGAGCAAGCAGCTTGGAGGCAGATGATGGCCATCAGGCCTTTCCATTGCCCTCGTTTTGTTGCTCTCATGGCCCAGTCCAAGTGCCAGGGGCTAGTGGGAACATTTTGCTGTCTGCATTATAAAGGCATTCAGTCCCAGAAGCACCCCAGTGTGACGGGGGCCACGGGCCTCCATGTCTGTACTGTAAAATGGGCTGAGAGCTGCGTGTGTGTGTGTGCCCAGCAGGAGCACCGGCTGCCCCACGAGACAAGCGTTAACTCGCTTTCCGGTGTCACAAGAGGCTGGTCCCTGTTGGCTGCCTGTCGCTCCCGCGGTGATGGCCAGCGGCCACCCACATATCGGCCGAGTGTCTCTTGCTGTGTCCCTTGGCCCCAACACTTGCTTTCCAGCGGAAATGAATGGTGCCCGTGGTGGGACAGACTGGGAACACTGGATGTCCAGGCTTGTACTGTGAATCGAGTTCAAAGCTGGTATGAGGGGCCTGCAGCCCCTTGGGTGTGTCTACACGTGTGCATTTAATGTGCATTAGTCTAATTTAAGGCACCTTAAGGATGTATGTCTACACATGTGCACCCTTAATGCACCTTAAAAATGGCAATTTAAGACTATTTAAGCCTAAATTTGATACCTTCATAAAGTAGGTATCAAAATTATGCGTGAATAGCTAAATCAAATTAGCAAATGTGTAGACGCGCTAATGCGCATTAACATGGTGCGTGTCCATTGACTGGGAACTAACTTGAGTCCCAAGTTGGTCCGCACACCCCCATTAATGCGCATTAGTGCATGCACACATAGACGCATGCCTAAATCACCTTAATGCGCATTAGGCTAATGTGCATTAAGTTTAGGAGCACGTAAAAGCCCATGTAGACGCCCTCTGAGAAACAATGTCCTGAGTTTTCAGGCGGGGTGGAAATCTTCACGCAGGCTGTCCCAGCAGCTGCAGTGCATGCCCTGAGTCCGGGGGAAGTGGGTGCTGCTCCGTCCCCAGGCCGTGTGTGCGAGGGGAGTGGGTTGTGGGGAAGCCGGGTGGCCTGACCCCGAGGAGCTGGGTAGGTGCACACGCTCCCTTCCCAGGCCTTCAGACATCCCTCCCCGGGATTGCTGAGGCCCTGTTCTCCCCCAGGCTGTAATCTGCACCCCGCCATGTGTCCTCTCTGCCCGCAGAAGACCCCCAATCCCATCACTGTCCTGGCCAGCTGCAGCTGGAAGAGATACGGCTGCAGCGCCAAAGCCTTTACACAGTGCTGCCCACAGCTAGCGAAGGCTCAGGGGGTCGGGATCCCAGCTCCGCTCTGCTCGCCACGGTCCCTCGGCTCTCCCGTGCAGCGCTGGCCTTCCAGAGGGGATGGCGACGCGCTTGGCAGGTGTCCGGGAGAGCTGCCCCACTTGCCTGGCAGCAGCCAGGCCTTGCCTCCGTATTACCCCTGGGGCAATGGGGCGGCTGGCAGCTGTGGGCTGTCCAAGGCCCTGCAGTGACGGGGCGGCAGAGGGGATCTCGTGCCATGAGCTTTTCAGCTCTCAGTGTGCTCCAGGAGAGGCTGAGGACTGTGGAGGAGCTTCCTCAGCTTTGCCCTCCTCCCTTGTTGCACGGACAGAGTGTGGAGGGATCCTCCTTGCATGTGATCTGCCTCTGGATTAGGGATGGGGGGGCACGGCCCACAAAGGGCCACATTCCCCGGGATGTTGCGTGCCCCCCAGCACCCTGTCATGCTGCAGGGGACCTGGCCCAGCATTGAGTCCCCCACCTGACGCCTGTTTTGCAAGTGGTGCGAGTGCCTCTGTCGCTGGCTCCAAGGCTGCAGCCCGTGCTCTCCGTTTTGTCTATACTATGCTAGAAAGCAGCACCGGGCCCTGCTGTGCGAGGTGCTGTGCGTGCCCAGGACAGTCTGTGATGAAGACTTCCAGCCCTCAGTGCGCGGGGACACACGTCCGCGCTGCTCCCTGCTGATGCCTGAAATAAAGCTGCCCGGCGTCTCACTCCACTTGGCGCCGGAGGGCAGGAGCCTTGCAGCTGGCGGAGGGGAGCTGAGTTCAAATCAAGCCCCTGACGTTACCTTCTGTGCAGCGTGGACAGTAGCCCCTGCCTTCCTCTCGGGGAGCCGGGCACGTGGCTCTGGAGGAGCTGAAACCCAGCAGCCAGGCACAGGATAGGGCACCGGAGAGAGAAAAATCGGCCGTCATTTATGCAGGGAATCAGGCACTGAAGAGAGACCGGGGAGACGGCACCCCAGAGACCTCGAGGTGCTTGGGACCAGCCTTGACTTCAGGACACTGCTTGACTTCCCTTGGGCCTGATCCTGAGAGAGGCCGCGTGCCACCCGCGGGCGCTGCGTGGGCAGGGCCGTGGCTGAGCTGGAGCTCGGTGAAGTGCTGGGGGAAGTGGGGAGCGTGGCCTGGGGCACCCCAGGCCTGGAAATGTTTTGTCCAGGGGCCAGCTGGGAGCACAGCTGTGAAACACAGCGGTGTGGACCGTCGCAGTCTCCCTCTGCCTCTCTCCCCTCTTCTGATAAAAATAAATCTGTTAAGAGTATCCCGATCCACACCCCCACTCTGCTAATTGGGGAACAGGACCGTCCTGTTCACGCCGGCCGAATCTCCCGCACTTTGTCTCCCAAACCTCCTGGAGTCTCAATCCCTTGGAGACATTGGAGAGCCCAGTCCTGGCTTGTCACCCGCCCGGCTCCGCGCCGTCGGCCCTCGGGTGGGACCGGATTGCTCGGGGGCTGGGATGGCCTGGGCGGGGTGGCCGGAGTGAAGGTGTTTGCAACACCTGGATGAGACCCCAGGGCCACGGTCAAGCCAGACCCTGTGAGCAAGACGCTGAATCCTGCCTGACGCACGCAGCTGGGTCCAGCCCGACCACCGGAGAGGAAGACATGGAGGGCTCCATGCTGCTAAAACCAGGAGTGCTGCAGATGGGCAACGGCTTTGGCTGCCTCGATGGTCCCCTGCCCACCATGTCTGGCCAGCTCCCAGGCTCAGGGGCTGCAGGCGCTCTGTGGAGGCTAAGTGACTCTCCCATGGGCCGGTGAGGAGGCAGTGGCAGAACAGACACAAGTTTTGCTCCCCCGAGCCAGGCGGGTGCCCTAAGCCGTGCAGCGGCCGGGCTGCAGCAGGACGGACGGATGGTGCCCGACGGATGTTTTCAGCAGGCTGCAGCGGGGCGAGCCCTGGAAAGGGCCAGGTGTGCGTTCACGCGGGCTGTGATCGACACACCGGGCTCTGCAGGGAGGGAGGAACGCCACAGTGCCGTGTTTGCACCAACCCAGGGTACGAAGGCCGTGGTTAACCGCCGTGGCTGGAAGGAGCAGGACGGATGCAACACGTTTCTTAGCGCAATGCAATAAACCACGCGAGCGCCCGGCCTGGCAGCATGCGCATGCCTGTGTGCATGCACACGTGTGCGCACACACGGGCATACATGTGCACAGCCACAGGTGCGTGTACACAGAATAGTGTTACACACCCACAGGTCAATATAACAGGTCCTGGCGTGACCTTGCCGCATCATCTTGAATGCATCATTTGTCACCCCTCAGGGCTGGGTTTAAGCCCTCCAAGCCTCAAAGAGCTTTAGATACCTGGACCTCTAGGGGAGTTTGGCACCTAAGTACTGGCCTGTCTCGCCATGTGGACTGTGCACATCAGGGGTTCGCCACTTTTTTTAGACTTCAGGCACCCCCTTCACCCCCTTGATAGACTCGAGCCCCCCTTGGAAAATGCCGGCTCTCAGGTTTTGCTCAGAAAAATCCCAGAGCCATTCTGCTCCTGCAGAGAGCTCAGAAAGACCCGCAGCAGCTCCCCATGCTTTCAGCGCTCTGGATTTCCATGTGAAAACCCCGGGTTTATCTTGTGGCTCCTGCCTGCATGCCTAACAGAGCTCACATTGTGTGGCACCCTTGAAAGGATCTCGAGGCACCCCGGGGTGGAGAAGCAAAGGGCCTGTTGAATTCAGGGGTGGTTTTGCTCTTGGCTCCCGTGAGATCAGGATCCAGCTCTTTCCCCTTTGGCCCTGGTTTTTCAACTTTGCTTGTGCTTTGCAGCAGGCAGCTCATTTCCTCCTAAGTGGATGGAGCAGCGGAGCTGGAATAAAAGCTCTTTGCATCTGCATGACAGGAGACGGCTCCGTTTCCTCCAGCAGCCACTGGAGGGTGCCCCACGAAGGCTACCGGCATCCCAAAGGGGACAGAGCTGCACAACGATGATGGTGATGGTGATGACGCTTCTTACTGCATGGCACAAGACCGTTTTGCAGTCCCCAGCACCTGCCGCCCACGGTGCGCCCCTGCCAGCCGCCCAGGGCTCACCTGAGCCGGCGCTGCGATGATGTGTACTTCTGCACGGGCATATGCATCCTGTCCTGTTGCTAGCAGCCCATGGAGGAGCGATGCGTGGGGCCTTTCTGAGACGCGGGGGCAGGCTGCAGGCTGCGGAGGCCAGCCAGGCTTCTCTGCAGCACCATCTGGCGGCAACCGAGCTGTCCCAGGCCCGGTTCAGGGGCTGTCCCGCAGGGCTGCACCAGCCCTTTAGCCTGGAACTGGCCAGTTCGACTCCAGCTGTGAGCCAGAGCTGGTCAGCACCCCGGGCCTGTGCTTCCTGGAGCCAGAGAGCTCCCAAGAGCAGCCAGGAATACTTGGGTAGCAGGGCTGCTACCTTGCCTTGCTGCCCATGTTGCAGGTGGGAAAACTGAGGCACAGAGGAGGTCACGCGGTGTGTGTCCCGTCCATCTCCACCTGCATCTGGCAGGCCCCAGGGAGAGGTTTCCTCCCTCCCTTGCAAGAAACTCCATCTGTATCTTGCATCTGCTGAGACCCCGGTGCCACTCGTTGCCTCTTGGGCTGCTCTAGGCGGGATTCCTTCTCCATCTGCATTGCTTTTCCGGCTGACTCTGAACCCACGGGCATGAGAACTAGCACTGGGAGAGCTACCCACATTTCCGATGCCCACCCGCTGCCCCTGTAAAGTGGAGGTTTCCCTAAGCTCATGGCTCAGCTCGGGCGCTGCGATCCTGGCCTGGTACTTTCTGCTCTCACTTTCTCTCTTGTTCTCCCGCCCTCTGCGGGGTATTGCAGCCCCGGTGTCTGCAGTGATAGTGGCAAAATGCAATCAGATGGCCTTGCCGATCTCTAACGGTCAGGAGCTAATTCTGGCAGGGGAGAGACCCCCTCCAATCCATGAGCCGTCGCAGCCCACAGTGCCCATGGCTTAAAGGTTTGCCAACACCAGCTCTTTAAACCTTAACTTGGAGCAGTTGGCAGGTTTGTGACGGCGGGTTGGGACTCTCCCCATGGGCATGTTCCCAAACTGGTGGCTTACCCTAGCGTGTGCCCTGGTAGACGCTGCAGGCTGTCTTCACTGCAGAAAAATAAAGAGTTTTAATCTTGTGATTGCTGCTTCCACGTGTGGAGACTCTTTCACTGTGTTTTGCATACTGGGTTCGCGCCATGCTTCTCAGCCTCGTTAGCCTCAGGCCACTTTCACCTGTTTCTTGCCTGCAGAAAAAAATACTAGAGCAATTTTTCTGTCACAGACACCTCAGAGAGACCCGACGGGGCAGGATGTTTTGGATACTGTGGATTTTTATTGGAAGGGTCTGAGTCTAGCTTGTAACTTGTGCATCGGTGTCTGCACACTTACCCAGGCAAGTGGCGTGTCGGACTGTGTCACCCTGGTTGAGAATCACTGCTGTAGCTAGGTGAGGTGAACCCCAGGGGTCAGCTACCTGCATCCCGGGACAAGCGATCCGTGGCTGTCTCAGGGCTTGTCTGCGCTATGGAGCCTGTCACTGGGTCTGATTGGGCCTCCCAGTGGAGACGTGGCACAGAGCCCTTCTGCCAGCACCAGCTCGCCACATGAACCAGGCTAGGGGTGCAGTGCCACATCACACTTAGACCAGACTAAACCTGTATGAACGTTAAGCAGTGTTAAAGTTAGCTTGTGCTGTGAGTGGCTGCACGTTAAGTGTTAACAAAGGGTTAAGGGTAGGTCTTGCTTGACCAATCTCATTTCCTTCTATGACCAGGTGACCTATCACCTGGACAAGGGGGAAGAGATCGACCTTGTATATCTTGATTTTAAAAAAGCCTCTGATCTGGTATCCCATGATCACCTCTTGGCAAAAAGGACCAGCTGCGGCCTCGACCTCACCACGATCCGCTAGCTGGGGAACTGGCTCCGCGGCAGGACTCAGAGGGTGGCGGGTGACGGGAACCAGTCGTCTTGGTGCGCGGTCACCAGTGGGGTCCCTCAAGGCTCTGTCCTAGGGCCTATACTGTTTAACATCTTCATCGATGATGTGGACATTGGTGTCAGAAGCGGACTGGCCAGGTTTGCTGATGACACTAAACTCTGGGGTAAAGCATCTACACCTGAGGACAGGAGAGTGATCTTGACAGGCAGACCTTGACAGGCTCAGCAAATGGGCGGACAAGAACCGGATGGTGTTTAACACCAAAAAATGCAAGGTTCTCCACCTTGGGAGGAAAAACCTGCAGCATTCTTATAGGCTCGGCAGTGCTACGCTGGCTAGCACTACGGCAGAAAGAGACTTGGGGGTCATCATTGACCACAAGATGAACATGAGCCTGCAATGCGATGCTGCGGCTAGTAAAGCGACCAAAACGCTGGCTTGCATCCATAGATGCTTCTCAAGCTAATCCCGG
>NW_017729033.1:1758464-1766263 GCF_001723915.1 Gavialis gangeticus
CATCATTGACCACAAGATGAACATGAGCCTGCAATGCGATGCTGCGGCTAGTAAAGCGACCAAAACGCTGGCTTGCATCCATAGATGCTTCTCAAGCAAATCCCGGGACATCATTCTCCCCTTGTACTCGGCCTTGGTGAGGCCGCAGCTGGAGTACTGCGTCCAGTTTTGGGCTCCACTATTCAAGAGGGATGTGGAGAAGCTTGAGAGGGTCCAGAGAAGAGCCACACGCATGATCAGGTCAGGAAAACAGACCTTACAACGACAGGCTGAGAGCCATGGGGCTCTTTAGCTTGGAAGAGTGGAGGCTCAGGGATGCTCTGATGGCCACCTATAAGTTTATCAGGGGTGACCGCCAGGATCTGGGGGAACGTTTGTTCACCAGAGCGCCCCAAGGGATGACAAGGTCGAACGGTCACAAACTCTGCTGCGACTGTTTCAGGCTGGACATAAGGAAGAACTTCTTTACTGTCCGAGCCCCCAAGGTCTGGAATAGACTGCCACCACAGGCGGTTCAAGCGCCCACTTTGAATGCCTTCAAGACCCATTTGGATGCTTATCTTCCTGCCCATGGGGTGGGAGGCTGGACTCGATGATCCTCCAGGATCCCTTCCAGCCCAAATGTCTATGAAATCTATGAAACGCCATTTTGTGCCTGTTATGCTCTGACTTGCCACTAGAGGGCTGGCAATCAGGGGCGTGGCTAGAAGCTGGGACACCTGGGGGGTTTATCCCTGCTTGGGAGTGGGTGGGGGGCTGGAAGCAGTGCACTCTGGGATGCTGGAGGACTGCTAATTGCTCATTGTATCTGTGGAGCA
Organism: Gavialis gangeticus; assembly: GCF_001723915.1. Taxonomy (NCBI): domain Eukaryota; kingdom Metazoa; phylum Chordata; order Crocodylia; family Gavialidae; genus Gavialis; species Gavialis gangeticus. The sequence continues at coordinate 1,759,283 of NW_017729033.1, forward strand.
GACTGAAGTTACCCTAACACAAGCTAGGTAGCACAGCCCAGAGTTGACCCTTGCCTGAAGTGGCATAACTTTGAGGTACTCAGAGGGCACTTAGCATGAGTAACAAGCTCCGTGTGGACACTCGTGTTTTAAGTGCCCTTAGTACACTAAGGGCACTTAAAACACGAGTGTCCACACAGAGCTTGTTACTTATGTTGAGTACTCATGCTAAGGGCACTCAAAACATGAGTGTCCACACAGAGCTCAATGTACATATAACTTCCCTCTAAGTTGCCTGAAGCCATCTCCTGTCAGCACAGCTGCAGCCACACGAAAGGTCTTGCCGGCACTGCCGCATCAGCCAGGGGGTAGCTGATTCCATATCTGTATCTGTAGCTGACACAATGGTGTAGAGCAGCCCAGCTGCCACTGAGCTTTTGCAGTGAGATGGGAACTGTGAGTTACCACAGTGGAGCCACACACTGATTTTACAGGCACGACACAGTTTTGAACACTTGTAGCCTGGGATAGATGTTTGGCGAGTCTCCAAAGGAGGCTCTGCCAATGTGCTGCCTGCCTATTATTCACTGGTAATCAGTAGACTCTGGGGGGGGAAAGGAAGTTAATTAAGACCAAATGTGAGGCAGAAGCAGTAGTGGGCTGGAGTGCTGGGGAAAGCAGAGGGTCTGCAGCGAGTCAGTCCGGAGGATGGGCTTAGCCCCAGCATATTTCCATGCGAGCCGAGCCACTGACTCCCCCATGCCCCTTTTTTTGTCTCGCCCAGGTGAAAGTGTGGTTCCAAAACAGAAGGACGAAATACAAGAGGCAGAAGCTGGAAGAGGAAGGCCCCGAGTCAGACCAGAAGAAGAAGGGTTCCCATCACATCAATAGATGGCGGATTGCCACCAAGCAGTCCAGTGGGGAAGACATTGATGTCACTTCCAATGACTAGCCAGGGGACAGGCTGCCGGCGACTAAACCAATGAGAGGAACCAGGGGGAGGAGGGGGAAATACGGGACGGGAACAAAACCAGACTCTCGAGACTTCACACAGACAAAAGCAAGCGACCACCGCTGACTTTCCTCCGCGGTGCCCAGGCCCAAAGGAGAGGCCGACAGCCCAGTTCCTCCCTCATCACACGGTTCAGCTCTTCAGCGCACCGGGCGGCCTTTGGAAATGAGAGCTCCCACACAACGGAGGAGGAGGAAGAGGAGGACGAGGGAACGCCAACCCAGAGACTGCGCGCTCCGAGGCAACGAACCGAGCCGCCCTTCCCTGCCTCTGGAAGCCGTCCATCAACCATAAGATCAAATAAAAATGTCCACCAAGAAGCTCCATGTACACAACCCTTTTCTGTTCCTTCCTTTTTGCCTTTTTTCTGTTTTTTTTTCTTCCCCTCTTTTTTTACACATTTTTATTTTAACTTATTATTTTTGTTTTGTGCGTGTGTGCGTGTGCGGTCCCTGTCGTAGGTCGTCAACAGCTGTAGCGTGCGTTACTGCGTGGTAATAAAAGCAAAATGGGCTCAACGGAGAGTGGGTGTCCATGGGCATGCGTCACGCTCCCCAGACCCTTTCCCAGCGCAGGTCAAGGGGAGAGAGAGACTTTGGAGGTGGAGTGGAGCAATCCATGGAGAAGCCTGATCTGCAGCGGGGTTTGTGGCCGAGTCCTGGTATCTGTGAGTCTGTACAGCTCTTACGTGGGGCATCTATTGAGTCCAAGGACCTGAGGATCAGCTCTGTGGTCCCTGATCGTAGCTGGACCCATATTTCAGAGAAAGGAGCAAGAAACCCACAGGTGTGGGGATGGTCTAGCGGGATGGCCAGGGTTGGGAGGGGAGGATGGTATTTCTAAGCAGTCAGCCTGGGGTTCAGTCATACCCTGAAGCTCGGGGCTTTATCTGGTTATTTTTAAATCAGCCTTAGCATCATTCTAATCCTGGAGCTCCTGTTAACCCCATGAATCAGCGGTGGTGGGAAAAGCTGATTTGTTTCCCCTTGAAAAATAAATCCACAAAATTATTTAATCCCGTGCGTTTTTTTGGCTTGTTTTTTTGTGGATGGTTTAGCTTTTCTTCAACCCGAAAGATGAAACAAAATGATCGCTTTTTTGTGTCCTTTCACCTCGGCGCTCACTTTCTGGGTCTCTGAAAACCAAATCGAAAGCCCCAAGGGCAGCTTCTTTGTTTTGTTTAGTTAAAAAAAAAAAATAAAGAAAAAAAAATTTAGACTGCTGTAGTGACACTTTTTTCCCCTTTAATTTGGACAAGATACATTTAAAATACATATTTTTTTTCATTGAAAAGCATTGGCCAGCTGGGAGCTAAGCGTGGGTTTTGTACCATTGTACTGAGTCCTGGGTTTCGGCTGTTCATGAAACTCTTCCCAAAACTGGAAGGTTTTTATTTCAGCCACGGACCTTCCCCCCTCAGCCCCCCAGACTGTGTCGTTTGCAGTTGTTACACTCCTGTTTTTTAAAACTGGTTTTGCTCATTCAGTTGAGGAGGAGAAAAGTAGGTGGTCAACCACTGCAAACAGTTGCTGTGAAATGCTCCAGAGTCTGGGTGAATCCTTGCGGACGACGAACACGTTCGAGGCTAGTTTCTGGAGGGCTGGCAGGTGGGGATGGGGCAGTTCAGCCCTGGGGATGGGGGCAGGAGGATGGATTTTAAATTTCCCCATGTGCCCAGCTGACAACAGGCTCAACCATCACTTTTCTGGGTCTGCCCCTGCCCACAAGCCCCTGGACTTTGCCCTGTGGTTTGCTGAGCGACCCGTGCCACTGGCTCTGTGTCTTCAGGGCATCCTCCCACCATACGCTGGGCTTGTGGACCAGACCGCCCACGGGGGGTCTGGTCCAAGGGTCTGGACCGTTCTCTCCAGGAGCCGGGAGCCTTGAGGTCCTACAGTCCTCGCCAGGCATCAGTCTCACCCGCTCGGTGAACCGGGCTGGTTGTTCCTGGCATGTCCTTCATGGATATCCATTTCACAGCTCAGCAGAGGGCGAGGCCTGGCTAAGCTTGGGGAGCTGAGATCCCATGGTGGAGATCCAGGCAGGAGGAGCTGTGGGCGATGTCCCCTCCGTTCCCTTCTTTGGGGAGTCCCATGGCACTTAACAGGCCTGGGCCTGGCCGGCTGCACCGCTGCCGAGGTCTGAGCAGGGCCCGCACCTTGGAGTGGGGGAGGCAGCTTGACGGGGCTTTGCTTTGAGCATTGCAGCATCACCTGAATCTTGCCCCCGTGGCTGTGGCGAGAGCCCTGGCGTCCACTTGCCCGGCAGCTTCTGCTCTGGACCTGAGCCGGTCCTGGGAGGAAACGCAGGACTTTCTGCCGCGCCGAGAACGAGCGGTGAAACTGGAGACGCTTGCACTGCTGCCGATAAGATCTTAATTCTGTTTATCCTGGCAATGTCAGCGTGAGTGACAGCACCGCGGTTCGCAGCTACTGTGTGAGACAGGGCAGCTCACAGCTCCTCTGCCTGACAGCGACGGGGCGGCATGGGGGAGGAGGGTGCAGCATGCTCCCCGCACGCCCGCCGGGTTGGAGCAGGCCTGGGCGGCTCCAGGGCACGGCACGGCACGGCTCCGGACCCCCCACCCCCACCTCCCAGCACCTCTTGCAGGGGATCAGCCGGCAGGCAACCCCAAAGGCCAGGCAGGGACAGGGAGATGAGGCCACTCCATGGACAGGAGTTTCTTTCTCTCCCCCTACATGTTACATCTATCTATCTCTCAGACCAATGTTATGGATACAGCGATATACCGATATCATCTCTCTCTCTAGATATAGATAGCAGTATAAGATGTACCACCATGCTACTTTTCTATCTATCTATCCATAAAGACAAATATTATAGATACAGCAACATAGTTATCATCTCTCTTTCTCTATAGATAGCAGTATAAGATGTACCACCATGCTACTTTTCTCTCTCTCTCTCTCCACATCCCCACCACACATTACTTCTGTCCTCTCTCCCCACGTCCTGTCTCTCTATTTCCACACATCACTTCTATTCTCTCTCTACGTCTAGCTCCACACCTTCTTTCTCTGTCTCTCTCTCTTCCCATCCATCCATCCATCCCCCGCACATTCATTCTATCTATGGGTCCTGAGCTGAGCATCAAACAAACTCGCCTCCAGGGTGAGTCCCCGGCCGCACGTGATCGCATGGTGTCTGGTTTGCGGTTGCTCCACATCTGTACCAGCCATCAGTGAATCTGGCCACGGAGTTGGCATTCAGCTGGTGTTGGGCAGAGTAGCTGCGTGGTCACCTGGCATGGAGGGGACACTGGAAAGCGGGGTGCAGGGGCAGTGTCCAAAGGAGAAGGGCACATGCAGTCATGACCGACTCATTCCCGTGCTCTCTGTGCAGCCTGCGCTACGTGCCACGTGCTGGGCTTCTCCCAACCTGGGACCTGCTCCTGCCAGTTGTACAGGGCAGACTGGCTGGGATTGATTCTGCTTTGCTGAGGGGCAGCTGACAGGAAAAGGGCCAGGATAAGGGCATGCCAGCCCCTACATGCCTTCCTGCTGCCATGCTCCCCGCAGTCCCTTTGCTCTGCTGGCGCGGGCCGAGGCTGCTTTGCTCTGCTGCTGCAGCTGGTCTGGGGACAAGCAGCACAATGTTCCCGGGGGCAAGCCAGGCCAAGGCATCTTCCACAGCTAGCAGGTGCTGGGGAGCGGGTTGATGGGTTCCCCTCCCTCCGCCACATCTGTGAATCGTCCAGTAAAGGGCACATCAAGGGTGCCAGGGTCAGGTGATGGCATCGGTCAGTGTGCAGGCACCGAGCTGTTCATGCTCCAAAGACGCTGCCATTAAGGTGGCAGAGACTACGCCCTGCCAGGTCAGGAGATGCCGGCTCAAGAGCCCTGAAGGGGGGCGTGAGGGCCTGGGAATGCAGGGAAGCACTGGATGGGAACAAGGCTGGCCTGGGAAACTGCACCTGCCTGCTGGAAATCAACTGTGGGGTGAGCTACGCTGGGCTGCGCTGTCAGGGCTCGTTAAGCACGATTAAGAATTACCAGCCGCTGCGAAGCTCCCCTGAGACTTTTGATGTCTCCTCGGCTTGCTGGGAATCATGTCTGAGATGGGAGGAGGCCGGGGAGGGGTCAGAGGCCTCTGGGTTTGTTTGCCCAAGTGCTGAGTCCCAGCTCTGCCCATGTGGGAGCTGCCCGGGAGAGGCGCTGGGTTAATGGCTAAGGGCTGAGCAGCTGCTTCGAGGGGTTGTGTTTGCTGCGCCGTTGCCGCAGCTCCGTGACAGTCCCGGGGGCTTGGCAATGGGGCACGAAGCCTTTCATCCCCCAGAGTGGTGGTTCAGGGGCATCTCTGCTGACAGGACCTGGAGCTGGTGTTCTCCGTCCAGACCACACCTCACGACCCAGGTCCACCATTAACGAGCCACCTCCTCGGCAGGTGCTGCTGCAAGGGCCGCAGAACCAGACTGGGCGATAGTCTCCTGGTCTGCCCACCTCGGCCAGCTTGTCCTTCTGCCTTGGTTGCCCCTGTAGGAGATGCTGCCTCGTCTCTTCAAAGCACTGGGGACTGTGTCTGTTGTGAGTGCCTGGCAGCAATGACTTGGAGACCGAGTGGTGAATTTGGGATGGAAAAGCTTATGAAATGGCCTGGCAAAGGGCCCCTCTGCCTCTGTGTGGTCCCACACAGTCTGTGTTGGATCCTAGACTCATAGACAATGAGGGCTGAAGGGACCTCAGGAGGTCACATCTAGTGCAACCCCCTGCTCCAAGCAGGACCACCCCAACTCCATCATCCCAGCCAAGGCTTTGTCTACCTGGGTCTAAACAACTCCACCACCTGTCTAGGTTGCCTGGTCCAGTGCTTCGCCACCCTCCTGGTGAGAGAGTTTTTCCTAATATCCAACCTCAACTGTCCTTGCTGCAGCTTGAGCCTATTGCTCCTTGTCCTGCCATCTGCCCCCACTGAGACCAGCCCAGCTCCATCCTCTTTGCAGCCCCCCCGCGGGGAGGTGAAGGCTGCTGTTCAATCCCCTCGGTCTTCTCTTCTCCAGACTAAATCAGCCCAGTTCCCTCAGCCTCTCCTCATTAGTCATATGCCCCAGCCCCACAACCATTTTCACTGGACTCTCTCCAATGTGTCCACATCCTTTCTGCAGTGGGGGGCCCACAGCTGGACACCGGACTCCAGATGTGGCCTCCCCAGTGCTGAATAGAGGGGAAGAATCACTGCCCTCCATCTGCAGGCACCGCTCCCACCAATGCAGCCCAGGATGCTGGTCACCTTCTTGGCACAAGGGCACACTGCTGGCTCCTGTCCAGCTTCTTGTCCCCTGTCACCCCCAGGTCCTTTTCTGCAGAGCTGCTGCTTAGTCAGATAGTCCTATGTTCTTCTTGCTGCCAGGGTAGCTGTGGGGGCCTGGTGACCAGTCCTGATTGGTACCAGGCTTCAGTTACCTGCTTTGTACCCCAGAGCTGTTACAGGCGGGTGGAACGTAGCGCTGGCCGTGATTCAAATTCTTCCTCTCCAAGATCATGGAGGGTTTCTTGGGAAACCCTGGGTCTGAGAGTTACCTCGGCATCCATGCCTGAGCATGCAGGAGCTAGTTGATCAGGTGTTTGAGTTGAAAAGGGGTCTGCATTCAGGGAAATGGGCCCCCAAAGCAACATGATCGGTCTGGAAACCCCTCTGCTGTGAACCATCACTCGGGAGTCCTCTTGTCATCATCCATGGAGACGTTCGGGAGAAGGAGGCGAGACAAGACTTGGATTCCTGATGTCAAAAATCAGAAAGAAAAAATATTACACCTTCCCAGGAAACTTTCCACCTCATGCCCTAGCCCAAGACTTCTCTCTTTGCAGCTCAGCAACAGACTCTCCAGCTCTTCCCCAGAAAGATGAACATGGCCAAGTCTATGACCCTGCAGAAGAGGGCTTAGCTAGCTTCCCGATTATAGCAGGAGAGGAGAAGGGGACAGACCATATGGCTGTAGTGAGCCGAACATTTCACAGCCCTGCTCCCGGCCC
>NW_017729033.1:1771263-1774759 GCF_001723915.1 Gavialis gangeticus
TCAGCCCAGTTCCCTCAGCCTCTCCTCATTAGTCATATGCCCCAGCCCCACAACCATTTTCACTGGACTCTCTCCAATGTGTCCACATCCTTTCTGCAGTGGGGGGCCCACAGCTGGACACCGGACTCCAGATGTGGCCTCCCCAGTGCTGAATAGAGGGGAAGAATCACTGCCCTCCATCTGCAGGCACCGCTCCCACCAATGCAGCCCAGGATGCTGGTCACCTTCTTGGCACAAGGGCACACTGCTGGCTCCTGTCCAGCTTCTTGTCCCCTGTCACCCCCAGGTCCTTTTCTGCAGAGCTGCTGCTTAGTCAGATAGTCCTATGTTCTTCTTGCTGCCAGGGTAGCTGTGGGGGCCTGGTGACCAGTCCTGATTGGTACCAGGCTTCAGTTACCTGCTTTGTACCCCAGAGCTGTTACAGGCGGGTGGAACGTAGCGCTGGCCGTGATTCAAATTCTTCCTCTCCAAGATCATGGAGGGTTTCTTGGGAAACCCTGGGTCTGAGAGTTACCTCGGCATCCATGCCTGAGCATGCAGGAGCTAGTTGATCAGGTGTTTGAGTTGAAAAGGGGTCTGCATTCAGGGAAATGGGCCCCCAAAGCAACATGATCGGTCTGGAAACCCCTCTGCTGTGAACCATCACTCGGGAGTCCTCTTGTCATCATCCATGGAGACGTTCGGGAGAAGGAGGCGAGACAAGACTTGGATTCCTGATGTCAAAAATCAGAAAGAAAAAATATTACACCTTCCCAGGAAACTTTCCACCTCATGCCCTAGCCCAAGACTTCTCTCTTTGCAGCTCAGCAACAGACTCTCCAGCTCTTCCCCAGAAAGATGAACATGGCCAAGTCTATGACCCTGCAGAAGAGGGCTTAGCTAGCTTCCCGATTATAGCAGGAGAGGAGAAGGGGACAGACCATATGGCTGTAGTGAGCCGAACATTTCACAGCCCTGCTCCCGGCCCTTATCTCATGGAAGTACTTTGCATTAGCATCAGGGGCTCATGTGCCAGGTCCTGCACAAACCCATACTGAAGAGCTGGTCCTTTCTCTGAGGAGCCCGTGATGTGAGGAGCATGCCTGTCCTTCCCAGCGTCTCTCTTCCCACGTGCAGGCCATCTCGCAGGCACAGTCACCTTCCCCCAACACAGCTATGACAATTTAATTACATCTTTTAAGACCTTTAAGTAATTTAATTAACCTGGGTTTTTCAATTGAGTCCTGGCCACTATAAGCCAAGTGGACAGAACGTGGGTGACACGGGGTGTCCATGCGGGAGTCTGCTCTGGTTCGACTAACCAGATTTCAGCCTGGATGCAACCTCTGGGTGCAGACTGACCTGGGCAGACAGGGAGAAGGGGTATGAGACGGCTGCGGGAGCCTCTTTGATGTTTCCAGCACTTTCTGTGCACCTCTAAATTGAGCCACTGGGGATGCAACGAGTGTGGGTGCTCCAAGCCACACACCGGAAACCTAGGCCCCGAGTGTGGTGCCCCCAGGGTGCTCTCACCGCTCCCTATTCACATTGATAGGAGCAGAGGGGCAGGACCTATTGCCTTGGTGCCATGACTGCCATAGTGTAGACAGGCCCTGTGGGCTTGGCGCCTTCCCAGCAGATGGAGCAGGGCTCTGCTCCATCCCACCTTGACCTTCGATGTGGCAATACCTGGAGGCACCCTCCTGGGCTGCTAATGCCCCCCGAGAGCCCGTCTGAGCTGAATCTCACGGATGCATCAGTTTGCAAACTCCCAGGGCTGGGAGAACTAAGCTGTCAGAGCCACTTGTCAGGACCCTGGATGAAGTCAGAGACACCCTCAAATGGCTCATTCCCCCTCTCCGAAGTGCTTTCTGCACTCTCCCCCCTCCGGCACAGCAGCTATTAGTGAGATAGCATCTCATTAAGCCAGCGTCCCTTTGTAGGGAGACACAAGCCTTTTGGTTGCTCTTGTTCTCAAGCGCGAAGGTATTAGTGTCACCCACCCTCCTCATAGCCAGGAGACAAAGCGGTCTGAGCCCCCGCGGGTCTCTCTGAGCCATGTGTTGGGCGCGGGAGGGGGGAGCTGGTGCAGGTATGGCAGGTATGTGCAGGGGGTGATGGCTTAGCTGCTCTTCACACCTGCGCCAGGGATTGAATGTCGAGGGCGAGGTGATCCCAAAACAACCCTGCCTTCCGCTCACTGTGAGAGTCCCCTGGGCTGGCTGATAAAAGGGAGGCACGGCAGCCAGCGGATCCGGGGCCATGTTAACAGAGACTTTTTACTCGGCTGGAACCGCTCCTTCATCACGTCTTCCAAGGCCCCGCAGGGTCAGTCATGCTGCGCTCCAGAAGTGCCGTGGGACTGTCCGACAGGGGAGGGGGTCTGGTGCCTGCTGGAGGAGGGAGAGTCCTGACTCTGGGGTTAGCTTTGGAAACCGGCCTGCCTGGGAAGGAACCGGTTTGTTGTTCCAGGCCAGGAAAGAGAGAAGCATAGGACAGGAGGCCTGGCAGTGTCTGCAGGTCACATCTCATCCCACCCGGGCTCTAGGCAAGGTCAGCCCTCTTTGAGCCATCCCCAGGTGAAGCAGTGCCCAGCAAAGGAGGTTCCCGCAAGGTCTCAGATCCCAGCTCCCCGGAGCTCAGATATCCAGTGTCCGTGCTGTGCTATGGGACCTTATTTGCAAGCCTCCCCCATTGCAACATCTCACCCCAATGGGAGACCTGGGATCCTGGCTTTGCCCCATAAACTATACAGGGCCCTGCCCCCAAGCCCCGTGCTAAGGCTTGTTGCACTCCAAAGGGTCGAATGGGGCTCTTCTTGCATCGCCCTTGCAGCCTGCTGTCCTGGGCACACAGCCAGGGCAGCCCCGGCAAGTACTGGCTGTAGTTTCTGGCAGGCGGTCATCAGGAGGGTGATCGCCTGCATGTGCGTCCCCCTCCAAGACAGGCGGCAGGATTAGCACGGGCCCAAGCAGCTCTAGGAGCCTCCGATTCTCTCTCCCCACTTCTCACTCCTTGGTTTGCTCTGGAATTTGCTCCGAGATCTGGTTACTAAATGCCTCTCTCCGGCCCTGCCAGGGGTCACACACCCGTCATCACCTTCCCCACTCCACCGCAACACACACGTACACGTACGCATCCGCCAGCGCTCTGTCCCACTGACCCAGGGGCTCAGCCCGAGGTCCTGAGAGCTGTCGGCTTCTCAGGTGTCTTCCCAGGGGCTCTCAGGACAAGCCATGTAAGCACCAAGCGCTAAACAAACAGATGACATCCAAGAGCGAGACACACACGGCCCTGATGGGAACTGCCGCTGAGACGGGACAGGAGCTGATGCCTGTCTGCAAGGGCCTGATGGGTGCAAACAGCCTGGGGCGATGGGGGTGTGAGTGGGAGCAAAAGGGTGGGATGAGAAAGTGAATGGGTAATTTGGAAATCAGAAGCCTCCTGGCAGCGAGGTTGCTACTGGCACATGGCGTGTTACCTCCTGGGAAAGGGGGCTGTGTGTGTGTGTGTTTGT
>NW_017729033.1:1779759-1784617 GCF_001723915.1 Gavialis gangeticus
TCACCAGCCTGGGGCGATGGGGGTGTGAGTGGGAGCAAAAGGGTGGGATGAGAAAGTGAATGGGTAATTTGGAAATCAGAAGCCTCCTGGCAGCGAGGTTGCTACTGGCACATGGCGTGTTACCTCCTGGGAAAGGGGGCTGTGTGTGTGTGTGTTTGTGGTTGTGATTGTGTGTGCATCTGAGGACAGCTCAAATGAACTGGAGACAAGATTGTAGGGAAGAGGAGAGTTGGGAGCAGCAGGGGACAGATAGGTGTGGAGTAGCTAAGCCTTGAAAAAAAGGCCCGAATGGGAGAGAAGAGGTCGTCCCAGCTTTAATTTCCAAGGGCCCAACTGATCTCATGTGGACTGGCGCTTTACTGAGCTATAATTTTGACTAGAGCAAAGATGCTTAACAGGGACTCACTCTTTACCCTGTGCTCTGTAGACGGAGCCACGCGCTTACCACTGGAGGTTGTTTTTTAAGGGCAGATAGTCAACTGCACAACTTAGAGTCACATAATGTGGACTTGCTCCCAGACCCCACTGTTTTCCTCTTAAAGACACCCACAGCTTTTTGCAAGCCCATCCTTAGGTTGTGCAGGGGGGGAAAAATGGTAAAAGGTAGGAGTAGATTTGCATTGTTTTTGCCAAGGGGCCCTGGGTTTTATTGCACAAGGAGCAGTTGCCCTCAGCCCCACTGTCAGAGCGATGCTCTTGCATTTGAGTCCATCTCGCCCTGGACTGTACTCTTAGCTGGGCCACAGCACTGCAGTCTACCTTGCCATCCCTGGGATGTACTTGGGCAGGAAGCCGGCATGGCTTAGGGTGGAGTTCAAGCAAGACAAGCTCCTGCGAGCACATCAAACCCACCCTGTGCTCCCTGACATTCTCAATCAAGCTCAATGGCTCCTTCCTTATTTGCAAAGTACTCGGGCCTGGGACCCTAAAACAGCAGAAGCGCCGGGAGGAAAATTGAATTAACAACTTCACTTCTTGGGGAGGGATGGAAAGGGAGTGTGGAGGACACAGAATGTGCAAGGCTCTGGCCCAAGGCTCTGCAGCAAATTCCCCCAGGAACCAAAGTCCATCCCAACATCTTTTGGGAGCACATGTGACTGCGCCTTCTGCAATATCAATGCACGGTGTACAAACTCACCCCTGAACAACGCAGCGCACAACTCCTACCAGAACAAGTTGCTCGCCACTGATGCTGCTTCCACTGGGGACCGGATGCAAGACCAAAGGCACGAACGATGCCAGGCTCCGTGCCAGTCCTCTTGAAGACGCCCCACTCCTATGGAGGCCAATGTAGCAGAAGAACCTACGCAGAACAGACAGGGGCTGAGACAGCTGTGTAACACCTGGGGATGAGGCCTTGCTACTGTCCCCTCCAGCCACAGTTCTCTATTCCCTGTTAAACCACGGCCTGCAGTGGGAATTGCTAGGCTACAGCTAATGCCTCCCAATGGGAGATGACGGCAGCCCCTCGGCTCGTGCTGGATGACAATGCACAGGCCAAACCTTTGTGCCTGTATAAGCAGGGGACAGCCCTGCTCTGGATGATGGACTAAGACGTGGGTGAATTTGGTGATTTCAGCTGTTTCCTTTGTACACATGTCCTAGGGAGCTATTCCTATGTATCCTTCTGTTGTGAAAAGTAGCCTGACCCACAGGGCTGGAAGGAGAGCAGTGACCAAGGCCTTTTTTCAGCTCCCCTGAATATGCAACTGGCTGGTTGGTTTCTAAGCTGCCTTCTGAGCTATCTATCTCCATTCCTCACATATCTCATCCCAAGGAATGCAGCTGCTCTGCAACCCACGCTCCCAGTGAATCAGGCACCTTCCACTCGTTGCCATGTAGAAGCCAAAGTTTGCATTACTGAGCAAGCCAAGGGTTTTGTTCTTTAACCCTGTGGGCTGAAAGGGGTCTAAAGGGCTTCAGCCTTGGGGAAGCTCGTGGGCCATCCTGGTGCTGTGGACTCCTCACCTTCCTCCCAACACGCCACAGTCTGCCTTGTCTTTCTCCCCCTAACTTTCCCCTAACGAACCTAAAAGGTGCAAGGGAACGGTCTACTGGTGTGACCAGGGTTTCCATTGAAATTGGTGTATGGTTACATCACTGCTGTGGAGGCCTGACCAGCCAATCAGAATGGGATAATCTGGGCTCCTTCCCTCATGGATGAATAATGGGATAATTGGAATAATCTGGGCTCCTTCCTGCATTTTGCCCAGCAACTTCTAATTGATCATCTCCACTTCTGCCTGCTGAGACCTGCTTGCTTGTTGCTTTGTGTCTGCTCTTCGAACTCAGAGCAGGGACAGGTGCTAAAACCGGGTCCACACACCAGGTTCCCAGCATGGCAAGGAAGGATAAGGTCATTTTAATCACCCTTAGTGTTGCTGACGATGGGCTTCATCCTAGTGCTTTTGTCTGCTTTAGATACTCTGGATATTGTGGAACTTGATTCAAAATCCCGTATGAAGCAGCGTAGAGTACTGCAGACACTTAATAACTCACCAGGATACAGGCAGAAAGGTGCTGTGTTCATTCTCGTTCCTGGACTGTAATATGCTATACTGGATTACCACTTAGGCAAACTGATCTACACCAGCTTGGTTAGCAGGATGCAGCCTGTGTGTATAGACAAGCAGTGCAGTTCCTCGTGGTAACCATGTCACTGTCTCCTTGGCTTTCTGCTCCTTTTTCTCCCCATGCAGTGGGGACTGTCTTCTCTTCGAGACAAGGCACACTTTGCTCTAGGTGATACCTGGGTCTAAATTTCACAAACTCACCTGGCAAACTATTAGGATCCAGTGCTGGCATGCAGCGATCGTCATACTCTGCAGCTCGGGAGATCCTGAAACCTAACCTCAAAGGGTAAAGTCAGCATGTCCCAGGCACCAGGTACGTTTCAAATCCAAAGTCAGGCACCAATAGAAATCCCGCCTGAACCCATCCCCTCTGCATAGGGGGAATTTCATGCCAAGCTGCTCCCACTCACCCTTCATGCAAAGGGAGGGAGGACCTTCGTCCCTGGTAAAAACGAGGCAATGATTTACCTTGTGAACTGGGGGCGGTGGAAGGGACTCATTTTGGAAGTAATTGGGGTGGGCATGAACCTTAGTATTTTACAAATGGAGACATCAGGTTACGAAAGCTCTGTGAAAAGATTAACTAGCAACCTCTTGAACAATTAAAATGAAATGACACTAAGTGCTCATCCCGGTCAGGTTAGCTGAGTTCCTGCACGTATCCCCCCCAGCGGACATTGCTTTTACGCGGCTACGCTGGGAGGAGTTACTCCTGCTAGAAGCGAGTACAGGGGATATCGCTTCACTGGTCCCAGGAATGAACTCTGACATTTGTTTTTTTTTAATGGATGAAAAATGTTATGGTCTTGCCTCATACATTCGGCCAGAGTGACCTGGGGTGTGCGTTCACACACACACACACGCATGTGTACACACTAGCAGGTCTGATGTCATTCAGCAGGGGGCAGTGTGGCACACAGGTATGTACAAGCAGAGGCATGTCTGGTTTCGTGCAGCGGTCAGAGAATACGTGTGCACACAAACTTCCCTGCTTGCAGCTGGCAGTAATGTGTACACACATACACATGCAGAGGCATCCGATTTCATCTAGCAGAAGCTGCAGGGAATACACAAACCTGTGCGAGTGTGCAGGCAAACTCATACCCCCACCGCCCTGATTTCATTGGGCAGTGGAGAATACATGTACACGCACATACACACAAGCGGGTATGATTTCATCCAGCAGGAGGCAGGAAGGTGTGTTTGTGTGCGTGCAGCGCGTGCGCGCACACACCTGCTTTCACCCAGGAGAGGCAGTAGGGAATACACATGCACACGAGACCATGCACTCGCGCACACACACACACACACAGACAGAGCACACTTCAGAATGGCACATGGCCACTAGCATATACAGTAACAAGCCAAGCATGTCTCTTTGCTCCACTAAGCCCCTGCATCTCTCATAAGCAAAATCACATAAATAATAACCAAGCCGCAGCCTAATCCTTTAAATGCATTCGCTTTTATTCCAGACATTTAGAAGTGTTACATAAAGTGTTGTGATCGATAAATCTATTGAGAAGGTTAAAAAGACACTGTGCGCATTTCAAAGTCGATCGAAGTTGACAGAGGTATATGTGCTTGTAAAGTTACATCGTAATAACGGCTGGAAGACAAGTGACATTTTGGAAAGGTAATACCCCTGTGTTTCTTATGGTTTACAGTTTGCCATTCAATACAATTATAAGGTGCATTCAGACTGGAGTGGCTGGGGTGCTGGAGAGCGATTTTATCAGACAGGTTAAGGTTACACGAGGACACCATTTACAAAACATGAAAAAAAAAAGGCATTTCTGAAAGGAAACCAGAGAGAATTCAGGGTCTGTAAATAACCAGCACTATCAGGACTCATGGGAGATCACTTCTTGTGCACCCGCGACACCGATAAGTGATTCCTAATCAGGCTAGTTCCTTGGCACAGCTGCCCCCTTTGCAATAGTTTCTTGGTAGTTTAACGAGATCTGCTCTCAGAGTCACTCTCTGCGGGGAAGCTCTCGCTGTAATATGCCTGACAGCACCCAGAAACTCCCCGAATGCCTGTGAGTGGCACATCACAGAACTTGAGTTCTTGGTCACAAGCTTTTAAAAGAAAGGGGTAAAGGAAGAGACAGCTACGTCTACCTTGGTGTGTGGCATTGATGTTACCCTGAGATCTACAGTGCTCTACAAGGTCGGTTTTGTACAGTTGTCACTGGTGTATTTATAGTCTGTGTTGCGGACATAAAACCAGAAATGGGGCATGCCCCCTACCTGCTCTGGGTTATTTAAAATCTTTCTACGTT
>NW_017729033.1:1784628-1787929 GCF_001723915.1 Gavialis gangeticus
ACAGTTGTCACTGGTGTATTTATAGTCTGTTGCGGACATAAAACCAGAAACGGGGCATGCCCCCTACCTGCTCTGGGTTATTTAAAATCTTTCTACGTTGTGTTGGAAAAGTGGGTTCGCTAGATCAGGAAGACGGAGGGGGCTGGAAGTGACTTCCTACAGTCCTTGCTGAGGCAGAACTCCCATGGGCTTCACCGGTACGGTGAGCATTATTCACTTAGCACCGTAAGCGTGCATCGTGCTTTGCAGAAAAGGGAAGACAAGCACAGGACCAAATCCTCGGTGGGTGGCATTGCTCCGATGCAGTCAACAGAGCAAGGTTAATTTACACCCTGGGGGGACCTGGCCCTGCTCTGTAGCGCTCGCACTCTTAAGTGCAGACAAGAAGCGACAAGTAACCGCTGAGTAACCGGAGTTTTGCCTGAGTTGTGGGACTGGGCTCTAGTTAATGAGACAGCCTACGAATAGGAGACGAACCCAGAAATAGAAGAGATGGCCGGAGAAGCCCGAGGAGCCTGGCCTGGTCCCCAGAGACACGGATCAAAATGGGCACAAAGAAGCTACATCTCTATTGCGATGGACAAGAACCCAGCGAGGTTGTTTCGCTGGAGGAAGCGTGGGGAACTAGAGGCCAGAAGCTGTGACAGGCAGCGGGTCGAGGCTGACTAGCAGGAATCTCTTACCTAGCCTTGGACTGCCCAGCTCCCATGCCAGGCAAGCCGATTTTGTGCCTGGGCTGCACTGGAAGCCAGGATGAAGCGTGCAGCAGGTTAGCACTTTACAGCGTGCTCTTTTAGCTGCGAGATTTTGTTGTCACGTGACTGACTGACATTATTGCTTTCAAGTCCTGATGTAGCTGTAACAGGAACTCTGCAGGCCAGCGTCTCAGCTGCTGCACACGCGCAAAGTCCCACTGGAGTTCGTGGAGCCGTCCTGATTTTCACCCGCTGGGGATCTGGCTGGATGTGTCACCTGGCTGACACAGGCTGGCTGCTGTGCATCTGACAGGCGACAAGAATTCGTCACCAGCCTCAAGGTGGGCTCATGACCGTCGGCTGCGGCCAGCTGAGGAAAGTGGGATAGGAAGACGGGAAGACCCTGTGGCTAAGGTCAGGTGGCAGCAGTTTCCTTGCAGGAGGTTTGCTCTGGGTGTCCAGGCCTCTGTCTAGACCGGTGGACTTGCCATGCAGACACCCCGGGAGCCAACACCAAGGCTTGTGCCTGCTTGGGCCCATAAGGAGATGGAAACTGCTCATTCAGGACAGTGGCAAGAGAAGCTCTATGGAAATTTTCTACCCTCATTCTCCCTCCTGCTGCTTCTCCACTGGAAAAGATGTTCTTAATCAGTACGTCAGGGTCCAGGACAAGCTCGTACCCCCACAGCCCTCCTGAGCTCCAGTTGACAACCAGCCGGCTGGAGGAGCACGCGACACAAACACCTCTTCCACCAGGGAATCAAACTTCTCGCTGGCTTCTTTTGCTGCAACCTGGTCCTCATTATTTCTTAATTAACATGCCCAAGAAATCAATTAACTGCTACATTTCTAATTAAAAGCTACAGGAGATGATCATCTCATTATTATTATCTGCAGAGGTGAACAACTTGATGTGTTTTTTTTCCCATTTCTCCCACTTCCCCAATTATACGAAATAATAAATGCAAATGGCTGTGTCATTCTCACAGATTCCAGGTTCCTTTTGTATATTAGGAAAGTCAGAGAGATTAATTAGCTATTAAATGAATGTGCATAATGTTATCATTAGCTGTTGTGTGTATTCTTTTTGGCACAATTTGCTGTCCTAATAAACAGTACTAATGCGCTATCAGTCTCCTGGTGCCATGCTTTTAATTTCTACTACTGTACAAAGAGCAAAGTCTATGCATTTGCTGAGCATGTACGATCTTGATCCTGCTGCGGTTTGACTTGGGCCAGATTCTGATCTCAGGTGCGGAGAAGTCCTCTGGAGTGAGGGAAGCATCTCTGAATTTACAAGACCTTGGGGGCAGAGTTTGGATTGGTCTTTATGTGGGTTTTATCACCTAAACAGAGGCCCAGCACTGTTTGAAAAACAAATGCGACTGGTGATCCTGCTTCAGTGTTTGGAGACCAAACATGAGATGCATTAAAGGGGCCCAATGTTGAGGAGCTGCTGGGTACCTGCCTTCGGGCCCCTCCCTGCTGTGGCTCCCCTGCTTTATGGGTGGCATTTTATGGTGATATGTCTTGTGTTGTGAAGAGGTTACATCATGGATTGTGTAGGATGGTTTGGACACGGATGATCCTGCCTTAGACAGAGGGTTGGACTATATGACCTCTGGAGGTCCTTTCCTTCTCTGTGACTTTACGACTGACATCTCAGGTGTGCAAAATCTCTGCCCTTTTAGACACTCTGAGTATACACAGTGCTTTGCAAAGCAGTCCGGTACATTCGACCGTTCCCGACTCCTTCTGGAGCCGATCCTGTTTCTCACATTATCGTGTCACACCACTTTGTAAACAACACCCGAACATAATAAACTAGGAGATTCACAGTTCCTGACAATCGATACCAGGCCCACTTGGAGCCCAGGGAACATCACAGGGAATATACAGTGCAAAAACAGCAGTGCAAGGCTCTGCCACCTTCTACGCATGAGCAGCATGTCTGCGGTACAAGATTCAGGTAGTCTATGAAGAGTACAGAAGTTGTCTACAAGTCAACAGCAAGCAAAACTGGTCTTTTAAGACTCTTTGTTTCTTAGGCAATCGAATACATGAGCATTAATTTTGGGTTTGTCTCTCCTGAACCATTCTGCTGCTTTTGTTGCCATCCAAATCCTGTCCAAACCTCATCAAACAATGAGTTGGGGAATAGATTTAAGAATAGATCTGACCCAATGCAACGTACTACCTCTCCATGCTTATCCCGGGTTAGCTGCACTGACTGCAGTGAAGATAAATCTGGAATAAGGTGGGAGTGACATGGGACCATTCTCATTGCTCTGTTTGTACAGCTCCTGACACAATGGTTTCCTGCTCCATACTGGGGCTGTACAGCGTTGTCACAACACAAATGACTATTACTAAGTACTTGGTACTTTATAGACAGTTTCTACTCTGAACAGCATAAAATCCCACAGGCAAAACAGCAAGGCTGTCTCTCAATATCAATTCCAGTGGTTCTACTCCTGGTTTACAGCAACTTAAGTAAAAAGGGAGTCAGGTTTTCCATTTTTGAGGGGCTCTCACCATTGATTTCAAATGGAAAACCTGCTTTAAAATGAGTTAGAGCATGCCCAAAAAGAGGAGGCAAGAAGGCT